>NC_045974.1:17554597-18154597 GCF_010909765.2 Amblyraja radiata
TTTGTGATGAGTCTCACTAGTTCAGCTTGTCCCTCACGTTTCTCTTTGACGGAGGGAGAAATACCCTTTGGGGCCAACTGGCGGCGTTTTTTCTGACATGAATTGTATTTTATATCCACTAATGCTGTTGAGTATATACTTGTCACTCGTGACAGACTCCCATGCTGCTTTAAACTGGTGCAATCTACCTCCTGTTAGTATTAAGCCTCCACCTCCCAAAAGTTGATAGGAACCAGACCCACCTACCTCCATGGTTACGGGTATTTCCTCTGATTACCTTTGGTCGGACGAGGCTTGCGAGGTGTCTGATGTGGTGTGTTTGTTGGGGGTTGGCGCATTTTCCATGGGGTCCGCTCTGGGCCCTGGTCTAAAAAAGACTTACGGTGAAAGTAAGCGGACCCCGAGCTTTCAGCAGTGTTGAATGGCGGATGTTTACTGGTGGATGCGGCGGGGTGCTGCCACTTGGTGGTGTGTGTTTTCAGTTTGCTCGTTTTATACCCTGCCTTCATGAGGCCTTGAGTTCTTGAGGCCTCGGTCATGTCCTTCATGCGTTTAGGTAGGTCTTTCCCGAAGAGCAGCCTGTCTGGCTCATCGGCTGGTGTTTTACACAGCCCGGCAAATCAAGGATTGATGGCAGGTTTGATGATTTCTTTCCGCAGATTATTAATTTCAAACTGCGTGTTTCACAACAACGCGAGTGTATCCTGTTGATTGGTGGTCATCTCGGTGTTGTTTATAGAACGAGCAAACGAAGTGATGCCTGCTGTCAATAGTCGGAGTATCCGCTGCAGCTTTAGCTCGTGGTGCCGGATGGTTGCCCCAATGTGTCCCCAGATTTGGCTGTTCACCGCTGGTACTTTTAGCACAGTTCTCCGGCGCCGTATAGGTATCTAAAGCTTCATTAATCACCTGCTCCTGCAGAGCTCTGTTGGAAAGGTGATTGATACTTGCCGCTAGTTTGGCCTCTAGCGGTTCCCCTGCACGGGGTTTTGACACGTAGCGGCCCACTACACCAAGCAGCTGTTCCTGCTCCTGCACCCCCTGCATACTCCCGAAATCTTCAGCCATAACCCCTTGTTCTGGACCAGCCCAGTCCTGGTCCCCAAAGCTATCCTCTGGAAAGGAGGATGCAATGGACAGTGCAGGAGGCACTGTAGAGGGAGTGCCTGACCTCCCTCTGCAAGACCTCCCCTCCCGGGGTGCACCTTGCTGGAGCACCTGCTCCAAGAGCCGCTCCATGCGGCTCAGGCGACTGTCCCTCCCCCTCCTGGGTGGAGAGACGTCCCCGTCCGACGAGTCGGATGCCACCGGCCGGTTGCTCTTCCGTTTGGCTTTGCCTCCAGCCCGCTGTTCAGGCGTTAGCGGAGCTGGACTCGGCTCGGTGTCGGGGATAGCGGAGCGCCCGGATAGCGCTCCTACCGCCTGTTGCTGCCCCCCCTTCTCCTCTTGCGGAGTTGGACGGGGGGCAGATTTCTTCGAAAGTCTTGTCTTGAGTGTGGACATTCTGCAAGAGAAGACAGCCGGCTCTTCTTCGGTAAGGAAAGCCGACTTCTGTTCACTTACCTGACGGTCCGTCTTTGAAATTGCAGCGGGAGCGTTTGACTTCCGCTGCTGCCGCTGTTGCACTGCTGGTGTAATGCCGCGCCTGCGCACTGAGCGGGTTCTTCACGTAGTCACTCACGTGACTCCGAAGTAAAACACAATGTGTTTGGTGTATGCTGTGTAGGTGGACGCAATTTGAAAAGGAATTCAATTTGGAACCCTTGTATACTGTGCAGTATAAACAAATCTGATGTTATACAACACCACTCATTAAAAAACAAGTGTAATCTCCCACCAACTTGTAACTGGTCCATACATGGCTTGTTCTGAAAAGAACCAGATCCACCTACCTCCATGGTTGTTGGTATAAACTTCTGCCCCCGGGTTCTGGAGGAGAAGAATGTTGGCATGCACCAATTGCGCATAGTTGGCAAGGGCCGGCTTGATCCTTGACCTGAAGCCGATTCAACGAACCGTTTATAGGGGTCCTTCCGCCGGGGGGGGGATTCTTGCTGGTTGGTTGGGCTTTTATGAGGCCAATCATTTTTGCCTCATCGTCCAATTCTCGTACCTGTTTCGATATGTCATCATCGGACAGTAAATTTGGCGGTTGCACGTTGCTTGTCTTGCATAGTGCCGCAAACTTCGGGTTCAGCATAGGACGGATGGCACTCTTCCTGAGACAGTTTATCTCAAAATGTGCATTGCACATTTGGGCAAGGGCATCCTGCTGCACCTCAGACAGGGGCCCACCATCAACAGACCTAGCGAATGCAGTAATACCTGAAGCAAGCAGGTTTAGTATTTTTTGGAGCCCCAGTTCTTGGGCTCTGATACCCGCACCCATGTGACCCCAGATTGGATGGTTCACAGTTGGGACTTTGAGTGATGTACAATTGGCGGGCGTTTGGTATTTTTTGGATGTTTCACCCATCGTGAGGTCTTGTAGCTGATGTGAGACCATGTAGTTTATGGTCATGGCCAGGTCCTCATTCAGCGGTCCCCCAGTTCCGGCTGGTATAGCAAATCTAGATGCCATACTTGGCACCCCTGATTCGTGGCCTTCTTGCCTGGAAGTATGCTCACCAGCTATACCCGCGGCCTCGGAGTCAGAATAAAACTCTCCAAGAGGGAGACATTATGCAGCCCTTCTACAGGTGCTGCTGCCACGGGCCCCGGAGGAGACCTGCGGATATAAGGCTCGTCTTCCTCGAGCATATTGTGATGGAGCATCCTCTCCATCAGGAGCTCCATCCTAGACAGCCGCCCAAAAACGGCATCCATCATGGGAGGACAATCCTCCTGACCCGACTCATCAGAGTCAACAGGTCTAATCGACTTTTTGGTGGCTTTCTGGCCCACCGGAGTAGCCATGGTGCTTTCCACCGGCACCAAGTTGGAAGCCACTGGCCATGCCGCAGTGACTCTGAAGGTGAGATGGACGGCCGCACGCTACCCGCACTCCCGTGGTCTTCTGTAGCTGCTCTCCCAGTGGACCGCCTCGACATTCCTTTAATCATCTTCTCCATGGCCGACCGCAGAAGACGACCTCAGCTAAGTTTAAAACTTACCTCAGGGTTTTAAACTTACCACTGGTGGAGCTACAAGCCTGCCAGCCCATTGGTGCACCATGTGTCAGACGTAATGACGCACATGTTGGGACTTATTCACGGAATCACTCATGTGACTCCGAAGTAAAATAGATGGTTTGAATGTGTTGGGGTTGTTTGCTATGGGCAAAGCGAGAGATATAGGTTTAAGTTCAAAATGGGCTCTGATTTGCTTCCATATACATATAAAATTGTCTATAACATGATTAAATCCATAATATGATTTATCAATTGAAGTAGGAGCTAGTAGAATGGTACCAGGTAGACTGCATTAAGTACTCATCCAGGTACTTTCTAAATTTAAGCTGGGAGTTTGAGAGCTCCACAGCCATTGAGATAAACTTTAATTAGTCTCATTTTAGTATTGTCATAAATTTTTTAAAAAATCATGGTCTCATCTTTGAAAGTCTGCATCATTGGTACCCAGAAATCTGCACACTCAAGAACTTTAGACTATTGACTCTCTACACCGCCATCTCAATAAATACGGTGCATGGATCCTCAGTTTTCCCTTCCTGAAGACAACAATCAGCTCCTTGGTCGTGTTGATGTTAAGAACAAGATCATTGTTGTTGCACCATTCAATCAGATTATCGATTTCCTGGCTCTGACATCATTATCAGTTATTCATCCAACAACAGTAGCATTGTCGACGAATTTAAAGATACACTGGAGCTGTATCTGGCTACACAGTCATGGTTATAGAGAGAGTAGAGCAGAGTACTGAGCACTCACTCTTGGGGTGATGGTTTTGGGGAGGAGCAATAGAGAAATGTAATATGCAATGAATAGGAGGATATTGAGGTGGAAAAAATGAAGGAAGACACAGAGAACTGTGGAATGGGCAAAGAAGTGGCAGATGAAGTTTAAGGCTAAACAATGACCAGTGACACTGAGAAGATTGAACAACAATTTAAACTAGAAGTAGCATTCTGGAGTGGGAACAAAAAGAGAGTAATTGTGGGGGTAATTGTCTACACATTTTCTTTAGTTCAGTTTTTGTTATCAGACTTCTGAATAATCCTTCCATAAGCTAAGATACTGTCCGATTCACCTCTACCCCATTGGACATTGAACGTTAATAGTGGAACTGTTGTGCTACAATGCTGATAACTAAAATCTGAACTCTATATCTTCTCCTGTACTCTACCTATTATACTTGAGTTTGACTTGTTTGTATTTATGTTTAGTATTATCTGCTCTGATTTTCACTGTACCTCAGTACATCTAAATCAATAATAAATCTTTTGACGCCTCCATGTTGAAAAATACACAAAAATCACTCAATACGATAACAGTATTTCCACAGTGTTGTAATGAAGGACACCAAATACACATGTCAGATAAGTGAGAACAATTATTAAGAATGGAGAAAGAGATAGGAAACTAATTCTGCGCTTTGTAACAATGAACGTAACATTAATGTTGTAGCAGGGACTCGCAAGAATCCAGCCAAAAACTAAGCGGACACAGGTTGTGTGCACGAGATGTGTTTTTTCTCTACGATACAGCTCCCTACTTCTCCAAGGTCACGGGCGTTGCCTGGCCTTAAATATCAACTCAGGTACCAACCCTGTGACTAGCGCCTCCCAGACCGAGACGCCGTTCTCCAGAGCCGAGGGTTCGTTGTGCACCTGGCTTGCCACCAGGTACCTCCACAATGTCAGACTTTAGAATCCTCTTCTTGCGTATGGCATGCACAACTTAAAGTTGTAAGTCAACTTGTTCTATTTGATCTTGTTTGTGCACATCGGGTTGATTGCATTTGTCAAAACAGGGTTGACCACGTGAAGGTTACAATCTTCCACCCCAGACTTTAGAATTAAATAATAAGATGGGAGCTCATGAGATGGGCTTCTGTAACCCAGGCAGTATAAAATGTATGTCGAAACACAGTACCATCTGTTCCAGCCCATTCCAGTTCCAGTTACGTTACAGGAGAGAGATTACTACACCAGGAAAGTGTAAGAGGGAAATTAAGAGGAAGTTCCAGGACTGAAAATCCATAGCTATGGAAAAATATTGGATAGGCTGAAATTGTTTTCATTTGTAACAGTAGGCTGTGGGGAGACTTAACATGGGTGAATGGTAGGACAAGGGGCTTAGACAAGAGGGGCCTATTTCCCGCATCAGCATGGTGAAAAGCTGAACAGATGTAAAATATTTGGTAGATGGATTAGAGAGGGAATTTAGAAAAGTTTTTCATCCACATGGGAGTAGGGGTCTGGGATGTACTACCCATATGATTGGTAACATCCACAGTAGAACCCTCCCCATTTAAACAGTGTTGGGATAAGTATGTGAACAGCTATAAGCTGCCAGGCTGCATAGCCAGAGCAGGAAGGTGGCACCAGGTTGTCGACCTCTTCTTTGGAAGGGACAAGTACGATGGGCTGAATGCATACACATTTTCTATGATTCTCCCATTGAAAGCTCTACTCTTCTTTTCCTGATACTCCTTCATTCAGGAGAATGTAGATGCTTCATGATATTCCCACTGCAAATGGTAAATGTTATGTTTTGCATTGAGTGGGAGGCTGGCACCATTGCTGGCAAAACCATCCTACCACTGACACATCTGCTCTTAGTGTTTACACAGGTTTCAGCCCCATTGCTCAGACGCTAGGTTCGTACTTAGGCTTGGATTCGGTAGGATTTCTCTAAGAGTTTTCCATTTCAACAAATGTTTTCATTAAGCGGTTCCATAATCCCACTCTGGTTGTTCCAAATTTGGAAGTTTTGATTTTACCGGGAATGGTAGGTACCCAGGTGTGGTGGTGGAAGCAGATAAGATAGCAACTTTTAAGAGGCATTTAGGTAGACACGGAAACGGGCAGTGAATGGAAGGATGTAGACCGGGTGTGGGTAGAGGGGATTAGTTTAAAATGATAACAGCACAGACTTCATGGGCCGAATGGCCTGTTCCTGTGCAGAACAATTCTATTATTCTATTACATATGCTTCCAGCTTTACTTACTTTCTGGGATTTATTACCCTCCCAATCTAGGCCCCATCTTCTCTTTGCCAAATTAAAGTCAAAATTCTGCTTCAGCACAATTGGGCCTAACCACTTGCTGATTTCTGCTGTTACAGGTCAGACAAGGACATCGATTCTGCTGTGCTGGTTTCTTCCAAAAAACCCTGCAAAAATTGTGAAAATATGATCATCGCTTCTGGCATAAAGACTTGTGTTTCTGTCAAAGATCAGTCAGAATCTAAGAATAAAGAATGGAAATACATTGAGGTATGCATGAAGTACATTGAATCTTGTGCCTGATGTAAGTTCCTTCATCCTTTGTTTAATTTTGACCAAAGAAGGCTCACTATTCACGTTCAGTGGAGAGCACCATTTGTAATGTTGGAGCAGCAACATAATTAGGGCTTAGATATTTCAGGATAAACCAATCAAAATGTTTCAGAAGGGCTCCCTGGAGAATTAGCATTAATGTCTCCCTTTTTTGTCATTACATTAAATACTGTGCAGAATTTACACTAACATTAATTTTGCTTTTGGAGTGCTGCATGTACAGTAGCTGCTGAAATGCTCAGGGAGCTCTCAGAGTGATCCCGCTGGTCCAGGAAGAGAAGTTTGATGGGGTGTAACAGAGTCGAAAAAGCTTTGTCGGGCTTAAGTACAGGCTTCACTATCCTTCGAAATATGTGTAAAAATAAACTAAGGTAGTGGGGAAAACTTTCAGGTGAGAGCCCTAGAGTCACACAGCACAGAAACAGGTATTCAACCATGCCGATAAAGATCCCCCATCCAAGCGAGAACCGTTTGCCAGCATCTGGCCCACCATATCTCTCTAAACCATTTCTTTCCATGTATCTTTCCAAATATATTTTAAATATTGTTATTGTACCTCTCTCAACTACTTCATCAGGCACCACACTCCGTGTACCAACCCCTCTGAGTGAACAGCAATCTTTTTTAAAGCAAAGACAAACTACTCAACGGACAAAGAACTCAACGGGTCAGGCACCATCTGAGGTGAGAAATGGCCAGATGTCATTTCAAGTTGGGACCTTTCTTCAGACCTGAAATCCATCAGCCTATGGACAGAGCCTGACCAAAATGTGGTCTGTCCATTTCCCTTCACAGATACTGCCTGACCCGCTGAGTTCCTCCAGCAGTTTGCTTTTTGCACAAGATTCCAGCATCTGAAGTTTCATGTGTCTCAATATTTAAAAAATGGTAATGAAGGGAGAACAATTAATCTATACATTGATGCTTAAAAGGAATTTGATCAAGTAGTTCAGGCAGTTGCATCACAGCACCAGAGATTGCGATTCAATCTTGACCTCAGATGCTGTCTTTGTGGAGTTTGCATGTTCACTCTGTGACTATATTCCCTCCCAAAATCATACAGTTGAGTAGGTTAAATGTCTTCTGTAAATTGTCCCTGTGGGTGGTCGCAGGGGACTTTGACAGGGGAGGGATGGGAACCATACTGTGATTGTCAGAAGTGGATGTATGAATGGGAAAGGTTCAGTGGGATATGGGCCAAATGGGAACAAGTGGAACTAACTTAGATGGGGCACCTTGGTGGGCATGGACATGTTGGGCTGTCCATGCAGTATGACTCGATGACTCTATGACTGATATCCATTTGGCTTTGGTTTATGGAGATTAAAACTTGATGCCTCTTGTGAATCAAAATCCTGATTTTGCCAAACTTAAATAAAAACTGAAAATATCCCAAACTGAATCAAAAATTGAAATCAAAATATTTAAGCTTCAGTTATGATCTGTCACTTGGAGTTATGTATCTATATGAGTGTTGTCTAATCTATGTTCTTAATATGGTTCACAGTAGCATAGTGGTTACATTATCAGACAAATATTACAGAGGCCTAGACTCACAATCGAGCAAACTCGTGTTTGACTTTACCTCCCATCACACTTAAAGTTGAATATTAAGTCTGGTTGATAAATTGGATTATTTTTTAATTAAATCCAGCCATTAATAACGTGACCACAAAACCTGTTCACTGCCATGTTTTTTTTTCACTATTGGCCATGACCCGTTTATACTCGGGGGTGGCACTGAACAGGTTAACATAATGTAATTAAAAGGAACTGCAGAAACTTGTTTATACCAATGATAGACAGAAAATGCTGGAGTATCTCAACGGGTCAAGCAGCATCTCTGGAGAAAATGCCAAAGACTTTCTCTCAGACAAGAAGAAAAAGGGTCCTGACCCGAAACATCACCAATATATTTTCTCCAGAGATGCTGCCTGGCCTTCTAAATTATCCAGCATTTTGTGTCTGCTTTGATTTATTAGCATCCTCTAATGGAAGACATCTGTTGTCCTTCCTGACATGACCTGATTGTGATTCCAGACTACAGCAAAGTGGTTTACTCCAAATTGCTCTGAAGTTCTGGGTAAGCCACACAGTTCAAAGGCAATTAAGGATGGCCACTAAATGCTTGCTGATTCTAGATCACCAAAATTGAATAAAATGTCATGTCTCCATAAGGAGTTTCCATTGCAAACTGTGAGTGAGGAACTATTATTTATGGCTCATATTGAGGTAATTCTGATCGGTTAGACTGTGAAGTATTGAAACTATTTCCATCCTCTCTCTGCAGTGGGAGGGGCCTGAAGATGACAAAGGTAAGACTCATAATTGCAAACATTGGAATTAGAAGTATAGAGTTAATACTGGTGGAGGAACTCAGCGGATCGGGCAGCATCTGAGGAGGATCTTTCCTCAAATTGAGTCAGAAAAAGGGGTCTGACTCAGTGTCCTGACATAACTATATAAATGACTAGACTAAGTGGGACCCATTGGCGCTAGTATGGGTGTTGTGGGTTGAAACGACTGGTTTCCAGAGGGCCAGTGTGGACATTGTGGGCCGAATGAATTCTTGGGCTGGCAGCTCAGTCACTCAGGCCTGGTGGACTGACAGCTCAGTCATCAGGCCTGGTAGGCTGACAGCTCAGTCACTCATGCCTGGTGGGCTGGCAGCTCAGTCACTCAGGGCTGGTGGACTGGCAGCTCAGTCATCAGGCCTGGTAGGCTGACAGCTCAGTCACTCATGCCTGGTGGGCTGGCAGCTCAGTCACTCAGGGCTGGTGGGTTGGCAGCTCAGAAACATGCCAAAAATTCTCCCCAAAACAGGTGAGAGACTGTGAGAGAGAAGGGGGAGAGGGGGGAGAATTAATTTTAGACATTTTTCATCTTTTCCTACAGATCACAGCAATGACCTACTCCTGCACCTAATTTCTATGTTTCTATGTTTCTATGAAGGAAGAAAGTCTATACTGGCTTGGATCTTACAGAGAGCCAATGAATGGATGGAGAAAATTACTGGGGTGAGGTTTAATACTTACATGGGGAATACTTACTGATGGGCCAAAGGGACTCCTCCTGGGCTAGTAAATGCCTGATGGACCAAAGGGACTTTGAAATCTCAGTGAAAGGTACTTTTTGTGGACATTTCCTAGCCTGGCACGGGCCTTTTGGGCCAAAATGCTCCTCCTGGGCTAATACGGGCATTTTGGGCAAAAGGGGCTGGTTTCTGGGCTAATACGGGCCTTATGAGCCGAAATGAGTGATTTCAGTTGGCCAAAGGTGGGCTGGCAGTTCATTAATTCACAACTGGTAGACTGGCAGTTGACTCACTCATGGCTGGTGGGCTGGCAGTTGACTGACTCATGGCTGTTAGGCTGGCAGTTGACTCACGGCTGGTGGGCTGGCAGTTGATTGATTCACGGCTGGTGGGCTGGCAGTTCGCTCATGGCTATTCCTTGAAATTCCATTTCAAGCAGAGTGCAGGCCACCAAATTCAAATGCAATTTCATACCATTTCATTAACTTGAAAATGGCAAGTATGGTGGATAAGATTTTGATGAAGATGTTTGAAACACATGCCTTCATTGGGAAGAGTATTAAGTTAGGAAATCATCATGTACAAGTCATTGGTAAGTTACCACACAGTGTTCAGTTCTGGTCAACCAGCAAACAGAAAGATGTAATTAATTTGGAAAGAATGCAGAGGAGATGTTACCTGGACTTATGGGCTTGAGTTATAGCCTAAGGTTGGATTTGGAGTGTTGGAGGCTGACGAATGATCGTATAGATGTTTGCAAGGCGTAGATAAAGTGAACATGCACAGTCATTTTTTTCAAGGTAGAAGATTCTAGAACTTGAGAGCATAGGCTTAAAGTAAGAGGGAGAGACTTAACAAAGACATCAGGAGCAACATTTTCACTCAAAAGATAGTCAGTGCCTGGAATGAGCTGCGAGACGAACTTACAGTGGCTTGCAAAAGTATTCATACCCCTTGAACTTTTCCACATTTTGTCACGTTACAACCACAAATGTAAATGTATTTTATTGGGATTTTATGTGATAGACCGACACAGTGGTGCATAATTGTGAAGTGGAAGGAAAATGATACATGGTTTTCAAATTTTTTTACAAATAAAAAACTGAAAAGTGTGGCGTGCAAAAGTATTCAGCCCCCTTTACTCTGATACCCCTAAATAAAATCCAGTGCAACCAATTGCCTTCAGAAGTCACCTAATTAGTAAATAGAGTCCACTTGTGTGTAATCTAATCTCAGTATAAATACAGCTGTTCTGTGAAGGCCTCAGAGGTTTGTTAGAGAACATTAGTGAACAAACAGCATCATGAAGCCCAAGGAACACACCAGACAGGTCAGGGATAAAGTTGTGGAGAAGTTTAAAGCAGGGTTAGGTTATAAAAAAATATCCCAAGCTTTGAACATCTCACGGAGCACTGTTCAATCCATCATCCGAAAATGGAAAGAGTATGGCACAACTGCAAACCAACCAAGACATGGCCGTCCACCTAAACTGACAGGCCGGGCAAGGAGAGCATTGATCAGAGAAGCAGCCAAGAGTAACATGGTAACTCTGGAGGAGCTGCAGAGATCCACAGCTCAGGTTGGAGAATCTGTCCACAGGACAACTATTAGTCGTGCATTCCACAAATCGGGCCTTTATGGAAGAGTGGCAAGAAGAACGCCATTGTTGAAAAAAAGCCATAAGAAGTCCCGTTTGCAGTTTGCCACAAGCCATGTGGGGGACACATCAAACATGTGGAGGAAGGTGCTCTGGTAAGATGAGACCAAAATTGAAATTTTTGGCCTAAATGCAAAACGCTATGTGTGGCGGAAAACTAACACTGCACATCACCCTGAACACACCATCCCCACTGTGAAACATGGTGGTGGCAGCATCATGCTGTGGGGAAGCTTTTCTTCAGCAGGGACAGGGAAGCTGGTCAGAGTTGATGGGAAGATGGATGGAGCCAAATACAGGGCAATCTTGGAAGAAAACCTGTTAGAGTGTGCAAAAGACTTGAGACTGGGGTGGAGGTTCACCTTCCAGCAGCACAACGACCCTAAACATACAGCCAGAGCTACAATGGAATGGTTTAGATCAAAGCATATTCATGTGTTAGAACGGCCCAGTCAAAGTCCAGACCTAAATCCAATTGAGAATATCTGGCAAGACTAGAAAATTGCTGTTCACATACGCTCTCCATCCAATCTGACTGACCTTGAGCTATTTTGCAAAGAAGAATGGGCAAAAATTTCAGTCTCTAGATGTGCAATGCTGGTAGAGACATACCCCAAAAGACTTGCAGCTGTAATTGCAGCGAAAGGTGGTTCTACAAAGTATTGACTCAGGGGGGGCTGAATACTTTTGCACGCCACACTTTTCAGTTTTTTATTTGTAAAAAAATTTGAAAACTATGTATCATTTTCCTTCCACTTCACAATTATGCACCACTTTGTGTTGGTCTATCACATAAAATCCCAATAAAATACATTTACGTTTGTGGTTGTAACGTGTAATCGAAGAACTGGCATAAGGTCGACAGACCAAATAGCCTCCTTCTTACCGGCCCATTAAACCAACAACACAAATAAATATACAATAAACAATAATGAAATAAATTATCAGTAATAATCTAGGGCCTGTCCCACACGCGACTTTTCAGCAAACTGTTTGCGACTTTCAAGCTCGGAGGCACTCGCCTGAAACACCGCGAGCTGGATCGACCTTCAGCAGAACACACACACACACACACAAACACATCGCAAAGACGGGGGCCAGGGAAAGCAGGGGAGCGCTGTCTGAAATTCACACGTTGCAAAGCCAAGGTGATACCCGCGATGAACAGGGAGGTTAAAGACGGCTAGCACAGTGTATGGTAAATCATTTAAAAGAGTGGGGGAAGGGCGGGGGGGAGAAGGGGAGAGAAGGGGCCAGACAACTTTTAATAAGCCAGAGATACACAGTTGTGAAGTTTAGCGGGCATTTAACATTACCGGTCAGTTATCCATGGTTCTGAAAACTCGTGCTTACATTTTTTCCCCCCAATGAGCCAATTAAAATGTCCGGGCAGCAAAGGAGATTACCTACGGTTACCTCGACTACCTACAATGACATGGCGACCCCACTACGAGCTCAAAATTATCGATTTCTCCATGCCGACCAATTTTTGCTCGCAGAATATTTTTCAACTAAGGCCGCGAGTAGTAACCACTATGCGGGAACTCCTCTCGACCATGAAGGAGACTTACCAGAGACCACCTACGACCAGGTGTTGACCATTCTGCAAGCTTGTGGCAAGCCCAGACTCTCCTAAACTCGCCAATAAGGTCGCCATAGTGGGACAGACCCTCAAGTAACTAGACCACATTAGTGCAAGCTTAAGTACATAGTGCTAAGTGGCACAAAGACCACAGGAGTTTGAAGCCGAGGTAGAGTTGTGGCTGAGGTTGTGCAGTGTGATTCAAGAACCCAATGATTGATGGGAAGAAGCTGTTAGACGTTGTGGGGCGTAGGTCCCAAAATGAAAGCGAGGAGCCAGGAATATCGGGAGGTACCTTTTAATATGTCCTTCCAGGTAGCAGGGAAGTCCACGAGAGAAAGGTGGCACCCAAACCCTTGCCTTGAATCACTCTGGTTAAGGGCCGCCTCTGGACTGAACCATTCCCGTGCCGAGGGGTTTGATAATTGGGATGACCCGACCCATGGGAGCCGTCACAACGTAAACATTCTCAGACATCCTATCAAAAAGACAGACAGGTGGGTAGAGGTGGCGGGGTAGCTCTGTTGGTGAGGAATTAAATTCAGTCCCTTGCAAGTGGTGACATTGAAACAGGAGATGTGTAGTCAGTATGGATAGAACTAATGAATTGTAAGGATAAAAATACCCCAATGGGACTTATCCACAGCCCCCCAAACAGTTGCCTGGATATAGGGTGCAAATTGAATCAAGAGTTAAACTTGGCATGTCGTAAAGATAATGCTATGGTTGTTATGGGAGATTTCAACATGCAGGTAGACTGGGAAAATCAGGTTGGTACTGGACCCCAAGAAAGGGAGTTTGTGGAGTGCCTCCGATGGATTCTTATAGCAGCTTGTATTGGAGCCTACCAGAAGAAGGCAATTCTGGATTTAGTAGCAATGTTACAAAATTTTGAGATTTTAAAAATCAAGTCTGCAATTTATCCCATCAGATAAAGCATAAAAATAAGTTTAATTTGACACCTAATTCACTTTCATATCTCAAGTATTAAAAATGTTATGGCCATTTTCATACTTGGAAATTAGCATCTTGTTCCCTATTGATTTTCTATGGACATAACAAAAAAGCTGTGATCGTGGACAGTCAAAAGTCCATGACTTTCTTAAAAATTAAAAGAACTGAATGAAATTTTCAGTTATCATAGATTGAAGCATTCTGAAACAAGTATAAAACAATCTTACTTGGATGACCTGAAATTAAAGCATATAATTAGTTAGTTACCCAATTGTAGCTAATTCCAAACTTCAATTACTAGATCTAAACATCTATCCATTTCTTAAGAAAAGATTAACATTTTTAAATAGCCTAAGTGTCCAAATAACTCACAAAGAATACACAATAAAACATGATTTTTAAATCCCATTTACATTAATTTATAGGCCAAATGGAAAGAATTTAGTGTTCAATTGCTGTAAATTAATGGCCATTTAAATCAGCTTTCGAGTGGGATCCTGTGGAACGCGCTGGTTTAGAACGTTCCCATTGCGGTAGATTTGTACTCCAAATGCCCAGAAAAATACTGCGGGATTTAATGGGGCCCCAAATTAGCTACTTGCAACATAAAACTTTGTATAAAGGGATCTTAAGAAGTGCTTTTTAATGTAAAAATAAACAACCTACCGTCAGTTGTCCCCTGTATGAGATCCAACCCGTTGTCAGCGGTCACGGGTTTAGAGGATAATTTTGAACCTACTATAATAATTAAATAAACCCAATAGATGTAAAAAAAGCGATTTTTTGTTCACAACTAAGTAGGCTGAACAAGCTCGTTATTTGAATAACCTAGGGAAAATCGCGTTTTAAACCCGCTCCCCTCTCAATGGCGTCAAAATCGCACACACGGGCTGGGACAGATCTGCAGCGACGCTTAAGGTAGGTTTTGCAACATACCTAGATTTAGTGTTGTGTAATGAACCGGATTTGATAAAGGAACTTGAGGTTAAGGAGCCAATTGGAGGTAGTGACCATAATATGTTTTAATTTACAATTTGAGAGGGAGAAGGGTAAATTGGAGCTGTCAAGAGCCTGTCCCACTTGGGCGACATTTTCAGTGACAGCCTGAAAAGAGGTTGTTGCGGCGTGACGTGGGGTGACTCATGTAGTGGCACGCAGTGTCTCCCTGCCGCCCATAGATTTTGGAATGTTCAAAATCTTGTGGGGACATCTGGGTGTTTCATCGTGTCGTGCGCCCTGTCACATGCTGTCCTGCGGGTGATGCCCGGTTAGGGTTAGAATTGGGATTAGGGATAGGGTTAGGGCTAGGGTTCGGGATCACAGATGGGCTGTAAAATATTCTTCCTTCAATGCATGGATTTTAAACATTAATATATTAAAATTAATACAATAAAATCAATTGTGCAAATAAAAAGATGTCTGAGTCGTTCAGTTATATTTACAGGTGTATTGGTCCGCTTCCAGATCCAATCACCGTCTCTAACCTTTCACCGGGATAGATTCAGTGAGTGTAGACTGAACTCCCCTCTCCCCTCCACCCCTTCTTCCCCGCCATCCCTCCTTCTCCACCCCCCACTTCTCCCCTCCCATCTCCCCCCCTCTTCCCTGCCCCCCGCTTCCTCTCTTCTACCCGCTCCACTCTTCTCCCGCCTCTCCACCCCTCCCTCCCCTCACATCCCCCTCCCTTCTCCCATTCTCCAACCCCCCACCCCACTTTCCCCGACGCTGCCCATTTGTGGACCCAGCCTGTGACACCTAGATCCCACTAATAAACTCCACATCATCTGTTTTAGCACCATTGACTATTGGATGAATGCAGACTTTGGGAACAGGACTAGGGCTAGGGTTAGGGTTTCCTCCCGGACTCCAAAGGCGCATTGGTTTGTAGTTTGATAGGCTTGGTATAAGTAGAAATTGGCACTGTATCTCTGAACTAAATGTGACAGGGGTTGGACTCGAACCCCCAATGTTCTGCCTGCTCCTCATGGGAACTAAACTGTTGGCCACGAGTTGTCCCAGAGGCAGATCTCTCTTCCAATGGTGTCTCTAAACCCAAAGGCAGCGGGGTTTTCAACTGGGTACAGGCAATGTTGTCACTGTACCAGTGCCACCCACCAGCTCCGGCCACTGAGTCAAAATAAAACCACCCATTTTGAAGCAAGGCCACGGGGCGGGGGTGGGGGGGGGGGGGGGGGTGTTCCCAACGTCTGCATTTATCCCATAGTCAATGTTACTAAAATGATGTCCCTTGGTGCAGTACTATTAGTGGGATCTAGTGTCGCAGGCTGGGTCCACAAATGGGGGGCGTCTGGGTAAGATGGGGGGGAGGGGGGAGAATGGGAGAAAGGAGAGGGGGAGAAGGGGATGTGATGGGAGGGGGCAGTGGAGAAGGGGGAGAAGAGTGGTGCGGGGAGAAGAAAGGAAGCGGGGGGAACCGAAGAGGGGGGGAGGGGAGAAGGGGAGAAGGGGAGGGGGTGGAAAAGGAGGGATGGGGACGGGAGGGGGTAAGAGGGGGGTGGATGGGAGAGGGGAGTTCAGTCTACACTCACTGAATCTATCCCTGTGAAAAGCTAGAGACGATGATTGCATCTGGAAGCGGACCAATACATCTGTAAATAAAACTGAACGACTCAGACATCTTTTCATTTGCACAATTGATTTTATTGAAGGAAGAATATTTTACAGCCCATCTATGGTCCCTAACCCTAACCCTAGCCCTAACCCTAACCGTGCATCACCCGCAGGACAGCATACCTCAGCGTGTATGTCGTACAACTTGATGGTTTTTAGGGCGACTACGGGTGTCAATTACAGTTTCTCAGTCACTGAAAAAAAGTGGGATAGGCCTTTCAGTATTACAGTTGAACAAAGGGGACTATGGAGCCATGAGGGAGGAGCTGGCCAAAGTCGACTGGAAAGATACCCTAGCCGGGATGACAATGGAACAACAATGGCAGGTATTTCTGGGAATAATTCAGAAGGTGCAGGAACCAAAGGGGAAGTTCATTCCAAAGAGGAAGAAAGATTCCAAGGGGAGTAAGGGGTGACCGTGGCTGACAAGGGAAGTCAGGGACAGTATAAAAATAAAAGAGAAGAAGTACAACATAGCAAAGATGAGCTGGAAGCCAGAGGATAGGGTAACGTTTAAAGAGCAACAGAGGATGAGGAAATAATTAGTTAAGATCAAAGTTGGACCCTTGAAGACTGAAAAGGGTGAACTTATTATGGGGAACAAGGAAATGGCAGATGAGTTGAGCAGGTACTTTGGATCCGTCTTCAATAAGGAAGACACAAACAATCTTCCTGATATAGTAGTGACCTGAGGATCTGGGGTGACGGAGGAACTGAAGGAAATCCACATTAGGCAGGATATGGTGTTGGGATGACTGATGGGACCAAAGGCTGATAAATCCCCAGGGCCTGATGGTCTGCATCCCAGGGTACTTAAGGAAATGGCTCTAGAAATCAGGGACGCATTGGTGATCATTTCCCAATGTTCTATAGATTCTGGATCAGTTCCTGTGGATTGGACGATAGCTAATGTTATCCCACTTTTTAAGAAAGGCGGGAGAGAGAAATAAGGGAATTATAGACCAGTTAGCCTGACATCGGGGAAGATGCTGGTCAATCAAAAAAGATGAAATCCACCACATTCTGCAGCTTCCTTTGTTGTTGGGCATTTGGGTTACCAAACCAGTCTATGATGCAACCGATCAGTATGTTCTACACCAG
The DNA here is from genome assembly GCF_010909765.2 of Amblyraja radiata. Taxonomy (NCBI): domain Eukaryota; kingdom Metazoa; phylum Chordata; class Chondrichthyes; order Rajiformes; family Rajidae; genus Amblyraja; species Amblyraja radiata. The sequence continues at coordinate 17,572,016 of NC_045974.1, forward strand.
ACACCTGTAGAAGTTCAACAGAGTAACTCCCAATTTAGTATTCCAAACATACTACATATAGAAGAATTTGGTTCCTTTTCAGGGTATAGAATAAACTGGAACAAAGTGAAATTATGTCGATTAAAACTCAAGACCCAACACACCTTCTAAAATTTCCCTTTAGAATTGCTACGGAAAAATTTAAATATCTTGGAGTTTACGTGACAAGAAAATACCCTTCTTTATTTCAAGGAAATTTTCCATCATTAATCACCAAATTAAATGCCCTTATTCAATTTTGGAAAACAATTCCGATCTCCCTTATAGGTAGAATAAATGCCATAAAGATGATCTTCCTTCCACAAATCCTGTACCTATTTTAATCAATACCGATTTTTCTCCCTAAAATCTTTTTTTTAAAACTCGATTCTGTGATCACAAACTTTATCTGGGATTACAAAACTCACAGAATTCATAAACAACATTTATGTAAACCTAAAGAAATCGGCGGACTGGCTTTCCCTAATTTATTTTATTATTACTGGGCAACGAATATTAAAAATTTAATCTATTGGATGTACGATACATGCCAACAGGTAAACTGGCTAATAATGGAGAGGGAAGATTATTTCCCTGTTAATATAGGCGCGATTCTTCTCTCTCCAATAAATCTGAAGAAACCAGCATATGAGAAAAATCCGATAATCCATAGCACTTTATCAATCTGGAAACAGGTGAAATCAACCCTTAGATTGAGAAATTTCTCTCCTCTTACCAATCGCCAATAATCCCTCGTTTAAGCCGTCTACTTTAGATATGGCGTTTATACAACGTGAAAGCTTAGGAATTAAAAAGCTGGGAGACCTTTATGAGATGGGGACTCTCCTCTCATTTCAAGAATTACAGTCGAAATATCATTTGAAAGGTAGCCAATACTTTAGATATCTTCAAATGCGAGACTATGTGAAATCATACACACAAGACTGTCAATATATGGTTCCAGACATACTAGACGAATGCATGAATAGAAAGTCGGATTCAAGTAAGTTAATATCGTACCTTTATAATACCCTTTTAAATTTACAAACTCGGAAATAATTAGGCGAGGTTGGGAAGATGAACTGGGTCTAACAATTTTAAAATATAGTTGGGAGGAAAGCCTTCTATATATACACAACCGTTCTCTTAATGTTAGGCACTCGCTAATACAGTTTAAAAAACTGCATAGACTTTATTACTCAAAGTCTAAATTGAATAAGATCTTCCCAAATGTCTCCCCTATTTGTGATAAATGTCTCCTCCAAGAAGCAACCATAACCCATTCCTTTGCTTCCTGTACAAAATTAAACAACTTCTGGTGGGGAATTTTTGATATTAAAATACTTTAAATAATATTGGACCCCGACATGGAATTGATCTCACTAGGTACGTCAGAAGTCTGTTTTGAGCTAACATTATTTCAAAAACGAGGGACAGACGAGGGGCAGGTATATCTCCACTTTTGTTTTTTCTTTTTTTTCTTTTATCTCTACTTTCTTTTCGGCCACACTACGTTGGTAGTCTAGGGGTCTTTTCTATGTGCTTTTTCAAGCTTTCTTTTCACCTCACTTTTTCCCTCTCTTCTCTCTTGTTTTCTTTCATTTTCAGGTTATAAGGTTAAAAATGAAGCTGTACAATAATTGTATAATTTTAGATGCCGAATGTTTTATCTTTGTACAATTGCTTCTAATAAAAATAAATTTTTAAAAATAAATAAATAATGGATAATAATTTAAGAAAAAAAGAAATTCAACAGAGTATGCAGTGATTATAGTGATTATTATACCTGAGCATAATTACACATGACCCACTCTTCCAGCTTACATCTCAGAGACGTCTTGACCAGTCTTGAACTGTCCTCAAGTATTTAACGGTTACAATTTGACCAACTAAGGATGAGTCTCTTGCCATGTGACTGTATCCAATCACAACACAATTCTCCCTTGATCTAAACAATCAATCAGTGTCACATAATTCAAGAGGCTTGTTTTTGGAGGCCACATTCCCTCCATTGACCCAAGCTATCACTTACTATATTTTCCAAAAGTGGGTAATGGCATTGTAACATGCCTGTGGCCTCGTCGTGTCTTATAAAACATTCCGTAGGACAGTCTGGGTATGTTACAATACTTTACCTTCAGCGGTGCTGCAACTCTGCCACTGGCCGTTTGCGCGATTTGGGCGCGTTTGAGGGTGGGGGGCGGGGTTTAAACGCGTTTTTTTACCGACTTGGTCCTGGATTATATTTGTTGGAGTGCAAGATGTTGCTAAAGAATCGTTCCGACGGCCGTTCTGTGTGTTTTTTGAAAAAAATGTGCCCGACAAGTTAATCGCTGGAGTCATTTTAAAATCAGCTTCTGAAGCCGTCAATGCCGACAACGGGCCGGATTTTTATGTAGGGGACAGGTAAAAGAAAGTCGTTTATTTTTATGTATAAAAGTGTTTCTTAAGATGCATTTAATTCACATTTTAAGATGCGAAACGGTGATTATTTCCCCCGAAGAACCGGCAGTGTATTTGCTGCCGATATGGGACTAAAATCATCGCAACCTCAACGTTCCAAATGGTCCCGTTCCAGAAAAACCCACAGGCAAGTTGATTTAAAAGGCCATTAATTTACAGGTATTAAACATTAAATTCCTTCAATTTGGCCTATAAACCCATGACAATGAAGTTTAAAAATTATGTTATATTATGAATTCTTGTGTGAATGTTATTTGGACACTTAGGCTATTTAAAAAGGTTAATCTACTCTTAAGAAATGGATAGATGTTTAGATCTAGTAATTGAATTTTGCAATTAGCTACAATTAGGTAACTAACTAATTATATGCTTTAATTTCAAGTCATCTAAGTAAGATTGTTTCATATTTGTTTCAGAATGCTTCAATCTATAATAACTGAAAAATTATTTCAGTTCTCTTAAATTTTAAGAAAGTTATGGGCTTTTAAATGTCCTCGATCACAGCTTTTGTGTTAAGTCAATGAAAAAGCAATAGGGAACAAGATGCCAATTTCCGAGTATGAAAATTGCCATAACTTTTTTAATATTGAAGATATGAAAGTGAATTAGGTGTCAAATTAAACTTCGTTTTATGCTTTATCTGATGGGATAAATTAAAGACTTGATTTTTTAAATCTCAAAATGTTGTAACATTGCTAGACGGTCATGTATTTTGTTATGCATCTCCATCTCTTGGCTGTTATTTGTACTGTTGAGCCTGCTACCTCATTTACAGAAATACACATTTGACCTGCTTCATAAAACAGGTTACTTTGTTCAATTGCACCATGTTTCAGAATCATATATCCTTACAGCAGGATGTCCTGAGTCTTTCAGATGAATGTGCTCCATATGAGCCTTATTTTCCATGTAAAATGCCTGTAATGTCAGTCACTGTGTCTTACTGACTATTAAATAGTTGACAAAATGCAGACGTTGATTGGTAAAACCTGCAAACAGGTAGATTGCCAACATAATTCCGGCGTGAGGAATTACGTGCACTGGATTGAAAGAACTTTGGCCAATAACAACAGAGGAAACGTGTTGTACTTCCGGTGGCGCTGGTGCCAGCAGCCTCCACCTACAGCCCGGTATCTTTTTGTTTTTTTGTTTATTTAGTTATGTAAAAGTGTGTTTTTTTGTGTTTTTTTTGTGTTTTGATGTGGGGGAAGAGGGTACAGTGCGGGGGATATCGTCCTTCAGCCGCTTCCTGGTGAAGACGCGACTATTATTCGAGTCGCGTCCTCGCCCCCCCCCCCCCCCCAGCGGCCTACCTACTGGATTGGCGTGGACTTTCCTGCCAGGATCGACCAGAGCTCCAGCAGCGGCGGGACAGCGCTGTAACATCGCGAGGCTGGCGATGCCTTACCGGGGATCGCCGTCTGGAGCCCGGAGTGCTGGACCTGCTGCACCGACATCATGGAGCTGCGGTTTGTGGAGCTCCTAACGCGGGCGGCGCTGATGGACAGCGCGGGGTCCTGCGACTCTGCCCGGCTCGGCCTGCGGACTCGGGAGCTGCGGACTCCGGCTGCGGGAGGCGGCTGATCAGGAGGTCCGGGCCGCTGAGGAGGAGGATGTTCACCGTCGGGGTTCGGCGTCGGCGTTCCACCAGCCCGGCGTGAGGGCCTGAACATCGGGCCACCCGGGGCGGCGACTGCGGGTGCTAGGAAGGCCTCGACCACGAGTGAACATCTGGGAAGAACGGAGGGGAGGCTGGCTGGACTATGGTGCCTTCCTCACCTTGGTGCCACTGTGTTATGTTGTGTCGTGGACTTTCAGTGTTTGTGCTTTTTTTTTAATTCTATTTTATTTTTAATATGTTTTATTATTTATTATTATTTATTTATTTTTATTTTTATGATACTGCCTGTAAGGGAAATTCATTTCGTTGTCTCTAACTGAGACAATGACAATAAATTTGAATACAATACAATACAATACAAAAAACACTGGAATGGTGTTCTGTTTCGAGTTCAAGTACCAGAAGCTAAATGAAAGAACAAGATAAAAGCTTTTGATATATTAGTGAGTTGTAAATTGAAGTAAGCACAAGTGGAATGGGGAGCTGAGTAAATGAGTCAAGGTGATTGGTAGTGGTTCTAGGTCCTGGGGCACTGTTTACAGTGCTGTGATGGGGGGAAAAGTGTGCTACAGGGGTAGGCTCCAGCAGGCCAGGCTGGGACTGAGTCTGTAGAATGGATGCCCAGATAGACACAAAGATCTGCAAATTAGTGTAGAGTGGGGTTGGACTATGGAGAGAAAGATAGCATCAATAATAGCTGTAACTGAAATAGGAGGGTGGCACAGCGATGCAGCGACGCGGTATAGTTGCTGCCATACAGTGGCAGAGACCCGGGTTCTATGCTGACTACAGGTGCATGTCCGTATAGAGTTTGTACGTTCTCCCTGTGACCGTGTGGGATTTTTCTGGGTGCTCCAGTTTCCTTCCACATTCCTAAGACGTGCAGGTTTGTATGTTAATTGGCTTCTGTAAATTGTCCCCAGCCTGTAGAATAGAATTAGTGTATGAGGAATTGCTGGTTGGTGCAGACTCGGTGGGGTGCAGGGCCTGTTTCTATATTGTATCTCTAAACTAAACTAAGCTAAACTAAACGAAAGACGGAGGAGAGTGGGGCAAGAGGCTGAAATAGTACTTGCAGGTCATACTTCGGGGTCACATAACGTCAAATGTGTCCCCAAATTCTCCTCCCTCTGAATTCTACCCCTCATCCATACACGGGTGGGCAATTTATAATGGTCAATCAACCACCAACCCACGTGTCTTGTGGGAGAAAACTGCAGCACCCAGAGGAAACCCGCTCAGATACAGGGTGAACGGGTAAACTCCACACAGACTTACAACTTTGATATATAGCATCAGTCTGGATTTTTCTTTTGTGGAATTAATACTTCAATTCTTATTATTGCAGCGAAAGACCAAATCTCCTGGTGAGTAAATTTTCATTTATAACAGTGAATAAGCATGTACACTGAAACAATGTTTATCTGATCATCTGGAGTCATTAACACCATCCATCTCGCTCTCTCTGTCTCTCTGTCTGTCTCTCTGTCTGTCTCTCTCTGTGTCTCTCTCTGTGTCTCTCTCTGTGTCTCTCTCTGTGTCTCTCTCTGTGTCTCTCTCTGTGTCTCTCTCTGTGTCACTCTCTCTATCTCACTCTATCTGTCTCACTTTTCTGCCTCACTCTCTCTGTGTCTCTGTCTCTCTCTCTCTCTCTCTCTGTTTCTCTCTGTTTCTCTCTCTCTCAATTCAATTTTCAATTTTTTCAATTTTAATTTTAAAAACTTTATTGGCATGATAAAATACATCGCTATATTGCCAAAGTATAAAACATAACATGCATATTTAAAATGCATAAATGTAAATACAAGTATACAGTGCATGGATAGATAACCCTGTACATAAACTCTGCTTTATGTCTCTAACAGTTGAGAGATAGTCTGCCAATTTATAATCTCTTTTTAGGGCATGGTAATTTTCTAATCTGCATTGGCTTTTGGTTTCTTTATCCCAATGTTCCAAATACGTTTCTTTACATTGTTTGATAATTTGGTTCACTCTAACTGGTGATTGGGGGTCAGTATTGATCTGAGGCCGGTCAGGGTTTAACTGGATAGGGTTTAAATGAATAGGGGTAGTTAGTCTCAGTACCAACTGACACAGGGAACTCTTTTCTGGGTTCCCCTCTTGTGTTTGAAGGGCTTTAAACTGGAGGGTATCTGGGGGGCTAGATTTAAGGTGATTCCAAAAATTTAGTGCTCTTTTCTGGATATTTATTATCTGTGGGTATCTGCCTAATTCCGCCCTACATGCGTTTGTTGGTGTTTTCCTTTGGATACGGAGGATGTTCCGACAAAATTCCGCATGCAGGGCCTCCGTTGTATGTTTTTCCTATTTACTATAACTATGGTAACCCCATACTTCACTACCATATAGCGCAATATGGCTGCATTACACTGTCAAATGTCTCTCTCCCTCTCCCTTTCTGTCTCTCTCTGTCTCCCTCTGTCTCCATCTCCGTCTCCCTCTCTGTCTCCCTCTCTGTCTCCCTCTCTGTCTCCCTCTCTGTCTCTCTGTGTCTCTTTTTTTCTTTTTCAAATAATTTATTCAGCACAAACGCATAATACTTCACATCAAAAACACAATCAGTGGTTACAATACATCAAGTAAACATTATAGTACAATGATGCAGTCATTATTTACAATGCTCTCAACCCCACGCGGTAACCAGTGCCCACGGAAGGCCCACAGAGTCCCCGTGGACACCACGTGTTCCCTCTCCAGGGACTCGCGCGCACGGACGTAGGCTCGGAAGAGGGGCAGGCAGCCGACTCTGGCATGACCATCAACCACCCGCTGCCTGGACCCGCGAATGGCCATCTTGGCCAGGCCCAGGAGCAAACCGACAGGGAGGTTCCACCCAACCCCCCCCCCCCCCCCCCCCCCCCCCCCGATCAGCTCTCCCCACTCCCTGACTTGTGTCCAAACACTAGAATCGTGGGACTAAAATGCAACCAAAACTTGAGGAACAACCCCTTCAGATATTGGTACAGGGGCAGTAACCTCTCACACTCCATATACGTGTGGAACATGGTCTCTTCCTCACCGCAGAATATACAGGCAGCCGGCGAGCCCGTGAACCAACACAAAAGTTTATTACATGCCACTGCTCTGTGCAACACTCTCCACCCCAGGTCCCCAATGTAAAGGGGGACAACTCCCTTGTAGAGAGACCCCCACTGGGGACGGCCCCGGCCTTCAGGTTGTAACACTGACCGCCAAGGTGTGTCAGGACGGAAGACGAAGGCAAGGAGGTGCAGAATGTGCAGAAGCATCCTGTACAGTATGCGTCCCTTCGCATCATGAAACGGCACACTGGGCATCTAGGAAATGCGCCTCAAGTTGTGTGGAGCCAGCGCCCGAGAAATATCCTGGAGCCTAGGCCCGATGAGCAATTCTGACGGAGCGGGGGTAAGCTCCGTCAGAACCACTCTAGGCGCACCCCTCTCCTGGACACCCGCCATGACAGGGTGAGGACCGGCCACTCCCGCAGCCACAACACCCCCCTCCCCCTGTGGAGCAACACGCTGGCTGAAAATAAGCAAATTCCTCACTCTTAACACATCACGATAGAAACTAGGCAAACCCCGTAAGGCGGGTCGACTGATGCCTGCCACTGGGAGCCATGAAACCCCCATTAGGCAACGACCCCAACGGAAAAAATACGTGACCAGAGCGTGCCATCTGGGGGGTTCTCCGCATACATATACCTCCGCAGAGTTCTGAGACGGAGAGCCGCCACCTGGGTACGCACGCATACCAAGGATTGGTTGCCCTCCTCTAACGGGACACTCAGGACCGCTGCGGAATCTCAGTGCTTCCTATTTCCCCAAAATAAATCCACCAGCTTCTTCTGTAATGCAGTTGCAAAGATAGAGTACCATAAATGGAGGCAACCAGCTTGTTTATGACCAGCACCCTCCCCTGAAAAGAAAGAACTCCAAGCAGGCCTGACCAGCGCGCCAGCCGGACGACGACTTTCATCTCCAGCTCCTGCCAATTCGCCGGCCAAGCAACCTCAGTGGGACTCAGGTAAACCCCCAAATAGAGGAGGTGCATGGTGCTCCACGCATACAATATCATCTCCTCCGGCAGGGAATCTACCTGCCACTGACCCACTAAAAGTCCAGAACACTTACTCCAGTTAATCCTGGCAGATGATGCAGCCGAGAAAACCTTCTGGCAATCACGCATCCTCTGCAGGTCACCAGGGTCAGTGAACGTAAGGAGTACATCATCGGCATAAGCCGAAAGAACCACCTCCACCCCCGGTCCTCGTAGCGCCAGGCCTGACAACCGCCTCCGAAGAAGACACAGGAACGGCTCCACACAGACCGAGTACAACTGAACAGATATGGGGCACCCCTGACGAACCCCCCCATTCGAAATGAATGGGAGCCAACAACACACCATTAACCTTCACAAGAAACTCCACTGCAGCGTACAAAAGCCAGACCAGGGCCACAAAATGCGGTCCAAATCCGAACGCCTGCAACGTCCGAAGAGGTAGTCATGCTCTACCCTGTCAAAAGCTTTCTCCTGATCAAGAGACAGAAAGGCAGATAGATGAATCAGATCCCTAACCAGGTGGATGTTTTCCTGAATGGACTGGCCAGGGACTGTATAGGACTGTACACAAAAAAGCTGGAGAAACTCAGCGGTTGCAGCAGCATCTATGGTGCGAAGGAAAAAGGCAACGTTTCGGGCCGAAACCCTTCTTCAGTCTGAAGCTGAGTTTCTCCTGCTTTTTTGTGTACCTTCGATTTTCCAGCATCTGCAGTTTCTTCTTAAACACTGTATAGGACTGGTCAGGGTGAATCAGTTGAGACAGCATGGAGCCCGGGCGATTTGCCATCGCCCGTGCAAAAACGTTGTACTCTGTACAGAGGAGAGAGCCCGGGCGCCAGTTCTTCAACAGGCGGAGTTCGTCCCTCTTGGGCAGCAGGCTCCCCGCCCTTTCTCCAGAGAGAAAAAGAAAAGTGAAGCACGGTCCAGATCGTGCAGCATCTGGACCCGCGACCTCACGTAAGCGCCTCGGGACCGCTCAAACAGCAGGTTCCTCAAGGCTCCCTTCTTCTCCTGAAACTCTCCCCATTCACAGGAGTCCTCACCAATCCGACCCAAGCGAGACTCTGCGTCGAGTAGCTCCCTCTCAAGTCTCTCGACCACTGAGTCCCACCTTCAAGTCAACCCCCACTTGTATTCCTTACAAAAGAGACGAATGTGAGCTTTCCCCACATCCCACCACTGCCTAAGGGAAGAGAAGCTCCTCTGCCTCTCTCTCATCTTCATCCAAAACCGACTGAATGACTCCCGGAAACACCGATCCTCCAGCAGCCGGTTATTAAAATGCCAGTACGCGGACCCAGCCCATGTGCGCGCTGGATTAAAGTCCACACGCACCAGACAGTGGTCTGAGCACGGCACCAGCTGCATTAAGGCCATCGAGACACGAGAGACATACGCACCGGAGATGTCCATGCGATCGATGCGGAAACCACCCCTCTCAGACCTCCGCGAAAAAGCATTGGAATCAGGGTGGAGGTTCCGCCACGCATCAACCAGCTCAAAGGAATCCATCAAACCTCTCAGCTTCTTCGCTACAGCAGGGGGCACATTGAATACCAGAGCGATCTCGCACCTCAAGTGTGCAATTGAAACCCCCTCCAAGGAAGACACACTCTCCGCTATCAATAGTGTTCAACAGAGCAGCCACCACCTGAAGTAGTCAGGCAGGCCTGCATCATGCCGGTGGTGTGGGCGTGCACGTTAATGAAATGTAACGGCATGCCATCCAGGCTCATGGCCAAATAGAGCAAACGACCTGGCACAACTTCATGCACCTTCAGGATCTCTGGCTGGAAAGTCGGGGCCAACAGGAAGGCAACCCCACTCGAATTAATGCTGAGGTGACTCATGAAGACCTCCCCCCCCTTCCCACTCCAGTCGCCAGGTGGGTTCATCACTGACAACAGTATGCGTCTCTTGAAGAAAACTCACTGCATATTTCCCCTCTCTGAGGACTGATAGATGATGAAATCTACGAAAGTCCCCTCTACTACCATTTAAATTTAAAGTGGCAACTATGAATGTGCAAGCACACTAGATTGTGTTCCTCACACGCCTCGTGGGCTTGGAGACTCTCTCTAAGGAACTTCAAAAAGTCCCCAAACTGATGCTTCTCAGACTCGTGGAGATCACTGTCTTCGCTGCCAAGGATAGTATCAAGTATCTTCATAAATCCCGACAGATCTGTCCACCGCCTCCACATTGCTTCAATTTTAGTCCCAGCACTCTTGTTTATTTTCAGAAAGTCCCCAATCTCACAGATAACGACCCCTCGAGACACAGCATTGGAGTCCTGGCGATTCGCCAACCCACTCACACCTGGAGCACCATCCTCCCCTGTACTGCGCTCAAGGTCATTGTCAGAATTCGAAGGACTCCAGCTAGCTGTCAGCTCACTCACCCCACTGCACAAGCCGGCTTCATCACTCTCCTCCTCCTCCGGCATGACACAACCCCCAGGATCAATGCTGAGGGAGGGTCCCGATACCCCTGTCAGCAATGAGCTGTCCGGTGAAAGGTCAGGCTTCCGCGCTCTCCCACCCCCCCCCCCCCCCCCCCACGTCTGGGCCTGGGGAAGAAAAAACAAGAGGTACCCCCAGGGCCCCTGGTGCGCAGGCACCCCCGGAATCCGAGTGAGGGTCATGACCTCGAAACAGCCCCGACCCCCACAGCACCCAGAGTACCCGCTCCACTGGCCACACCCAGAGAGTCTCCACCCTCAACCACCAGGGGAGTAACCTCACTAAGGCCCACTGAAAGAGCCGGTGTTTTTGGAGTCTCCCCTACTACCTCAGCCGGTGAGGCAGCACACCCCACAGCACCTCAATTGGCTCTAATAAGGAGCACAGAATGGAAAACTGGTACTCCTGAGCCTCCCCCTTCGGGCTGACTCTCCTCATCCCCCATCCCAGGGACACATTTCCAGGGGAGCCAACCCCAACAACTGGTGTGCCAACATCCCCAGAAGGCTCTGAAACGAGGGGACCTCCTCCGACCCAGAGGACACACACTCGGGGAACTAATCCCAATAACCGGTGAGATAACTCCCTCGGAAGGCACCCGAGACGAGGGGACAACCAACGGCCCAGAGGACACAATTCCAGGGGAGTCAACCCCAGTAACTGGTCAGGTAACACCTGCAGAAGGCCCCATGCAACAGAGGCCCAACCCCTCTTCCACCTTCATAAGGACCCGCCTCTTGAAACTCAAGACCCCTTTTTCATATACGGATGCATAAGCCTAATAAACTTAGACCGCACCTCCCCAATCTTTTCCAAGTGTGGAAGAATTTTTACATCCCGGAGAAACGTGGGACAGTTCCGCAGGAGAACCGGTTTCACAGTGGACACCCACGGTTCCACCGGTATAAAGACCCCCTCCGCTGTGAGCCCCCTCTCCAACGCTAGGGCTACATCCTTCTGGGGCTTTAATATCATCCCAACCTTCCCTCTTGCAAGCTCGGAAGAGGCAATAACATCCTTCTTGAAAAGGTCATGCATGCCCTTCCTATTACATCCCTGCTCCACTGGAACCCAGTTTGGACCGAGATGCCGTATATACTGCCATCCAAGTCAACAAGGCTCATCCTCAAATGGCCCCGAAACCGCAGCCGAAGCCACAGCTGCATAACTCCGAGCCCAAGACCGAGCCCCCGCCATCATGACAGTGGCACAAACCAGCACCAGGGACACCAGGCAGCATCTGTGGAGAGGGAAACTGTGTTCATGTTTAAGGTTGATGAACGTTTGTAAGAATTGGGGAAAGTTAGAAATAAATGTGAAAGGGAGAGTGCAAAGGGGAAGGTCTGAGGGTAAGAGGGATTGACTCTGGAAGAGGTGGAATGGGAGCATAGCAAAATTTGACATTGTCACAAAATGACTTGAGCGAGCAGGTAGGCAAAGAGATATAATACAGGGGGTCGTTTTAAAGAAAGTCATAAGGAGAAGTAACTAAGTTGGAGAGTCTTAAAGGGCCTGTCCCACTTTCACGACATAATTCACGCCCTTTTTTACTCATGGACATTTTTCATCAGGCTAGAAAAATGCCCCAACCTACTTGATGCCACGAGTACCTACGACCAGCACCACGACATACCTATGACCTATCTATGACCTATGACCTCCTACGACCTCGTGACGACCATGCTGCGAGTATGAGTCAAGAGCAAACTCGGCAGAGGTCGTGAATAAGGTCATGAAAGTGGGACAGGCCCATAAGCAATTCCAGAGCATGGTGTGATTATAGGATGATTAAAATGAGGAGACCACTAGGGGGCAGCATGAGTACATGCAGAGCTCCAATATAGCCCCGTCATGGAGGAGATTGTGAAAGGCCGAGGAGGCGGTGATGAGGATTGGTGGATGTGCTTGTGGGGAAACCAAAACGAAGGGTGAAAATTATAAAATATGAAATGGAGCATTTGATAAGGTCCCATATAGGAGATTAGTGGGCAAAATTAGGGCACATGGTATTGGGGGTAGAGTGCTGACATGGATAGAGAAGTGGTTGGCAGACAGGAAACAAAGAGTAGGGATTAACGGGTCCCTTTCAGAATGGCAGGCAGTGACTAGTGGGGTACCGCAAGGCTCTGTGCTGGGACCACAGCTATTTACAATATACATCAATGATTTGGATGAAGGGATTCAAAGTAACATTAGCAAATTTGCAGATGACACAAAGCTGGGTGGCAATGTAAACTGTGAGGAGGATGCTATGAGAATGCAGGGTGCCTTGGACAGGTTGAGGGAGTGGGCAGATGCATGGCAGATGAAGTTTAATGCGGATAAATGTGAGGTTATCCACTTTGGTAGCAAAAACAGGAAGGCAGATTACTATCTAAATGGCGTCAAGTTGGGAAAAGGGGAAGTACAACAGGATCTGGGGGTCCTTGTACATCAGTCTATGAAAGTAAGCATGCAGGTACAGCAGGCAGTGAAGAAAGTGAATGGCATGTTGGCCTTTATAACAAGAGGAGTCGAATGTATGAGCAAAGGGGTCCTTCTGCAGATGCACAGAGTCCTAGTGCGACCACACCTGGAGTATTGTGTGCAGTTTTGGCCCCCTAATTTGAGGAAGGACATTCTTGCTATTGAGGGAATGCAGCGTAGGTTTACAAGGTTATTTCCCGGGATGGCGGGACTGTCTTATGCTGAGAGAATGGAGCGGCTGGGCTTGTACACTCTGGAGTTTAGAAGGATGAGAGGTTATCTCATTGAAACATATAAGATTGTTAAGGGCTTGGACACGCTAGAAGCAGAAAACATGTTCCCAATGTTGGGGGAGTCCAGAACCAGGGGCCACAGTTTAAGAATAAAGAGTAAGTCATTTAGAACGGAGACGAGGAAACACTTTTTCTCACAGAGAGTAGTGAGTCTGTGGAATTCTCTGCCTCAGAGGGCGGTGGAGGCAGGTTCCCTGGATGCTTTCAAGAGAGAGCTAGATATGGCTCTTAAAAATAGCGGAGTAAGGGGTATGGGGAGAAGGCAGGAACGGGGTGCTGATTGGGGATGATCAGCCATGATCACATTGAATGGCGGTGCTGGCTCGAAGGGTCAAATGGCCTACTCCTGCACCTATTGTCTATTGTCTAAGGTCAGTAAACTAATCAATAAATGGTGCACAAACTAAAGCAAGTTAAAATATTGGCAGCAAAGTCCTCACTAATAGATGGGATATGCTTCATTTGAGAGACCTGCCCGCAGATAGAGGGTTATAAATGTGGAATCAGTGCCTTCATCCAGACTTCTTCACTAATCCCATGGTTCGTTGTGAAGTTGGCAGAGTGGTGTACGGGCAGAGAGAGTAGTCATGGTACCCATCCTATTCACTCGGTCTGGGGCCCTCCTCATTTTATTAAATCAACTGCTAATCTCAATATTATTGTCAATTATTGTCAAATAGGCGGTCAGAGAGCTGACTGTGACCTTACACTGTGTCTCCTTTATTGAATATAGTTGGACTGCACCGCCTGCTGAGTAAAGCTGACCTAATGATGTATCTGGCTTTACATATGGAAGAATCTCCCTTGTGCAAGGAACCGAAAATATATAACAATCGTGAAGTAAGTGATCAGAATGTAAGAATGTAGGAGTTGTCAGTCTGGGGAGACCATATCTAATGATTCGCTTTCATTAGCCTTAGAAATCCTCTTAGATTTGTTAAAAATGGTTTATCTTCCATAAGCCATATCGCCTCCACCCATTCAAGTTCAAGTTCAAGTTCAAGTGAGTTTATTGTCATGTGTCCCTGTATAGGACAATGAAATTCTTGCTTTGCTTAAGCACACAGAAAATAGTAGGCATTTACTACAAAACAGATAAATGTGTCCATATACCATGATATAAATATATACACACATGAATAAATAAACTGGTAGTGCAAATAACAGAAAGTGGTTGCTAATAATCAGAGTTTTGTCCGAGCCAGGTTTAATAACCTGATGGCTGAGGGGAAGTAGCTATTCCTGAACCTGGTTGTTGCAGTCTTCAGGCTCCTGTACCTTCTACCTGAAGGTAGCAGGGAGATCAGTGTGTGGCCAGGATGGTGTGGGTCTTTGATGATACTGCCAGCCTTTTTGAGGCAGCGACTGCGATAAATCCCCTCGATGGAAGGAAGGTCAGAGCCGATGATGGACTGGGCAGTGTTTACTACTTTTTGTAATCTTTTCCTCTCCAGGGCGCTCAAATTTCCGAACCAAGCCACGATGCAACCGGTCAGTATGCTCTCGACTGTGCACCTGTAGAAGTTAGAGAGAGTCTTCCTTGACAATCCGACTCTCCGTAATCTTCTCAGGAAGTAGAGGCGCTGATGAGCTTTTTTGATAATTGCGTTCGTGTTCTCGGACCAGGAAAGATCTTCAGAGATGTGCACCCCCAGGAATTTGTAGTTCTTGACCCTTTCAACCATCGACCCGTTGATATAAATGGGGCTGTGGGTCCCCCTCCTACTCCTTCCAAAGTCCACAATCAGTTCCTTGGTTTTGCTGGTGTTCAGGGCCAGGTTATTGCGCTGGCACCATATGGACAGTTGCTCGATCTCTCTTCTGTACTCTGACTCATCCCCATCAGTGATACGCCCCACAATAGTGGTGTCATCAGCGAACTTGATGATGGAGTTCGCACTGTGGTTCGCTACGCAGTCATGGGTATAGAGTGAGTACAGCAGGGGGCTGAGCACGCAGCCTTGAGGTGCTCCCGTGCTGATTGTTATTGAGGCTGACACATTTCCACCAATACGAACAGACTGTGGTCTGTGGACGAGGAAGTCGAGGATCCAGTTGCAGAGGGATGCGCAGAGACCCAGTTCTGCGAGTTTGGTAACCAGTTTGGAGGGGATGATTGTGTTAAATGCCGAGCTGTAATCAATGAATAACAGCCTGACATATGAGTTTTTGTTGTCCAAGTGGTCCAGTGCGGAGTGGAGGGCCAGCGAGATCGCATCCACCGTTGATCTGTTGTGGCGGTATGCGAACTGCAGTGGGTCCAGGTTTTTGTCGATGTAGGAGTTGATTTGCTCCATGATCAACCTCTCAAAGCACTTCATCACCACCGGCGTTAGTGCCACTGGTCGATAGTCATTGAGGCACGTCACCTTACTCTTCTTGGGCACCGGTATAATTGATGCTCTTTTAAAGCAGGTGGGGACCTCAGACCTCAGAAGTGAGAGGTTGAAAATGTCCGTAAAAACTCCCGCCAGTTGGTCCGCACAGGTTTTTAGAACACGGCCGGGTATACCATCAGGTCCAGGTGCTTTTCGGGGGTTCACCCCTCTGAAGGATTTCCTGACATCGGCCTCTGTGACTGAGACTGAAATGCCATCACAGCGAATGGGGGATCGGGAAGGCACATCAGTATTCTCCCTGTCAAAGCGTGCGTAAAACGCATTGAGCTCGTCAGGGAGTGATGTTACACCGGCATTCGAGCTGCCTCCTGGTTTTGCCTTGTAGGAGGTGATTGCATTCAGACCCTGCCACAGCTGCCGAACATCTGTCTCGTCCTCCAGTTTGGAGCAGAAGTCCCTTTTGGCCTTTTTGATGGCCTTACCAAGGTCGTATCTGGTCTTCATGTAGGCCACTGTATCGTTGGATGTGAATGCCCTGTGTCTGGACTTCAGGAGAGTACGGATCTCATAGTTCATCCAAGGTTTCTGATTGGGAAACACTCGGAAGGTTTTTGTAGGGATGCAGTCCTCCACACATTTCTTTATGAAGTCTGTAACGACTGTGGCATATTCGTTCAAGTCCGTTGCCGAGTCCTTGAACATTGCCCAGTCTACAGACTCCAAACAGTCCTGGAGTTGTTCTTCTGCCCCCCCCGACCAGCTCTGTGCTGTCCTCACTTCTGGGGGTGCGCTCTTTAATTGCTGCTTGTAGGCAGGAAGAAGCAGCACCGCGGTATGGTCGGACTTACCGAAGTGAGGGCGAGGGATAGAACGATAGGCATTCTTGATGGTGGTGTAGCAGTGGTCGAGGGTGTTAGGTCCTCTGGTGCAGCAGGAGACATGTTGGTGGAAGTTGGGGAGTGATTTCTTGAGGTTCGCCTTATTGAAGTCCCCAGCAATGGTGGTAAATGCCTCGGGGTAAGACGTCTGGTGTTTGTTGACCACGGCCTGCACCAAACCAGTGCCAGACGGACGTCTGCCTGGGGTGGGATGTAGACCGCGGTCAGGATTAAGGAGGTGAATTCTCTCGGGAGGTAGAAGGGACGGCACTTCACCGCCAGATGTTCGAGGTGTGGAGAGCAGGAGTTGGACAGGACTGCCACGTCGGAACACCACGCAGAGTTGACCATGAGGCAGACGCCCCCTCCTCTCCCTTTCCCAGATGCCAGGGTACGGTCCATGCGGTGGATGGAGAACCCTTCAGGCTGGACCGCTGAGTCTGGGGAGCTGGGGGTGAGCCATGTCTCTGTGAAACAGAACACAGAGCATTCCCTCAGCTCCCTTTGATAAAGCAGTCTTGCCCTTAAGTCCTCCATTCAAGTGTTTGGGTGCAGAGTTACCACTTCCTTAACGATGATCTGACAATTTCCCATATTTCCCACACTCTCCCTATTGATTTTACTTCGGAGTCACGTGAGTGACTACGTGAATAGAAGCCGTCAGCCCGCATGCGCATCATTATGTCGAGGCATGGCGCAATGACGTAATGATGCGCCAGGCGCGCTGCACTTCCAGCGGTAAGTTTCAAATCCTATAGGTAAGTTTAAACTTACTTTTCAGGTTGTCCTTTGTTGCATGAATCTCTGCTTTCAGAGTTTCCTGTTGGATATTACATACGGGCGAAACCCGGTCGGACCGCGGGGAAATCAATAGGGTGATTTCACGAAAGGTCACTGGAGCGTAGATCCGCACCCATGTGACCGAAAATTTTAACTGGGGGACAAGCGTCACTTCCGGTACATGTTAGTGAATGGGAAAACACGCACTTTCACACCCGTTAAAAACATCGAAAACGGCCAGTTATTGAGCTGCAATTAACTGTACCAGTCGGGATGACCGTGAGGCACAGCTACCTAAATTTACAGTTAAAAAAAAAGATAGAAACTAAGGTAAATACAAGAGGGAGCTGAAGGGGCAAAATAAGCGGAAGTTGATAGCGGACATTTTTCGTGGAGATTTAAAGATCCAAAATATCGGGAATTATCGCGTTTGCTCGCTGCTTTTCATCAAAAGTAAGGCATTATTGGCTTTGTTATCTTTATTCATTTGTTAGATGAAAAGTATTAAAAGTTAGAAATCCTTCAGTAAAATTGCAAAATCGCCCATGGTTCTCGGGTGGGTTTTAACATGCAAAATGAACACGCTTCTGAAGCTCCATTCACCGTCATTTCAGGACATTTTTTGGCTAATAATAAAATGTCCTGATTTTGTCAAATGAACAGCTGACAATTATACCATTCCTTAGCTTGCATCTGAGTAAAATTTATTTCAAGACGCATTTATGATTCACGGATATTTAAATGGTAAATGTAGCTTCAGAAGCGTGTTCATTTTGCATGTTAAAACCCACCCGAGAACCATGGGCGATTTTGCAATTTTACTGAAGGATTTCTAACTTTTAGTACTTTTCATCTAACAAATGAATAAAGATAACAAAGCCAATAATGTCTTACTTTTGATGAAATGCAGCGAGCAAACGCGATAATTCCCGATATTTTGAATCTTTAAATCTCCACGAAAAATGTCCGCTATCAACTTCCGCTTATTTTGCCCCTTCAGCTCCCTCTTGTATTTACCTTAGTTTCTATCTTTTTTTTTTAACTGTAAATTTAGGTAGCTGTGCCTCACGGTCATCCCGACTGGTACAGTTAATTGCAGCTCAATAACTGGCCGTTTTCGATGTTTTTCACGGGTGTGAAAGTGCGTGTTTTCCCATTCACTAACATGTACCGGAAGTGACGCTTGTCCCCCAGTTAAAATTTTCGGTCACGTGGGTGCGGATCTACGCTCCAGTGACCTTTCGTGAAATCACCCTATTGGACCGCGGGGATGCCGGCTACGGACCGCGGAAGTGCGGGTAGCGGGTAGCCATTCGGGTTTACTGCTTGAGTCGCCGACAGTGCGGTCAGCGACCCCCGAGGGTTTTAATTCGGGCAATATCCGGACAGGCCACGGGGATACTACAGTCCGCGGGGATGCCGGCTACGGACCGTGGGAGAGTGGGTAGCCAGTGGCCGTCGGGTTCGCTCCTGAGTCGCAGACAGTGCGGTCATCGACTCCGACTTCGGCAGCCCTAAGGTAGGAAACCAAATGGAGAGGCCTGGGCTGGGGTACGTCCCCGGACATTTGCCCAGCCTGATATGGTCCACTAAACAGGGCCATATCAGCACAGGTCCATGGGGGCCTATGGAAGCAACTGTGTGCAGGGCTGCTCACAAATCTCCCTCTCTGTGGAGAGGAGTACGATGGCTCAGTGTATGACTGACTCCAACCCCAGAGGAATGTCCATGGCACATGCTGCCATTCATCAGTAAGGTTCCAGAATACCCGGGGAAGGGGGGGGGGGGGGGGGCAGAGAGTTCCCCTCACGTCACTAGCGGCATAAACACCCCTACGCCTCCATGGCAGTAGCAGTTATAGTATATTCTTTCAAATATATGTCTATACAGGGTAGGCACTATTATGCTGGTATCCTCTGACTAATTTCAAGGGTTTGTCTTGATATCATAATATGTATCATCATGCCAATTTAGTTGTGTTAATAGAGAGAAATTACAAGCTATATTATTTTCACTTACACCAATATATTGTGTAGTGGAATCGAACCTGCCATGGCATTATAGATCCCTGGCTTGGAAAGCCTTGTTGAGCAATACCTATCAGTTACCTGTGCGAGCACACATGGTGGCATCATGGTAATTCCGCTCATTAAAGGGACTGTGGAAGATTTTCTCCCAGACGCCGACTTTATTCATATCAATAAAGTGATCAAATCTCTGATTTACTGGGATAGGCGTCTTCATTCCTGTAAACGTCTTCACCCATGACAAATAACTGGCAGGTTTTTTCC
Source organism: Amblyraja radiata (assembly GCF_010909765.2). Lineage (NCBI taxonomy): Eukaryota > Metazoa > Chordata > Chondrichthyes > Rajiformes > Rajidae > Amblyraja > Amblyraja radiata. The sequence continues at coordinate 17,591,692 of NC_045974.1, forward strand.
AGCATTTCTCTCTCTATGTCTGACGTACGGGGGCCAGAGATGCTCCATTCCTTCCCTGTAGACTGCATTTGCATCGCAAAGGAGCAGGACTCGGAGTCACTAGCACGTGCAGCCTGTTTGGTAAATGAAGATACCAACAGAGCATCGATTTGCACAGCTAGTCCTGGCGGCTGCTGAAGGAAGCAACCTGACAACCCCAACTCAGAGTGAGTGCCAAGTCTTGGGCATCTATGTCAGACAAGATTGCGACTCTTCGCAGTCAAAGAACGCTCCATCCTAAGGCATGTCAGGCAGCAGCACCTGTTTCAGGGTTGCAAATTTCCTCCCACTCAAATGGCGGAGTGGTAGAGGGTGCTATAGAAGTGTGCACATGTGCCTGAAATGACACCTGTTTCAGGGTTGCAATTCCTCCCACTCGATTGAACGTAGTGATGGAGATGGTGCTAAAATACATGCACACATGCCTGAGGCAGCTCCTGGTTCAGGTTGCATAAGTCCTCCCATTCGGATGGATGAAGATGGAGCCATATATATCATGCCTCCTGTCATGGATGCATACACAAGCAGTTCAAGTCACATGCCTGCAGCTGCCTTGGTTCAAGGTTAGCTTTACCTCCCATCCAAAAGACTATGGGAGATGATGTCGCAAAACATGCTTGGTACAGAAGCATGCACACACAATTTGAGGATATAAATGGTACACCTGGTTCAGGTGCAATTATTCCCACTCTAAAAGAGTGTCAGAGGTCAGTATGGATTACCTCCAAACAGGAACCTGAATATGATTTGTGCCGGGATCCCATGCTTAATGCATAAGGTACGACAATCGCATGAGGGGAAGCGGTGTGCTTTGCCTCTAAAATTGCTGCTCCGTTGGGGACGGACTAGCCACTACAAGAGAAGTTTGCGCAGCATCAGCGATCTAATGAAAATGACAAACATGTGGACAGCGTCTGGGAATGAAACTTCGCTGAAACTCCAGCAAAGGTAAGAGATCTGGAGTTAGAGTAAGTAGGTCTCGTTATTTACCTCCAGGAAATAAAACCGAAAAGGTAACATCGATTTGTTCACAGCTCAACTCAATCACCAGTTACCTAAGTGTGTAGACCCAGGGGCAGTAGATGCAAAAATCTGCTGGTTCACCCCGTGACTGGGGAGGACCATCCACTGCATGATCAAAGCAAATCTTTGATTCCGAGCCTGAGAAGACCTTACCTAGGGCTCGGACTGTCTGGTCGTACGTTGATCATGATCACTGAGGCCTGGAGAGGTAGTACCAAGAAATTGTGCATCCCCCATATCATTAGTGGGAAGTGTTCTGTTTACAGTCCAACATACGTATGACATGACACGTATAACAGATGTTTTGCAATTCCTCGCTAAACTTATTTTACGAGGGATAGAATTTGTGCCAGTAGTACCTTATTGTCATACTTGTTGCTGGGATCGGGACATCACTCTGTCGGATCTCACCCACTGATAGCCAGATTTATGAAACGTATCTCCAACTCAAAATCTCCCAGGCCCAGGGACTCAGAGATATGGGATGTTGACATTGTGCTGACGCTGCTTCGCCAATGGGCTCCAACTACATCCCTGTCCTTGGTCTAACACACTTACAAAAAGGTTATGCTCATGGCGTTGGTTACATCGCAACGGATCCAGGCGTTGCATAAGCTACGACTGGACAAGATGGTTACATCTGTAGACTATAACATTTTATGTTATGACAGCAAGCAGAGCAGACCAGGGGCATCAGGTTTCAAACTAGAGGTTGGCATACCCTATGGACCTTCGGTTGTGCGTTGTTGCACAACTACAACAGTTTGTTAAGGTCACCTAGAGCCTTAGAGGCTCCGAACTAGCTATGTTTGTTAGTTACATAAAACCTCATAAAAAGGTATCAATACAGACCACCTCCAGGTGGCTTAAACGGGGTCTGGCTTGTGCAGGAGTGATCACTGGCAGTCTCAATTTCACTCCACCAGGGCTGCAAAAACATCAGCAGCTAGGGTTATGGACGTTCCGCTGGACCACATCCTAGCGGCTGCAGGATGGTCTAACGAACAACCCTTTTCCCATCATTTGACAACAAACCCATTGGCAGACCAAGGGTATTTGCCATCCTATTTTAGGTTCAGTTTTATAATTTCCTCCTGCACGAAAGGGGTTACTATTATTATCATTTGTACATTTAAAAACATCAGCATGTTTTAATGTCATGTCTGAATGCTTTTTAATGTTCAATCATCTGTGGTCAACTGATGCAGTTATGTTGTGTGGACTCGTGTTCACGGCATGAAATCACAGAGCTTCAAAATCTTCACGTAGTCACTCACGTGACTCCGAAGTAAAATAGTAAGATTAAACGAGATCTTTATTATATAAGGAGTTACGTTGAGGGATTACGTGCCCTCTGCTCCCAACCCCCTCTCATAAAGATCAACTGGTAGTTCTAGTTTCTCAAATCTTACTATATTCAGTTCATCAACTGTTATCTGTGATTTCACACCGCTGCTTTGAAGATTGATGTGTATGCGGGCTGATGGCTTCTATTCATGTAATTCCTCAACGTAACTCCTCATAAAATAAAGATCAAACCTCAAACTGGTAAGTTCTCATTTAATATTACTATTAACTTGCATTTGGATTCTGCCAAATGACTGGGATAAACTGGGAATCTGATGAATAATCCTTTATCCTGCCCTTTCTTCATCATTGTGAACTACCTTGTCCCTCAGGCTATTGGCACCACGCTGGTTCTGGCAAATGTTGTAACTAAGAGTCAGAATATTTGTTAGAGCACAGGCTGATTGGGTCCATGCCAGCACTATGTATTATCAAATCACTTAGTCACTGCCCTTACAATCACCCTCACTTAACCTCTGCCTCCCCACTCCCCTCACTCTCCCCTCATACATCCTCCCTTCCTCCCTCACTCCCTCTCAACCTCCTCCCTCCCCTGTAACACTTCCCCAACTCCCCCTCCCTCCCCCCCAATTCCCCTCCACACAACCTCCCCCATTGTGGTGCGTATACCACTTCTTTAGTATTCATTAACACATTGACATCCTTAACAATGCATTTGTCCCCAACCCCATTCATTGACCCTTCAGTGCAGTATGTTGAACCACAGATGGATGTGGGGATATTGAAACATGCACAAATGTTTGGGCCTTGTTCGAAAACTAATTCTGAATTCTTAGCTGTGATGGGCCCCAAGACCAGTGATGGTGTATGTAGACTCTGAGACTGGTGACTGATATCCATAGACCCCAAGACCAGTGACTGGCGTCTGTAGACCCCAAGACCAGTGACTGATGTCTGTAGACTGATGTCTGTAGAGATGGTTGAAAGCTTCATATTCCTAGGAAAAAATGTCATAAGCAACTTGTCTTAGACCACCCATATCGAAGCAGTGGCCAAGAAAACACAACAACACCTCTACTTCCATTTAAGGCTTAGGAAGTTCGGCATCTCACCAACAATTCTCACCAACTTCTGCAGATATGCCGTGGAAAGTATTTTATCAAGTTGCATCACAGCATAGTTTGGGAACAGCTGCATCCAAGACCGCAAAACATTGCAGAGAATGTGAACACAGCCCAGACCATCACACAAACCAAACTCACTTCCATTGACTTAATTTACATATTGTGCTGCCTCGGCAAGATTACCAGCATAATTATGGAAGAGTCTCACCCCGGTCACTCCCCCTTCTTCCCTCTCCCATCAGGCAAGAGGTTTAGAAGTGTGAAAACACACACCTCCAGAAGCTTCCCAGCTGTTATCGGGTAATTGAACCATTTTATCAACAACTAGAGAACGGTCCTGAGCTACACTCTACCACATTGGAGACACTCGGATTATCTTTAATCAGACTTTACTGGACTTTATCTTACACTAAACGTTATTCCCTTGTACAGTATCTGTACACTGCGGATGGCTCGATTGTAAATATGTATTGATTTTCACGCAACAAAAGTTTTGCACTGTACCTCGGTAAATGTGACAATAACTTAAAATAAACTAAACTAGACCCTGATAGGTGAATCATGGCTATAGGGCTCTGAAGTGAGAGCCCTCAGCTGTATGTTGGGCAGCATAAGTTCAGACACAGATTGAGACTCTCTCCACGTTGTTCCTCAAACATTTCCAGTCTGGGCAAGCCACAAGGCTGATTACACAGACGACCCCATGCATTACAGCTGTTCAGGTTTCAGAAATTCATCCTTACAGAATTCCCAAAACGCTATCCAAATGTTTCAGATTTGGAATAAAATTCACCTTCATGGAATTTGTAAAAACTAAATAAATAAACAAATGTAAGATTTGTTTGCTTTTAGCCTGTGTTCTTCGATGCATGCACAATTATGACACGGCTTTGTGTTATAGAATATCACAAAACGGAGCTGTCTGAAATTCACACAGTGCAAAGCCAAGGTGATACAGACACACACTGTGATGAACAGGAAGGTTGGCGCTGTTATTAAGATGGCTAAAGCACAGTGTACGGTAAGTCCTTTAAAAGAAGGGGGGAGAAGGAGGGGAGACAACTTTTAATAAGCCAGAGATACACAGCTGTGAAGCTCGGCGGGCATTTAACATCACCGGTCGGTTATCCTTGGTTCTGAAAACTCCTGCATACGTTTTTTCCCCCCAATGAGCCAATGAAAATGACCGGTCAGCAAAGGCAATTAACTAAAATTACCTACGACTACTTCGACTACGTATAACTACATGGCGATCCCACTGCAACTGCATCTATGACTGCAGGATTATCGACTGGGATAGAAACACCCCTATATCTTAAGAGAATGGGACGTGTAATGCTCAAACTAAAGTAAAGCTTAGAGATGAAGATGAACCAATCCGCCCTCTCTTTTCTTTTAACCTCAGTTTTGTAAAGCAGGCATCGCTATCCTGAACACGGCTTCGGAGAGAAATCAGATCCTTGCTATTGACTGCTCCAGAGGTGGGCTTCATGCCGTGCAGCAAGCGCTTGTATCCTTTCCCAGGCAAGTGCAGGGATGCACAGTCTACCTATCCAGATATCCCTGTACCCACTGTGCAACACTACTCATTCAAGGTACGTGAGGGGTATTGTAATGGTGGAAGTCTTCATACCTTGATTTCTGCAGTGAGGAGGAACCCATGTGAAACCATTCCCATCACCTTTAGACTTTCCCCTTCTCACCTTAAAACGATGTCTTCTAATCGTTGACATTTACATCATTTGAAAAAGGTCCTAACTGTCTGCCTTATCTATGCCTCTCATAATTTTTTATACTTCTGTCAGGTCTCTCCTCAACCTCTGACACGCCATAGAAAACAATCCAAGTTTGCCCAACCTCTCCTCATAGCTCATACCCTCTAATCCAAGCTGCATTCTGGTAAACCTCCTCTGCACCCTTTCCAAAGCCTCTCAATCCTTGAGGCAACCAGAACTGCACATAATACACCAAATGTAGTCTAACCAAATTCTTATAATGCTGCAACATGACTTCCTGGCCCTTATACTCAACGCCCTGACCGATGAGGGCAATCATTCCATACACATTCTATACCACTCTATCTACTCTGTTGTCACTTTCAGGTCAAGTCAAGTCAGTCAAGTTTATGTGTCACATACACATACAAGATGTGCAGTGAAATGAAAGTGGCAATGCCTACGGATTGTACAGAAAACTACAGAACAGAATAGAACAGAATCAGTATTTACATATTAGAAAAAAACAGCAATTTTAAAAGACACAACACGACAGTAAATTAGTACAGTAAATTAGTCCCTGGTGAGATAAGAGTTTACAGTCCTGATGGCCTGTGGGAAGAAATTCCGTCTCATCCCCTCTGTTTTCACAGCATGACAGCGGAGGCGTTTGCCTGACCGTAGCAGCTGGAACAGTCCTTGGCTGGGGTGGTAGGGGGCCCTCATAATGTTGCTGGCTCTGGATCTGCACCTCCTGGTGTGTAGGTCTTACAGGGGGGCGAGTGTAGTGCATAGTGCATTCAGCCGAACCCACTATTCTCTGCAGAGCCTTCCTGTCCTGGGCAGAGCAGTTCCCAAACCAGATTGTGATGTTGCCGGACAAGATGCTTTCTACAGCCCCAGAGTAGAAACACTGAAGGATCCTCAGAGAGACTCTGAATTTCCTCAGCTGCCCGAGGTGGTAAAGGCGCTGCCTTGCCTTACTCGCCAGTGCGGCAGCGTGTGATGTCCATGTCAGATCCTCTATGATGTGGACTCCCAGGTATTTAAAGCAGCTCACCCTGTCCACAGTATCCCCATTTATCTCCAGTGGCATATACGTCCTCGGATGTTGTGCCCTTCTAAAGTCCACAATCAGCTCCTTGGTTTTTATGACATTCAAGAAGAGGCTGTTGTCCTGACACCAGAGTGTCAGATCAGCCACCTCCTCCCGGTAGGCCTTCTCATCGTTATCGGAGATCAGGCCCACCACCACAGTGTCATCAGCAAACTTGATTATAGAGTTGGAGCTGAACCTGGCCACACAGTCATGTGTGTACAGGGAGTACAGTAGGGGGCTGAGGACGCAACCCTGGGGGGCTCCTGCGTTCAGGGTGAGGGTGTTCATTGTATTTCCTCCCATGTTGACCACCTGGGGCCTGGCGGTGAGAAGGTCCAGGCCGCAGGCACACAGGGGGGTGTTGAGCCCCAATTCCAGCAGCTTCTCAGTCAGTCTGGTGGGGACTATCGTGTTGAAGGCTGAATTGAAGTCAATGAACAGCATCCTCACATAGCCCCCCTTCTGGCTGTCAAGGTGAGAGAGAGCGGTGTGCAGATCCTGGGGGACAAAGGCGCAGATGTGTTTCTTGACCATCCTCTCGAAGCATTTCATGGCTACCAAGGCGAGGGCCATCGGAAAGTAGTCATTCAGACAAGCTGGAGAGGCATTTTTTGGAACTGGTACAATGATGGATCTTTTGAAGCAGGCAGGGACCACGGACTTGGCCAGGAAGAGGTTGAATATTGTGGTGAGCACAGAGCTAGCTGCATAGCACAAGACTTAAGTACTCACCCAGATATACCATCTGGGCCTACAGCTTTCCTCATGTTCACACGGGTCAGAGCCCTCCTCACCCCATGCTCGGTGATGGAGAATGTGTGCACATCCCCAGCAGAGGACCTCCCTCCAGCTTCGCTAGCCAGCACACTAGCGATGTTGTCGTTAGCCGGCGAGCTAGAGGTGATGTTGCCCATCTCAAATCATGTGTAGAAAGAGTTCTAAAGGTAGCTATGGACTTGAACCCCAATACCCATTTGTCTATTCATCTGTTAAGGGTCATGCCATTAATCATATAATTTCCCCTTACATTCAACCCCCCAGAGTCCAACACCTCACGCTTGCTTAGATTAAACTATATCTGCTATTTCCCCATCTATTACAATAATTAATCTATACCCCAATCTATTGAGGGCCTCATCCATGATGGAAGAGGGGAACCCCTGTTCCCTAAAGAATGAGGACATCTGAGATATCCTGGAACACGTCATCTTGAGGAATTTGGAGTAGGGGACAGAGTCTTTACAGGAAGCAGGGTGGGAGGAAGTGTACTTTAGATAACTGTGGAGGTCAGTAGCTTTAAAATAATGAAAAATAAATATGTTAAATTGGACTTTGGCCCAGTATGTAGGGAGTGGTTGCCAAAATGGAATAACATAGAATTAACGTGAACGGGTCGGCGTGGACTCAGTGGTCCGTAGAACTTGTTTTCTTGCTGTAACTTTCAATCAATTCAATCAGTCCCGTATCCACCTATAGCTTGCCACTCCTCATGCCCACCAGGTTCTGATGATTATCTTTTCTTTCAGTTCAGAGGCAAGGTCCCAAAAAATCAACAGTCCATTTCCATCCACAGCTGCTGCCTGATCCATTAAGTTCTTCCAGGAATTATTTTTTTGCTCCAGATTCCAGAATTTGCGATCTCTTGCGTCTCTCTGAATTTTGTAAGATGACATTGCATTGACTGTCTCTAAAGTCACCCATTCAAAACATCAGGTGGCAGGTCGTCAGGCCATTAGCATTAATTGGTTTTTAGACTCATTGCCTTCTCAACACATATGTTGAGCCCTTAAATTAACTTTTAACCCTGAAGCAATCTATTTTCCATCAGGTGGTGTTCAGCACATTTGTTATTGGCCTGAACTGGAAAAGAAAGATGACATGGCTAACATCACTCGTGTTACTAAACTGTTTGTTGAGGCTGAAGTCATTATTGATGTATACATTCCATTACTGAAATTAGAAGATGTTCGGAATAAAATATCACCAAAAACAGCTGTGACGCCGGAAAAAAAAAATAAACCATGCAAGTCGATTTTGGACTCCGGTGATATATCGAAAATCCTGAAAGCTCTGGATTTATCGCATATGGAACAGAAACATTTCAAGGCCAAATTCATGTCCGAGATAGAAAATGCACACACATGCTATTGTGCACTACTGAACAGTTCTGATGGCAGCTTTGAACACCAAAGATCAGCTGAAGGTCACAATGACAATGACACTTTGGAGAATGATAAGGATATTCATGCCTTGCAGCTGTGCTTCCTTCTAGCTGCAAGAACTGGTAAGGAACAGTTCGCCTTCCGGCCATTCTGGTTAATGGAAATGTGTGGGTCTACTGATATCCAAGTCCTTGTGTTGAAAGGGCTGGCCACACCTGAGAAACTCACAGCACGCTGCAAAAAGAGACACTTGGCGTGCTGGATATTTCAAAGAACAGAAAATACTGGAATCACAATAAAGAAACAAAGGGTCAACCTGAATTTCAGATTGACTCTGTTTCTTTATTGTATTGTCAACTCTTCCTGTAATCTTGTTTCATCTTTTATCATTTATTCTCTCTTGCTGAAGAGATTGGCCAGAATGTTGCCTGGACTTCATGACTCTAGTTATGGGGGGGGGGGAGATTGGATAGAGTGGGCTTGTTTTCCATGGAGCGAGGAGGGTGACAGGTGACCTGATAGAAGTATCAAAAACAAAAGGGGCTAAGAGAAAGAAAGGAGTGTTAAAGAAAATCTGAGGGATAAATTATTCACTGTTGATATCTATAACATGCTGCCAAAGGAGGTGATGGAATCAGATACAATTAATATGTGTAAGAGGCATTTCTTAGACAAATACTTCAATAGGCAAGGCATAGAAGGATATGCACCTAATGCAGGCAGATGGGATGAGTGTAGATGGGGAAAAGGTCAGCATGGATGAGATGGATATTAATTGTCACATATGCAATTAAATATTACACAGTGAAATTCATTTTGCATATAATAATGCCAGCACCGCCATGTGTGGTGTCATTTTATCAAGTTCAAAATCCAGATTACCACAGGTTCATTTCCCTGGTGGCTCCTGATCCCCTCCGTCACCCATGGCAGGCTTGGCCCGCGAACCGTCATCTCTCCGTCCTCCTCGCCAGCCATCATGTGTCCTGGGGGCAACCTCCTGCAGCCTACCTGAAGGTGCTAGAGGCATTACCCAGGTTCACTCTCCTACTGACCTTTGCTCTTCACACCCAATGTCTCCAATGACTCCATTCCGTGCCCGACAAGCCTTTGGGGAAATTCCACATCCGAGGATCCTCCAGGTGAGTTTGGCCGCCCGGCGAAGCCTCTCCGCCGGTTTCGGCCTTCCAACGAAGCCCCCAGGTGCGTCTGGCCGCCTCTGCGTACGTCCAGCTTTCCCATGGAGCCTCTGGCGTTTCTGCATCAAACGTGTTTCGGGCTGGTTCGGCCGTCTGCACTGTACGACTGTTTAATTGGAGTATTGTGTTCATTTTGGTCACCCTGCAATGGGAAACATAGCGCTAAGTTGGAAAGAGAAAATTTACAAGGATGTTACCATGACTTGAGGTCCTGAGCTATTGGGAGAGGTTGGGCTGGCTAACATTTTATTCCTTGCAGTGCAGAGATAGAGGAGTATAGGATCGTGGGGAATAGAGTGAATGCAGAGTCTTAATTAGAGGAGGTGATTCAAGAACCAGAGAACAAGATCCCAACTACACACACATTTCACCCACTGAATTACCTCCTCCGTCTGGTCCCATCAGCTGTTCTCCATTCCCCCTAATGGCTCTTATCACCATCTTCCTTACTTATCACACTTCAGCACTGGTGTTCTCACTTCTCACCCTCCTAGCTGCCTCTATTAACACCTTCCCCATTTGGCTCAATCTGTCTTTTTTTTCTCTTTTTTTATTTATCATCTGCCTTCGTCTCCCAACTCCCTATCAGGCTCTATCTGGTCATCGACCTCCATGACTCCACAATCAACCTATTATTTACCGTCCCCTGTGCCACCTCTGCACCCCACCCTCTCTCACTGGTTTTTACAGATTATCACCCCTCTCCACTCATTTCTGATGCAGGTGTTTGACCGAAAATATCAACAGTTCCTTCCACCCTCCCCCACAGATGCTGCTCGACCCACTAAGTTTCTCCAGCACATTGTTTGCTGCAAAGTTAAACTTTTTTTCTTTCTCTCAGACTCTGCCTGATCCGCTGGGCAGTTCCAACCTACACCTTTTCTTCTCATGTTCAGCAACACCTCTGGCCTGCTCTACCTAGCTCCGTATGTTCCTTGGTTTCATTTTTGCATATACATTCATTAATCTATCATGGAGTCATAGAGGCATACAATGTGGAAACAGACCCTTTGGCCCAACTTGTCCATACCAACCAACATGTCCCATCTACACTAGTCCCGCCTGCCTGAATTTGGCCCATATCGTTGCAAACCTGACTTATCTAGTACCTCTCTAATTGTTTCTTAAATGTTGCAATGGTCCCTGCCTCAACTACCTCCTCTGGCAGCTTATTCCATACACCCTCCACGCTTTGTGTGAAAAAGTTACCCCTCAGATTCCTATTAAATCTTTTTATCTTTAACTTCAAATCTTTATTCATGAAGCAAACTTTCAACATCAAGATCGCCAGGGTGAGGCAAGGTTTGTCATATCCCTGACCCTCCCCATTCCTCCCTACTGCTCAGTGGTTAAAGTTAACTCTCTTTCCCAATTCTGACAAAGCATCTTTGAGTTGAAATGTTAATTCTGTTTAGACAATATACAATAGGTGCTGGAGTAGGCCATTCGGCCCTTCAAGCCAGCACCGCCATTCAATGTGATCATGGCTGATCATCCACAATCAGTACCGCGTTCCTGCCTGCTCCCCATATCCCCTGACTCCGCTATCTTTAAGAGCCATATCTTGCATTCTCTTGAAAGTATCCAGAGAACCGGCCTCCACCGCCCTCTGAGGCAGAGAATTCCACAGACTCACAACTCTCTGTGTGAAAAAAGTGTTTCCTCGTCTCAGTTTTAAATGGCTTACCCCTTATTCTTAAACGGTGGCCCCTGGTTCTGGACTCCCCCAACATTGGGAACATGTTTCCTGTCTCTAGCGTGTCCAAACCCTTAATAATCTTATATGTTTCATTAAGATCCTCTCTCATCCTTCTAAACTCCAGAGTATACAAGCCGAGCCGCTCCATTCTCTCAGCATATGACAGTCCCGCCATCCCAGGAATTAACCTTGTAAACCTACGCTGCACTCCCTCAATAGCAAGAATGTCCTTCCTCAAATTAGGGGATCAAAACTGCACACAATATTCCAGGTGTGGTCTCACTAGGACCCTATGCAACTGCAGAAGGACCTCTTTGCTCCTATACTCAACTCCTCTTGTTATGAAGGCCAAATGCCATTCGCTTTCTACACTGTCTGCTGTACCTGCATGCTTACTTTCATAGACTGATGAACAAGGACCACCAGATCCCGTTTTACTTCCCTTTTCCCAACTTGACGCCATTTAGATGGAAATCTGCCTTCCTGTTTTTGCTACCAAAGTGGATAACCTCACATTTATCCCCATTAAACTGCATCTGCCATGCATCTGCCACTCACCCAACCTGTCCAAGTCGCCCTGCATTCTCATAGCATCCTCCTCACAGTTCACACAGCCACCCAGTTTTGTGTCATCTGCAAATTTCATATGTCACTTTGAATCCCTTCATCTAAATCATTGATGTATATTGTAAATAGCTGCGGTCCCAGCACTGAGCCTTGCGGTATCCCATTAGTCGCGGCTTGCCATTCTGAAAGAGACCCGTTAATCCCTATTCTTTGTTTCCTGTCTGCCAACCAATTTTCTATCCATGTCAGCACTCTACCCCCAATACCATGTGCCCTAATTTTGCCCACTAATCTCCTATGTGGTACCTTATCAAATGCTTTCTGAAAGTCCAGGTACACTACATCCACTGGCTCTCCCTCATCCATTTTCCTAGTTACACCCTCAAAAAATTCCAGAAGATTAGTCAAGCATGATTCCCCCTTAGTAAATCCATGCTGACTCGGACCGATCCTGTTACTGCTATCCAAATGTGCCGCTATTTCATCTTTTATAATTGACTCCAGCATCATCCCCACCACCGATGTCAGGCTAACTGGTCTATAATTCCCTATTTTCTCTCTCCCACCTTTCTTAAAAAGTTGGATAACATTAGCTGCTCTCCAATCCACAAGAACTGATCCTGAGTCTATAAAACATTGGAAAATTATCATCAATGCACCCACGATTTCTTGAGCCACTTCCTTAAGTACCCTGGGATGCAGACCATCAGGCCCTGGGGATTTATCAGCCTTCAATCCCATCAGTCTACCCAACACCATTTCCTGCCTAATTTGGATTTCCTTCAGTTCCTCCATCACCCCAGATCCTCTGGCCACTAGTACATCAGGAAGATTGTTTGTGTCCTCCTTAGTGTTTCTCTCTCCATAGGAATTGTCTGCCCTGCAGAGTGTTTTTATCTCTCAGAGTTGTTCTCTTGTGGTCTGGCTTGGCAGAGGGCAATTGAAAGAATGTGTTGCTTGGTGTTGCATACAGTGGATTTCCAATGGTGGGACTGTAGTTGGTGGGATATGTTTAGTTTGTCAGTTTAGTTTAGAGATACAGTGCGAAAACCTTCGGCCCACTGAGTCCGCACACTAACACTCGGGACAATTTACAATTTTAGCAAGGCAATTATCCTCCAAACCTGTACATCCTTGGAGTGTGGGAGGAAACCGGAGCACTCGGATCAAATCCACACAGGTCACAGCGAGAACATACAACTCCATACAGTCAGCACTGTAGTCAGGATCGAACCTGGGTCTCTGGTGCTGAAAGGCAGCAACTCTATCGCTGGACCACCGTGCTACTCTTGGGACTATAGGAAGGACATGATGTGCCGGAGAGGGTGAAGAGGGGATTCGCCGGGATCTTGCCTGGGATGGACTGTTTGAATTACAAGAGAGTAGAAAGGTTGGGTTTTCCAAAATATGGAGGAAGCTGGGGAAGAATGTCTACAAAATTATGGGGCACAGAGGGATACTCTTTTCCCAGAGCAGAGGTGTCCACAATTCAAGGGTGTAGGTTTAAAGGAAAGAGAAAGAAGATTAGAGTGGAACTGCGGATGTTTTTTCAGCCAGAGGGTGTTTGGAATCTGAACACATTGCCCATGATTGATGAAACCAGAGATTCTCACAACATTTAAGAACCTTGAGTACTTTAACTGCCGATGTGTAGAAGTTTAGGGATCAAGTACTGGTGAATTGGAATTGGTTTAGATAGCGGTCAGTATGGACACGATGGGCCAAACGGCCTGTTTCTGAGCTGCCCAGCTCTGTGAACTCACTGGCCCATCAAAAAGTTGGCCCTCCCTGCAGAAACGCCGGTGCACATTGGATATGCTGATTGCAGTCTAGGTGGGATGATCTTCTTCCAGCAGAAAGTTGCCCCAACCCTCCTCAAAAACGAGGGTCTCTATTGACCCAATAGTGGTCAATATTGTGATATGAGACATCCAGAGCTCTGATCGCATTAGAGACATTCGGCTGCACAGCCTCAGGTGATGGTCTTCTACGCTTCTGTGTTTCAGATAGTCCAGATCGCGGAGTTGGAGCACTAATCTGCCAGGACGGATGCTTTGTGAGTACTTCATGTGAATTTGTCTCAACTTCTTATGCTCATTTGGGAAATGACACTATTCCCTGACACTCTAAGAGCGTTCTTCCTCTAACTAAATGGATTAGGTCATGCTTGTGAAGCCACAGATATAGACAGCGTGGCCATCACAGGGAAGGCATTTGAGGAATGCAGGGGAATGGGTCCGTCAGAAGTGGGAGGGCCTCGTCTTGTCCCAGAATAATTCTAATCTTGATTGTCCTGCAGGTGGCAATGGGCTACAATGGTTTTCCACGAGGTTGTTACCATGGTCGCTACCTTTCAAGTCGTGACCAAAGTGAGACGAAGAGCCCCAACTTGCTCATCTGTGCAGAGGCTAACGCTCTTTATTTCAGGTAAGACACGGCACGGAAGTGTACCCTTCAGCCCACTGTGGCCATGCTAGTCACTGGATGCCCATCTACACTAAACCCCTTCCCATGTACTCGGTTGGTAGCGGTCTCTGTCTTGGTGTTTTAGGTAAAGATGAAAATACAAAAAAAAACTTTAATCTGGCAAGCCCAAGACTCGGGTTTTGCTGGTCTCTCCTCTAGACTATCAGATGGTATACAATTAATGCTCCACCACATTTAATACATTTTTTTCTTTAACGTTACCTGGCAGAATAATACATTCCTAATAAAGTTAATGGGAGCCTGGAAACAAGACTTCAGTGAGTGGGAAGGGAAAAGAGAGATAGAAGCCCCTGTGAGATTATGGGAAGCACAGCAAACATAAGGGTGATCAACGGTGCCTTTATATAGATTCCCTTGGTTTTCATGACGTATAATTAAGTGTGGGATTTAAATGTGGGCCCATCATCAGTTTGTGTGAAATGACAAAATTGACTGGGTGGTTGACAGCAAGAAAGAAAGTTCTCAGCCACAAGAAGATAATCGGTCTTCTTATTGGTTGGATTCAGCTCAGCACGGTGTGAGTCATACATGTGGGAATGGCAAATAATATCTTGTAAATAGAGGGATAGTGTAGATAAACAAAGCAATCTTAGGCTGTAGAACAGAAAGATAATGTTGTAGTCATAGAATCATATGACATTGAACCAGGCCGTTTGGTCTAACATGTCCAAGCCGACCAGGGCACCCATCCCACTTCTCATTACTTGGCCCATAGCGTTCTATTCCTTCGCAATTCAAGTGCTCAGCTGGACAAATGTGGTCAGTGACCCCGTTTCAATAATTCTTTTCAACAGTGCATTCCACTCTGGGTAAAGAAGGTCCCTCTCATATCCCCTGTTAATGTCTTACTTTAAATCTATGTCCCCTGATATATTTAGTTTACTTTAGACTTTAGAGACACAGCGTGGAAGCAAGCCCTTCGCCCACTGAGTCCGCACGGTCCAGCGATCCACTGAGTCTGCGCGGTCCAGCGATCACCACGTACACTATCACTATCCTACACACTACAGAGGTGTGAAACACACTGCACACTACTCCTACATCCTACAGGGACAATTTACAATTTTACCAAAGCGAATTAGCTAACAAACCTGTATATCTTTGCAGTGTGGGAGGAAACCGGAGATCCCGGAGAAAACCCACGCAGGTCATGGGGAGAATGTACAAACTCCATAGACAGCCTCCAGTCAAGATCGAAACTGTGTCTCTGGCGCTGTAAGGCAGCATCTCAACCGCTGCACCACTGTGCCGCCCAAAGTTTCCCCACGGGCCATCTGATCTGTACCTCTCATAATTTTGGATACCTCAATTATATACCCTCCGATCCTCCTCCACTCCATGGAGAATAAACCTAGTGTCTCCAGTCTCTCCTCATAATTGATCTGCCCCACATCCAGGTGAATCTCCTCTACTTCTCCCCAGCACTGCACATTGTACTCTGGCTGAGGTATGTTGAACATTTTATAAAGTTGGACTTCTGTATTCAGTGCCCCCATTAATGAAGTATAGTATCATTCACATATCAGACCTAAATCTAAGGATGTTGGGAAGCTTATGTCCAGGACTCCCACAATTCCCTTCCTCCTTCTCTCAGCATCCCAAGATACAACCTGGACCAGCTGAGATCCATTTTCTGTGGGGCTGCCCTTTCTACATCCCCTGCACGGGTAATCTCATTTCGGAACTTGAGACACAAAGTTGTGAAGGACCCTCCCCTGTGTCGGCTACCCTCCGTGATTTATTTTGCTGAAGAGGAAGTTCTGGGTGAGGACAGTAATCAGCAGCATCACAATAGCTCCCTGTTCATGATCGAGCGTGAAGGTTGGTTGTATGGAGGATGACTCTCACCTCCGAACTCTGAACACTCACAATTTGTAAGAGGAATTTTCTTTACTACTCCCCCTATGCAAACCCCCCTATGATTCTACCACGCACTGACACAGTGGGGGCAAGTTACAGAGGCTGATTGATTTAGGAAACCAGAGTTGTCGAAGTGAGACTGTGCGGACTCCATAGAGACAGCTCCCACGGTCAGGATTAAACCCGTGTCTCTAGAGCTATGATACAGTGACTCTACCAGCTGTGTCATTGTCCACTGGTATGAGGACCCTACATTATGGAATATGTCTACTTTATGCTGCCAGTCAGTGACATCCAAACATGGACAGCTCCTCGCACAAGAAGACCGGCAAGTTTAGGGCAGGCCAGAGTGCATCTTTCACTGATGTCCCACCAGCAGCTTGCGTTTGTCCCAAAATGTCCCTGACCACAGAGCCCTGCCAGCATGATGAGATGAATTATAACAAAGACCACTGCCTTCTGTTTCCAGACTATCTTGGCAAATGCATCTTCCAGAAGTAGGTAGATAACCATCTCATTCTCAGTACCACTCTGTCGAGCATTGCTGAGACAGACCGACTGGCTGTGAATCACCCCAAGCCAGCAAACATAGAAACATAGAAATATAGAAAATAGGTGCAGGAGTAGGCCATTCGGCCCTTCGAGCCTGCACCGCCATTCAATATGATCATGGCTGATCATCGAACTCAGTATCCTGTACCTGCCTTTCTCCATACCCCCTGATCCCTTTAGCCACAAGGGCCACATCTAACTCCTTCTTAAATATAGCCAATGAACTGGCCTCAACTACCTTCTGTGGCAGAGAGTTCCAGAGATTCACCACTCTCTGTGTGAAAAATGTTTTTCTCATCTCGGTCCTAAAGGATTTCCCCTTTATCCTTAAACTCACCCCTTGTCCTGGACTTCCCCAACATCGGGAACAATCTTCCTGCATCTAGCCTGTCTAACCCTTTAAGAATTTTGGAAGTTTCTATAAGATCCCCCCTCAATCTTCTAAATTCTAGCGAGTACAAGCCGATGCTATCCAGTCTTTTTTCATATGAAAGTCCTGACATCCCAGAGGGAGTACATAACCTTCTCTGTACTCCCTCTATGGCAAGAATGTCTTTCCTCAGATTTGGAGACCAAAACTGTACACAGTATTCCAGGTGTGGTCTCACCAATACCCTGTACAACTGCAGTAGAACCTCCCTGCTCCTATACTCAAATCCTTTTGCTATGAATGCTAACATACCATTTGCTTACTTCACTGCCTGCTGCACCTGCATGCCTACTTTCAATGACTGGTGTACCATGACACCCAGGTCTTGTTGCATCTCCCCTTTTCCTCATCGGCCACCATTTAGATAATAGTCTACTCTCCTGTTTTTGCCACCAAAGTGGATAACCTCACATTTATCCACATTATACTGCATCTGCCATGCATTTGCCCACTCACCTCGCCTATCCAAGTCACCTTGCAGCCTCCTAGCATCCTCCTCACAGCTAACACTGCCCCCCAGCTTCGTGTCATTCGCAATCTTGCATTCAATTCCCTCGTCCAAATCATTAATAGATATTGTAAATAGCTGAGGTCCCAGCACTGAGTCTTGCGGTACCCCTCTAGTCACTCCCTGCCATTCTGAAAAGGACCCGTTTACTCCTACTCTTTGCTTCCTGTTTGCTAGCCAGTTCTCTATCCACATCAATACTGAACCCCCAATACCGTGTGCTTTAAGTTTGTATACTAATCTCTTATGTGGGACCTTGTTGAAAGCCTTCTGAAAGCCCAGAAATAACACATCCACTGGTTCTCCCTTATCCACTCTACTAGTTACATCCTCGAAAAATGCTATAAGATTCGTCAGACATGATTTACCTTTCATAAATCCATGCTGACTTTGTCCAATAATTTCACCACTTTCCAAATGTGCTGCTATCCCATCTTTAATAACTGACTCTAGCAGTTTCCCCACTATAGACTAACTGGTCTGTAATTCCCAGTTTTCTCTCTCCCTCCCTTTTTAAAAAGTGGGGTTACATTAGCTACCCTCCAATCCTCAGGAACTACTCCAGAATCTAAAGAGTTTTAAAAAATTATCACTAATGCATCCACTATTTCTGGGGCTACTTCCTTAAGTACTCTGGGATGCAGCCTATCTGGCCCTGGGGATTTATCGGCCTTTAATCCATTCAATTTACCTGACACCACTTCCCGGCTAACCTGGATTTCACTCAGTTCCTCCATCTCATTTGACCCCCGGTCCCCTGCTATTTCTGGCAGATTATTTATGTCTTCCTTAGTGAAGACGGAACCAAAGTAGTTATTCAATTGGTCTGCCATGTCCTTGTTCACCATGATCAATTCACCTGTTTCTGACTGCAAGGGACCTACATTTGTTTTAACTAGTCTCTTTCTCTTCACATATCTATAAAAACTTTTGCAGTCAGTTTTTATGTTCCGTGCCAGTTTTCTTTCATAATCTATTTTCCCTTTCCTAATTAAGCCCTTTGTCTTCCTCTGCTGGACTCTGAATTTCTCCCAGTCCTCTGGTAGGCTGCTTTTTCTGGCTAATTTGTACGCCTCATCTTTTGTTTTGATACTATCCTTGATTTCCCTTGTTATCCACGGACTACCTTCCCTAATTTTTTATTTTGCCAAACTGGGATGAACAATTGTTGTAGTTCATCCATGCAGCCATTAAATGCCTTCCATTGCATATCCACCGTCAACCCTTTAAGAATCAATTGCCAGTCTATCTTGGCCAATTCACGTCTCATACCCTCAAAGTTACCTTTCTTTAAGTTCAGAACCCTTGTTTCTGAATTAACAATGTCACTCTCCATCCTAATGAAGAACTCAACCATATTATGGTCACTCTTGCCCAAGGGGCCATGCACAACAAAACTGCTTACTAACCCTTCCTCATTACTCAATACCCAGTCTAGAATAGCCTGCTCTCTCGTTGGTTCCACTACATGTTGGTTTAGAAAACTATCTCGCATACATTCCAAGAAATCCTCTTCCTCAGCACCCCTGCCAATTTGATTCACCCAATCTATATGTAGATTGAAGTCGCCCATTATAACTGTTTATACCATGTTTTACCTTTGTTGCACGCATTTCTAATTTTCTGTTTGATGCCATCCCCAACTCCACTATTACTGTTAGGTGGCCTGTACACAACACCAACTAGTGTTTTCTGCCCCTTAGTGTTTCGCAGCTCTACCCATATCGATTCCACATCCTCCAAGCTAATGTCCTTCCTTTCCATTGCGTTAATCTCCTCTAACCAGCAACGCTACCCCACCTCCTTTTCTTTTCTGTCTATCCCTCATGAATATTGAATATCCCTGGATGTTGAGCTCCCAGCCTTGGTCACCCTGGAGCCATGTCTCCGTGATCCCAACTATATCATAATCATTAATAGCTATCTGCACATTCAACTCATCCACCTTATTACGAATGCTCCTTGCATTGAGACACAAAGCCTTCAGGCTTGTTTTTACAACGCTCTTACCCCTTATACAATTATGTTGAAAAGTTGCCCTTTTTGATTTTTGCCTTGGATTTGTCTGCCTGCCACTTTTACTTTTCACCTTGCTACCTATTGCTTCTACCCTCATTTTACACCCCTCTGTCTCTCTGCTCACACATTTAAGAACCCCACCACCTCTTATTCTCGATTTATTATTTTTTTATTCTTTCCCCCCTACATGTTGGGTCTGAGTGCTTCCCTTCTCTGCCTCCTGCCTCACACACTGTCTGCTAGCTTTCTCTATTTGAGCCCCTCCCCCCAACCGTTCTAGTTTAAAGTCTCCGCAGTAGCCTTTGCAAATCTCCCCACCAGGATATTGGTCCCCCTTGGATTCAAGTGCAACCCGTCTTTTTTGTACAGGTCCCGCCTTCCACAAAAGAGGTCCCAATGATCCAGAAACTTGAATCCCTGCCCTCTGCACCAGTCCTTCAGCCACGCATTTATCCTCCACCTCGCTCCATTCCTACTCTCACTGTCACGTGGCACAGCAAGGTCTTGGTGCTTGTTCAAAAGTTGCAGTGGTGAGGCAAATGGTTGCATGGGAAGCCATCCTTCAGGACCCTGCATCTCCTTTTCCCACACAGCTTCAAAGACATTCAATATTGACCACTACTGGGTTAAGTATCAAAGTATCAAGGAATACCTCATGGTCAAAAGTATTCTTCGCAAATTTTTCCAAGAGGGACAAGATTGTATGGTATGTATCCGACCCTATTGAGTGAACTATTTGAAGAGTAAAGTAAAAAGTAAAGTAAAGTAGCCTTTATTGTCATTCAGACCTTGAGCTCTGAACGAAATTTTGTTGCCTTGCAGTCCTACATATAGTAAAAAATGGCAAAAACACACAAAAAATACAAATGAACATCCACCACAGTGAGTTGAATACTCCTCACTGTGATGGAAGGCAAAAGTCTCTTCCCTTCTTATTCTCCCTCTGCGCCGAGGCGATCCAGGCTTTGGATGTTATGACCCCGCCGGGCGATGGTAAGTAATGTCAGTCCCGCGGCTGAATCCGAGCTCCGCGAACGGGCCGGTTCAGCTCCGCGGCCCGGGGTGGTCGAAGCCGCCAAAACTGCGGCCCTCCAGTCCAGAGGACACAGCTGTTGTCGCGGGAGCTCCGGAGAACAGGTCACCAACCTGCGAGCTCCCGACGATGTCGTCCACCGGGCCCGCGGCCGGTCCTCCGAGGTCGGATCGCTGCTGCTGCTGCCGCTGCCTCTGCCCCCTCCGAGGTCTGGTGGCTGCTGCCGCTGCCGCTGCCTGCTCCGAGGTCGGGTCGCCACTGCCGAATATGTAGATGAAGACAGTATGATTGATGTGATTTACAGAAAAACATTTTGGATGTGATTTCAGAAAAACTTTTCACAAGGTTCCATATTGGGCCATGGGATCAGGGCAATTTGACAAATGATCCAAAATTGGCTTGATAAGAAGATGCAGTTCAGGATGATGGAGATGTTCTTTTTATAATTTGGAAGCATATAACTGCGGGTGGACCACAGAGATCAGTGCAAGGCCCTTGCTGTTTATTCTGTACATTAACTATTTGGATATGAATCCAGGAGGTATGATTAGCAAATTTATAGATGGCATGAAAATCAGAAGTGTTGTTGATAGTGAGGTGAATTGTCTTCTGTTGCACAACAATTTTGACGAATTGATAAGACTCACAGAGGAGTCACAGATAGAATTTTTTCCAAGTAAAATGTGAAAGGGTGCATTTTGGAGGCCTAATAAGGCCAGGATAAACACAATGTATAACAGATCCCAAGAGAGCATTGAGGAACAGAAGGACCTTGGTGTGTGAAGAGGATTCCTGAAGGCAGCTGCCTAGGTTGGTAAGGTGACTAAAAAGGTAAACAGGATGTTTGCTTTCATTCATTGAGGCACTGAATAGACAATAGGTGCAGGAGTAGGCCATTCGGCCCTTCGGGTCAGCACAGCCATTCAATGTGATCATGGCTGATCATCCACAATCAGTACCCCGTTCCTGCCTTCTCCTCATATCCTCTGATTCCGCTATCTTTAAGAGCTCTAACTAACTCTCTTTTGAAAGCATCCAGAGAATTGGCCTCCACTGCCTTCTGAGGCAGAGAATTCCACAGACTCGCAACTCTCTATGTGAAAAAGTTTTTCCTCATCTCCATTCTAAATGGCTTACCCATTATTCTTAAACTGTGGCCCCTGGTTCTGGACTCCCCCAACATCTGGAACATGTTTTCTGCATCTAGCGTGTCCAAACCCTTAATAATCTTATATGTTTCCATAAAATACCCTCTCATCCTTCTAAATATCAGAGCAGGGAAGTTATGGCACAACTTTATAAAACATTGCTGAGTTCAAGTTCAAGTGAGTTTATTGTCATATGTCCCTGATAGGACAATGAAATTCTTGCTTTGCTTCAACACAACAGAACATAGTAGGCATTGACTACAAAACACATGAATAAATAAACTGATAAAGTGCAAATAACAGATAATGGGTTATTAATGTTCAGAGGTTTAATAGCCTGATGGCTGTGGGGAAGTAGCTATTCCTGAACCTGGTCGTTGCAGTCTTCAGGCTCCTGTACCTTCTACCTGAAGGTAGCAGGGAGATGAGTGTGTGGCCAGGATGGTGTGGGTCTTTGATGATACTGCCAGAATTTTTGAGACTGCGATAGATCCCCTCGATGTAAGGAAGGTCAGAGCCGATGATGGACTGGGCAGTGTTTACTACTTTTTGTAGTCTCTTCCTCTCCAGGGCGCTCAAGTTGCCGAACCAAGCTACGATGCAACCGGTCAGCATGCTCTCTACTGTGCACCTGTAGAAGTTAGAGAGAGTCCTCCTTGACAAACCGACTCTCCGTAATCTTCTCAGGAAGTAGAGGCGCTGATGTGCTTTCTTGATAATTGCATCAGTGTTCTCGGACCAGGAAAGATCTTCAGAGATGTGCACGCCCAGGAATTTGAAGCTCTTGACCCTTTCAACCATCAACCCGTTGATATAAACGGGACTGTGGGTCCCCATCCTACTCCTTCCAATGTCCGCAATCAGTTCCTTGGTTTTGCTAGTGTTGAGGGCCAGGTTATTGTGCTGGCACCATATGGACAACCAACGGAGGAGGGTTTTCCCTTGATGCTCATTGACCACAGTTTAGCGTGGACTCGGTGATGCCAAACTCAATCAAACGCTGCACGGTCAAAAGGTTGGCAGACAGGAAGCAAAGAGGTTGGGAGACAGGAATCAATGAGTAGGAATTAACAGGTCCTTTTCAGAATGGCTGGCACTGACTAGTGGGGTGCTGCAAGGCTCGGTGCTGGGTCCCCAGTTATTTACAATATATATTAACGATTTAGACGAGGGAATTAAATGTGACATCTCCAAGTTTGCGGATGACACAAAGCTGGGTGGCAGTGCGAGCGGCGATGAGGATGCTATGAGACTGCAGGGTAACTTGGATATGGTGGGTGAGTGGGCAGATGCAGTATAATGTGGATAAATGTGAGGTTATCCACTTTGGTGGCAAGAACAGGAATGGTGTCAGATTTGGAAAAGGGGAGGTGCAACGAGATCTGGGTGTGCTTGTACATCAGTCACTGAAAGTAAGCATGCAGGTACAGCAGGCAGTGAAGAAAGTTAATGGCATATTGGCCTTCATTGCGGGAGGATTTGAGTTTAGGAGCAAGGAGATCCTACTGCAGTTGTACAGGGCCCTGGTGAGACCGCACCTGGAATATTGCGTACAATTTTAGTCTCCTAATTTGTGGAAGGACATTATTGCTATTGAGGGAGTTGGTTCACCAGGTTAATTCCCGGGATGGCAGGACTGACATATGATGAAAGAATTGGTCGACTGGGCTTGTATTCACTGGAATTTAGAAGGATGAGAGGAGATCTTATAGAAGCATATACAATTTTTAAAAGATTGGACAGGCTAGATGCAGGAAAAATGTTCCCAGATGTTGGGGGAGTTCAGAACCAGGGGTAGGCCATTTAGGACTGAGATGAGGAAAACTTTTTTACCCAGAGTTGTGAATCTGTGGAATTCTCTGCCACAGAAGGCAGTGGAGGCCAATTCACGGGATGTTTTCAAGAAAGAGTTAGATTTAGCTCTTAACAACACCAACTCTTAAAATGTGGATCACAAGCATGTCTGAGACGCTATATCTTGAAGATATGAGACTCATCCTGGCAGGAAAATCAGAGCAGATCAGATTTGGTCTCCTTTCATTGATTCATTACAAACATAGTATGGTGCAACACAACTTCGGAATTAAACCGATTTACGGACCGGGTGATGGTGTGGTGAGAAACGAAACGGGTATATTAACCCATTTTTGGTCTTTTTTTTAAATTATTTTTCGTTTTTGTCTTTTTCTTTTATTTTTTTAAAGTTTTTACATATTCACTCTGCGTCTACACTCTTTGGTAGTTTAGGGGTTTACACATTCACTAGCTCTTTCACACTCTCTTTCTTGCTCTTTTTCTCTTTTTCTATTTCACTTTTGTCAAAATTAAAATGGAAGATGTACAATAAATGTATTTTGTCATAAGCCGCAGTTTATATTACTGTACACTCCTTCTAATAAAAATGTTATTTAAAAAAAAACTAAAAAAAAGATTTAGCTCTTAGGACTAAAGGAATTAAGGGATATGGGGAAAAAGCAGGAACGGGGTACTGATTTTTGATGATCAACCATGATCATTTTCAATGGCGGTGCTGGCTCGAAGGGCCAAATGGCCTACTCCTGCATCTATTTTTCTGCCTTGATATTATTATGGGCAGTTCCTCCCTCCTTACCTCTGGAGGTCAGCCCCTATGTTCATGTTTGGAAAAGATTTCCAGTGGATCTGAAGTGCAATTTTTTCATGCTGGGTATATGGAAGGAGCTGCCAGAGGTAATGATAGAGGCAGAGGCAATTACATTTAGAAGCCATCTGTACCAATCCAGGGGTAGATAGGGTTTGGAGGGATTTGACCCAAATGTGGGCAAATGGGATTAACTCAGGAAGGCACCTTGTTCAGTATGGACGAATTGGCCATATGATTTGTTTTTGTGTTGTAGAACTCGATCTACGACTCTGTGCCTAAGGCTTGCAGGGGACACACAAAAACTGAATTTATACGATCAGTGTAGAAAGTCCCGGGTTTGATGTCTGTATGGAGTTTGTATGTTCTCTCCGTGACCTGCATGGGTTTTCTCCGTGATCTCCTGTTTTCTCACACACTCTAAGGCATACAGGTTTGTAGGCTAATTGGCTTGGAATAATTGTAAATTTTACTTCGGAGTCACGTAAGTGACTTCGTGAAGAAGGCCGTCATCCCACTTGGCGCGTCATTATGTTGACTCGTTTTGCGCAAACTAGCCGACTGGCGGCAGCATTCGCGCTGTCCAGCGGTAAGTTTAAACCAACAAGGTAAGTTTTTAAACAAAAACTTACCTCTGGGATTGGTTTTTGTTTTGCAGGAAACTCATTACCAAAGATTTTATAGCGGAGCAAGATAGGCTACTCCTGCTAAATGCAATGGGCTGACGTGTAGTACGCTACGGAGGGGATCCTGGGCATTTTTCCCCGCCCATTTTTGTAACCGGAGCCTACCTGACCCGACCCGACTCGCAGTGTAATCGGGGCAAGTTTGTGTGTGTGATATAGGGTTAGATTCATAGTTCTGTCAGTTCATACTTCTTGTCAAGAATAAAATGTGACTCTGGTAATTGTCTTTTTTAATGTT
Organism: Amblyraja radiata; assembly: GCF_010909765.2. Taxonomy (NCBI): domain Eukaryota; kingdom Metazoa; phylum Chordata; class Chondrichthyes; order Rajiformes; family Rajidae; genus Amblyraja; species Amblyraja radiata. The sequence continues at coordinate 17,617,208 of NC_045974.1, forward strand.
TTTTAAATCATTTCTTTTTAAATGGCTCACAAGCAGAGTTTGAGTTGATTTTGTTGTAACCGGAACCGACCCGACTCGCAGGGTAATTGACATTGCGGGGGAAGTTTTTGTGCGTGATATAGGGTTAGATTCATAATTCTGTTAGTTCATAATTCTGTTAATTCTTGTTAAAAAATAAAATGTTTATAAACACACATACATGAATGTGATATAAATGTATATAATCATAAAACACACACAATTATATTTCTTCTGATCCAATGATGAACTTTATTTCAGACTAGACAAGCGACATTAAATAAGAAACATTGTAAACCTCCCCGCAACTTCACACCCTATCCCCGGGCCCCACACTCCCTCTCCCTCTCCCCGGGCCCCACACTCCCTCTCCCTCTCCCCGGGCCGCACACTCCCTCTCCCCGGGCCCCACACTCCCTCTCCCGCTGCCCCGGGCCGCACACTCCCTCTCCCTGGGCCGCAGACTCCCTCTCCCCTCTCCCCGGGCCCCACACTCCCTCTCCCTCTCCCCGGGCCCCACACTCCCTCTCCCTCTCCCCGGGCCCCACACTCCCTCTCCCCGCTGCCCCGGGCCGCGCACTCCCTCTCCCCGGGCCGCGCACTCCTTCTCCCCGCTGCGGAAACAAAGATCCGATCTTTGTCCGGAAGCAAGATGGCGGGGGCTGGTTGCTAAAATGGGTCATATAATCACCCATGAATCCGCCCATGAGCGTACTACACGTTTGCGTGAGAGTAACCCATCTTGCTCTGCTATAAGATCTTTGCTCATTACAGAGTTTGCCTGCTGCTTTGGGGGCAAAGTCCGGACGGGCCGCGGGTAAATCACTATGGACCGCGGGAACCCCAGTCACGGATAGGGAATCCCAGTCATGACCTCGGGGATACCCGGAAATGGACCGCGAGACCCGCTACGGAGACCGCGGTAGTGCGAGTAGCGGGTGCCAGTTGAAATTCGCCTCTCGAATCGCTGGCAGTGGAGCCAGCAGCGTCGGACTGATGCAGACAGCACCAAGACAGCCGTTGGGGGTTAGTCACAAAAATTGTATCTCCCTCTCTGCGGAGGGGAGTGCAGGGAAGAGGCCCATTCATTAAAACAAAACAGGCCAGGAATACCTAGGCAAACCCAATTGGAGGGTTAGCCACTATTTGATCTCTCGCGCTGAGGAAGGGAGCGCAAGGAGAAAGCCCGCAAACAAGTCGGGCGGGGAGGATTCCGGATGGAGAGGATTACCTCCTACATGGGTAAAGTGTTTAAACGTTCAAACCCACATGGAGCACCTGGTGGAGAGGTGCCCCACAATGATATACTCCAAAGGAGGGAGTTATCAGCCCGGGTATTATGGAGAACCCGCAGGCAGCGGCACCTGTTTCAGGGCTGCACAAATGTCTCCTGCTCTGAGGAGAGGAGCATCCAAGGTCAGTTTCAGTCAGACCCAAAGCAAGAACCTGATATAGGTCCGCTGGAGGGGCCATGTCAGCGCAGGTATCCTCAGGGGCCTGCGGCAGCACCTGTTTTCAGGGCTGCCTACAAAGTCTCAAATTTAAAGTATGAACATACTGAAGCACATGCATATGGCCTCAAGAGTACTCGCAAACAAAGGGTTTGCTGCCAGAAGAGTTGGTCTCCAGCCGTTGGCAGAATACCCGGAAGAGGCCAGAGTTCTCACACTACAAGTGCCGGCATGGAAGGTTGGTTAAGAAGGTTCAACTGTTGGGTATAAATGCAGGAGTAGCAAGATGGATTCAACAGTGGCTGAATGGGAGACGCCAGAGGGTAATGGAGGATGGCTGTTTGTCGGGTTGGAGGCAGGTGACTAGTTGGGTGCCTCAGGGATCTGTGTTGGGTCCTTTGTTGTTTGTCATGTACATCAATGATCTGGACGAAGGTGTGGTAAATTGGATTAGTAAGTATGCAGATGATACCAAGATAGGGGGTGTTGTGGATAATGAAGAGGATTTCCAAAGTCTACAGAGTGATTTAGGCCATTTGGAAGAATGGGCTGAAAGATGGCAGATGGAGTTTAATGCTGATAAATGTGAGGTGCTACACCTTGGCAGGACAAATCAAAATAGGACGTACATGGTAAATGGTAGGGAATTGAAGAATACAGTTGAACAGAGGGATCTGGGAATAACCGTGCATAGTTCCTTGAAGGTGGAATCTCATATAGATAGGGTGGTAAAGAAAGCTTTTGGTATGCTAGCCTTTATAAATCAGAGCATTGAGTATAGAAGCTGGGATGTAATGTTAAAATTGTACAAGGCATTGGTGAGACCAAATCTGGAGTATGGTGTACAATTTTGGTCACCCAATTATAGGAAGGATGTCAACAAAATAGAGAGAGTACAGAGGAGATTTACTAGAATGTTGCCTGGGTTTCAACAACTAAGTTACAGAGAAAGGTTGAATAAGTTAGGTCTTTATTCTCTGGAGCGCAGAAGGTTAAGGGGGGACTTGATAGAGGTCTTTAAAATGATGAGAGGGATAGACAGAGTTGATGTGGGCAAGCTTTTCCCTTTGAGAATAGGGAAGATTCAAACAAGAGGACATGACTTCAGAATTAAGGGACAGAAGTTTAGGGGTAACATGAGGGGGAACTTCTTTACTCGGAGAGTGGTAGCGGTGTGGAATGAGCTTACAGTGGAAGTGGTGGAGGCAGGTTCGTTGGTATCATTTAAAAATAAATTGGATAGGCATATGGATGAGAAGGGAATGGAGGGTTATGGTATGAGTGCAGGCAGGTGGGACTAAGGGAAAATAATTGTTCGGCACGGACTTGTAGGGCCGAGATGGCCTGTTTCCGTGCTGTAATTGTTATATGGTTATATGGCAAGGGAACAGCGCTATCAGGGTGACATTGGAGAAACCAGCCGCTGAATCCTCTCTTCAGGTAAGAACAGAAGAAGGAAGCAAAAGCTGTCGGACTAATCAAGGTACCAACGACAAGCAAAGCTTCATCAGTAGGCGACAACACACCCCACACCTCCATAGGGGGTAAGTGGTTCACTGAAGCCGGTGGTAGCTTGAAAGCTGGGCACTGAAATATGATCAGAGTCGTCTTTCAAGGCAGACTCAGAGTTATGGCCAGAATTGTCTTACAAGGCAGGCTCAGTATGAACATGGAATCCACACTCCCTACCAGTCCTCCCCAATCAAGGAGAGAAAAGGAACCCGCATCAGCAGCCTTTGGGCTTACCACAAGACCACCGGTAGCCATGGAGGTAGGTGGGTCTGGGTTTACCGAAACAAGGGATTGTGGACATGTTGGTAATTTTGCTCTTGTGTTTTTTTGTTCAAAATGACAATGAAAACAACATGAGTTTCAGATCTGGTTTAAAAAAAACAGATAATAACATGTGATTACTTTTACTGCACAACATACATAGGTTCCAAGCAGACTTGGAATTGGGACCGGAGTTGTCTTTGAGGCAGGCCCAGTATTATGGGCAGGATTGCCTTTCAGGACAGGTGACAGATGGAGGATGTCACTTCATCCAGGTTTAACTCATATGTGCAGTACAGACTTTCAGAATAGTAAATTTTGTTACGGTCTAACAACTGTTTTATAGGAGTTATATGGCAAGCATCAATCTCAAAGATGCATGCTATGCAGTTCCCATTGACTGGAATCGCCAGAGATATTGAAATTTACCTGGATGGGGCTATAATAACAGTTAAAGCATTGAAAAATAGTTACTACAGTTCCCAGGTTTATTTACCAAATTTCCAAATGGAGCTTGGGCTGCTCAGAGCTCAAGAACATTAGTTATCATTTATCTGGAATGATGTTAAACGCTGGGTTTTGCTAAAAAATTAACTGTTATAGGCCCAAACTATATTTGAAGAATCAGGGTCCCACCCATCCAGTTACATTTAAGTTGATACCAATCAGAACTACTGATTATTGGGATTAACATTTAACTATAAACTAACAAGGGATTCCGCCCTGGAGCAAGAGATGCAATTAACAGAAGCCTGCAACAACCTCGTTGGTTATTAAGCAGGTTTCTATTCATCAAGATGTAGTTGACAATATAGCAGCTGTGTATCAGCGGTACAAATTGAGCTTTGCATTACCTGAAGTTAAAACATGCAAAGAATTAACCTCTCTAGTACCATATAGGTCATTACAAATAAGCCTCTGCTATTCTCAGCTGAACCTACCAAAATCATGATGGTGGCATTATTCAGCATTGCTCCAGTATTTTTGGTTGGGTATACTTAGTATTACAATTGATACCAGTGCTCAAAGATGAGAAGTATGGTATGCCATCTCCAGTTACGGAGGCGGATGCGGGTTGCATAAGTTACCAATTTTCAGTAATTGGTATCAACTACCTATAACTTGGTGCATTCTATACGTTAAAGGTTATTGTAAGAATGTGCACAATCTGCATGCTCAACTCCAAGTTGATACACTATGGGGGTGGCATATGTTAGTCACATGGGTGCTATGAAGTTTAAATATCCTGTGATATTTACCTAATCTTTTGAAACTACTATCTCATGTGAAATCTATGAAACACAGGATGGCTGTTGGACTACAAAGTATTTAATGTCATTTTGGCTCAATGGAACATCGAATATCGATATATTTACATACAGGCTTATTTACCAACTGCAAAACATGTGGCATACAGTGGCAAAAGATACATTATCGCCACTTGGTGGAGGAATTATTGCATGTGTGTTTCTCCATTCTGCCTCGTCAGTGGGGTTTTGCAATTTATCCAGCAAGACACCGCTTCAGGCCTCAATCTGCCTGACTTACATATGCAGCCATGGTTCCCGCTAATATAGGGAATTATACAGAACCTATATGGTTATTCAAAGCATAAAACGTGCTGGTACAGCCTGTGACTCGGGAGACCAGCGTCTGCATGATACATCAAGTCATTGACTTGAAGACTCCGAGACGATTTCCTGTGCCGCGGGTTGTCAGACAAATCCGTGGAGTGCTCACTGCAGAATGCAGGATAGCACCAAAAAGAGGCAGGACATCTCCACTTCAGCAGATGGGAAACGGTTTTAGCTGAATACACATGTTACATGCTATACAGCACGAATAACTGATGTCCTAGAGTTCCTTTCTTATGAGTCTTTGACAATACTCAGTTACAGTGCCATTAAACAGTGCAAACGTGCTTCTCATCATATTTTCTACAGAAAGTGGAACCCACTCTGTCGGGCCTCACCCTCTGATATCCAGAATTATATAGGATACCTTAACACAAGTTCTCCCAGGCCCAGTAACATGGGAGTATGGGACATGACGTAATGTTAACATTACTTCAGCAGGGGCTCCAGCTACATCCTTATCTCAAGCCAGCTCTCAAAAAGTAATAATCCTCATGGCACTGGCCTCAGTGCAACGGGTCCAGTCATGACATAAATTACGACTGGACAGGGTGGTTACATATGTTAATAACATAATATATTATGTTTTGATTTAATAAACCAGAGCTAACCAGGCGTGAGGTACATACAGTTCATGGCATACCCGATGGACCTTCGGGAATGTGTGGTCACACATTCACAACAATACCTCTAGATCACTTAGAGCCTTAAGGCTCCAAACAAAACAATGTTTTGTGGAAGAAATATATATATATGTAAATTCCATAACAAGTTTAGTTCTACCATCTTCAGGTGGTAAAACGTGAGTTTCGTGAATGCAGGAGTCAATACTAATATTTTAACACGCACTCCACCGGGGCTGCTACCACATCAGCTCATAGGATTATGTACGTTTGCTTTGGACTACATCCTAGCAGCTGCAGGATGGTCAAACGAACATACTTTACCAAATTTTAATACAACCCGTTGCCAAATCGGGGGTAATTGCCAACTCCATTTTGGACTCTGTTAATAGTTTCCTCTGGATGAAAGGCATCGCTATTATTTTCATTGGATGATCAAGCATCAGCATAACAAACCAAGTCATGTCTGAATGCATGAATCTTTTTTCACTCATCCATGGTCACTTCAAGCAGTGTGTTACGCATGAATTCGTTTCCGGCGTAAATTCACAGAGCTTTGAAATCTTCACGTAGTCACTCACGTGACTCCGAAGTAAAATAGTAAGATTAAACGAGAACTTACCAGTTTGAAGTTTGATCTTGATTTTATGAGGAGTTACGATGAGCGATTACGTGCCCACCGCTCCCACCCTCATATTATCAAGGTCATATGGTAATTCCAGTTCTCAAAATCTTACTATGTTCATGGTCAACTATTTGTTTCTGTGACTCCAAACTGCTGCTTTGAAGTATGACGTGCCAAGTGGGATGACGGCCTTCTTCACGTGAGATAATAGTAAGGGATAATAGCGATTGCTCATCGTAACTCCTCATAAAATCAAGATCAAACTTCAAACTGGTAAGTTCTCGTTTAATCTTACTATTATCCCCAGTATGTATAGGGTAGCGCTAGTGTGCGGGGATTGCTGGTTGGCATGGGCTTGGTGGGCAGAATGGCCAGTTTCCATGCAGTATCTAAACTAAACTGAACTAAACTAAACTTAAAAAGTCTGAAGAAGAATCTCGACCCGAAACGCCACTCATTCCTTATCTCCAGAGATGCAGTTTTTCCCGCTGAGATACTCCAGCATTTTGTGTCTACCTTTGATTTAAACCAGCATCTGCAGTTCTTTCCAAAACTAAACTAGAGCTGGAGCTCAGCCCAGTGTCTGTATTTCTCTCCTGTGGTTAATTCACACAATCGGAAGCAAAAACATTTTCTGTGTTTGTACGGCAGGTATAAACAGGACCTGAAAGATGCAACATTGTACACCAGCTCATATCCCTGCCCTGAGTGCTTGGATTTAATCAAAGTAACCAAAGGCATCACAAGGATTGTTTGTGTGAAACCCGAAGGTGAATTTTCCGCCACACCCATGGAGGGAATAACATGTAAAATGGTAAGTGTCGGTAGTTACAGGAACACTTGGGAACTCTCAATAACATGTTTTTAATTATTTACTCATTGACTGAAGGCCCAGCACATGAGAATGAAAGATGTGATGGGAAGAACAAAGTCACAAAGGTGCAGAGGTAAACAAGTGGATGGGAATGAGAGAAATCATAATGACAAGGAAGCCGAAGAGATCACACATAGAACTGGAGAGTGAGAGATGGACCTCCACACAGAAACAGAGGGGAAGCATTGGGGGGGGGGGGGTGTGAGGGTGAGCGTGAGCTGATAGCTTCTCCCAGGGTTAATGCGGGGCATCTCTCAAGATTTGGGATTTGGGAACATCTCCCAGGGTTACAGAGATGGGGATCTCCCAAAGTGTGAGATCTGGGGACATCTCAGAGTTTCAGAGCTGGATACATTTTTCAATATACAAGAATTGAGGACATCTGTTTACAGGGCGAAGGGCATGTCCCAAGGTTTCTGGAGCTGGGAGCATCTCCAAGAACTTCAGAGATGTATACATCTCCCAAGGTTTGAGATCTGGGAGCATTTCAGGTTTCCAGAGCTGGGGCATCTTGCAAAGTTTGAAATCCCCAGATTTTCAGAGCTGGGGCAGCTCCAAAGATCCAAGTTCTGGGGGACATCTACAAGGGTTCCAGAGCTGGTGATATCTTCCAATGTTCCAAGCTGAGGACATCTCCGAATGTTTGAGATTTGGTGGTATCTTCCTTGGTTCCAGAGCTGGAGGCATCTCTCAAGATTTGAGATCTAGGGGCAACTCCCATGTGTTTAAGGCAGGGGACATCTCCCTAGATTTAAGGCTAGGCTTCTTCCATGATTGTAGACCAGCAGGCATCGCCTAAGGTGCCAGCGCTGGGGGCGTCTCTCAGGATTTGGGATCTGTGGACATCTCCCAGGATTCTATTGCTGGAGGGATCTCCCAGGGTTGAGATCAGGATATCTCCAAAGCGTCCAGAGCTGGGGACATCTCTCAGTGTTTTAGATCTGGAGACATCGCCCACGTTCTGGAGCTGAGGGACTATGTATCAATGTTCATGATCTGACAACAACTTACAGGATTTCAAAGCTGGTAACATCTCTCAAGGGTAAATGGCATCAGATGATCACCAATCATTAAACATCTGGGGACATTTACCACGATTAGAGAGATGGAAAGCTCCCAACAGGACAGATATTTGGTGAAATGGAGTAGAGAAAATGTGCAGGTGATCTCATACAGGGATAGCTTGCTGAGGATTTCAAACAAGATGTAGATGATCCTATATGGAGGGGTTGCAAAACGTTAGAGAGTCCAAGAGCTAATAGGGTTGGAAGTCAAGGGATCTCAGAGATTTAGTGACAACACACTGAGGGAGATGGAACAGCACAGATATGCAGGGAAAGATGGGGTGGAGGTACAACATTCAGGACAACAATGTTAATTGTCCTGAACACCAGGCGCTAGGAGCATGCAATGATGACATAAAAATTGAGATGGGCGGTGAATAGCAGAAAGACAGCCATCAGCCGCAATCCTGGGTATAGCCAGTTTTCATTAAAGTACAGTGTTGATAAGGCATTTGCTCCTGTTAGTCAGGTGTGATTTGCATTAATTTATGTAAGCAACTATTTATTGTTCTGAACTAGAGCTTCACAAGATATTAACAGGGTTTGCCAATGATGACAACCCACCCTCCATCTTCACATTCCCCAGTACTTCTCCCCTGTTCTCTTCCTTTGTCTCTTTCATTTTCTAATCCTGCCATTTCCCAATCCTATTTTCTCTCTCCCCTTTCCCTACCCTCACTCTCACCATCTCCCTCCCAAAACCCTCATTTTTGCCCCCCCCCCCCTTTACACTGTAACATACCAGCACCATTTCATAATCCCAGGCAGTCAATAAAAACATTTCAGCAGAAAATGTATTTTTGTAAGAATCCATTTTTACTTTGATCTGTCTTGTGATCATGTGTGGTGAATTCTGACAGTGAAAAAGCAATTCTGTCATTACCCAATGCCTATGTCAAGCATAAGCTGCCCCTTCCTTTCCAATGGGTCGACATGCACACATACGACTCTGTAATCACTGAGGAATTTGGCAATGCCAACACTGGTGAAGTTGCTCCCATTGTCTCTCACAAGCAACACTGAGAAACTACGTTTGGCAAAGATCTTTCTCACATTTGAAATCATGTTCGAGAGGTTGAAGAATCCAAAGGAGCCGCTTCTATCTGGAAAAAATGGACACCCATCATAATGACTTTTCCCATGGACGGAACTGCAATATCCATGTCCATCATCAACAGCCAGTGGGGTCACCCATTCCTTCTCTCCAGAAATGCTGGCTGTCCCGCTGAGTTACTCCAGCATTATGTGTCTACCTTCCATCATCAAAAGTTGGCCAAGGCCAAGCCCTGGGAGAACCTGCAGGTGGATACTCGTGATGACTTGAGTTGCTTTTGTTCCTTCAGCCCAACTGCTCCAAGGCATCCAGACAGAACTTCCAGCAACTTGCTTGCAGCAATATACACCTTGAGTGACCTACAAGCTGCATATTTAGAGAAATTGCATCACATCATTCTCAGTGCTCCTGCACAAAGTCAACAATGTATTATCTTCACCTTCTTCATGCAGAATGCTTTCAAATATGCATGAGAGGGTAATGTTATAGCCCTTGCCATGGCAGCGAGACTGAAGTACAGTCCATCTACAATCTCACCACAGTCTCACCTAGAGGTGTCAGGTTGCAGTCAATGGAGTGCATCTGATTTCTGAGTGTACCTCAGGCATTGGTTGTATGCATATATACCAAATCCTATGTCTGAACTCTGATGCCATTTGAGATATCTACCTGAATTCACCAAAAATACCCCACAGAGGATTTTGAAAATCATAACATTCTGGCTGGTCAAGTACTTGTGGAATTTCATCACTCTACAGACAATTCTAAACATTGTCAATTATTTCGTTTAGAGATATAGCATGGAAACAGTCCGCTTGGCCCAACAGGTCCGCACTGTACAATGATCACCTGCACACTAGTTCTATCTTACACCCTAGGAACAATTTACAGAAGCCAAGTGATCTACAAACCTGTATATCTTTGGAATGTGGGAGGAAACCAAAGCACCTGCAGAAATCCCACACGATCACAGGGAGAATGTACACTCTGTAAAGACAGCACCCATAGTCAGGATGGAACCCGGTCTCTGGTACTGTAAGGCAGCAACTCTACCGCTGCTCCACAACATAATTGATATTGCTCTGTTTTGGAAAGAAACCTCGATGTAACATCAGTCAGTCGCTCATGCAGTGTGGCTCTGTACGAGCCGCACAGTGCCATATAGACTCAGTGGAGCAACGTGCCACAGGGAAGCAGCAGGAGCTTCACTGGATCATGAGCAACGGTCTGTGAATTCCACAGCTTCTTCTTCCACTCTCTGTTTCCTTGCCAATCTTCCATGATGCAGCAACTTCCTCCCACTCCCTGTAATGAATATGGACAGGCTGTTTACCCTTAAAACCACTGGATTAGTTTAGTTTAGAGATACAGAGCGGAAACATAGAAAATAGGTGCAGGAGTAGGCCATTCGGCCCTTCGAGCCTGCACCGCCATGCAATATGATCATGGCTGATCATCCAACTCAGTATCCCATCCCTGCCTTCTCTCCATACCCCCTGATCCCTTTAGCCACAAGGAAACAGGACCTTTGGCCCACTGCGTCCGCACCGACCAGCGATCCCCACACATCAACACTATCCTGCACACACTAGGGACAATTTACATTTATACCAAGTCAATTAGCCTACAAATGTGTACATCTTTGGAGTGTGGGAGGAGACCGAAGATCTTGGAGAAAACCCACACAGGTCACGGGGAGAACGTACAAATTCCGTACAAACCGTAGTTGGGATCGAACCCGGGTCTCCGGCGCTGCAAGCACTGTAAGGCAGCAACTCTACCGCTGCGCCACTGTGCTGCCCTTACCGATGATGTTGCATATCCTACCTTGTTTCCAATATCTACTTGAAACTCGTTTTTTTCTCATGGAGCTGCCTTCTATCATCACAGATACACAAAATGTGCAAAGCCACATCAACATTTTAAAGGTACTTTGGTTAAAAGGCATTTAGACAGACACTTAAATAGGCAAGACATTGAAGGATATGGCCCGAAAGTGGACAAATGGAATAAGTGTTGATGGGCAAAAAGTATGGACTTGGTAGAACGAAGGGCCTGTTTCTGTGTGGTATGAATCTGTAATCCTATTTCCTGCGATCTCAGACTGTACATGTTCAGAAGCTGTGTCAAAATCTGTAAAACTCTGTAAAGTTTAAAAACCTGATAATTGATGGGTAGAAACTGTTCTTGAACCTGAAGTTCATGGTTCTCAGGCTCCTGTGCCTTCCTCCATATACTTGCACTGAGAAGAGAATGTGGCCAAGATGGTGTGAGTCCTTGATGATATGAACTCATAGCCCAATTAGAGACATATGAGATTGAACTGAGCTATTACAAGAATAAAAAAGCATCTGAGGATTAACAACAGGAGCAGGCCATTCAGCACCTCCAGCCTAACCTGCTTGCTCCATCATTCGATGAGACCTCAGCTGATCTTATACCTCAGTGCCAATTTCCAGCACTAACTCTGTGATACTTGATTCCGTTCCAATTAAAAGCTCTATTAATCTCTGCTGTAAATGTACAGCGACTGAACCTCCACAGCTCCTAGGAGAGAATTCCAAAGATTCACCACACGGTGAAGGACCTTCTTCTCCGGCCTTAATGCCTGCTCCAGAACTCTCGAGAAGCACACCATCATTCAGCACAAATCAGCCAGCTTGTCTATCATTCCACATCGTTCACTTCACCACTGGTGCATTGTGTCTGCAGTATGCCCCATCTACAAAATGCTGGACTACCCTGACAACACCTCACAAACGCATTACTTTATTCCCAGGAAGGACCAGGTAGTGGGTGCAAGGCAACACCACTACAAGTCACACACCATTCTGACTTGGAAAATACCTTGCCGGTCCTGGAACTCCCTCCCCAACAGCACTGTGGGAGCAACTTCACGAGTGGGGTGCAATGGTTCAAGAAGGGACTCACTGCCACTTTTTCAAGGGTAGCTGTAGATGGGCAATAAGTGCTGGCCCAGATCCAGAAAAATGAAATTTTAATTCAGAGACACAAATGTCTGGCGTCTGAAACAATAATCAAAGTGCTGGAGGAACTGAACAGATCAAGCAGCATCTGTGGGGAACAGACATTTCAGGTCTGAAAGAACAAATGAGCACATCCACTGGTTCCCCTTATCCTTTGCTGGTTCCAATCTCCTAAAAGTCAAGCGTAATGTGATAGTGTGGGAGAGAGTGCAAAGATACATCAGGATGTTACCTGGGATAGATCGTTTCAGTCATGAGGCTAGGTCTGTTTATCCCGGAGGAGAAGAGGGAATATAACCGAGATATCTAAAATTTTCCAGGGTACAATTTGAGTAGACGGAGGAAACTCTTCCCCATATCAGAGAGAAGTAATAATAGAGGGCGTAGATTTAGGGTAAGGGATTCAGAAGGAATCTGAGGGGGATCTTTGCACCAGAGAGTGGTGAGTATCTGCAATGCACTGCGGGAGAGAGTGGTGGAAGCATCGTTGCTGATCGCATTTAAGACGTGTCCAGATGAGCTTCGTCATAATAATAATTATTATTATTATTGTTATTATATTTATTTATTAAACTTGATGACTTGACTTGACTTGACTTGAGTCTGGAGGTGCGGGCGTAGAAGGCCTTGTAACGTCTGCCGGAGGGAAGTAGTTCGAACAGTCCATTACAAGGGTGTGAGGAGTCTTTATGGATGCTGACGGCCTTCCTGAGGCACCGTGTGTGGTAGATGCCCTCCAAGGCTGGTAGTGGTGTCCCAATAATCTTCTGCGCTCTATGGACGACGCCCCATAGAAGACTATGGACAATAACTGAAAGATGGGGTCAATCTTTAACCAATGAGATGGGTGCTGATGGGTTAATGTGATGGGCCGAATGGTCTGCTGCCATGATATATGACTGTAACTATGATTTCCCTCTTGTAACTCCACATCAACTGCCCAATCCTCTTTTTATTGACCACTTCCACTCTTACCACTTCCTTGACTATGAGTGATTACATTTGAATTATAGCTGTTTGATGCATTGACTGTATTGTATTTGTGGCTGACATTTTTATTCATTCCTATCTCTACAACAGTGGAAACAAAACACAGACATGAAAGGTAAGAACATTTACTTTCAGGTGCGGTGCAGTTTCTGCCTGGGTTTCTGATTTCGGATCCAACTTTGTCTCCATTAGTATTCTTTGTCTTTCTGGATCCTCATTTCATCAGCAGTACTCCGACTGTGATACCCAGGAGTTTGGAGTGTTGACATGCCCATATTTTGAACACAGTGTGCACACTTTAGGAAGGATGTAATAGCACTGGATAGGGTGCAGAGATTCACTACAATATTGACCAGGATGGAGTATCTCTGTTAAGTGGGTTTGCTTTCCTAGGACCAGTTAACAAAATGATGAGAGGCATATAAAAGGTAGGTTGTTAGAATTTTTTCTCCAGAGCAGAGATGTCCAGTACCAAGGGGTACAAATTTCAGGTAATGAGGAAGAGGTTTAGAGGATGGTGGGATTTTTTTGCATCCGGTGGATTTTGGAGTTTGGAACACTCTGCCAGAGAGTTATTGAGTCATGGAGACACCAGGGCTGCCAACTCTCACGCATTGAGAATTTCAAAACTAATATCAACTGAATGGGCTGTGGGTGTTGGAGAGCCAGGGCATAGGGACGGATGGAGCGGCGGGGGTAGATGCAGACGGGGAGCCGGGGCTGGCGAGTGTTTGCAGGACTCGCTGCAGCTCCGGCCATTGAGCAGTCGGAGTGAAGAGTCCCGGGCATTCGTCGGAAGCGTTGCTCTGCTGCCGTGAGAGTCTCTGTGCTGAATTCGCCCTGGTGACCGGCATGGACCAGGCTGTGGCTCGGTGCATCCTGGAGGACAAGCAGTGGCTGCTTGAAGTAAGTACCAAGCACAGGGTAGAAGTGGTGGGAGATGTTGGCCTTCAAATGGGGGTGGTTGGAGAAAGCATCATGCTTGCCTGCTAGATTTTCACTTACTGTAACTGCAGGAAAAATGTTCCCGATGTTGTGGAAGCAGAACCAGGGGTCACACAGTTTACGAATAAGGGGTAGGCCATTTAGGACTGAGATTAGGACAAACTTTCTTCACCCAGAAAGTTGTGAATCTGTGGAATTCTCTGCCACAGAAGGTAGTGGAGGCCAATTCATTGGATGTTTTCAAGAGAGAGTTACAATTATCTCTTGGGCTAGTGAAATCAAGGGATATGGGGATTTTGGACAAACAGCCATGATCATACTGAATGGCAGTGTTGGCTCGATGGGCCGAAAGGCCTATTCCAGCACCTATTTTCTATGTTTCTTTGCTTGAGTATATGGCAATAAAACTCGACCACTTGATTTTGAAGTATTCATGCATGGTGCAGGTATAATGTAGTCATAGAGGGAAAACAGGCCCCTCGGCCCAACTTGCCCACACCCGCCAACATGTCCCAGCTACACTACCTGCTTTTGGTCCATATCCCTCCAAACCTGTCCTATTCATGTATCAGTCTAACTGTTTCTCAAATGTTGGGATAGTTTCTGCCTCAACTACCTCCTCTGGCAGCTTGTTCCATACACCCACCACCCTTGTGGAAAAAGTTACCCCTTAAATAGTTACTTCTTAAAAATACTTCAAACAAAAAACATTGACATCATACTTCCACAATGCACTAAAACATTATTTTAATTCATCAAATTTCAAAAAGTCCCCCCCTCCCACACCCTCCCCCCCCATTCAGTCGCTCTACTCCCTCGCCGGGTACCCCCAAGGCCAATGATCAGTGATTGCTCAGCCCCCCACTTTCAAAAAAGCTCCATGGCCCCTGGTTCAGAAAGAGAGCACTGCCAGATATGAGCGGGGAACTGAGGCCAGTTGTCCGTGATGTCTGGATCCCAATGCTCAGCGTTTCGTATTTTGGAGTTGGCTAATATTATTGATTTGTAATTAGCCTGATTTGTAATTAGTTGACAAAACCTTAATTTATTCATCCGAAATATCCAGGGGGGTAGGTTAAGTATAATATTGTGTGAGGAGGTTATTATTTGTCTTTAGTTTTAGCTTGAACTAGGACATCTGAAGATTCAAAGTTTAATATATTAATTGTGCTGATACTGACTTCACCAACCACATAATGAATATCATCCATTCCAGAGGCTTTACTTTTCTGATGCCATTTAAACTTCACTTGGATTTCAATCACTTCAATGTAAAAGTAATTGGGAATGGGGAGCATTGGAACAAAAATTTGCCCTCGGTACATATTAACTGTAATATAATAATGTGTGCATGTTGGTAGGTGCAATCAAAACAAAGATCTTTTTATCATTGTTGTGTTATGAATACCACATAAAATAGTATGTTCTCAGGATCACATTAAATAGAATATTATTGCTTAAATATATAGTTATTGGACTTTGCATTTTGGAAAAGTCGCAGCTGAGAGGAAGACAGAAAATTACTGAAAATATTGAGGGTGAAAAGGACAGTTTGTTAGGAAAATGAAGGAAATTGTAACAGAATACATACAGCTGAGTGAGTATAATTTTATGGATGAGAAATTGTGTTTAACCAATTGATGACTTCTTTGACAAAGTAACTAGCATGTTAGATAACGAGGAAGCCAATACAAAATTTGGTCTGTGAAGTGTCCCATAAAAGATTACCGCATTAGATAAGCACCTGTGGACGAACGTAATAAGTTAAGTATAGGGGGTCAGATATGGGGCTTTGTGTGGGCCAAATATATTGTCAGTGCAGAGGGGCTAGGAGCAAGGCCAAGTGTGCATCCAGAGTCATGGTCTGGAATAGTACTAGGTGTGCAGCCAAAGCTGGGACAATGGGAGTGTTCAGCACTGGGAACGTAAGCAGGTAAGCAGATATGATCAGGGTAGAATAGGGGGCCAGGTGTAAGGCGTAGTACCAGGTGTGCAGTGAGACCCAGGTTGGTCAACATGGGCCAAGTCCTTGATTATAATATGATTTCCATGCATGAATACACTAAGATCATTCATGTGCTGCACCTATTGATCAGAGCCTGGCTCTACTCTGGAATGTAATTAGGAATGTAATTTTGCCTAACCCTATTCATAGCTAATCCAAATTAAAGCATAAATATTACATTCAAGTGTAAGTTGCACAATTTCAAGTTGAAAAATCCAAAAGCTCCGTACCAATGGGAGGGAGGACACCCCTCCCCCTCGGTCTCTATGCTCCCTCGGGCTTGGTCTCTCGCAATTTCTCACTTCCAACTCTCACCCACTTGGCAGCCCTGAGACGCACAGCATGGAAACAGACCCTCAGCCCAATTGGTCCACACACATGAATATACCCTATTAGTCCCATTTGTCCACATTTGGCCCATATCCCTCAAAAACATTCCTATCCATCTATCTGTCAAACATCTTTCAAATGTTGTTATTGTACCCATCTCAATCATTTCCTCGGGCAGCTCGTTGCATATACGCACCATCATCTGCATAAAGAAGTTGCCCCTAGTCCCCCTTTTAAATCTTTCCTGTCTCGCCTTAAACCTATGCCTGCTGGCTTTGATTCCATTTCCCTGGGGAAAGACTGCTTCCATTCACCTTATCCATGCCCCTCATGACTTTATAGACCTCTATATTGTTACTCCTTGCCTAGTCTCCTGCGCTCCAAAGTCTAAAGCCCTAGTCTGAGTCACCTCTCCCGATAACCAGAGAGGTCTAAAAATAGTACTCCAAGTGCAACTTCTTCAATGTCTTGTACAATTGTATCTTAGCATCCCAATGCATCTATCCAATTTCCTGACTGATGAAGCCATCGAGCCAATTTTCTATTCAATTGGCCAGCTCTTCCTGGATCCAATACGATTCAACCTTTCAGACTAGTCTACCATGCAGGACCTTTTCAAAGATATGGTCCAAAATATCAGATTTCATTGGCCTCAATTCCTCAACTTCCATGAGCATCTCCACCTTAAAAACCAAAGAGAAATATTAATTTAGAACCTCACACATATCCTGTGGCTCCACACATATATGGCCAGACTGATCTTTAAAGGGACCTGTTTTCTACCGAGCCATCCTTTTTCTCTTAATATACCTGTACAACCTCTTGGTATTTTCCTTTACCTTACCTGCTAGATCCATTTCATGTCTTATTTTTCTCCTCCTGTTTACCTTCTTAAGTGTGCTCCTTATACTCACGGAAGCATTGCTTGATCCCGACTGCTTACACCTGATGTAGGCCTCTTTTTTCCTGACCAGAGCAGCAACACCTCTCATCAACCAGGTTCCTTGAACTTCCCAGCCATGCCCTTCACCCCAGTAGCAGCGTGCTGTCCTTGAAGACTTGCACACTTTTAGAAGCTTCCCGATTGCCAGACGCCACCTAGCTGTGGTCTCACCAAATCAACTTCTGCAAGATCCCCCTCCAAAATTCTCCCCCCCCCCCCCAAAAAAATGAGGATGATCACGTGGCCCAATCCTATCTTTCTTAATAACTACTTTAAAACAAATGGAATTATGATCTGACGTCATCGCGCAACCCCACGTGCTAGGCGTACGCCGTGCCGGGGGGGGGGGGGGGGAGGGGAGGCGAGCCGGGCGGCAGCAGCCGTTATGGTGGCTGGCCAACAGGAGGCAAAAAAAAAAGTGAGTGGTGGGGGGGGGGGGGGGGGGGGGGGGGGGGGGGAGGGCATTCACACACCGCAATGTGTTTTTTTTTAATTTTTGGCCATTGATTCGTTGGTCCACCAAAACCACACGCAAAAACTCCAAGATTTTTTCCATTTCGCTAGCGATTTCATTTTTATATTCGCATATGCACTCCTCATTAAATTTCGTTGTTGTTATGTACATATTTTTAATAAAATCTTTTAATAAAAGCCTCCTGCTGGCCAGCCACCATAACGGTTGCTGCCGCCCTGCTCTACTCCAAAAACGCCGACATTTTTCAAATTGCGCTAGCGATTTTCGCTGCTGCCACAGCGTACGCATAGCGTGTGGCGTTGCGCGATGACGTCAGGCCGCCCCCCCCCCCTCCCCCCTTGCGGGAACAGACCCAACGGGTCTGCACTTGGTCTAGTAAACTGGAGTAACTCAGCGGGACAGGCAGCATCTCTGAATAGAAGAAATGGGTGACATTTCTGATGAGACCCTTCTTCAGACTGACCTGTCAGAAGAAGGGTCTCGACCCAAAATGTAACGCATTCCTTCTCTCCAGAGATGCTGCCTGTCCCGCTGAGTTACTCTAGCTTTTTGTGTCTACCTTCGGTTTAAAACAGCATCTGCATTTCGTTCTTAACAATTGGAGGAACTCAATTGTCGAGCAAAATCTTGTGGGGTGGAGAGGGAGGGGGGGGGGTGTTGGTGGAATTGGCAACATTTCAGGTCAAGATCCTGCGATCTGATCATCAATTGTCGACACTTCCTTTCTGCTGCTCGATCAGCTGAGTTCCTCCAGCAATTTGTTTTTGCTCTGGATTCCAACATATGTAGTCCCTTGTGGCTCATAAAACTTCTTTGGTACTGAGTTAAAAATAAGTAGTTACCATTGAGTCTTTTACTCCACACTCCCCATTGCTAGCTGCTCCACATCTGCCCACCAAGTCCTAATTCCCCAAGCATTTTGCAGACAAGACCATTTCAAAGCTGCTGTCCCATCTTCCATCTTATGCAAGTATTAGATTGAGGATAACCAAACATTGTCATGATGTTTTTCATTGCCACTTCTCTTTTTCTTGGCAGCACAAGGCCCACTACGCCATATGTTCCGGTTAATTCAGCAAGTGGTGGAGTTGTGTCGTAGACCTCTGCATTTGGTTTTTCGTCGCAATCTGTTTCTGACCATGTTCGTAACCGGTCTGGCGGTCTTCTGGATTACCTTGGTGAGTGGCATAGCTTTTCAGCAAGCACCAGCTACAAAATGTACCGCAGCAACGTACACCGGTCATCCCAACGTTGCCTCACAAACCCGCCACCTCCCCCACCGAGGGGTACAAGGGCAACTAATGCACAGGAGTACCTTCGCCTGCAGACCACTCCATCCTAAGTGGGATTTAATACTGCTCGTCTTTCATTGTCACTGGAACTCCCTCCATATCAACACCTTCTCCAGGAGGGTTGCAGCAGTTCAACACTGCAGCAGTGACATCTCACCACCTCTTGAGGTTAATTAGCAATATACACTAAATGCTGGCCTTGTCAACGACATTCAGATCCCAAAATATGATTGCTTTTAAACCTGCTATGTGTGTGCCACTTCAGGGACTAGCATCGTAGAGCACAGAAACAGGCCTTTAGGCCCGAACACATCCATGCTGGACAAGATGTCCATCTGAGCTAATCTCATTTGCCTGTGTTTGGCCCATATTCCGTTGAACCTTTCCTGTCCATGCACCTATCCAAATGTCTTTTAATTAGTTGCAGAATCAGTGCAATTGAACCAACCGAATGCCCTGTGGTCATTGAGGTTACTCTCCTGATAGGAAAGATGTGATGTTTTTTTTTTTAAATAGGTTGAATAATAGTTACTCCAACACTTTGTGTTTTTTGATCAAGATTCCAAAGACGTACTGATTTGTTGGTTAATTGGCTTTGGTAAAAATTGTAAATTGTCCCTTGTGTGTAGGATAGTGCTAGTGTATGGAGATCGCTGGTCTGTGCAGATGGTGGGTCGAAGGGCCTGTTTCCGCATTGTATCTCTAAGCTAAACTAAATTTCAGCATCTCCAATCCCTTGTGACAACTGACTGCTCATCATTTTCTCTGTGTGTTCCGAGGAAGGGTGTTTGACTTAAAATATTCTCATTTGTTTTTATTTCAGCTTTCCAGCATCTACAGTATTTTCATTCTCAATATACTTCTTTTGTTTCCCCTTCAGCCTCTCCAGCCACCTTTTCCTGTGTAACCAGTGTACGACACTTCCTCAAGTCGACATGGGACATTATGTTCTCTCCTTACTACAAGACAAGGCTTGGCCAGTAACTTCGGCAGGAGAGTTTGTTAGTTAAACACCACAATCTAATGAATCTAGAAAACGTGCAAGTCCTGATGCTAGGCTCTTGCTCCAGTGAGGTTTGCTCGAACCAGCTTGGCATATCAGACCTGCATTTGATAGTCACAGTCCCAAAGTGCTCCCATGCTGACGCTTTAAACACTTGCCCTACCTTGCTTTAACAGGAACTCCAGTGTTGCCCGCTCTCTATTAGGGCCCTCTACAAAGGGATCAAAGAGGCTTTCTTGGACATTTTTTAAACAAATTCCAACCTATTCAAGACCTTTGCCCCGTGGGTTACCCAGTCAATAGAATGGAAGCTATTTTATTCCCACACATACAACCTTATTATTTTTTCAGTTATCTGCGATCTCCCTACACATCTGTTCCACTAATTCCCGTTAACTACTGCAGGCCTATAAAATAATCCCATTAAAAAGATCGTTCCCTTCATGTTTCCAAGATCTACTCATGTAGCCCATATTTGATAATGCCCCAAAACTCTCCTCTCGAAGCACTGCTGTTATGTCCTCCCTCATCAAGACTACTTTTCTCCTCACTTACCTGTACATCTACCATGCCTGTGGTATCTGTACCCTAGAACACTGAGCTGCCAGCCCTGCCCTTCTCTCAGCCATGTTTCTGTTACGGCCATAATATCCTAAACATCCACAGCCAAGATTGTCCCCCTTACCTGATAAATCTTCAGCATTAGACTAAATGCAATTTAAACCACCGATTTTTCCTCCCACTTTGCCGTGTTTCTGGCAGTTGTGTTTACTGAACTTGAAACACACCACGGCAAATGGAATGATTTCATTTATTTTTTAACTACTCTCAAATGAAGTAACTATTAATACGATGGTAATACTATTGCCTTATTGCAAACTTTGCCAGTCTTGCACTGTTACCTATAGAGGAGGAGGTTTTCCTGCTTTATTTGTCAACTCTGAAAAGGCTCCACAAACTCACCAATTCTAGGACAACAGGGTGCAACAAAGTGCCTGGCTTCTGTCTTCCATATAGAGTCATAAGCATGAAAACCACCCCTTCAACCTGACTTGCCCATGCTGACCAAGATGCCCCATCTACTTTAATCCAACCTGCTAATATCCCGTTAATCGTTTCCTATCCATATACTTGCCCAAATTTATTTTAAACATTGTTCTAGTACCTGCCTCAACTGCCTCCTCTGGCAACTTGTTCCATAAAACCCTCTTGTCTCTATTAAATGTTTCCCTCTCACCTTAAACCTATCCCGTCTGATTCTTGATTCCCCAGCTCTGGCTAAAATACTCTGCTCATTCACCCTACGTATTCCCCTCATGATCTTGTACACGTTCCTCCAAAGTTTCTGAAATTCCAAGCACTCTTTTACTGGTGACTGCAACTTTAGTGATTCCTCCGTAACTACTTCTCTGTCGCTCCCCACAACCTGCTTCTTTGCCATGTTTTTAGTCGCCTGTGTTGAGCACGGTCTCAATCTTTGCCTCGTTGGTGTGGCTGTGCACCATGCTGGTATCTTTTACAATGTCAGCGTGCTTTACTGGATCACAGCAACCCTGCAAAACAGGGCGAGACTATTCTGTCTCGTATTGCCGTGGTCCGCAGCCCTGCGGGTAACTGCATTTTACTTCTTTCATATGATGACGGATTTCATATGATGGGAAGATGTGTCGAGTGGTGGGGTCACGTTGGACACATCTTCCCATCTCCGCCCCTGTCTGTTTTCCGCAAAGACCGCTCCCTCCGTAACTCCCTGGTCAAATTCACCCCCTCCCCGGGCACTTTCCCTTGCAACCGCAAGAGATGCTACACGTGTCGCTTTACCTCCCCCCTTGACTCCATTCACGGACCCAAGCAGTCGTTCCAGGTGCGACAGAGGTTTACCTGCATCTCCTCCAACCTCATCTATTGCATGCGCTGCTCTAGATGTCAGCTGATCTACATCGGTGAGACCAAGCGTAGGATTGGCGATCGTTTCGCCGAACACTTCCACTCGGTCCGCATTAACCAACCTGACCTCCCTGTGGCTCAGCACTTCAACTACCCCTCCCATTCCGAATCCGACCTTTCTGTCCTGGGCCTCCTCCATTGCCAGAGTGAGCACCACCGGAAACTGGAGGAGCAGCACCTCATATTCCGCTTGGGCAGTCTGCATCCCGGTGGCCTGAACATTGACTTCTCCAATTTCCGGTAGCCCTTGCTGTCTCCTCCCCTTCTCAACTCTCCCTCAGCCCTCTGGCTCCTCCTCTTTCTTTCTTCTTCCCGCCCCCCCCCCCCCCCCCCCCCCCCCCACCCTGCATTAGTTTGAAGAAGGGTTTCGGCCCGAAACGTTGCCTATTTCCTTCGCTCCATAGATGCTGCCGCACCCGCTGAGTTTCTCCAGCAATTTTGTCTACCTTCACCCTTATCTCTGACTAACCCACACACCAACTATTTGACCCCTCATCCTATTGCTTTTGATCTTCATAACCTTATGCATATAACCATATAACAATTACAGCACGGAAACAGGCCATCTCGGCCCTGCCGAACACGTATTCTCCCCTAGTCCCGTCTACCTGCACTCAGACCATAACCCTCCATTCCTTTCCCGTCCATATAACTATCCAATTTATTTTTAAATGATAAAATCGAACCTGCCTCCACCACCTTCACTGGAAGCTCATTCCACACAGCTACTACTCTCTGAGTAAAGAAGTTCCCCCTCATGTTATCCCTAAACGTATGTCCCTTAATTCTCAAGTCATGTCCTCTTGTTTGAATCTTCCCTATTCTCAGTGGGAAATGCTTATCCACGTCAACTCTGTCAATCCCTCTCATAATTTTAAAGACCTCTATCAAGTCCCCCCTTAACCTTCTGCGCTCCAAAGAATAAAGACCTAACTTGTTCAACCTTTCTCTGTAACTTAGTTGCTGAAACCCAGGCAACATTCTAGTAAATCTCTGTACTCTCTCTATTTTGTTGACATCCTTCCTATAATTAGGCGACCAAAATTGTACACCATACTCCAGAATTGGCCTCACCAATGCCTTGTACAATTTTAACATTACATCCCAACTTCTATACTCAATGCTCTGATTTATAAAGGCCAGCACACCAAAAGCTTTCTTTACTACCCTATCTACATGAGATTCCACCTTCAGGGAACTGTACACAGTTATTCCTAGATCCCTCTGTTCAACTGCATTCCTCAATTCCCTACCATTTACCATGTACGTCCTATTTTGATTTGTCCTGCCAAGATGTAGCACCTCACACTTATCAGCATTAAACTCCATCTGCCATCTTTCAGCCCACTCTTCCAACTGGCATAAATCTCTCTGTAGACTTTGAAAATCTACTTCATTATCCACAACACCACCTATCTTGGTATCATCTGCATACTTACTAATCCAATTTACCACTCCATCATCCAGATCATTGATGTACATGACAAACAACAGTGGACCCAACACAGATCCCTGTGTCACCCCACTAGTCACTGGCCTCCAACCTGACAAACAGCCATCCACCATTACTCTCTGGCATCTCCCATTCAGCCACTGTTGAATCCATCTTGCTACTCCACCATTAATACCCAACAATTGAACCTTCTTAACCTACCTTCCATGAGGAACCTTGTCAAATGCATTCTTAGTTTAAACTTCCCTTCATCTCCGAGAGGCAGCTTTCCAGTCCTGACAACATCCTAAATCTCTGCATCCTCACCTGTGAAATTATATCTTCCAGTAATGTGGTGACCAGAACTGCGTGCGGTATTCAAACTGTGGCCTTATCTGTGTTTTACATAGTTCTAATATAACCTTCCTGGTCTTATATTCTGTTCCCTTTTTAACTTGTCCTGCAGCCTTTAAAGATCTGTGGACATCAGAAGCAAAGCTCACCCCGTATATATGCGGTGTGAGCGGCAGATCAGTGTCATGGAATAAATGCATGTTTTGAGAAATTCTGTTCAAAGGATGTTAAAAACAAATATTTCTGCAACATTTAAAATAAAATGTGTTACCATGGGAACTTCTCTTTCTCACAGGAGACGCCATAAATCGCCTGGACTTCACGAGCTCAAATGAGAAGCTTAAGTAGGAGACCACAGATGAGGGAGAATGTGAGTGAAGCAACTCAGCGAGGATTTTACTGTGGCAGTGCCTCTGAAGCCCTGCGAGAAAACAGGACCACGCTGAGTTGATGGGATGACTATTCATACCCAGCACCCATCAAAAAGCTTCCTTCACTATCTGTTACAAGCAACCAATAGTTTGTAGTTTAAATCATTGATGTAATCTTTTAAATCTTTAGATGCAATAATAATACTTTAAAATTAAACAAAGGAAATAGGAAGTATGAAAGTCCAGTGAAATACAAGTGGGAATTGAAGATAAAATTAAGGGAGGAAATAGAGGGAAATTATTTAGTTTACTGGTTGGGAAGCAGATCTGGGAAATAGGTGGTAGTTAGATGGGTGGCTAAATGTTCCAGCAGAACCAAATCTTGATTAGTCTAGCTGCTGTTCGGATTCCTTTGCTGATCATTGAGGAGGGCGTTCACATGTGATGGCAGCATTTTTCCACATTACACATTGCACCTGCAGACCAAGTAGGTTTTAAGGTTTCAAGGTCAGTTTATTGTCACATGTACCACAAAGTGCAGTGAAATTTGAGTTATCATACAACCACACTAAGTGAAAAGTAACAAGACACACAGACACATGAAATAAAATTTAACATAAACATCCACCACAGCGCCTCCCCACATTCCTCACTGTGATGGAAGGCAATAAAATCCACTCTTCTCCCTCTTTATTCTCCCGCGGTTGGGGTTGTCGAATCATTCACATTTAGGGCCATCAAAGCTCCCACAGTCGATGATCCGAAGCCCTCGCGTCGGGGTGATCGAAACTCCCACGTCGGGATGGTTGAAACTCTCCGCGGCTTGGAGCTCCCGAATCGGTCTCTAACCAGGCACCGCGGTCTCCACGATGTTAAAGTCCACAGACCCGCAGTTACTCTCCACAGTCGATCCCCGGCAAAGAGATCTCTGGCAAAGAGAGCGCCGGGTTGGTCTCCAGGAACGGCCGTGCCACTCCACGATGTTAGGCCGCAGTGGGGACGGAGATACGATACAGAAAAAAATCGCATCTCCGTCGAGGTAAGAGCCCCCCAGCCCCCCCACATAAAACCAAGGAATTATAACATACTCTTTAACACGTACTTATAATGACAAAAACAGTAGGAAGGACAGACAGACTGTTGGCGAGATGAAGAATGGCTGATTTAAGGGTGGCACATCTGCTCACAGTGCAGGAGACCCATGTTCAATCCTAATCCCAGCTGTTATCTGTATGGTGTCTGCATGTTCTCCCTGCTATCACGTGGGTTTCTCCAGCTACCCTATCTCACTCCATAGATGTGCAGGCTGGTAGAATCTGGGAGGAGTGCCGTATGTGTGAAGACAATAAGATACGATTAACTTTGGCAATAGTATAATGGTTAAATGGTTTATTTATTATCACGTGTACCAAGATAGAGTGACATACTATTTTTGCATATAGATCAGCAAGAGTATCACCGTACATATGCACCATCCCCCGGTTAGTACAAAATGTACAAAACTGCCCACTGAGATCATATGCAAGAAGCGCCATTTTGCCGCCATTTCACACCCAGCAGCAGCCGGCCACAAAGATCCAGTGCCGCCATCGCCTCCATTCCGGTCATCCTGCGAACCGTTGTTCCTCTTCTTGCATGGCTCTCTTCAGACCTTGTTCCTCCCACAGCTGACTTTGACGGTGCGGAAAGTAAACCCCCCCCCCCCACCCCCACCCCTCTGGGCTCCTCTTACGAGCCTTTTGTCTAGCGTCGCCGTAACCCTCCACCTCCTCTCTGATTCCCAGTCTTCAGGACTGAGCAGAGGCTAGGCTCACCGGACTTCCCTCTCCAGTCCGATTCCCGGCTCCACAGCGGGCAAGCCAGCCTTGCTGTTTGATGCCGTGGCATGCCGGGACCTTCTCACCGTGCCAAGTAGGTGATTGGTGGTCAGCATGGACTTGGGCCACTTTTCTCATGACATGGCCAAAATTGAAACAAATAACTTCTGCATTAAATAGCCATATTAGGCCATATTGGGTAGTTGGGCTGTGGGTAATTGTGAAATAATGGAAGAACAATTGTGGAAAGAAAGCAAAGCCCCTAGAGTGAGGGAAAAGGACTGACAGGTCATCTTTGTGCACATCTTTGTGCTCTCTCTTTTTCACACAGAGAGTGGTGAATCTCTGGAATTCTCTGCCACAGAATGTAGTTGAGGCCAGTTCATTGGCTATATTTAAGAGGGAGTTAGATGTGGCCCTTGTGGCTAAAGGGATTAGGAGGTATGGAGAGAAAGCAGGTACAGGATACTGAGTTGGATGATCAGCCATGATCATATTGAATGGCGGTGCAGGCTCGAAGGGCTGAATGGCCTACTCCTGCACCTATTTTTTATGTTTCTATGTGCACATACTATATTTGGCAGGATCAGATTTTAATTCATCAGAGATGGTTAGCGTGTAATGGAATAAAAATGACTTTATTCTGACCAAACTCCAGCTTTATATTGCTTTATACTTAGAATGCCAATGTATGAAATAATGTTATTTTAAATCAAAATTTTAATCCAGCTCATGATTGAATTTGTGTTTTGATGACAATTAAAATCAATGGTGATGGTAAGGAAAATTCTGTTTCATAATTTTTTTCAATCGAAGCTGATGTCTACATTTTGGCAATACGGCCCTTGAATGATTGTGAAGTACTTTGAAATGTTCAATGAGAGGCTCAGTGTGATTGCAGGCCTTCCTTGGTTTTTTTTTCAATCGATGGTTCTTTCCAAAATTATTATGGGTCTCCTTTAACTAGAAGCTAAATAATGATGGGTCAGCCTTGTTAGGATGGACCTGTATCACCCTGCTCTACTGCAACCAAAGCGAGAGTCCAGTAAAATGTAACAAATATCTCATGACGACCATGGAAGCAGATAGAAATTGTAGGATCAGGTGGTTGGTGACTAACTCAGTTATGTAACTTGATTGTATGTACAACATGTCAAAGGTCGTTTTCAATGGTGTTTCGGCCTATGATCCTCAGTTGCAATCACAATACTCAGTTCACTTTGACGTGTGTCAGTCCAATTTTATTTCTGAACTACTTGGTGGGTCTCAGTTTGGACAGAATCTGGAATAAGAGTGAATCATTTCCAGGAAAGGCTGTAATTCACTGACTCTTGTAATTATGAGAGCAACAACCATGCTGTGAACCACTCAGATTTGATTTCAGACTGAGTTGCACCAATGCACTCATTATTTAAATTTCACACTGTGGTGGTGGAAATGTTTCAACGTTTCTTCCAACGTACAAAGCTTATCCCTGCACCTGAGATTGGCCTGGGGTGCACACACAATTACCTAGGCCTAGCAGAGGTCAGTTCGTAATGGACTGAAAGGTCTTTGCACGGCAATGTATACAGTATACGTGGATAATGGGGTTCTGGGAGCATCCTCTCCCAGTCCCATGATGCTCTGCCTAAACTCCCTCAGCACTTTATTCACATCCCTGATGCAGGGGTTTCCACCTGAAACATCAACAATTCCTTTCCTTCCAGTCTCGACACGCTGAGTTCCTCCAGTGCATTGTTTGCCATTCTACTACAAGTTTTGTTGCTCCAGGGATTTCCTGGAAGATGATTCAAAGATATTCTTCTGTGGAAAATGTAACAACCTCACCAGCAAGTGACACTCAAACGGGTGAAGGAGCATTGTGAAATTCACTGAGCTCCTCAGTAACAGGACCAAGTGAAGTCTGTGCCGACTATGGAAGGAATGCAGGGCATCCCATACAACCCATCATCCCAGCACCACCTGATCCATTTGTGGCAGAGTCTACTGATCCCAGAGAGGAATCACCAGCCACCCCAGACTTCATGGAACCAGAGTGTAAAAAAGTCATCCTCGCTCCTGCGGGACTGCCCAAGAAGAATGAATGAATGAATGAATGTTTATTGGCCAAGTATTCACATACAAAGAATTTGCCTTGGTGCTCTGCCCACGTGTGACAATGACATGCAGTGACAGTTAGGAATAATAACATTAATAATAAAACATTATTGATTAAACATGTGAATTAAGTCCAATACCAGAGCACAGGAGGCTACAGATTTTTGGTTATTGAGTAGAGCTACTACTCGTGGAAAAAAGTTGTTTTTATGTCTGACTGTGGCAGCTTTGACAGTCCGGAGTCACCTTCCAGAGGGAAGTGATTCAAAGAGTTTGTGGCCAAGTTGAGAGGGGTCAGAGATGATCTTACCCGCTCGCTTCCTGGTCCTTGCATTGTACAGTTCATCAATGGAGGGAAGGTTGCAGCCAATCATTTTTTCAGCTGATCGGTCGATTCGCTGCAGCCTCCGGATGTCGTGCTTGGTGGCTGAGCCAAACCAGACCATGATGGAGAAGGTGAGGACAGACTCTACGATGGCCGTATGGAATTGGACCATCATTGCCTGTGGCAGATTGTGCTTCCTCAGCTGCCGCAGGAAGTACATCCTCTGTTGTGCCTTTTTGACTATGGAGTCGATGGTAGCCCCCCATTTAAGGTCTTTGGAAATTATGGTTCCCAGGAACTTAAAAGACTCCACAGATGTGACTATGGTGTTGTTGATGGTGAGGGGAGTGAGGGGAGGGGGAGCTCTCCTAAAGTCTACTATCAATTCCACTGTCTTAAGAGCATTGAGCTCCAGGTTGTTGCGATGGCACCAGGCCGCCAGCTGTGTCACTTCCTGTCTGTAAGCAGAATACTTCCCCATCCTGGATCAGTCCAATCAGGGTTGTGTCTTCCGCAAACTTGAGAAGCTTGACAGAGGAGTCAGTGGAGGTGCAGTCATTGGTGTAGAGAGAGTAGATGAGAGGGGAGAGTACGCAGCCTTGCGGTGCTCCTATGCTGAGGGTTTGTGGGTCCAAGATGTGCTTTCCCAGCCTCACATGCTGCTTCCTGTCTGTCAGGAAGCTGGTGATCCACCGACAGAGGGGTTCAGGCACAGTCAACTCGGAAAGTTTGTAGTGTAGTAGCTCTGGCACAATGGTGTTGAATGCAAAACTAAAACCAACAAACAAAATCAACAAACAATTGCATCTACATTCATGAGCATGTAACCCGGGTTTGCTGTAAAGTTAAGTTCCTGCTAATTGTACAAACAGCTCTTGGAAGGTCACAAGGGAAATAATTCATCTGACCATCTGATTAAAAGTTTATTTGTAGTCAGCACACAATCTGACTGTCTTGCCTGCCAACTAGGAGTTGCTTTGACCAGTGTTCTCTTTCTTAATAGGTTTGTGGGCTCTTCCTACACATGGCTCTTCAAGGATTTAGATGCTGTTTGTGACCTGTAATAGGCTGAGCCCAATTCAATGAAACATGTACTTGTATCCATGGATTCTGCGCAGGCTACTCAGAAGGCCTTGTTGTATTTACATAACATAAATTTAGAATATCCTGATAGATGTAAAAACAAGTCACTGAAGTTGTCTCAAACCTGAAGACCGCTTTTTATCCATCAAGTATTCATTCATTCAGTATAAACCCCTGTAACTGGCAGGGTAAAAGGCTGTCCACTAGAGGGCACCCTACGTATGCTTCTATGGGTGCAGACCTTCCATTAACACGTCTTTACATTGATCATATTTCTTGTTAGTATGTATGTGTATGTGTGGTGACAGGAGTCGACCAAACCATCGTTACAGTTGTACAGAATCTTGGTGAGGCCACACCTGGAATACTGTGCACAGTTTTGGTCCCCTTATTTAAGGAAGAATATAGAAGCATTTGAGGCAGTCCAAAAGAAATTCACTGGGCTAATTCCTGGAATGAGTGGGTTGTCTTGTCCAAAGAGGTGTAAGAAATTGAATCTGTTTTCTTCGGGGTATAGAAGAATGAGGGTGAACATATTGAAATTCTTAGTGTGTTTGACAGAGTAGATGTTGAGATGTTTCTATAAATGGAGAGGCTTTAGACAGGGAATAGAGCCACACTAATGAAAGGAATTATGGAGTGGAATTATCTACCCCAGAGCATTATGGAGGCTAGATCACTGTAGATATTAGTAAGAAGACGTTAATACATTTTTGAATGATCAAGGGATTGAGGGTTATGGAGAACTGGCACAGAAGAGGAGGCTTGGAGCAGATCGGCCATGATCATATAGAAAGGCAGGATAGGCATGAAGGGCCGAATAGCCTGCTCCTGCTCCTATTGTCTTGTGTTCTTTTGCCATCTCCATCGTTACACAGCTGGAACTGTTTTCCCTGGAGAAAAGGAGGGGTGATCTCATTGAGATTTATAAAATCATGAGGGACACAGATAAGGAGAATGGTCAGAGGCTTATTCCACGGTAGGGGACTCTGAAACTAGGGGATATGTGTTTAAGGTGGGTGAAGATTTAAAGGAGATCTTAGGTTAAGTTTTTCACAACAGAACATGATGGGTATGTGGAACAAACTTCCACAAGAAGCGTTCGAGGCAGGTACAATTACAAGATTTAAAAGGAGTTGTACTGATGCATGGATAGTTAGGTTTAGACTGATGTGGGCCAAATGCAGGCGAATGGGCTAGACAATTTGATTGGCATGAACGAGTTAGGTCGAAGCGCCTCTTTCTGTGCTGTATTGGTTTTTGAAGCACTCTTGAAGTACCAGTAATGTAGTTAATCAGGACTGTGATGTCAAAATCCTATTACCTCACTCCATGGTTACCTGTGGCATGGGTACTGATAAACCCAATGCTGTTCTGTCTGTATTGGTGGCAATATTATGCAGTCTTTGTCTGTGGCTCCTAGTCCACCTCCATGTTGACATTGCTGTCCTTTGCCAGCTGACTTGCAGCTCCTTTCCTTGCGGCCTTTCTTCTGTTGATTAGACACACGATCTCCTGGAAAGAACAATTACTTGCCAAACCCCAGCTATTACAATGATGACAAAGATTTGTTGTCACTGTTTCTGAGCCACAGTATTCGGGCAACAGACTGTCTTTACTTTTGTCGTTGGGAAAAGATGCAATTCTGTGACATTTTGGTTACCATCTCCATTGAAGTTGCTATCCTACATCTTAAATCAAATGTAAGGCCGTTGTCCCAGAGAGGACAAAGTAAATTTCATCGTAAAGATCGCACAGAAATAAATCTTTCAGTGTATGATCGTAAAGCTCTCCCAGGTTGCAGTGACAGTATGATGACACACTCACTTCATGTTTCTTGAATTTCCCAATGCATGTACCACTTGTGTAGCTCTCTGCAAACCGACAGCTGGAGTTAAATCACAGTTCCAACTTCAGTATGACCTCTTCAGCACATCTTCAACCTACTGTGGAGCCAAAAAGGTTAAGTGCAGCAACATGCTTCAGAGCCACAATCTGTCCAAAAACACCTGATGTAACCTTTCACATTAGGAACCACAAGCACAGCAGATGCTCAACAGAGGACTCCAGCTTCCACAGATATGAACCTCACAGCAGTCAGCATGTTTGGGATTTACTATAGAATGTCAGAAGGAAACACACAATTGCATTATTTAAAAGAATAACAGGTTGATAGATTAATCACCTTAAATTATAATGAAAAATAACATATAAATCAGAAGAAAGCTAACTCTTTAGATGGTAGGATGCCCAGCAGAGGCTCAAGATTGAGTGGACCTACCTTTCTATTCAGGATGTATACAAAGCCAGTCAAAGTAATCTGACAATGATGTAACCCAAACTACCAGAATTGCAACTGAAAATTTTTACTTGGATCACGTAGGCACAAACGACATCGGGAAGAAGAGGAAGGTGGTTCTCCAACATGACTTCAGAGAGTTGGAAAGAAGACTGAAATGCCGGACTTCTAGGGTGGTTATCTCTGGATTCTTTCCAGTACCACGTGCTAGTGAGGACAGGAACAGGGAGATAGGGGGTCTGAATGTGTGGCTGAGGGGCTGGTGCAGGGAGCAAGGATTTAGATTTATAGACCACTGGGATCTCTTCTGGGGTAGGGGTGACCTGTACAAAAGGGACGGGTTACACCTTAACTGGAGGGGGACCGACATTCTGGCAGGCAGGTTTGCTAGGGCTACACGTGTGGGTTTAAACTAAATAGTGGGGGGGAGGGATTGGGAGTATAAAGATGGAGTTGCAGAGGAAGTGGCGACAGGAAAAAATTACAAAAGATTCTCTAATTAATGTGAAGGAAAGCTTGAAAATGGACAACAAAGTAAGGTCAGGGCCAATTGCGAGGGGGAAGTGAATACGGAGATCAAAGTACTGTATATGAATGCGCAAAGTATAAGGAATAAAGTGGACGAGCTTGAGGCTCAGTTAGAAACTGGCAAGTATGATGTTGTGGGAATTACTGAGACATGGCTGCAAGAGGGCCAGGTCTGGGAACTGAATATTCAAGGGTATACCTCCTATCGAAAAGACAGACAGGTGGGCAGAGGGGGTGGGGTTGCCCTGTTGGTGAGGAATTAAATTCAGTCCCTTGCAAGGGGTGACATTGAAACAGGAGATGTGGAGTCAGTATGGATAGAACTAAGGAATTGTAGGGGTAAAAAGACCCTAATGGGACTAATCTACAGGCCTCCAAACAGTAGCCTGGACTAGGGCACAAGTTGAATCAGGAGGTAAAAATGGCATGTAGTAAAAGTAATGCTGTGGTTGTTATGGGAGATTTCAACATGCAGGTAGACTGGGAAAATCAGGTTGGTACTGGACCCCAAGAAAGGGACTTTGTAGAGTGCCTTTGTGCTGGATTCTTTGAACAGCTTGGATTGGAGCCTACCAGGGAGAAGGCAATTCTGGATTAAGTGTTATGTAATGAATCGGATTTGATAAAGGACCTCGAGGTTAATGAGCCATTAGGAGGCAATGACCATAACATGGTCAGGTTTAATCTACAATTGGAGAGGGAGAAGAGTAGATCGGAGGTGGCAGTGTTGCAGTTGAATAAAGGGGACTATGGGGCCATGAGGGAGGAGCTGGCCAAAGTTGACTGGAAAGATACACTAGCAGGGATGACAGTGGAACAAAAATGGCAGGTGTTTCTAGAAATAATACAGAAGGTGCAGGATCAGTTCATTCCTTGGAGGAAGAAAGATTCCAAGGGGAGAAAGGGGCGACCATGGCTGACAAGGGACGTCAGGGACAGTATAAAAATTAAAGCGAAGAAGGAAATGGTGTTGGATAGACTCAGGGCCGGCCTTAAGCCGATTGGACCCCAATTGGGCCCCGCGCCTAAGGGGGGCCCCGCGTTAATTTTCCGTATTTTGTACAGAAATACAAATTTGCTTTGTTAAATAAAGATTTTAAAAAAACATTCGCCATACTGATTTATTTGCAAAACGAACATAGATAACAACCGCTGCATGGCCATCTGACACAAACGATGTGTTAACTACTACTGTAGCACTTGTTAACAGCCAGTACAACAAGATATTTTCCATAAAATTTGGGCTCCATTCATTAACTATCTGAAGGGATAGATTGGCACAGCACGAGGACCCAACTGAAACTTGAACTCAGGATCAGATGAAAAGCTATACTTTATAACCTTCGAACCTATCTCCATTGACGTATTACAGGTAACCCATTCCACCTCCCTTGTTTTTCTGTTGTGTTTTTTTTAATTTTTTTTTATTTGTAACTTTCTACCCTCTCTCTCTCGCCCCCTCTTTCTATAAAAAATAAAAACACTAGAAGCAGAAGTAATTGATAATGGAAAATTTTAATAATGTATGACTGATGTATATGAAAAGTTTTTTTACTATAATATGTAACTACATTTTATAATATGTCTACTTCTAATAAAAATAATAAAAAAAAAATTTTAAAAAGATTGGTCAAATGATAGGTTCAATGAAGATCGGGCGAGTGGGATTGGGGGTGGGGGAAAGTATCTATAGCTTGTGACTTGCCCAAATGAGTACTGAGATGGATTATCATTCCACACCAAATTTCTTAGACAATAATACCTTTTATGCAATTATCACAACATTTTGTGCAATTATCACATATGGATCAATGGACTATGTATGGTACATGCTTGTAAATGAGTAAAACAAATGTTCTTTAAGTGCTGTTGTTTCTGGGTTGGGTGACTGATTACAAATAATGTACATTCTATATTTTGTCATAATGTGGCTGAAACAATGGCATATTTTGTGATATTTATTGAGATAGAAAGATACAACTGAGTTTGGGCCAAATATTACCTTGCAACATTTTGATGTCTGATAGATATTGTGAAATGGAACTCAGATATTATGGGAGGATTACATAAAACTACAATTCAAACTTAATGAATATACCTAGTATTCTTATTTCCATCATGAACATACAATAGTGATATAGGACACCAGGTCCTACTACGGTAAACTCACGAGCTACTACGGTATGACTACGTTAAAAAGTATCACATTTTTACATCCCGAGTATATTTTACTCGTGGACATTTTTCAACATATTGAAAAATCTTCACGAGTTACCGCATTTCCCGAGTACCTGCCATTAGCGCTAAGAAACGTCCCAAGCTCCGACGTACCCGCTACGTTCATTCTACGTGCTTACCACGAGTTTTGATTTTTTTTAAACTCAGGAGAGCTCTTGGGTGAACTCGCACAGTGGGACAGGGCTTCACACCCGCTGAGTTTCTCCAGCATTTTTGTTTACCTTCGATTTTCCAGCATCTGCAGTTCCTTTCATAGACGCTTTGCGGTGACGGCTGCATCTGCGGTTCCTTTCTGTTGGGGGGTGGGGGAGAGTCCTGGCCTGTGGAGGCTCCTGATAAGTAATATGTTCCCTCTGCGGGTGCTGCCTTGCCCGCTGAGTTCCTCCAGCATTCTGTGTTTTTTGTTTGGCTCTGAAGTTGAAGGTGGACCCCTGTGTCTACCTTCAACTCCCTGACTGTGGTGGCTCAGTGGGACGGGCAGGAGCTCTGGGGAGAGGGTTGCGTTTCTGGTTGAGACCCTTCTTCAGACAATCACAAATGCTCTCACCGACGAGAGTTCAGTTCAGTCTGAAGAAGGGTCTTCTCTCCAGAGTCGCTGCGCTGCCTGTCCTGCTGAGCTACTCCATCTTTTGTCTATCTTCAATTTCAGAGTTAGATAAAATTTCTCATGGGGGGCTTAAAGTGTCCCCCCCCCCCCCCCCCTTCCTTCCTTCCTTCCTAATCTCAGCCTCAGGAAACTTAGTGTACCCCTAGTTCCTAAAACCCATTTCCATCACCGATCTGGCATATAAATTCATGACAGTGAGATTTAAAAATCATGTTATATTCTTGTGTGAATGGGATTAGTTTGTCATTTGGATACTTAGGCTATTTTTAAAAATTTTCCTTTTCTTAAGAAATTGAATCTACAGGACATTGTTAATGGGAAAGTAGTGGGCAGAAAGGCATGACATGCGTGGTTTGTAGAGCGAAAACTTGTAGTTTACAATGCCAAAATTGAAAAGTTGAGAAAAACAAGGTGTACAGAGTTGCTTATTGATTACAAGCTGAGGAGTATGGTGATGCTACTGATTATGATATGCCAATGTACCAGTTAGCAACTGATCTTCTCCATAAAGACTTGGTCTATTGCTAGAAATAGTAATTTATTTACCTATCTGTTACAGACTTACAGCATATTATACAATAATATTAAAGTTCTGATCTTGAGGAATTTGAAGTTTTCAACCATCTCTACTTTGGCGCCGTCAATGCAAACCTGGGTATGTGTAATGCTTCACTTCCTGAAGTCGATTACTATCTCCTTTGTCTTGCCGACATTGAGAGAAAGGTTGCTTTCTCGACACCAGGACACGAGGTTCTCAATTTCCTTCCTGTAACTTTGAATCATCATTATTTGATATCTGGCCCACAATGATGGTGTCGTCTGTGAATTTGTAAATTGAATTAGATTTGTACATGGCGGCACAGTGTTTGAGTAAAGAAGGGGGCTGAGCACCTTGCAGAGCACCAGTGTTGAGGATTAGCATAGAGGATGATTCGTCCCCTATCCTCACTGATTGAGGTCTGTTAATCAGGAAGTCGAAGATCCAGTTGCAGAGAGAAGTGCCGCTTCTAAGTCCCACGAGTATAGGGCGATCTTGTTCTTTGTTGCACTGTTCCAATGGAGAAAATGACGAGAGAGGCAACTGGAAACTTGCGTTCGTGCTTGCAGACTGAATAGATGGACTTCACAAGGTGATCATTCAATTTATCTTTGATTTTTACAATGCAGAGCAAACTATTATACACAACGAACAGGAATCAAAACTGAGAGCAGCATGTGCTTCGAGTGTGAAAACACGATTTAAGAAAATGCATAGAAAATGAAAATCCAAAACACTTGCAGACGTGGAAAACTGAAATAAAAATAGAAAATGCTGGGTATCTGAACTGGAACCCTTCAAAGCTATTGCATGCACCTCCTGTAACTGCACAGCAAGGCGTTAATGGAAGTAGGTAATCAAACGTGTTTAATTGCCACAGCATTGACAACAGAAGGAGATTCTTACTTGCAGCTGCTTCACAAGCCGGTAAACATAATACGCACAAAAAAAATAATTAAAATTCAGTCAATTAATAACCATGATACTATTGCAAAAAAACATGACATTTGTAGTGCAGACAAAGCCACAGTACATAGTGGCTCACTGTTGTGTAGTGTTCTTGAGACTGCATGGTTATTGGGAAGATGCTATTCTTGAACTGATGGAATCAGTTTTCAGGCTCCCGATGATAGGACCAGGGTGGTGTGGGGTCTTTGATACGCCAGCTGCCTGTTTGACGCAGTGCCTCCTATAGATCCCTTACATTTTATGGGAAGGTCATTATCTGTGATCTACTGGGCAATATCTACAATTCTCTGTAATATTCTTATTACGGAGTATGTAAGATTTACGAAGTATCTGAAACAAAACCATTTCATTGACACGTCAATCCAAAAGGCTGGCATAGCAGGCTTTTTGGGATGTCCTGAACATACCAGCGTCATTTGGCATCAAATCCAGAATGCTAAGAAAGAACAAAAGAATATGACTTGATCCTCGACCTGGCCAACGCCTATGAATCAGTTCCTCATTCGCTCCTGTGGACTGCTTTTGAATTCTTTCAGGTGCCTGCAACAATAACAAATCAGGTAAAAAAACAACTTCCAGTATCTGCAATTTTGTCTCAATCAGTGCATCAAAATGGTTTGTGGGAGGAAAACAGCTACAGTGTGATCAGCGGTTACCACCTGTATGAACCTATATGAATAATATACCAACACTGTCCCCTGAACCAAGAGACTTCTGGAAAAACTTCATCAAAACATCACATGGGCAAGGATGAAGGTTAAACCCAGCAAGTGTGGAAGCATCTCCATTGTCAAAGGTCAAGTCAAGGAACAAATATTACATATTGACGGAATACCTGTTCCAACTGTTTCAGAAATGCCAGTGAAGAGCTTGGGCTGATAGTATGATGCAAAGCTCAAGGACACCGAGCAGTTTGAACAACTCAAAAAGGATACCATCACACACATAGCTTGCATGGCCTTTAACTGTGTATGAAATCCCCAACAACAAAGTGGAAAAGCTGGAAAGAATGATCAGCACACTTGTGAAATGGGAGTGAAAATTTTGAATTATCCATTGCAGGTCTTGTGGAAGAGTTCAAATGCACTAAAGCAAGGTTGGTCGTGACTAGAACCAGGATGTTTAAGCACTAAAAATCTCTGAAATAGGCAGGCAAAAAGGCATAACAAAATTACAAAAAAGGCATTTATTGACAAAAAAGGCATGGCATTTATTTCCACCACCAAAATATGGTTAAAAATGATCATTATAAAGGTATACCACATTAAATGACCAAAGTTGCCTTGTTGCACATACAGTAACTACCAGCATTTTTTTCAAATTATCTGGTGTTAAACTATGCCGTCTGTCAGACAGAATATGCTACAGTTGTGAAAAACCTCTTTCTACCCCAGCTGAGGTGACTGGTGTATACCTGAAACAAGCTACAAACTCTACATTCATGTTGATATCTTGTGCCTTACAACTACCTTTGAGAGCTATGTTTTGTATTTCTTCAAGATCTTTGTAAACTAAAATCACCCTCTCACATTTTCCTTGTATGTCTTCACCTACATCGCCAGGAACTTTAAGTACAAAGTACAGCAAGTGAAGATGTAAACAACTGAGCAATAGTTCAGCTCATTGACTTCTCCAATACTTCCGATGTCAAGAAATACTCCTTTGATGGTTGACCTGCCTCCAGTGTACCAATGACTACATTGGCAATAAATCGCCCCACAGTTATCTCGTCTATTGAGATCCATATTTTGTTGCATGCAACTTCATCTCTAAGTTTCTGCACAACAATGTTGAAGTTGCTGTCAACATAATTTTTCCATAATGATGACTCGCTTGGTATATGTCCCTCTGTGTATTTCCCTAAAAAACCTCTGAGATTTGTTTTCCAATTTCCACAGTGGAATTCCAGCATCAATGAATGTGTTGCACAGATCACTCAAACTCAGATTTGTGATTGGAGCCAGCAGTAGATGTTGTGAGGAGACAAGCTTGCGTATTTCCTACCTTCTGTTTCTCTGCTGCCAACTTGTGTTTAGCTGTCTGTACATGCATGGAGATGAAATATTTTTTTCTCATGATTCACTCCTTTCTCACATGCATTGCAAAACAGCACACAGTTGTCCGTAGAGAATATATCACTCCCGTGCACTCTCACCAAATCGTTCAGTTTTTTACAAGGCGTTGACTTGACTTTAGGCATTTTGACGCTTGCAGGGGTAGATCCTACAGGAGCGGGGATGCAGACCTCTACAGGCAGGTCAAGTACAAGCTAAGAAGAGGAATCAGAACTGCCAAGGAAACGTACTCTGAGAGGTTGCGGAGCAAGTTCTCAGCAAATGACTTCTTCAGTGTGGAAGGGCTTGGCAGAAATCATAAGCTACAAGAGGAAACCCCCCTGCTCCTTGACAATCGTCAACTGGCCAACGACCTGAACGAGTTCTACTGGAGTTTCGATAAACAAAAACTTAACCTTGGTAACCCCAACCAACACTTCGCACCTACTCACAGCTTGACTCCAGTTTGCAAAGACTGGACCCTATCCCACGCACCCCTCTCCAATCACCACTTAACACCCACTTACAGCCGGGATTCGCCCCGGTAGTGTAAATTTTCCTGAAAGTTACGTTAAAATGGCAAAAAAAGGATGATTTAGGCACTCAATCGTGAAAAAAGCATTATCTTCCTGAAATCATCAAAAAAGGCATAAAAAGGCACATGGCATTTATGGCAAGATCCTGGCTCTAGTCATGACCCTCACTGAATCTGAAGCTACTGTTGTTCGTACAGCGGTGCCCCATGTGGCAATGGGGAGGAAGTTATATGGAAAACTATATAGAAGTAATGTAGAAAATTAAAAAGGTTACTTCTCACTTTTACTTTCTGCACCATTTGCATCTTTGTGTGTAGACATATAACCAATATGCTTAAAACATTGA
The DNA here is from genome assembly GCF_010909765.2 of Amblyraja radiata. Lineage (NCBI taxonomy): Eukaryota > Metazoa > Chordata > Chondrichthyes > Rajiformes > Rajidae > Amblyraja > Amblyraja radiata. Next base: position 17,656,838 of record NC_045974.1, read on the forward strand.
GTAAAGCTCGCAGATGTCAGCTTTTTTGTGTGCTCAGAAGTCAAGGCCCAAAAACATGTTATTGTTTAGTTTATTTTGCTTCAGTTAGAACATTATGTTAACTCAGAAATTGGAGATAAAAGACAAGGACAGTATGAGGTTAAAGTTAGTAAAAACATGAATGCTAAGCAGCCAAAGATAAGAACTGAAATTACAATAAAACGCTGCATGAAAGTATAGTTCAGTGAACATTTGGAGAGTGACTGAGCTATACTATCTCTGAATGTTCCAGGCCCAGATTTGTGCAAATTAAAGGCTTCTCGTCTTCTTGAAGAATTCTCCGTGTCTGTGTCATTTATATCTTTAATTTGAGTCTTGTAAACCACGACAAATTGGCGCAGCGAGCAGGGTCGGTAAGAGACCATTAATTAAAAGACAATAGCCCAGGGCCTTCCCAGCCCCTAATGTGGATCTTAAGGACAACAGTACAAAGGTGGCCACCTAAAAACTATGCGGATTTCCACTTCATTTGGACTAATAACCTGTTGTTCATGATAAGCCATTGGGGACACAGAAGTGACTAGGTAGTTAGAAGGTCTCTCCGACCCAAGAATCTGGCACTAAATTGTTCTAAAAAGGAGGACCGGGTGGTTTGTCCAAGAACGCATGTGTGTGTGGTGAGTAATAATAGTTGTGATAAGAAAGTAATGTGATAGTATTAAGAGTTTATTAAGCCCTTGTGGTTACCGCCCTGAGAAGTCAGGGGTCTGTACGGGCAAGGCAAGTATTAAGACCTCGTGGTTATCACCCTGAGAAGTCAGGGGTTTTGCACGGGCAAGGCAAGTATTGTGTGGACAACGCCTTCGGGTGACCAGGGGTCATCCGGGCAAAATACGAATTTGGGGTAGGTGCGTGGCAGAAGGTATACACAGTGATAGAATATTGTAGAATAGCAGAAAGTAGAATAGCAATAATAATAGTGTATGGTTTAAGGACTGAGTGTCTTAACTGTTTGTGGAGATAAGCTTTCAGCATTCTTTAAGCTGAGAGATCAGAAAATAAATGTGTTTCCTTTGTCTGGAAATTAATGGGAGTGGTGTGTGGTCAGATGTTGAGTGACTAGGATTTTGATTGGTTGTGATTTAGTGGGGTGTGGTTAGAATTTGAGTGACGGTGAGTCTGACTGGTCACGATCTGAATCAATGTCCAATCACAGTGTTTGTGAACCTGACTGCTGGAGGATTGGATCGTCCTACTTTGTCTCTGAAGTTGACGGTGGACCCCTGTGTCTACCTTCAACTCCCTGACTGTGGTGGCTCAGTGGGACGGGCAGGAGCTCTGGGGAGAGGGTTGCGTTTCTGGTTGAGACCCTTCTTCAGACAATCACAAATGCTCTCACCGACGAGAGTTCAGTTCAGTCTGAAGAAGGGTCTTCTCTCCAGAGTCGCTGCGCTGCCTGTCCTGCTGAGCTACTCCAGCTTTTGTCTATCTTCAATTTCAGAGTTAGATAAAATTTCTCATGGGGGGCTTAAAGTGTCCCCACACCCCCCCCCCCCCCCTTCCTTCCTTCCTAATCTCAGCCTCAGGAAACTTAGTGTACCCCTAGTTCCTAAAACCCATTTCCATCACCGATCTGGCATATAAATTCATGACAGTGAGATTTAAAAATCATGTTATATTCTTGTGTGAATGGGATTAGTTTGTCATTTGGATACTTAGGCTATTTTTAAAAATTATCCTTTTCTTAAGAAATGGAATCTACAGGACATTGTTAATGGGAAAGTAGTGGGCAGAAAGGCATGACATGCGTGGTTTGTAGAGCGAAAACTTGTAGTTTACAATGCCAAAATTGAAAAGTTGAGAAAAACAAGGTGTACAGAGTTGCTTATTGATTACAAGCTGAGGAGTATGGTGATGCTACTGATTATGATATGCCAATGTACCAGTTAGCAACTGATCTTCTCCATAAAGACTTGGTCTATTGCTAGAAATAGTAATTTATTTACCTATCTGTTACAGACTTACAGCATATTATACAATAATATTAAAGTTCTGATCTTGAGGAATTTGAAGTTTTCAACCATCTCTACTTTGGCGCCGTCAATGCAAACCTGGGTATGTGTAATGCTTCACTTCCTGAAGTCGATTACTATCTCCTTTGTCTTGCCGACATTGAGAGAAAGGTTGTTTTCTCGACACCAGGACACGAGGTTCTCAATTTCCTTCCTGTAACTTTGAATCATCATTATTTGATATCTGGCCCACAATGATGGTGTCGTCTGTGAATTTGTAAATTGAATTAGATTTGTACATGGCGGCACAGTGTTTGAGTAAAGAAGGGGGCTGAGCACCTTGCAGAGCACCAGTGTTGAGGATTAGCATAGAGGATGATTCGTCCCCTATCCTCACTGATTGAGGTCTGTTAGTCAGGAAGTCGAAGATCCAGTTGCAGAGAGAAGTGCCGCTTCTAAGTCCCACGAGTATAGGGCGATCTTGTTCTTTGTTGCACTGCTCCAATGGAGAAAATGACGAGAGAGGCAACTGGAAACTTGCGTTCGTGCTTGCAGACTGAATAGATGGACTTCACAAGGTGATCATTCAATTTATCTTTGATTTTTACAATGCAGAGCAAACTATTATACACAACGAACAGGAATCAAAACTGAGAGCAGCATGTGCTTCGAGTGTGAAAACACGATTTAAGAAAATGCATAGAAAATGAAAATCCAAAACACTTGCAGACGTGGAAAACTGAAATAAAAATAGAAAATGCTGGGTATCTGAACTGGAACCCTTCAAAGCTATTGCATGCACCTCCTGTAACTGCACAGCAAGGCGTTAATGGAAGTAGGTAATCAAACATGTTTAATTGCCACAGCACTGACAACAGAAGGAGATTCTTACTTGCAGCTGCTTCACAAGCCGGTAAACATAATACGCACAAAAAAAATAATTAAAATTCAGTCAATTAATAACCATGATACTATTGCAAAAAAACATGACATTTGTAGTGCAGACAAAGCCACAGTACATAGTGGCTCACTGTTGTGTAGTGTTCTTGAGACTGCATGGTTATTGGGAAGATGCTATTCTTGAACTGATGGAATCAGTTTTCAGGCTCCCGATGATAGGACCAGGGTGGTGTGGGGTATTTGATACGCCAGCTGCCTGTTTGATGCAGTGCCTCCTATAGATCCCTTACATTTTATGGGAAGGTCATTATCTGTGATCTACTGGGCAATATCTACAATTCTCTGTAATATTCTTATTACGGAGTGTGTAAGATTTACGAAGTATCTGAAACAAAACCATTTCATTGACACGTCAATCCAAAAGGCTGGCATAGCAGGCTTTTTGGGATGTCCTGAACATACCAGCGTCATTTGGCATCAAATCCAGAATGCTAAGAAAGAACAAAAGAATATGACTTGATCCTCGACCTGGCCAACGCCTATGAATCAGTTCCTCATTCGCTCCTGTGGACTGCTTTTGAATTCTTTCAGGTGCCTGCAACAATAACAAATCAGGTAAAAAAACAACTTCCAGTATCTGCAATTTTGTCTCAATCAGTGCATCAAAATGGGTTGTGGGAGGAAAACAGCTACAGTGTGATCAGCGGTTACCACCTGTATGAACCTATATGAATAATATACCAACACTGTCCCCTGAACCAAGAGACTTCTGGAAAAACTTCATCAAAACATCACATGGGCAAGGATGAAGGTTAAACCCAGCAAGTGCGGAAGCATCTCCATTGTCAAAGGTCAAGTCAAGGAACAAATATTTCATATTGACGGAATACCTGTTCCAACTGTTTCAGAAATGCCAGTGAAGAGCTTGGGCTGATAGTATGATGCAAAGCTCAAGGACACCGAGCAGTTTGAACAACTCGAAAAGGATACCATCACACACATAGCTTGCATGGCCTTTAACTGTGTATGAAATCCCCAACAACAAAGTGGAAAAGCTGGAAAGAATGATCAGCACACATGTGAAATGGGAGTGAAAATTTTGAATTATCCATTGCAGGTCTTGTGGAAGAATTCAAATGCACTAAAGCAAGGTTGGTCGTGACTAGAGCCAGGATGTTTAAGCACTAAAAATCTCTGAAATAGGCAGGCAAAAAGGCATAACAAAATTACAAAAAAGGCACAAAAAAGGCATTTATTGACAAAAAAGGCATGGCATTTATTTCCACCACCAAAATATGGTTAAAAATGATCATTATAAAGGTATACCACATTAAATGACCAAAGTTGCCTGGTTGCACATACAGTAACTACCAGCATTTTTTTCAAATTATCTGGTGTTAAACTATGCCGTCTGTCAGACAGAATATGCTACAGTTGTGAAAAACCTCTTTCTACCCCAGCTGAGGTGACTGGTGTATACCTGAAACAAGCTACAAACTCTACATTCATGTTGATATCTTGTGCCTTACAACTACCTTTGAGAGCTATGTTTTGTATTTCTTCAAGATCTTTGTAAACTAAAATCACCCTCTCACATTTTCCTTGTATGTCTTCACCTACATCGCCAGGAACTTTAAGTACAAAGTACAGCAAGTGAAGATGTAAACAACTGAGCAATAGTTCAGCTTATTGACTTCTCCAATACTTCCGATGTCAAGAAATACTCCTTTGATGGTTGACCTGCCTCCAGTGTACCATTGACTACATTGGCAATAAATCGCCCCACAGTTATCTCGTCTATTGAGATCCATATTTTGTTGCATGCAACTTCATCTCTAAGTTTCTGCACAACAATGTTGAAGTTGCTGTCAACATAATTTTTCCATAATGATGACTCGCTTGGTATATGTCCCTCTGTGTATTTCCCTAAAAAACCTCTGAGATTTGTTTTCCAATTTCCACAGTGGAATTCCAGCATCAATGAATGTGTTGCACAGATCACTCAAACTCAGATTTGTGATTGGAGCCAGCAGTAGATGTTGTGAGGAGACAAGCTTGCGTATTTCCTACCTTCTGTTTCTCTGCTGCCAACTTGTGTTTAGCTGTCTGTACATGCATGGAGATGAAATATTTTTTTCTCATGATTCACTCCTTTCTCACATGCATTGCAAAACAGCACACAGTTGTCCGTAGAGAATATATCACTCCCGTGCACTCTCACCAAATCGTTCAGTTTTTTACAAGGCGTTGACTTGACTTTAGGCATTTTGACGCTTGCAGGGGTAGATCCTACAGGAGCGGGGATGCAGACCTCTACAGGCAGGCCAAGTACAAGCTAAGAAGAGGAATCAGAACTGCCAAGGAAAGGTACTCTGAGAGGTTGCGGAGCAAGTTCTCAGCAAATGACTTCTTCAGTGTGGAAGGGCTTGGCAGAAATCATAAGCTACAAGAGGAAACCCCCCCGCTCCTTGACAATCGTCAACTGGCCAACGACCTGAACGAGTTCTACTGGAGTTTCGATAAACAAAAACTTAACCTTGGTAACCCCAACCAACACTTCGCACCTACTCACAGCTTGACTCCAGTTTGCAAAGACTGGACCCTATCCCACGCACCCCTCTCCAATCACCACTTAACACCCACTTACAGCCGGGATTCGCCCCGGTAGTGTAAATTTTCCTGAAAGTTACGTTAAAATGGCAAAAAAAGGATGATTTAGGCACTCAATCGTGAAAAAAGCATTATCTTCCTGAAATCATCAAAAAAGGCATAAAAAGGCACATGGCATTTATGGCAAGGTCCTGGCTCTAGTCATGACCCTCACTGAATCTGAAGCTACTGTTGTTCGTACAGCGGTGCCCCATGTGGCAATGGGGAGGAAGTTATATGGAAGACTATATAGAAGTAATGTAGAAAATTAAAAAGGTTACTTCTCACTTTTACTTTCTGCACCATTTGCATCTTTGTGTGTAGACATATAACCAATATGCTTAAAACATTGAGTAAAGCTCGCAGATGTCAGCTTTTTTGTGTGCTCAGAAGTCAAGGCCCAAAAACATGTTGTTGTTTAGTTTATTTTGCTTCAGTTAGAACTTTATGGTAACTCAGAAATTGGAGATAAAAGACAAGGACAGTATGAGGTTAAAGTTAGTAAAAACATGAATGCTAAGCAGCCAAAGATAAGAACTGAAATTACAATAAAACGCTGCATGAAAGTATAGTTCAGTGAACATTTGGAGAGTGACTGAGCTATACTATCTCTGAATGTTCCAGGCCCAGATTTGTGCAAATTAAAGGCTTCTCGTCTTCTTGAAGAATTCTCCGTGTCTGTGTCATTTATATCTTTAATTTGAGTCTTGTAAACCACGACAAATTGGCGCAGCGAGCAGGGTCGGTAAGAGACCATTAATTAAAAGACAATAGCCCAGGGCCTTCCCAGCCCCTAATGTGGATCTTAAGGACAACAGTACAAAGGTGGCCGCCTAAAAACTATGCGGATTTCCACTTCATTTGGACTAATAACCTGTTGTTCATGATAAGCCATTGGGGACACAGAAGTGACTAGGTAGTTAGAAGGTCTCTCCGACCCAAGAATCTGGCACTAAATTGTTCTAAAAAGGAGGACCGGGTGGTTTGTCCAAGAACGCATGTGTGTGTGGTGAGTAATAATAGTTGTGATAAGAAAGTAATGTGATAGTATTAAGAGTTTATTAAGACCTTGTGGTTACCGCCCTGAGAAGTCAGGGGTCTGTACGGGCAAGGCAAGTATTAAGACCTCGTGGTTATCACCCTGAGAATTCAGGGGTTTTGCACGGGCAAGGCAAGTATTATGTGGACAACGCCTTCGGGTGACCAGGGGTCATCCGGGCAAAATACGAATTTGGGGTAGGTGCGTGGCAGAAGGTATACACAATGATAGAATATTGTAGAATAGCAGAAAGTAGAATAGCAATAATAATAGTGTATGGTTTAAGGACTGAGTGTCTTAACTGTTTGTGGAGATAAGCTTTCAGCATTCTTTAAGCTGAGAGATCAGAAAATAAATGTGTTTCCTTTGTCTGGAAATTAATGGGAGTGGTGTGTGGTCAGATGTTGAGTGACTAGGATTTTGATTGGTTGTGATTTAGTGGGGCGTGGTTAGAATTTGAGTGACGGTGAGTCTGACTGGTCACGATCTGAATCAATGTCCAATCACAGTGTTTGTGAACCTGACTGCTGGAGGATTGGATCGTCCAACTTTGGCTTGGGAGGGAGATCAGAATTATATAAATGTTAATTTTGAAATTTTAATACATGTAAAAAATTGAAAAATTTCTTTGAAGTAAGAATGGAACGAATGTGATTTGTGTGTAAAAACCGGGTTGGAATGAATGAGGAAGTTTATATATGTGATAATTATTTTGTTTATTGTATTTGTAAGGGTAAGTAAGTAACTAAGTAAGTTTTATTTATATAGCACGTTTTGAGTCAACTCGCATTGACACCAAAGTGTTTTACATAAAATAGATAATAAGTTTCCATAACAACCAGAGAAAAGGGTTAATAAATAAATAAATAAATAAAAGGAAATAGAACACAACAAATTATAGAGTTGAACACAAAAGTCCCCCCACAGCAGAATCAAAAATGTCCACTGTGGGTAGGTGTATGTTCCTTTAAATAAATTGGAAGCAATGGGGAAAAGTTATGAACAGCTGTAAGATAACGATTAACTGTTTGTATCCTCGTAACCTAAAAGGGGAAGTTGGAAAATGTAGGTTAGAAACATAGAAACATAGAAATTAGGTGCAGGAGTAGGCCATTCGGCCCTTCGAGCCTGCACCGCCATTCAATATGATCATGGCTGATCATCCAACTCAGTATCCCGTACCTGCCTTCTCTCCATACCCTCTGATCCCCTTAGCCACAAGGGCCACAACTAACTCCCACTTAAATATAGCCAATGAACTGGCCTCGACTACCCTCTGTGGCAGAGAGTTCCAGAGATTCACCACTCTCTGTGTGAAAAAAGTTCTCATCTCGGTTTTAAAGGATTTCCCCCTTATCCTTAAGCTGTGACCCCTTGTCCTGGACTTCCCCAACATCGGGAGCAATCTTCCTGCATCTAGCCTGTCCAACCCCTTAAGAATTTTATAAGTTTCTATAAGATCCCCTCTCAATCTCCTAAATTCTAGAGAGTATAAACCAAGTCTATCCAGTCTTTCTTCATAAGACAGTCCTGACATCCCAGGAATCAGTCTGGTGAACCTTCTCTGCACTCCCTCCATGGCAATAATGTCCTTCCTCAGATTTGGAGACCAAAACTGTACGCAATACTCCAGATGTGGTCTCACCAAGACCCTTTACAACTGCAGTAGAACCTCCCTGCTCCTATACTCAAATCCTTTTGCTATGAAAGCTAACATACCATTCGCTTTCTTCACTGCCTGCTGCACCTGCATGCCTACTTTCAATGACTGGTGTACCATGACACCCAGGTCTCGCTGCATCTCCCCTTTTCCTAGTTGGCCACCATTTAGATAATAGTCTGCTTTCCTGTTTTCACCACCAAAATGGATAACCTCACATTTATCCACATTATACTGCATCTGCCAAACATTTGCCCACTCACCCAGCCTATCCAAGTCACCTTGCAGTCTCCTAGCATCCTCCTCACAGCTAACACTGCCCCCCAGCTTAGTGTCATCCGCAAACTTGGAGATATTGCCTTCAATTACCTCATCCAGATCATTAATAGGTTGTTTGTTTTTTTCTGATGTTTCTTTTAGATTTCTTTTCAGTAAAGTTAATTTGGAAAATTGTTCCTAGTGCTAGGAATTGGACATTTAAAATAGAGGTGAGAATGGATTGAAATAATTGGAAATAAGTTAATTGATGAAACATGACCAGCTTTTATGGTTTGTTGTTTTATGGTAAACATTCTGGTTGGAGAAGGGTAATGATTGTTTGGTGAGATTTTAAGAATTTGCTGAGATTTGAGGAAGTGACGTAAGGAAGGAACTTTTAAGGTAAATGTGTAACAAGATGAAAGTGTTAATTATGAATTATATGGCCACAGATAATTTTGAAAAGTGGGAAAAGCGGAAGGAAAGGAATTAGATACACTTAGGCAGTTTAGAAAGAAAGGAGAGAGAGGCAGTTAGGAGATAACAGAAGTAGGAAATGACAGGCGTGAAAGTAATAAAGCAGGAGGAGTCAGTGGAAGATTTAAAAAGAAAGGTGAATGAATTTGCAAGGAGGCTAGAATATTTGAGAAGCAAGAAATTGAGTTTAGAATAAGAAAGAAGGCATACCAGAAAGGATTAAAGTGGGAAGCATAGGGATAAATTGATGAGAATGCTTTAAAAAGAAAAGAGAAGGACAGACACAGATTATCCCTTGGGGCACCCATAAACTGAGAGGGCTAAAAAATACCTCACCCTATATCCCTGATGGGGGAGGAAATGGATTAGGACTTTGGAGGAGGAAAATGTGTGACGATTATTGGCTATGGGAGATTTGAAGGCACTGTTGGTGAAAGTGATATGAGCCACTAAACTGACAGAACTACTGAAGTGATAGTATAAAATTATGCGAACAATGTAATAAGCAATGGCATGCTGTTTGACACAGTCAGGCAAAGGATATGGCAGGCCCTCAGACAATGTTACCCACTTAAGGTAAACCCCAAGGAATAAAGGGGAGATACACAAGGAGAGGCAAATAATCCTGCAGCCTATCTTGAAAACCAGCTGAAAAGGTGGAGAGTTGAAAATGAACAAGAAATAGAAGGCAACCAGTTGATGAAAATTATATTATGAACTACTGTGGTGGATGTCATTCCTCTTAAAGTCAAGCCTAGATTGGAGGTGGTGGTGGGATTGTCATTTATTTCCCACCCCCGATTCAGCGATTAGTTGGCCTCTGCGGTCAAGAAATATCGCAAAGATAGGAAAAAGAAATGCAAACCAGCAGGAAAACCTTAAAAAGAAAGAGCGTGAAAAAAAAAAGACAATGTTGTCAATAACAACGGACGTGGTTGAAAAGACTGAAATAAGTGATGAACTGACACAAGGGAGTCCTATGACAAAACCAAGCAGGGCCAGAGAATTACATGCCAATAATAAATGTCTTTGGGGGAGCGTTTCCTCAAAAAGTCCTATCAGGAATGAAATTAATCTGGATATAAGCCCTATCAGGACTGGGGTCCCCAAGGGAGGGAGGGATTTAAAGGAGGATGTCAAGAAAGGCTAGGATGAGGTAGGGTTTTGAATACTAGCTCCATGTTTTAATTAGATGATAAAGGCAGTTGGAAGGTGTACCCTTAGAAAGTATTTAATGATGTGGATGATTTGTTGGTTTGTTCCACAAGTGAGAAGCAATGTAAGAGAGAGAGAGATATTGTAAGTCTAAAAAAATATATATATATATTTCAGAATGTAGGACAGAGGATGATGACCTTGGGGAAGGCAGGATATAGTTCAGGTTAGATTGGAAAATATGTTGAAATTGTGACGTCATTAAGAAAGATAATGAAGGAAGAAGGACAAACAAGCCTAAATAATGTTTTACAGTGAGAACTTTTGAATGATGGAGACAAAAAGGTTTTGTTTGTGAATGTTTACTGTTAAAGGGATCATACTAGCAAGTATGTAGGGTTTGAAATGGTGTATAAGGATGAATTAGACTTTAAGGTAATTAAATTAGAAGCCTGTAACCTTGCTTAGCTCAGTTGGCAGAAATTAAGGCTTTAAGAGAAGCATGTGATGTGAGGGAAAGTGAGAAAGATGAAGTTTATACCGACTAAGCATATGATTATGGAGTTTGTGATATGTTTAGAGCAGTAGGGAAATAGAAAGGCTTTGAGAAAAGCAACGTAGACCAAAAGTTAGCAGTAAAGTTAGACCTGACAAGAGCAATATTGAAGTCAGGGGCACTAGCCGTCATTAAATGTCAAGCACATAAGAAGGTAAATTAAAGTGCAGACGAAGTAGCCAGAACAGTATCTGGAGGATGATAAGTTGTTATGTCTAGGGTAAGTCAGAATCGATTTAGGTATGAGCACAGTAGTATAGTTTATGATGCATAAGGTAATTAAGAGGTTTGGTAGACCTACATAAATCAGTTTTCACAACGGATTGTTTTCATTTATGGAGTAGTCAAGTTGGCGATACAGGCCCTTAGAGTAAAATACACATTTGGGTGTGTAACACCTGCAGTCACAGGCATGGTGGAAAGAATAAATGGAACATTGAAGGTTAATATAAATAAGATTTGTGTAATTACAAAGTTGAATTGGATCGATGACCTGCCATTGGCACTGAAGAGATGTGGCATGCAAACTAACCAAATAACCCACATAACACCACATGAGATGTTTATTGGCCGACCTATGTAAGTTGCACAATGGAGAGGTCCTTACAAGTGACTGAGTTCAGAACAATTAGAGATAGAATTTAAGAAGTATATGCAACAGTTAATTATGATATACAAGTCTATTTATGAACAGCTAAAGTAAAAGCTGTTGGAGGTGGACCAGGAGGAAGGACCCTTTAAACCTGAAGACAAGGTGTATGTATGAGTTTTCTAAACCACCGACCGATGTTCAGGTAGAAGGTTGATATACCTGGTACCATTTCAATAATTACATGAGGGCTGTCCCGCAGGTACAAATAGATAATAGCCCTGAGGTAAGTGAACAGGAGGACAAAGATGTGAGAAAAGAGTAGAGTTTTAACAAGAACGTTGTTTGACATCAGTGGTGGGCAAAACAATGGAAAGGATATTTAAGATAATATATATAAGAATTTGGATAAATAGGGTAGGATTAGGAAGAATTTGCATGGATTTGTGATTAGAAGGTCATGTTTGACTAATCTTGAATTTTTTGAAAAGGTTATTAGGGAAATTGATGAGAGTAAAGTGGTGGATGTTGTCAAGATGAACTTCAGTAAGGCCTTTGACAAGGTTCAATAAGGAAATAAGGTTGGTTAAGTAGGTTTAGTAAGGAGTAGCAAGATGGATTAAAAAGTGGCTGTATGGGAGATGTCAGAGAGTAATGGTGGATGGATGGATGTTTGTCAGGTTGGAGGTCAGTGACTAGAGGGGTACCTCGGGGATGTGTGTTGGGTCCACTGTTGTATGTCATGTGAATCAATAATCTGGATGTTGGTGTTGTAAAATGGATTAATAAATATGTAGATAGGTGGTGTTGTGAATATTGAAGTAGATTTTAAAAGTGTACAGAGAGATTTAGGTCATTTGGAAGAGTGGGCTGAAACATGACAGATGGGTTTAATGTTGATAAGTGTGAGGTGATACATCTTGGAAGGACAAATCAAAATTGGACGTACATGGTAAATGGTTGTGAATTGAGGAATGAAGTTGAACAGAGGGATCTAGGAATAACTGTGCATAGTTCCCTGAAGGTGGAATCTCATGTAGATAGGGTGGTAAAGAAAGATTTTGGTGTGTTGGCCTTTATAAATCAGAGCATTGTGTATAGAAGTTGGGTTGTAATGTTAAAATTGTACAAGGTATTGGTGAGGACAATTGTGGAGTATGGTGTATAATTTTGATAGGCAAATTATAGGAAAAATGTCAACAAAATAGAGAGAGTACAGAGGAGATTAACTAGAATGTTGACTGGGTTTCAGCAACTAAGATACAGAGAAAGGTTGTTCAAGTTTGGTCTTTATTCTTTGGAGAGGAAGAAGGTTAAGGGGGAATTGATAGAGGTCTTTAAAATGATGAGAGGGATAGACAGAGTTGACGTAGATAAGGTTTTTCCGTTGAGAGTAGGGAAGATTGAAACAAGAGGACATGATTTGAGAATTAAGGGACAGAAGTTTAGGGGTAACATGAAGGGGAACTTTACTGAGAGTGGCAGCTGTGTGGAATGAGCTTCCAGTGGAAGTGGTGGAGGTAGGTTCAATTTTATCATTTAAAAATAAATTGGATAGGTATATGGACGGGAAAAGAATGGAGGGTTTTGGTCTGAGTGTAGGTAGATGGGATTAGGTGGGAGTAAGTGTTCGGCAAGGACTAGAAGGGCCAAGGTGGCCTGTTTCATTGCTGTCATTGTTATATGGTTAAGATAATGTGAAGTTTTTTTGGAGACATTAGTGACTATGAAATTGGTGTAAATAAGGTCAGAATAAGGGGGTGCTTGTGTACTTTTTGTGGAGCACTGTTGTACCTTTATCCGTAATAATACTAGCCCGGAGGGGTCTTTCACTAAAGCCATGGATAAGTTAAAAACCTAAGGAGTAAGGTTAAACGAAACGCAGGGTTAAGACATCAATTGTATGGGTGGCTGGAGAGGATGTTGGGGGGTTTGGGGAGAATGGCTGATTCAAAATTGAACTGACCATTGTGGTCGTACTACATGTAGTGGTAATAATGTTGTGCTGTGTTTTCCCCTGTATTAAGTCCCTCCTGGTGAAAGATATTGTGAAACAACTGCCAATAATAACGGGTGCAGACGAATCCGGCCCTAAAGGAAAATGGACCTGGGTGATAGAATACTACTACGATGAAGAAGAACTGTTAGGAAAATGTTAAATGTAGTATGTAAGGGAAGCTGGGTCTTTTTTCCTGCCTCACGTAATGGGGGTGGGTTTTTGGTCCAGTTTCTCAAGGAGCCAGAGAAAGAACATTACACAGCATTACGTAAAATTAATTAAACGAGCCTGCATTTTAGGGCTATATGAGTGATTAGACCTGGGGAATGTGTGTAGTTTTCTTTGTCTTGTGAGACTTTTTAAAGTCTCAGAGAAGGAAGTTATATGGAAGACTATATAGAAGTAATATAGAAAATTAAAAAGGTTACATCTCACTTTTACTTTCTGCACCATTTGCATCTTTGTGTGTAGACATATAACCAATATGCTTAAAACATTGAGTAAAGCTCGCAGATGTCAGCTTTTTTGTGTGCTCAGAAGTCAAGGTCCAAAAACATGTTATTGTTTAGTTTATTTTGCTTCAGTTAGAACATTATGGTAACTCAGAAATTGGAGATAAAAGACAAGGACCGTACGAGCTTAAAGTTAGTAAAAACATGAATGCTAAGCAGCCAAAGATAAGAACTGAAATTACAATAAAACGCTGCATGAAAGTATAGTTTAGTGAACATTTGGAGAGTGGCCGAGCTGTACTATCTCTGAATGTTCCAGGCCCAGATTTGTGCAAATTAAAGGCTTCTCGTCTTCTTGAAGAATTCTCCGTGTCTGTGTCATTTATATCTTTAATTTGAGTCTTGTAAACCACGATAGTAGACCCCATCTGAAGCCGTTCAGAGTGCTAAGTCTGCTCTTCATTTCAGGGATGTGATTGGCCAAGTCCAACACAAGAGAGCGGACTCGGGCTCGTCCCAAAAGATTCTCAATGGCACAAGGCAACATCAGTGCAGAAGAGGCAGCTCGTTGTGCAGGAGGTGAGAAAACAGGAGGAGGCGGAGCAACACGACAAGGCCGTCTCAATGGCTAAGCGGGGCCAATGGGCTAACTGGGAGAGCCTGGAAAAGAGGAAACTCAGCTGGCAAATGGAGGGATCTCGGCTAAGTTTTGTCACCAGAGCCACTTATAATGTTCTGCCCTCGCCCCAGAACCTGAAACACCCCGGGACCCCGCTTATTCTCTCATCAAACACCTGCATCACTAAGGCACATTTTAACAGGATGCACTATGAGACTCGCCCAAGGGCATTACACTTGGCGGCATAACCAAGTTCTCAGACAACTGGCATCAATCCTGGAACAGAGGCGAACAACCGCAAATGCTTCCCCACAAACATCAACAGGAAATGTCCACTTTACAACATTTGTACCAGCAGGCCAACCTCCAGAGCACCACTTACCATCAAAGGATGCAAGCAATTTGCAGGCTGCTCGGGATTGGAAAATGGATGTGGACTTGGAAAAAAAGCTTGTGTTTCCCCCAGACATTGTGGCTACAACACTCCGGCCAAGCATGGTCCTGTGGTTCACAACAGCCAAGTTGGCATAAGTTGTGTAATTGACAGTTCCATGGGAAGATGGTGCTGAAGAAGCTTATGAGAGGAAAAAGACCAAGTTCTCTGAACTGGCAACAGAAGCGGCCCAAAATGGCTGGAAGACCCAAATTTTCCCTGTAGAAGTGGGATGCAGGTGATTCGTTGCTACATCAATGACGAGTCTATTAAAGAAAATGGGGGTCAGAGGTCACTCCCTCCAACAAGCAATCAAGTAATTGTCAAATTCAGCAGAAAAAAGCAGCAATTGGCTTTGGATTGAAAGGAAAGATAACAATTGGGCTGCAAGATGAAGACAGGAGGGTATGGAACTGAGGCGGGTGTACCTGGGACGCCAGGTATCACCGTTGAGGCCTCTGGGGACATTGTGGGCTTATCAATGAAACGTCAAAGAAGGAGGGAGTCCACCTGAAAACCCGATGATGTCCCCACGCTAGAGGAAGGTCAAATCAAGGCATGAGGAAGGCAAGAACGGCCTCTGCTCCAGGCGCTAATGGTGTTCCGTATTGTGTCTATAAGAATGCCCCGGATGTTCTGATATTCCTTTGGAGGAACATGAGGATTGCGTGTGAAAAGCAAGTTATCCCCAAAGCCTGGCGAAGAGCGGGTTGAGTGCTGACCCAAAAGAAATATATTCGTCCACCATCGAACAGTTTCGGCAAATAAACCTTCTTAACATAGAAGGCAAGATCTTTTACAGTGTGTTGGCAAAAAGACTAACAAAGAATCTGAAACAAAACCATTTCATTGATACGTCAATCCTAAAGGCTGGCATAACAGGCTTTTCAGGATGCCTTGAACATACCAGCGTCATTTGTCATCAAATCCAAACTGCTAAGAAAGAACAAAAGAATCTGCATGTCTTGTTCCTCAACCTGGCCAACGCCTATGGATCAGTTCCTCATTCGCTACTATGGACTGCTTTTGAATTCTTTCAGGTGCCTGCAACAATAATAAATCTGGTAAAAACTACTTCCATGATCTGCTATTTTGTCCAACAACATCAGACTTTACCACAGCTTGGTAACCACTGGAAGTAGGCATCATGGCGGGGTACACCGTCTCCCCATTAACCTTCACTATGGCAACCTTCACAGTTGGCATATGTTGTGTAATTGACAGTTCCATGGGAAGATGGTATTGAAGAAGCTTATGAGAGGAGTGGGAGGGTTGGTGTGTGGGGGGAGGGTTGGTGTGGGGAGAGGATGGGGCTAAAACTCTTCACTCTTAACCCGAGATTTTGGGAGAAGGAACAGCATACTCATTGAAGGTTAGAGGTTAGAATGTAAACCAGTACTGAGGTTGCAAAGAATGCAGTGTTGCAGTACAAATGAATGGTATTGTGATATACTGCATCTATTTACTTGTACAGAAAATAATCCCTAGTCACACCCAATCATAATATTTGATGTTGGCTCTTTATTTCCTCAATCAACCACAGTAATAGATGGTTATTCCAATGACTCAAGCACATCATTGAGCAAAACCGAAACAAAAAAATCTAGGAAAACGAAACCATTGAAAGTTGGGCGGCATTTAATATACTGAATCTATATATTCAAGTGAATATAACATGTCACTTGAATATCCTTGGTTATCATGGAAATTTGAAATAAAAATCTTACAGTTCACATCAACGAACACAGCCCATTCAATACCCAGAATTTTTTACCAAATTCTGAAGCCTCAAATTTAACAAATTCATTTTAATGAGATTTAAATAAATGTTTGTTTGACCAAAAGTTTCATTGGTATTTACCATTTTGTTGGTCATGTTAATCTGATCAATCTTTCTTGGGAACAGATGTCCTGTTCTTTGGCTGGAACATGGCAAATATACAATGCTGCTGGATCTGTCGATTTAAAGCCTCTGAAGGATATTACCAGAGAAACAATCCCAGAATCTATAACAACGTTAACGATGGTACAGAACAAAACCAACCTTTCAATCAATAAAATTACATTTGTCATGTTCAGCAACAGCTTTAGATCATGCAGTGCATGCAGATCATGTGAGCGGTGGGTACTAGCAAGGGTTGTGTTGGACACAAACATGTCCATGTCTACATAGATATCAATTTAAGCTACTCTCATTTGCCTGCATTTGACTGAATAGGATAGACCAAAGTCTGTAACATGCTAAGCCAGAAATTACAACCACTACTGAGATTGCAAAGAATGCAATGTTTAGAGTTGTTACAAATTCCTACCATCAATGGCGCTCCAGATCTGCGCACTACCTGTGCGTGCGATTCGAGAAGCTGTAGGGGAGGGGTGATTAAAATGCATGATCAATATTTTCATACTAATTATCTGACTAAAAACTTCCACAGTAATAAGTTTTCAGTTAGATGTTTAGTATGAAAATATTGATCATGGATAGTGAATAACACAAAACATAGATAATTTAGATGATTTTATGACAGGATTATGCAAAAAATAATTATTTTGATTATCTTGAGAATGGATGTTTGTGGATTTTGAACAAATGTCTGTGTAAAACGGCCCTTGCCTGCTGCAGTGTTATAAACCAACAGAGTAAAATTTATGGGAATTAAACATTCAATTCCTTCAATTTGGCATAGAAATTCATGACAAAGTGAATTTAAAAATCGTTATATTGTGAATTCTTGTGTGAATGGGATCAGTTTGTTATTTGGATACTTTGGCTCTTTTAAATTTTATTTTTAGCCTTTTCTTAAGAATGGCATAGATGTTTAGATCTAGTAATTGAATTTAGATGAATTTAATTGATTTGATTACACTGATGAATATGAATTTTTTGTTGGGTATTTACTATTTGTTTTAACGTTTAACTTATGTTAAGCATTTTGTTGAACAAAATCATTTCTTTTTTTCTAAAATAATAACTTGTTTCTGTTAATGCAGTTCATTGGTTTGAAATTGGGGAGCGTGCAGAGGAACAGACGGAAGAAAAAACAGAAAGAATTGAGAGCAGAAATCATCAAGCGACAGAAAGACAAGGAGCATGCTCGGGACACGAATGAGAGGAAAAAAATAGGAAAAAATTGAAAGAGACTGATTTAGACAGCATTCGCAGAGATTATCCGAATTTGTTCTACTCCAAATGTGATGATCTACAGGACATTTGTAATGGAAAAGTAGGGGCAGAAAGGCATGTCATGCATGGTTTGAAGAGCAAAACCTTGTAGTTTACAATGCCAACATTGAAAGGTTGAGGAAAAACAAGGTGTACAGAGTTGCTTATGGTTGCAATCTGAGGAGTATGATGATGCTACTGATTATGCTATGTCAATGTACCAGCCAGCAACTGATCTTCTCCATGAAGACTTAGTCTTTTACTGGAAATTGTAATTTCTTTACCTGTTTGTTATGGACCAATCATATAATAGAATAATATTAAAGTTCGGATCTTGAGAATATCACAATTTTGAATTTTCAAGGCAGTCTGGGTGTTTATAACTATTTCCGTCACAACGGTCAATTTTGTAATTAGCTACAATTAGGTAACTAACTAATTAAATGCTTTAATTTCAGGTCATCCAAGTAAGATGTATCATATTTGTTTCAGACTGCTTCTATCTACAGTAACTGAAAATTTCATTCTCTTCTTTTTTAAGAAAGTTATGGGCTTTTATGTCAATTGACTGTCCTCGATCACAGCTTTTGTGTTGTCAGTGGAACAGCAATAGGGAACAAGATGCTAATTTCTGAGAATGAAAATGACCATAACCTTTTTAATACTGAAGATATGAAAGTGAATTATGTATCAAATTAAACTTCTTTTTATGCTTTATCTGATGGATCAATTACAGGCTTGATTTTTTAAATCTCAAAATGTTGACATTCCTACAGTGTTGCAATACAAATAATGGCATTATATACTGCATCTATTTACAAACACAAAATAATACCTGGTCACGCCCAATCATAATTATTCAAAAATATTTGATGTGTCACTTTATTTGTTCAATCAACCACAATAATATTTGGTTGTTTCAATTACTCAAGCACGTAATTGAGTAAAACGTAATTCGGCTTGCCTTATAAATAGCAAAGCTAGCCCTGTCCAGCATTGGACTTACTCAGTGGACCCACAACACCAAAACCCAGCTGGATCTAACTTAAAATGGAAACAAGGGAGGATAATGCAGCTGGTAAGTGCTCTTTAAAACTAAGACCATATGAAGAGAATTATACAAACTTGAACTTGCCTCATGTTGTGTTTGCTGAAATTGTATATCATAAATCTCCAACGATAAACTGAATGAGTCACCCAGAGAGAAGACCAGTAACATGAGCTTCTTCTTCTTCTTCTTCTTCTTGCGTGTAAGACAACTTGTTCTGTTTGATCTTCTGTTTGTGCACGCCAGGTTGATTGCATTTGTTGAAACAGGGTGGACCACGTGAAGGTTGCAATCTCCCACCCCACATGATCTTCACTCGTGCTGTTTAACGGGCATCCATAGAAACATAGAAAGTGGGTGCAGGAGGAGGCCATCCAACCTCATAGATTTACTGGGTCAGATGCAGAATTGTTTTGCTCTTCCCAGGTACCAGAAGGAGTCAGGTTGTGAGCAGTTTCAGTGGCTGGCTGAGCACTCAGTAACACTTCCTTTATCACGGCTGTTGGCCCTGCTTTGCATCTGCCACTACTTCACCTGTACATTCAGGCAGATAGGAAATGTGTGATCATGAGACTAGGGTGAGCAGGTGGTACAGATGTCCGTCCGTCCCCCCCCCCCCCCCCCCCTCCCTCCCTCCCCTCCCTCCCTCCCCTCCCTCCCCTCCCTCTTAACTTCATGGACTGCAGGCATAAATAGCCACCTAAAGTTCTGATACTGTGGTGCAAAGACGTGACCCAAAACAAATTAAGATTTAGGATTAGATATATCCTGGATGTTTGGGAAAGGGAAAGTAAGAAGTCACAGAGATTGTAGAATATCACTGAGGAAGATATTGGATTGCTGAAAGGAGAGAATGTTCTTGGGTGATAAAGGACAAAAGCCACATAATTTGAGTTAAGAAATAAAAGTACCATTGCACTTCTGGGTGTATTCTATTGGCTAACAAGTAAAAAGAATGAAGTGTAGAAAATTTGTGGGGAAATTTATAAAGATATATAAGAATTATTAAGTACCACTAAAGGGTGATGTCAACTATCCAATTGGATTGGGGTAGTAGTTGGGCAAGATTTACTTGGTTAAAGTTATTGAAGTGTGTTCATGAGAATTTTTTGCATCAATATGTTTCCAGTCCAATGAGGGAAGAGGCAGTAATGGATCCATTTATGCAGAATGGCAGGGGTTAATTGGGTAATCATTTAGAATGTAGTGATCATACATTAGTTATGGGGAAAAAACAAGATTCTGAGATTCTGACCAGAACTGCTGCCATTTAGCCTTTTAAACAGCAGCTGCATGTGGCCAGCACTGACAGATACAAAAACCTGGCACATACTGTAGGGACAGATATGTGGCATTGATTATGCTGGTTCAGTCCATAGCTAGAGTCAATGGGAAGGGCATTTGCTTTAGATTAATAATGAAGGAAATTTCTGAAAATACCAATTTGGTCGGTCAGCATTCACAGAAAAGACACATGTTTTATTCAGTTACTGTTCTGATCCTACCTGGATTTGTGCTCAATGGGCTGAATAGCATCTTGAGTGTGTAGCTTTTTGGTGTATTGCTAGTGGCTCCAGTTCTGTTTGAATCCTACAATTGTGCCCCCTCCCTCAAGAATCAGGATTTGATGAGGGAAGAATATTGGTCTCGTGTTAACCACATGGTGCCAAGAAGCATGTGAAATACCAGCCATGTAAACACTGCCATTCCATTCTTCCCACTCCCAGTAAGCGCAGATAATGTCCCAGATGTCTGCAGTCTGTACAAAGTCTACAGCTGCTCAGGTGAAGCTCTGTTCTTGCCTCTCCAATCAGCCTTGACCAGAAGGAATCCCACCCCCCACCCCCCACCCCCCCCACCCCCCCCACAACACACCCACCCCCCCCCCCCCCCCCCCACACCAACACAACACCCCACCCCCACACCCCACACCCCCCCACCCCCCCCACACACCACCCCCCACCCCCCACACCCCCACACACCACCCCACACCACCCCACCCCCCACACACCACCCCACACCACCCCACCCCCCCACACACCACCCCCCACCCCCCCACACCCCCACACACCACCCCACACCACCCCACCCCCCCACACACCACCCCACCCCCCCACACACCACCCCACACCACCCCACTCCCCCACACACCACCACACACCCCCACACACCACCCCCATACCACCATCCCACCTCCCTGCCACTCCCACACCACCCGACCCCCCCTCCCACACCACCCCCTTCTCCCTCACCACCCCTCCCTCTCCCACACAAACCCCTCATCTCACCCCTCTCTCCCCTCCTTCACCCCCCCCTCTCTCCCCTCTCTCCCCTCTCTCCCTCACCCCCCTCTCTCCCCTCTCTCCCCCCTCTCTCCCCCCCTCCCTTTTCCCCCTCTCCCCTTCCCTTTCCCCTCTCCCCCTCCTCTCCCCCTCTCTTCCCCCCTCTCCCCCCTTCTCCCCCCTTCTCTCTCCCCTCCCCTCCCCCCTCTCTCCCCCCTCTCTCCCCCCTCTCTCTCCTCCCCCTCTCTTCCTCCCCTCTCTCCCCCCCTCTACTCCCCCTCTCTCCCCCCATCCGCCCCCCTCTCTCCCCTCCCTCACCCCCCCCTCTCTCCCCCCTCTCCCCCTCCCCTCTCCCCCTCCCCCCCCCTTTCTTCTCCCCCTCTCACCCCCCTCTCCCCCTTTCTCCCCCCCCCTCCCCTCCCTCACCCCACCCACCCTCTCCCCTTTCTCTCCCCCCCTCCCCTCCCTCTCCCACCCCCTCTCTCCCCCCTCTCTCTCCCCCTCCTCGCCCCCTCTCTCTCCCCCCTCTCTCCCCCCCTCTCTCCCTCTCTCCCCTTCTCCCCCCTTATCTCCCCCTCCCCTCTCTCCCCCCTCTCTTCCCCCCCCTCACTAGTCCCCCCCTCTCTCCCCCTTCTCCCCCCTCTCCCCCCCTCTCTCCCCCTTTCTCTCCCCCCCTCCCCCCATCTCTACCCCCCCATCTACTCCCCCTCTCTCCCCCCCATCCTCTCCCCTCTCTCTCCCCCTCTCCCATCCCTCACCCCCCCCCCTTTCTCCCCCCTCTCACACCCCCTATCTCGCCCCCCTTCCCTCCCTCAACCACCCACCCTCTTCCCCTTTCTCTCCCCCCCCTCCCCTCCCTCACCCACCCCCTCTCTCCCCTCCTCTCTCCCCCCTCTCCCCCTCCTCGCCCCCTCTCTCTTCCCCCCTCTCTCCCCCCCCTCTCTCCCCCTCTCCCCTCTCTCACCCTCCCCTCTCTCACCCCCCCTCCCCCCTCTCCCCCCTCCCCCCTCTCTCCCCCCCTCTCTCCCCCTATCCTCCCCCCCCCTCTCTCCCCCCATTTCCCCCCTCTCTCCCTCACACTCTCTCCCCTCTCCCTCACCCCCCTCTCTCCACCCCTCCCTTTCCCCCCTCTCCCCCCTTCCCTTTCCCCTCTCCCCTCTCTCCCCCACCATCTCCCCCTCCTCTCCCTCCTCTCCTCCCCTCTCTCATACCCCTCTCTCCCCCTCTCTCCCCCCCCTATCTCCTACCCTCTCTCCCCCCCTCAGCTCCCCCTCGCCTCTCCCCCCTCTTCCCACCTTCACCCCTACCCCCCTCTCCTCCCCCCCTCGCCCCCCTCTCTCCTACCCTACTCTCTCCCCCTCTCCCCCCTCCTCCCCCCCTCTCTCCCCTCACTCTCTCCCCCCTCTATACCCCCATCATCTCTTCCCCCTTCACCCCTCCCCCCTCTCTCTCCCCCTCACTCTCCCCCCTCACTCGCTCCCCCCTCTCTCTATCCCCCTCTCCCTCCCCCCCCCCTCCTCCCAACCCCTCCTCCCCCCCCTCCTCCCCTGTGAGGGGTGGTTAGTGTGCGTGTGACGCCGAATGCCGCCCCCCCTGCAACCGCTCATCGGGGGAACCCGTTATTTCCAGCTGTTGATGCCCGTTATTTCCAGCTGTTGACGCCCATTCACCGCTCCGCCCGCCACATCTGCAGCCGATCCGCATTCCCGCAAGATGAACATCCTCAAGCTCCACACACCGGTGCGCCGACATTTTGTAACCTTGTGATTATAAACACGTCATGTATATATAATAACACCATTAATTATTTCCCTGTACAAAATACCAGATGTGCCTATTATTTTATAATTCTATTCTCAATGCACCTGTTAACCTTATTGCTAAGTTCAAGTGTATTATTTATAAACAATACGTGCAGGAGGAGGCCATTTGGCGCTTCGAGCCAGCACCGCAATTCAATGTGATCATGCCTGATCATCCCCAATCAGTACCAATCTCTATACTTATAAAACTCTGATCTTGGATGTGTGTGTATTTGTGCAATGTTCGTGTGCGTTTCCCCGTATGATACTTCCCGGTACTAATTTCTTTACAATTTAAAAAGTTTGCGGTTATTTACTCTTTAAATTTACCTGAATCAAAAATCTCCATCTTTCCAGAAACCACTGTACCATCTACAAGTACAGAGGCAGCTACAACAGCTTCAAGCAACACACCAGGTCCCGCATCAGCGACAGTAGAAACAACTACAGGCAGCACTAGTGCATCTACAACTGAAGCTACCACCACCAGCACGACCACACCACATACACCCACTGGTGAGTATGCAAGAGTAATGCAAAATAAAAATGTTCCTTACACATCCAGTGAATAAGAATCATTACAGTAGAACAGGTTAACATGGATTGGCCATGTGTGTTCCGTGGCGTACGCAGTTGGCCTATCTTCTGTCAAACAATCCACAGATTTTGTTTCCAAACTCTTTGGTCCCTTGAAAACAAATATGGTCTACTTTCCAGAATATTGAAGAAAATTATCATGTTGATACAAAAAAAGGCAAAATTGTAGTTCAATACATTTTCTGCCCCAATAACACCAGTCTTTACATTTACCTGAATCAAAAATCTCCACCTTTCCAGGAACCACTGTACCATCTACAAGTACAGAGGCAGCTACAACAGCTTCAAGCAACACATCAGTTCCCACATCAACGACAGTAGAAACAACTACCGGCAGCACACTCAACCTCTCCCCCCTCCACCTCTCCCCCTCCTCTTCTCTCCCCTCCAACTCTCCCCCTCCCCTCATCCTTCCTCCTCTCTCTCCCCCTCCTCTCTCTCCCCCTCCTCTCTCTCCCCCTCCTCTCTCTCCCCCTCCTCTCTCTCCCCTTCTCTCTCTCCCCCTTTTCTCTCTCTCTCCCCATTTCTCTCACTCTCTCATCTCTCTCCCTCTACTCTCTCTCACCCTCCAATCTCTCTCCACCTCTCCCCGCCCCTCCTCCCCTCTCCTCCCCCCCCCCCTCTCCCCCCTCTATCCCCCCCATCATCTCCCCCCCTCTCTCCCCCCTCTTCCCCCCTTCACCCCTCCCCCCCTCTCTCCCTCTCCCCCCTCTCCCCCCCTCCTCCCCTGTGAGGGGTGGTTAGTGTGCGTGTGACGCCGAATGCCGCCCCCCCTGCAACCGCTCATCAGGGGAACCCGTTATTTCCAGCTGTTGATGCCCGTTATTTCCAGCTGTTGACGCCCATTCACCGCTCCGCCCGCCACATCTGCAGCCGATCCGCACTCCCGCAAGATGAACATCCTCAAGCTCCACACACCGGTGCGCCGACATTTTGTAACCTTGTGATTATAAACACGTCATGTATATATAATAACACCATTAATTATTTCCCTGTACAAAATACCAGATGTGCCTATTATTTTATAATTCTATTCTCAATGCACCTGTTAACCTTATTGCTAAGTTCAAGTGTATTATTTATAAACAATACGTGCAGGAGGAGGCCATTTGGCGCTTCGAGCCAGCACCGCAATTCAATGTGATCATGCCTGATCATCCCCAATCAGTACCAATCTCTATACTTATAAAACTCTGATCTTGGATGTGTGTGTATTTGTGCAATGTTCGTGTGCGTTTCCCCGTATGATACTTCCCGTTTTTTTCCGGTACTAATTTCTTTACAATTTAAAAAGTTTGCGGTTATTTACTCTTTAAATTTACCTGAATCAAAAATCTCCATCTTTCCAGAAACCACTGTACCATCTACAAGTACAGAGGCAACTACAACAGCTTCAAGCAACACACCAGGTACCACATCAATGACAGTAGAAACAACTACAGGCAGCACTAATGCATCTACAACTGAAGCTACCACCACCAGCACGACCACACCACATACACCCACTGGTGAGTCCGGTATGCAAGAGTAATGCAAAATAACAATGTTCCTTACACATCCAGTGAATAAGAATCATTACAGTAGAACAGGTTAACATGGATTGGCCATGTGTGTTCCGTGGCGTACACAGTTGGCCTATCTTCTGTCAAACAATCCACAGATTTTGTTTCCAAACTCTTTGGTCCCTTGAAAACAAATATGGTCTACTTTCCAGAATATTGAAGAAAATTATCATGTTGATACAAAAAAAGGCAAAATTGTAGTTCAATACATTTTCTGCCCCAATAACACCAGTCTTTACATTTACCTGAATCAAAAATCTCCACCTTTCCAGGAACCACTGTACCATCTACAAGTACAGAGGCAACTACAACAGCTTCAAGCAACACACCAGTTCCCACATCAACGACAGTAGAAACAACTACAGGCAGCACACTCAACCTCTCCCCCCTCCACCTCTCCCCCTCCTCTTCTCTCCCCTCCAACTCTCCCCCTCCCCTCATCCTTCCTCCTCTCTCTCTCCCTCCTCTCTCTCCCCCTCCTCTCTCTCCCCCTCCTCTCTCTCCCCCTCCTCTCTCTCCCCTTCTCTCTCTCCCCCTTTTCTCTCTCTCTCCCCATTTCTCTCACTCTCTCTCGTCTCTCTCCCTCTACTCTCTCTCACCCTCCAATCTCTCTCCACCTCTCCCCGCCCCTCCTCCCCTCTCCTCCCCCACCCCTCTCCCCTCCCCCTCTTCACCTCTCCTCTCCTCTCTCCTCCCCCTCTTCCCCTCTCCTCTCCTCTCCTCCCCTACCCCTCCCCACCCCACTCTACCCCCCTCACCCACCCTTCACTCCCCCCCCTCCCCCTCTACCACCCCCACCCCTTCCCCTACCCCTGCCTCCCCTTCACCCTGCCCACTCTCATCCCCTCCCTTCCCCATCCTCATCCCCCGCTCTCCCTTCCCCTCCCCTTCCCTCTCCTCCCCCTCCCCACTCTCTCCCCATCTCGTCTCCCCTCCCCTCCCGCTCCCACCCTCTCCCCCGTCTCCCCCCTCCTCATCCCTCTCTCCTTACCCCTCTCCTCACCCCTCCCTCCTCACCCCTCTCTCCTCACCCCTCTTCCCATCTCCTCCCCCTCCCTCCTCCACTCCCTCCCCATCCCTCTCTCCCCTTCCCCCCCTCCCTTACCCCTCTCCCCCTCCCTCCCCACTCTTCCCCTTCTCTCCCCCCCTCTGCCCACCCACCTCTCCCACCTCTCCCTTCCCTCTCTTCCCCTTCCCCATCCCCTCTCCCCACCACTCACACCTGAAAAGAAAAACATCAATATTCATACCACTAGGCTGCCCAAGCGAAATATGAGATGCTGTTCATCCAATTTGTGTTTAGCCTTACTCTGACAATGGAGGAGACCTAGGACAGAAATGTCTTTGTCGGAATGGGAAGGAGAATTAATGTGTCCAGCAACCGAGAGATCGGGTAAGTTCAGGCGGGCAGAACGAAGGTGTTCTGCAAATTGCTAAGTCTGCGTTTGGTCTCGCCGATGTATAAGAGTCCACATGTCGACCAAAACATCACCCATTTCTTCTCTCCAGAGATGCTGCCTGCCCCGCTGAGTTACTCTAGCTTTTTGTGTCTATCTTCGGTTTAAACTAGCATCTGCGTTCCTTCTTACACATGGAAACCTGATTGATGGATCACAGCCCAAAGAAACGCTCATTAAAGGACTGAACATTTACAGGACATTTGGACAAGCGCATGCATAAGAAATGGTTAGAGGAATATGGGTTAAGTGCAGGTAAATGGGACCAGCATAGATAGACATCGTGGTCAGCATCAGAGTTGGGCTAAACAGGTTGTTTAAATGCTGAATGTCTTTTATGATTCTGTAGAAGGGGATCTATATTGGAGGACTGGGGGACAGAAAGATAAATACTGTATCGTAATAATACAGTCAAGTTAATGCTTGATCCGTTATCTGAGATTAAATACTCCCTCATACTTGCTGGCTTTGAAAGTTCAGTTTAAACCTTTTATAGGTAGAGTATAAACAGGTTGTTATGACTCATTGCAGATTATGATGGAGAAATCCAACGGCTGGAAGACAAGGAAACTCTCTTTATGTTACTCGCTCTACACATGGAGGAGTCCCCACTCTGTGAGTCTCCAATTTCTGAACCACCTGGTGATCAGGTGAGTAAATTTAGATTATCATATGAAACACTAAAGAGTAGAAATTATTGACCAAAGATTTTAACTGTGTTTCATTTCTGTGTAGAACCTAAAACTCTGGTGTTAAGTTGGATGGAAAATGGCAGTAACTGGTTTGGTATTTTGCCCACCTTCTTTTTAACCTACAGTATTTGGATATTTGGCACAAATGAAACAAACACACATGCTTCAGAGTCACGCCATACTGCTGAGAAATTAAAGCAAAATTGTCCTAAATAGCTAGCTTACCCCTGGTAGCATAGGAAGGCACCTTACTGAGTTGCTTATGGTAAATTAAGTTTGAAGAGTTAGGTTGACCAAGATGTGAAAGCTGAGCTGTGTAGAGCATTTGTGCGTATGTTATTGCAGGACCAGTTTGTTGTTGGAATAAAGTTAGCTAGTTCTTCCAAAAAGTACTTGATGGGAATAAAAATTGTTATGGAGGATCAGAAGTGGGTAAAACTGAATGAGTTTTAAAAATCTTTAAAGAGTCTTCTTCCTTGGTACGGCGCCTGATGTCAGAATTGAGATCTGTGAGTCATTACGCATTATCATTCAACACACATTTTCTTTCTAATCTAACTGGACCCTTAGGAAGACTACAGCTTTCAAGTAAATGTTTTCTGGCGAATAACAGGAAGGTGTCGGGATGTTTGTGAAAGAATGTGTATGGAGTTTGCCCATTCTCCCTGTGACCCATCTGGGCTTCTGCCAGATTTTCCAGTTTCCACCTGCATCCTGATAACTTGGTAGGTTAATTGGCTGCCATAAAATGCCCCCTAATGTAGGTAACTTACAGGAGAATTGGCTTCTGAGCATGTCACGGAGAATGAGTGGCCAGTTACAGAGATATAAACAGTTCAGTTTAGGTTATTGTCAAGTTTACTGACGGAGAGTGAAAAGCTTTCGCAAGCAGAGGGGAAATAGCACTGATGGGATAACTCTGTTGAGAGCCAGTATGGATCTGATGGGCTGAATGACTGCCCTCTGTGGCATGATTAAAAAAAGTAAGCGGTTGCCAGATCATGGCCTGCTCAGCTTAACTTCATTTCTCTGTCACTTCCAGTAGGGATGAGTACTGGGGAGAAGAGGTAGTTTTAGTGTTGTAATGAGATATTGCAGAAACAGGTTTGAGTCCACCTGCTCTCTCCTCACAGTCTGTTTTAGAATCAAAGAGTCACAGAACTATGTAGCACAGAAGCAGGTTATTTGGCCCATCTTGTCCACCAACAACCAAGTTGGCATACTGGGCTAGTCTCAATTGCCTGGATTTGGGCCATATACTTCTAAACCCTTCCTATCCATATATCTGTCCAAACGTCTTTTAAAAGTTGTAATTGTATCCACCAACTGAAGATTGGCCTCTGTGGGGGAGGAGATGAAACTTTGTAGGCAAGAATTTCATTGTACTCACCGTAGTTGGGCCTGTGACCATAGACTCGACTTGACTTCACTTGACGAGCATTGCAACTTCAATGGAAAGTTATGTATTAGTGCAGGAGAGGAGTTGTTGAAAGGAAAATGTTTAATGACGCTACCCAGATTCAGCATACTCTAAAAAATCAACAGATTGATTTCTAGGACAGGGGTTGGAAGTGGGAATGGGGAGTGGATTGGAGGCATTATCTCCTTTGGTGAGATTAAACAGAATGGGCCCATAACCTTCAGAGTGTCAGTGGTGATTTATATAAACCATCAAAACTCTTACGGGTCTTGGCAGGACAGACACAATGATGATGTTTCTCTTTGCTGGTGTAGAAGTAGTCTCAAGTTACCAAAAGGTGAATCTATAGAAATTTCCACCTGAAGGCAATGGAGGCTTAGATGCTGAGTGTATGCAAGGCAGAGATCAGTAGATTATGGGATATTGAGGCAATGAAGGGATGTGAGGTTGGGGCAGCATTGATCGTAACCTCACTAAAGCCTTTGAATCCATTACTTAGATGGGATCATTACTTAAAATGTCCTCAAATTCGGCTGCCCAGCGGGATTTATCTTTATTCACTGTTTGCTTCAAAATGATATACATGCTGTGATCTAAACCAATTAGTGTTGGCCTGTGTCAACAAATCTGCAACACAATTTTCTACACCTGACCTCCAACAAAACTATCGTGAGAGTGGAGCTAATCTTTGGGAATATTGGGAAGCGTATCCCAACTTCACTTTCGAGTATGATGAAGAAGGGTGAGGATGCTCAGTTATAAAGGTCACTGGAAGACATTCAACAAATGGCCTTATTTTAAAGGCAATGGAATCAGGAGGGAGTGACATTTTTAATATGAAATTGGTGCATTTATTGCTGCTGGATGTTTTCCAAAAGTTTACATTAGTTTTGTGTAAGGATAAACTTTGGATCGATGATTCGCTTCCGTTTGTATCTGATGGAAACTGGTGCAGTGGACACCGCTGAGAACATGATTAGTTTAAATCCTTGTGGTACATGTCTGCTGTTGGCCATGTCTATATTTATAATACATTTCCAAGTGACCCATTCATTATTCTGGTTTAATTCACATCTTTTCTCACAGATTAATAAAACTGGGATTGTCATGTGCGAGTCCACTTCCATCCAGCGAATCGTGGCAATGGACTGCTCTCGGAAACAGCTACATGCCGTGCAGCTCGTCATGATGAACCTGACGACAATGGCAAAAGGGTGCAACGTGTACCTCTCCAGGAAACCCTGCACTGAATGCGCAAAATGTCTAGTTCAAGGCAAGACATACTTTACAAAATCATTGACCTCAGAGCAGTTCTTTTCCACTGTCCCCTTCCTAAATGTCCTGCTGCTGGCTGTCGGAATGAAGATGTCCTTGATTCTCAACCAAGTACATTCGTTCTTTCTTTCATATGATTGGGAATGAGGATTGTGAGGCAATTCTTAAGGTCCTAGGTAGAACCCAAGGGGAGACCTGGACAATGAAGAAGGGTCCCCAACATCTGCCTGCCCATGCCCTTTCAGAGATGTTGCCCAACCAGCTTAGTTACTCCAGAATTTTCTACGTAAGAGGTTCTACGCAAGATTCTAGCAACTGCAGTTCCTTGTGTCTCAAGATCCTGAGATCGATGCAGATGATAGAGTGACTTAGTCATCAGCAATTAAATCTCACTTCCTCATTATTGATAAAGTGATTGGTTGTGAACAATTGTCATAGATCTCTCATTCCAAGCACTTATACAGGCACCCATCCCAGCCAAGCTTTTCATTAAACGTATTTCAAATCATCACTGTGTATTCTCATACTCAGCCTTTACCTTACTGCCCCACTCTCTCAGGTACCCCACCATCGTATTTACATAGAACATAGATCAGTACAGCACAGGAATAGGCCCTTCAGCCCACAATGTCAGTGCCAAACATGATGCTAAATTAAATTAATCCCCTCTCCTTGCAGGTGACCCATTTCCCTCAATTTCTTGCATGTCCATGTGTCTATCTAAAAGCCTATTTAACATCACTATCATATTGGCTTCCAGCACCACCGCTGGCAACAAATTCAAGGCATCCATCACTTTTGTGTAATAAACCTGCCCTGCACGTCACCTTTAATCTTTCCCCCTTTCCTCTGACATTATAGCTATGTTCTCTTATCTTTGATATTTTCATCCTCAGATAAAGGTCCTGACTGTCAAGTCTATGCGATTCTGTCTATCATATCACCAGATTCTCTCTACCCTATCTATTCCAAGTTCAGAATGTCTAACCTCTTCATACCCTTTTGACTTGTTTCTTTATGAAGTTTTTTATTGACTTGTTGTAGCACGAAAGGAGACTATTGCTAGCTCTCGTCAAAGCAATCTCAAACCTCTTCCCTTCTCCCTGTGGCATTATTCTCTCTTGCATCCCACTCATCTTTTCTCCATTTGGTTCGTTTGTAGCAGCTGTTAATTTCTAAAACTAATGGAAAATCATAGGATCTGGATTATAGTTAGTAAATTGATTTGTTTTGATTCCAAATACATATTCATTCATTTGCCTGTTTATTTATTTGAAAATTATTATTTAATTTATGCTTTAAATTAGCAAATAATTCAACCATAATGCCTGACACTTTCTTGCCATTATAGGAGGGGTAAGATCTGTACGTTTCTGGCCCAAGGACCCAGAATTTAGCCTCAGCAGTGACAAGAAAAGGAAAGATTTCTACGAAACCAACCAGATTTTCAGAAAGAGCAACACGATACTGGTGCCATTCATCCCAATCATCAACGAGACTACTGTATACAATCTGTGCCGGCGAACCCGCAGGCAGAAGTGTGAACAATGTCTGAAATCCACTTCCGAACCCAGCTTAGAGGAGGAGCTGAATACCAACTGGATGGATTGTGGCTTTACTCCCCAGTCTGACATAGAAGGCATGAAAGCCATGATCAAGAGCACAGTGTGCAGCTACTATGCACTCTTAAATTGTAGCCATGGCACCATGCCTGAGCATGAGGAGATCTCCCTGGGCATTGCTACTCATGGTCTGCAACTTTGCTTCCTGCTGGCTGCTCGTTCAGGTTTGTAACTGAGTAGTAATCCTGGTATAGTTTCAGCATCGAACATCTCAGTGCTGATTTCACCAGAATACTCCATTCAAACCCTCTAACCCATTCAGTCACTGGGTTATATTCTGGCTGATTTGGATCGCAATAATTAACTGATTTTGGTCCATATCTCTTGGTATCTGGCCTAACAAATTTATTTCAAAGTCGTAGAGTCAAACACCACAGACACAGGCCCTTCAGCCCACCATGTTCATGAAACTTGTGGATTGTATCTGATACCACTACCTCCTCTGTCAATGAGTTCCGGATATCAATCACTCTCTGTGTAAAAACCTTTCCCCTCAGATCCCCTTTAAAACTCCTTCTCATCTTAATACTTTGCCTTCTTGTTTGTGATATACTCACCAAGGGCAAACACTTTCTGACTATTTATCCATCAATGCCTCATAAATTGATTGGCATTTATCATATCACTCCTCAGGCTTCTGTACTCAGTCCTGAAGGGCCTCAACCTAAAATATTGTCTGTCTATTCCCCTCCACAAATGATGCCTGGCCTGCTGAATTTATCCAGTGCTATGTTTTTTGTCATTACAGCTGTGGTGTGTTTAAAATGGGTCAGTAAAAGGTCAGCATCTCTCTCATTGTAGCTTTCTCATGGCTCATCACAATCCCCAAGATCACTGGAAGTAGCAAGGCAATCAATAGAAAATAGAGACAAAGTTACTGACCAGCGATTTAGACCCAGAAATCATTTTAATTTTATTTTTCATATCCATCGTTAATTTTAAATTTAGTCTGTACTTTACAGCATTGTAACATTTCTAACAATTTAACACTTCTTACTTAGATGATCCACATCGTGGTGTTGGAGCAATAATCTACAACAAGAAGCAGTATATTGTGAGTAAAGCTGCATAGTATTTTTATTCCGCATTGGGGTCTGGATTATGTGGACGAAGTTGGCATTTCTTGCCCATTCAAATTACTCTTGAGAGGGTGATAAGCAAGTCTCTCCTTGGACGACTGGTGTCCTTTTTGTGAAGGTGCTCCCATGTGCTATAGGATTGGGAATTCCCAGACTTTGGCGCAATGACCAGGTGATAATTTTTCACGTTCAGATTGTGGACGGTATTTTGGAAGTGATGTGTTTCATTGTGATGAAGCTGAATTTTAGTTAAAATATAAAGATATTAAATAGGTTTCTGGGCTAGCTTATAGCTTATATTTAGTGTCAAATTAGGCTTGCCTCAGGTTGCAGTGTGTGGGATAATAAACACCATAGCATTGTCTCCCAAGGGACAAGCAGAGAGAAACAGCTAGTCACATCTTTGAAGTAAGATGCTATGAACCAAATGACCAATGTTTATGGGGGAGGAGGCAATAAAGGAAGAGAGAAACAGCTAGTCACATCTTTGAAGTAAGATGCCATAAACCAAATGACCAATGTTTAGGAGGGGCAAAGTGATGGGAGAGGATCCAGGGAAGTGGAAAGATAAGATGCCATAAAACAAATGGCCTATGTTTATGAAGGACCAAGTGACAGAAAAGAAACAGCAAAGAGCTAGGGTGATCTCCTTGAAGATAAAATGACCTAAAACAAATGGCCAATGTTTTTAGTATATCATAACCTGTAAACAAAAGGCCTTTGATGTGATGCCTTTTCCTGTACCTCTGACCATGACTAATGTCTGTGGAATGTGCTAATGTGACAAAGAAACACTATATAATGCAATGTAATTCTGTTGTTCAGAGAAGGTGAACGGAGGACGGTCAAGTGTCTGTAATGGTTACTTGACTGGAGTTCTCCCTCCCTTCCATCGGCCGATAATAAGTAAAGTTGTGAACTGGTCTACCAACAGTTTGTGTGGTGTCTGTTTATTAAGAAGCGAACCTGGTTTAGTAGTTAAGAAAGTAGCTTTTTCAATTGTACCTGCTGTCCTTGACCTTCTAGATGGCATAACATTTGCAGAACATGGAACAATACAGCTCTAGAACAAGCACTTTGGCATGATGCCAATTTAAACAATAACTCATTCTGCCTTGTAAACAGATGCCCAGCTCCGAGTGGTGGAGAATCAAGCTGTTAACATACAATAACCAAGTTGCCAACAATGTCTGATATCTTGGATAGACTTCATTCTTCAGTATTCTTCCCAGTCTCAGGTCTGGCAGTGTCCCCATTCTATGTCCCACTACAGCCCTCGGCTCCTCTTTGTTGGACCTTCCGACGGTCAACCTTGGCAACCTCTTGAGTTCTCCCACTCTGCCTTAACTCTTCCAGGGAAATGATTGTGTTTGTCAGTTTCTCAGTATTCAGTATTTATTTAATATAATTTTCACTGAGTACTTGCATACACAGAGGAAACGATAAAACGTTACTCGATCAGTTTCCATTCAGTGTAGTTTCCCAGGGAATACCGGAGCATCGCACATAAAAACATAAACATTTCACGCATAAATAAAAACGCTAAAAAAAAACAATCCAGTTCCTGATAAAAACAGTACGAATAGTTTTTAAAAAGTGCAGGTTAAAAAAAGCAACATTAAAATACAAGTTAAAAAAAACAGTCATAAAAGGTCCAGGGCAGCTGATTTAAGTGGCCTGAGCTAGTGCCAGAGTTATTACTCAGTGCCAGATATTAAATTGTCAGTGCAAAAGCAGCAGAATCAGGTGGAGTGACTGTTTAGCAGCCTCACAGCCTGTGGAAGGAAGCTGTTTAGCAGTCTGGTTGTCCGGGCTTTGATGCTGCGGTATCTCTTTCCTGATGGCAGGAGATCTAGATGAATGTGGAGTGGGTGCAGTCTGTCCTTTGCTATGCTCAGTGCTTTTTTCAGGCAGCGGCTCTGGAACAGTTCTTGTCCGGGGGTAGCGAGACGCCAATGATCCTCTCTGCTCCCCTCACTACCCTCTGCAGAGACTTCCTGTCTGAGCAGTTACAGTTGGAGTACCACGTGTTCATGCAGTACGTAAGTACAGACTCCACCGTGCCCCTGTAAAAAGTCCTGAGGATGTTGGTGGAGAGTGAGACCTGTTTGAGTTTGAGTAGTCACGTATTTGAGGGTTTTTTGGTATAAGTTTGACCTTACACTTGCAGTAATACAAATCGGCATTCTGACATTGTTTGAGCACCCAGGTGACTGATGTTACTGTTGGTAACTCCCTCAGCTGGTGTGTAGTAACATCCCAGATTCCACTTACTGCACACAAGACTGTTCCACACATTGTATCCAAGGCAATCAGGCTTTGCTGTACCATCTTCTTGCGCTTCCTGTACTCTCTAACAGCAACTGAAATATTCTTGTGAATTAATTGATTCATCATTGGTCCCTTCACAATGCTTGAATGTAACATTTGTGGCATTTGTAACCTTGGATCTTGGGGGGGAAAGGGCACAATGGGAGGAGTATGTAAATGATTTGAAGATGTAGTGGGGAAGGAAAAGGCAAGTGGGAGATTAGGGGTTAGGGTGAGGAGTGGTTGAAAAAGAAGTGTGTGTGAGAAAGATCCTGGGTGGATCAGAGGAGAAAGAAATGGGTGGGTCACCCTGAAATTGGAGAGTTCAATATTCATGCCATGGGGTTTTAGACCAACCGGGCAGAATACGAGGTGCTGATCCTCTAGTTTGCATTTGGGCTCAGTATGACAGTGGGGGGGCTGAGGAAAGGCCGGATGGTGTGGGAATCGGCAGGGGGATTATAATGGCCTGTGGAAAATCCAGGTAGCTGGTGGACAGTGCAGATGCTTGACAGAGTGGTCGCCTAGTTCGCGCTTCGTCTCACAGATCGAGAGCAAGCCACATCTTGTGCATTAAATGCAACAGATGAAGTTGGAGGAGATGCAAGGGAACCTCTCGCCTGAAAAGGTGTTTAGATTCCTGGATAGAGGTGAGGGAGGACTGTGGAGACAGGAGACTGGTCCCTGTGGAAAGCAGCATGTGATGGGGAACAGAAGATATAATTGGTTGTAGGAAATGTTTGTTGTTTGTGCCTGATGCTACTCATCTGCACTAACAGCTGTTCTCCACATAATTCCTGAAGATTGCTTCATGTCTAACAATATCTAACAGAGTAAGACATGGTAGAAATATTTTCCAATTTCTGACAGTTATTTTGTCTAATGAAAGTCCTTTGTTTAATCAAGAAGCAATTACCAATTAAAGAGGGATTGGAAAAGTCATTGAGGATCATTCATCTCCCAAAACCTCTTCCTGACATAATGTTTGAACTTCTTCAGTAGAATATATGGCACTGCCATAGGCTACCTCTGACATAGCCAAACCAAAGTTACGTATAGCATCCATATACAGTAAATCTGAGACCCAATGGTGTTGGCGATTTTGATGGTCCAGGATCTGGCTCCTTCACTGGTTTGGAATATAAGCTGCAGGTTCCAAGTGCAAGTTGAATATGGCCAGAGCTCTGGGTCAGGAGTGTGAGCTAGGTATGGGTTAGTAGTGGGGGCTACCTTGCATACAGATACATTTCCCGGTGAGACTGGTGAGCTTAAAGGGAGCACCCGGAACAAGATCCAGGTCAATTTGAAGGAAGCACAGGAAACAGGGTCCCACGTGTTGAACAGAACCAGGACAA
This sequence comes from Amblyraja radiata, assembly GCF_010909765.2. Classification (NCBI taxonomy): domain Eukaryota; kingdom Metazoa; phylum Chordata; class Chondrichthyes; order Rajiformes; family Rajidae; genus Amblyraja; species Amblyraja radiata. The sequence continues at coordinate 17,693,279 of NC_045974.1, forward strand.
TGGTGTATGGGAAGAACCAGCAGGATTTGGTCGAATGGTGTGTTATCTGAGTTTTTTAATGAAAAAAAAAATAAAATATTTTTATTAGAAGTACAATAAAATACAGTATTACACATCACATATATCTTATTACATTTGTTGTACCACTTCATTTTTTGAGCTTTAAGAAAGATAGAAATAAAGGAAGTAAGGAAAGTGAAAAAGAGTCGTGAAGGTGCAGGAAAGTGTTGGGAAAAGAAAGCCCCTTAGAAAAGAAGTTAGAGAAGGAAGTAAAGAAAGGAAATAGACCCTAGAAAAGAAAGAAAAAACAAAAAGAGAAACAATCGCTCTATTATAACACAAAACTCCGCAAAAAGGGATATACCAACCGTATTTTTTTTTACTCCCCGTTACCAGATCCTGGCACCATTTATTTTTTAAATTACTATTGCACCTTGTGCTTGTAGTAGTTCCATAAATGCAGACCATGTCTTTTGGAAGTGGTCTGCTTTGCCTGCTAGGAGGTCTAATCTCTTCCAGGTGTAATGTTTCGAACATATTTGAAATCCACAATTTTATTGTTGGTATAGGAGCATTTTTCCAGAATTTGAGTATAAGCTTTTTTCCCGTTATTAGCCCGTAATTAAGTAGGTTCTTTTGGAACACGTTTAGTTCAGGACTACCTTCCGTTATTCCAAAAATAATCCATTCTGCTTTTGGTATCAGTTTTATTTTAAATAATTTTGTGAAGATTTCAAATATTTCGTTCCAGAATTTTGGGATTTTTATACAAAAAACAAAAGAGTGCGCTATGGTAGCTTCTTGAGACTGACATTTATCACAAATGGGAGAGACGTTAGGGAAAAGTTTATTTATTTTGGTTTTTGAATAGTATAGTCTATGTTATGTTTTGAATTGAATTAGAGTATGTCGTACGTTGATCGAGCATTTATGCACATATAGTAAATGTTTATCCCAGCTCTCTTTTGAAATTTTTATAGTTAGTTCTTGTTCCCAGTCTCTTCTAATACCATCAGTTGTAGGTATTTCTATATTTAAAATAGTGTTGTATAAGTATGATATTAGGTTTGCTGATTCAGCCTTTGTCTTCATTGCTTCATCCAGTAAGTCTGGAGGCATGTTATGATAGTCTTTTGTGTATTTTTTCAGATAGTCATGGATTTGAAGATATTTAAAATATTGATTATTTCTCAAATTATATTTCAGTTGTAATTGTTGAAATGATAATAATTTTCCAAATTCATACAAGTCTCCGAGCATTTTGATTCCCATTCTTTCCCATTGTGTAAATGATTTATCTATAATTGAAGGTTTAAATGGCGGATTGTTGACTATTGGCATTAAAAGAGATAGATTTCTTAATTTTAGATTCTGTTTTATTTGTTTCCAAGTTCTAATTGTGCTATGTATAATTGGATTTTTATTGTAATTTTTGTTATTCAGATTCATTGGTGAGAGGAGAGTCGCTCCTGTATTACATGGAGAGCAGTCCTCTCTCTCCATTACAATCCAGTCCACCTGCTGGGCAGAGTTGTCCAGCAGGTGAATCATATTTTTAATATTTACTGCCCAATTATAGTACATAAAGTTAGGGAGCGCTAGACCACCCATCTCTTTTGGTTTACTAAGGTGTTGTCTTTGTATTCTGTGGGATTTATAATCCCATACAAAATTTGTAATGTCTGAGTCCAATTTTTTGAAATACTTTTTTGGAAGATATATAGGTATTGATTGGAATAAATATAGGATTTGTGGTAAAAAGATCATTTTTATAGCATTTATTCGGCCTATTAAAGACATCGGGAGCGTTTTCCAGAATTTGATTAGATTATTTAGTTTCTTAAGTAAGGGACTATTATTGGCATTAAACATAGCGTGATAGTTTCTAGTGATTTCAATTCCCAAATATTTGAATTTTTCTGTGGTTATTTTAAAGGGGAATTTCAAGAGATGTGTTGAGTTTCGGTTTTATCGACATAATTTCACTTTTGTTCCAGTTTATCCTGTATCCTGAGTTATTCTGAGTTATTCTAAGTTATCTGAGTTCTAACCGTATTATTGACAAAGCACCTATTCTTGTTCTGTAGGTTGGAGCTGGCTATAATGGGTACATCAAGAAGGCAACATATGGAAACTTCCCTCGCCGTGGGCAAAAAAAAAATTCGATACCAGCCAAAGCCAAATCCATGGTTCATGCAGAAGTGAACACACTTCTCCTCAGGTTTGGCATGTTATCGGGGTTTTGGGTATGATGCCTGTGTACAGTTAGTGTACCAAATGCTTTGTTAGAGCCAACCATTGGTCCATAGCTCCCTGAATCTGTCCGGAAAGACATAACTGAAGACAGGCCTTGATACTGAGGAAACGTAGCCATATGACTCAATAATCCTGGCAGTGAGGAAGAAGAAGCATGTAGCTACTGGGTACCGAATCCCTGCTCTTAGAAAGGGTATGCAGGAGAGTGTGTTTGTCAGGAGAACGAGGGCTGCAGATGTTAAAAAAAGAGCCTGTCCTGGTACATGTAACATCCACATATCATGTACTGTCTCTCATGGGAATCCACTCATCCTCTACTGTACCACATTAGCCCAAACGCTGTTAAACATAGAAACATAGAAACATAGAAATATAGAAATTAGGTGCAGGAGTAGGCCATTCGGCCCTTCGAGCCTGCACCGCCATTCAATATGATCATGGCTGATCATCCAACTCAGTATCCCGTACCTGCCTTCTCTCCATACCCTCTGATCCCCCTAGCCACAAGGGCCACATCTAACTCCCTCTTAAATATAGCCAATGAACTGGCCTCGACTACCCTCTGTGGCAGGGAGTTCCAGAGATTCACCACTCTCTGTGTGAAAAAAGTTCTTCTCATCTCGGTTTTAAAGGATTTCCCCCTTATCCTTAAGCTGTGACCCCTTGTCCTGGACTTCCCCAACATCGGGAGCAATCTTCCTGCATCTAGCCTGTCCAACCCCTTAAGAATTTTGTAAGTTTCTATAAGATCCCCTCTCAATCTCCTAAATTCTAGAGAGTATAAACCAAGTCTATCCAGTCTTTCTTCATAAGACAGTCCTGACATCCCAGGAATCAGTCTGGTGAACCTTCTCTGCACTCCCTCTATGGCAATAATGTCCTTCCTCAGATTTGGAGACCAAAACTGTACGCAATACTCCAGGTGTGGTCTCACCAAGACCCTGTACAACTGCAGTAGAACCTCCCTGCTCCTATACTCAAATCCTTTTGCTATGAAAGCTAACATACCATTCGCTTTCTTCACTGCCTGCTGCACCTGCATGCCCACTTTCAATGACTGGTGTACCATGACACCCAGGTCTCGCTGCATCTCCCCTTTTCCTAGTCGGCCACCATTTAGATAATAGTCTGCTTTCCTGTTTTTGCCACCAAAATGAATAACCTCACATTTATCCACATTATACTGCATCTGCCAAACATTTGCCCACTCACCCAGCCTATCCAAGTCACCTTGCAGTCTCCTAGCATCTTCCTCACAGCTAACACTGCCCCCCAGCTTAGTGTCATCCGCAAACTTGGAGATATTGCCTTCAATTCCCTCATCCAGATCATTAATATATATTGTAAATAGCTGGGGTCCCAGCACTGAGCCTTGCGGTACCCCACTAGTCACTGCCTGCCATTGTGAAAAGGACCCGTTTACTCCTACTCTTTGCTTCCTGTTTGCCAGCCAGTTCTCTATCCACATCAATACTGAACCCCCAATGCCGTGTGCTTTAAGTTTGTAAACTAATCTCTTATGTGGGACCTTGTCGAAAGCCTTCTGGAAGTCCAGATACACCACATCCACTGGTTCTCCCTTATCCACGCTACTAGTTACATCCTCGAAAAATTCTATAAGATTCGTCAGACATGATTTACCTTTTGTAAATCCATGCTGACTTTGTCCAATGATTTCACCACTTTCCAAATGTGCTGCTATCCCATCTTTAATAACTGACTCTAGCAGTTTCCCCACTACCGATGTTAGACTAACTGGTCTGTAATTCCCCGTTTTCTCTCTCCCTCCCTTCTTAAAAAGTGGGGTTACGTTTGCTACCCGCCAATCCTCAGGAACTACTCCAGAATCTAAAGAGTTTTGAAAGATTATTACTAATGCATCCACTATTTCTGGAGCTACTTCCTTAAGTACTCTGGGATGCAGCCTATCTGGCCCTGGGGATTTATCGGCCTTTAATCCATTTAATTTACCCAACACCACTTCCCGGCTAACCTGGATTTCACTCAATTCCTCCAACTCCTTTGACCCGCGGTCCCCTGCTATTTCCGGCAGATTATTTATGTCTTCCTTAGTGAAGACGGAACCAAAGTAGTTATTCAATTGGTCCGCCATATCCTTGTTCCCCATGATCAACTCACCTGTTTCTGACTGCAAGGGACCTACATTTGTTTTAACTAATCTCTTTCTTTTCACATATCTATAAAAACTTTTGCAGTCAGTTTTTATGTTCCCTGCCAGTTTTCTTTCATAATCTATTTTTCCTTTCCTAATTAAGCCCTTTGTCCTCCTCTGCTGGTCTCTGAATTTCTCCCAGTCCTCCGGTATGCTGCTTTTTCTGGCTAATTTGTACGCATCATCCTTCGCTTTGATACTATCCCTGATTTCCCTTGTTATCCACGGATGCACTACCTTCCCTGATTTATTCTTTTGCCAAACTGGGATGAACAATTTTTGTAGTTCATCCATGCAGTCTTTAAATGTCTTCCATTGCATTTCCACCGTCAACCCTTTTAGAATTAATTGCCAGTCAATCTTGGCCAATTCACGTCTCATACCCTCAAAGTTACCTTTCTTTAAGTTCAGAACCATTGTTTCTGAATTAACAATGTCACTCTCCATCCTAATGAAGAACTCAACCATATTATGGTCACTCTTGCCCAAGGGGGCACGTACAACAAGACTGCTAACTAACCCTTCCTCATTACTCAATACCCAGTCTAAAATAGCCTGCTCTCTCGTTGGTTCCTCTACATGTTGATTTAGATAACTATCCCGCATACATTCCAAAAAATCCTCTTCCTCAGCACCCCTGCCAATTTGATTCACCCAATCTATATGTAGATTGAAGTCACCCATTATAACGGTTTTGCCTTTGTCGCACGCATTTCTAATTTCCTGTTTGATACCATCTCCAACTTCACTATTACTGTTAGGTGGCCTGTACACAACACCCACCAGCGTTTTCTGCCCCTTAGTGTTTCGCAGCTCTACCCATACCGATTCCACATCCTGCAAACTAATGTCCTTCCTTTCCATTGCGTTAATCTCCTCTCTAATCAGCAACGCTACCCCACCTCCTTTTCCTTTCTCTCTATCCCTCCTGAATATTGAATATTGAATATCCCTGGATGTTCAGCTCCCAGCCTTGGTCACCCTGGAGCCATGTCTCCGTGATCCCAACTATATCATAGTCATTAATAGCTATTAAAAAACACATTAAAAAAAGTTGTATTCATCTACACGTCCCATATGCCTGTAACTGCCCCACACTCTGTGTATTATCACACATACCCGATATTGGTCTATGTACTAAACAGCCCCTACACACTACACAGTGGAATCTACCTTTAGTTTGCCACCTTGCCCCACCCCTCTCCACTACTTTTATACTGGCTAGCTGCCCTCTACTCTATTAGTCCAAATGAAGGTTCCCAATCTATATACTGTGCACACTCCTTATTCTGTCTCACTACGTATACTGCCCTGCACTCCCTATACTGCCCCACACTCCCTACACACACTCCCTATACTGCCCTGCACTCCCTATATTGTCCCACACTCCCTATACACACTCCCTATACTGCCCTGCACTCCCTCTACACACTCCCTATAATGCCCCACACTCCCTATACTGCCCCACACTCCCTATACTGCACTCCCTTTATTGTCCACAATCCCTACACTCTCGACATTTCCTATACTATCTACATACTCCTAATAGTGTCCAACCACTAAGCGCGCTTCTTAAACTTTCCCTGAACACTACACATAAACATTAAACTATTGCATCTTTATTTGTTTTGTTATTGTTTAATGTGCTTATAAAACTGTAGCAGGTAAGAATTTCATTGTTCTATGATGCCGATGCATATGACAATTAAACACTCTTGATTCATGAGTTCTGCTTCTGAATTTTCTGTCCTCTTGACCAGAACATCAATATCTTCCTGGAGTCTAAAGGTCCCTTCCTCACTGTTCACCACATGGCCAACACATGTATCATTTGCAGGCTTCCTCACTATTCCTTCTCCATTTAAATGTAACTAATTGATAAAGAAACCAAGGGACCATCGCACACATACATTAACCATCACCTCTACATCCTGCCACTGACCTAATGTCAGATCCAATTTGTTACTTCCCTCTAACTCCAATGGAATATCAGCAGCCCTGTTAATGTCCAGGTAGACTGCATCAAGTAGTCATCCAGGTACTTTCTAAATTTAATGAGGGTCCCTGCCTCCACCAGCCTTTAAGCTGAGAGTTCGAGAACTCCACAGCCATTCTGAGAAACTGAGTAATTAGTCTAATTTTAGTATTGTCATCAATTAAAAAAAAAATCATGGTCTCATCTTTGATCATTGGTACCCAGAGATCTGCACACTCAAGAACTTAAGACTATTGACTCTCTCCACCGCTGTCTCAATAAAGATGGTGCATGGATCCTCAACTTTCCCTTCCTGAAGTCAACAATCAGCTCCTTGATCGTGTTAATGTTAAGAACCAGATCATGGTTGTTGCACCATTCAATCAGATTATTGAATTCCTCGCTCATTACCAGTTATTCATCCAACAACAATAGGATTCTGAAGTGGGAAAAAAATATATAGTAATTGTGGGGGTAATTGTGTACACATCATTTTTGTTAGTTCAGTTTTTGTTATCAGACTTCTGAATAATCCTTCCATAAGTTAAGATACTGTCTGATTCACCTCTACCCCATTGTAGACATTGAACGTTAATAGTGGAACTGTTGTGCTACAATGGTGACAACTATAATCTGAACTCTATATCTTCTCCTGTACTCTACCTATTATACTTGAGTTTGACATTTGTATTTATGTATAGTATTAGCTGATCTGATTACAATGCATATAGAGGTTTTCACTGTACCTCAGTACATTTAAATCAATAATAAACCAAAACATAAACCACCTAAACCAAAGTTGACCCCACCCTGTCGAAAAATACACAGAAAGCACTCAATATGGTAACAGTATTTCCACAGTGTTGTAATGAAGGACACCAAATACACATGGCTGATAAGTGAGAACAATTATTAAGAATGGAGAGAGAGATAGGAAACTAATTCTGCACTTTGTAACAATGAACATAATATGTATATCAGACTTTAGAATCTTCTTCTTGCGTATGATGTGCATGACAAGTTGTAAGTCAACTTGTTCTATTTGATCTTGTTTGTGCACGTCGGGTTGATTGCATTAATCGAAACAGGGTGGACCACGTGAAGGTTACAATCTCCCACCCCAGACTTTAGAATTAAATAATAAGATGGGAGCTCGCTTGTATGTAGTAGTGTTCATAAGACGGGCTTCTGTAACCCAGGCAGTATAAAATGTACGTCGAAACACAGTACCATCTGTTCCAGCCCATTCCAGTTCCAATCACATTACAGGAGAGAGATTACTACACCAGGAAAGTGTAAACGGAAAATTAAGAGGAAGTTCCTGGGCTGAAAATCCTTAGCTATGGAAAAATATTGGATAGGCTGAGATTGTTTTCATTTGTAACAGTAGCCTGTGGGGAGACTTAACATAGGTGAATGGTAGGACGAAGGGCTTAGACAAGAGGGGCCTATTTCCCGCATCAGTATGGTGAATAGCTGAACAGATGTAAAATATTTGGTAGATGGATTAGAGAGGGGATTTAGAAAAGGTTTTCATCCACATAGGAGTAGGGGTCTGGGATGTACTACCCATACGATTGGTAACATCTACAGTAGAACCCTCCCCATATTTAAACAGTGTTGGGATAAGTATGTGAACAGCTGTAAGCTGCCAGGCTGCAGAGCCAGAGCAGGAAGGTGGCATCAGGTTGTCGATCTCTTCTTTGGAAGGGACAAGTACGATGGGCTGAATGCATACACATTTTCTATGATTCTCCCATTGAAAGCTCTACTCTCCTTTTCCTGGTAATCCTACATTCAGGAGAATGTAGATGCTTCATGATATTCCCACTGCAAATGGTAAATGTTATGTTTTGCATTCAGTGGGAGGCTGGCATCATTGCTGGCTACTTAGTGGCTACATAAGTTTCAACCCCATTGCTCAGACTCTAGGTTCATACTTAGGCTTGGATTCAGAAGGGTTTCTCTAAGAGTTTTCCATCTCAACTAATGTTTTCCCTAATCCCAATTTGGTTGCTCCAAATTTGGAAGTCTTGATTTTACTGGGAATGGTAGGTACCTAAAACGTGCTGCCAGGTGTGGTGGTGGAAGCAGATACAATAGCAACTTTTAAGAGGCATTTAGGTAGACACGGGAACGGGCAGTGAATGGACGGATGTAGACCAGTTGTGGGTAGAGGGGATTAGTGTAAAATGATAACAGCACAGACTTCATGAGCCGAATGGCCTGTTCCTGTGCTGTAGAACTCTATGATTCTATGACATATGCTTCCAGCTTCACTTAATTTCAGTGATTTATTACCCTCCCAATCCCATATTTTCTTTACCAAATTAGTCACAATTCTGCTTCAGCACAATTGGGCCTAACCACTTGCTGATCTCTGCTGTTACAGGTCAGACAGGGACATCGATTCTGCTGTGCTGGTTTCTTCCAAAACACCCTGCAAAGAATGTGAAATGAAGATCATCGCTTCTGGCATAAAGACTATGGTTTCTGTCAAAGATGTGCCGGAATCAAAGAGGGATAAAGAATGGAAACACATTGTGGTAAGTGCATTGCATCTTTTGTTCCTTCATCATTTGTTTAATTTTGGCCAAAGAAGGCTCACTATTCACGTTCAGTGTAGAGCACCATTTGTAATGTTGGAGCAGCAACATTATTAGGACTTAGATATTTCAGGGAAAAACAATCAAAAATGTTTCAGAGAGTTAGCATTTAGCCAGTTAGCCCTGGAGAGTTAGCATTTATTTCTCCCCTTTTTGTCATTACATTAAATACTGTGCAGAATTTACGCTAACATTTATTCTGCTTTTGGAGTGCTGCACCTATAGTAGCTGCTGAAATGCTCAGGGAGTCGCTGGTCCAGGAAGAGCAGTTTATTGGGGTGCAACAGAGCTGATAAAGCCTTGTCGGGCTGAAGTACAGGCTTCACTATCCTTCGAAATATGTGTAAAAATAAACTAAGGTAGTGGGGAAATGTTTCAGGTGAGAGCCTTAGAATCACACAGTACAGAAACAGGACTTTTGGCCCTATTCAACTATGCCGACAAAGATCCCCCATCCAAGCGAGAACCGTTTGCCAGCATCTGGCCCACCATATCTCTCTAAACCATTTCTATCCATGTATCTTTCCAAATATATTTTAAATATTGCTATTGTACCTCTCTCAGCTACTTCATCAGGCATCACACTCCATGTACCAACCGCTCTGAGTGAACAGCAATCTTTTTTAAAGCAATAGACAAACTACTCAACCGACAAAGAACTCAACGGGTCAGGCACCATCTGTGGTGAGAAATGGACAGACGTCATTTCAAGTTGGGATCTTTCTTCTGACCTGAAACGCCGTCCATCAGCCTATGGACGGAGCCTGACCAAAATGTGGTCTGTCCATTTCCCTTCGCAGATACTGCCTGATCCGCTGAGTTCCTCCAGCAGTTTGCTTTTTGCACAAGATTCCAGCATCTGCAGTTTCGTGTGTCTCAATATTTAAAAAATGGTAATGAAGGGAGAACAATTAATCTATACATTGATGTTTAAAAGGAATTTGATCAAGTAGTTCAGACAGTTGCATCACAGCTCCAGAGATTACGATTCAATCTTGACCTCGGATGCTGTCCTTGTGGAGTTTGCGTGTTCAATCTGTGACTATATTCACTTGCAAAATCATACAGTTGATTAGGTTAAATGTCTTCTGTAAATTGTCCCTGTGGGTGGTCGCAGGGGATTTTTGACAGGGGAGGGATGGGAACCATACTGTGATTGTCAGAAGTGGATGTATGAATGGGAAAGGTTCAGAGGGATATGGGGCAAATGGGAGCAAGTGGAACTAACTTAGATGGGGCACCTTGGTGGGCATGGACAAGTTGGACTGTTCGTGCAGTATGACTTGATGACTCTATGACTGATATCCATTTGGCTTTGGTTTATGGAGATTCAAACTTGATGCATCTTGTGAATCAAAATCCTTAAAACTTAAATAAAAACTGAAAATATCCCAAACTGAGATTATATCCCAAAATTGAAATTAAAATATCTAAGTTTCAGTTAGGATCTGCCACTTGGAGTTATGTGTCTGTATGAGTGTTGTCTAATCTATATTCTCAATATGGTTCACAGTAGCACAGTGGTTACATTATCAGACAAATATTACAGAGGCCTAGACTCACAATCGAGCAAACTCGAGTTTGACTTTACCTCCCATCACACATACAGTGGAATATTAAGACTAGTTGATAGGTTGGATTTTTTAAAATAAATCCAGCCATTAATAACGTGACCATAAAATCTAACTGGTTCATTAACCTGTTCACTGACAGGTTTTTTTTTCACTATTGGCCATGACCCGAGTATCATGACATCTTCCACCCTCGTTAGGCTTGTGTCCCGGGCTTCCAAATCCTTCTGGAATGTTCACCTCCGTGTGAATTTTGGGTGGCCTCTTTTCCTTCTTCCGTCAGGGTGCCATGTCATTGCTATCATATGTGCACGTTCCGGTGACATTCTGAGTACATGACCTGCAAATTTCATCCTGCGTCCCTCTATGTCTTGGCTGAGAGGCTTTGTTGCAGTTTCATGGTAGATCTCCTCATTTGTGATGTGGTCTCTGTAGCTAGTCTTAAGGATCTTCCTCAAGCAGCGTTATTGGAATGCATCCAATTTATTTTTCATCTTCACATTAATTTTCCATGTCTCACTGGCATAGAGGACTATGGACTGGAAGAGTTTGACTTTTAGCATCTTGACTTTTCCCACCACTAGACCATATTGGTTGCATTCGTCTGAAAACTGATGCAGCTTTACCAATTCAGGAGTTAATGTCGAACTCTACATCTCCATCTACTGTCAAGATAGGTAAATCTTGTGGTGTTTTCCACAGCTTCCCCATTGGTTATCAGTTGGTCTTTTGGCTGCTGGTCTCCAGTCTGCATGGGCTTAGTCTTCTGGCAGCTGATGGCATCCAACCTTTGATGCATTCTCCTCCAGACTCTGCTAGTGGTGCAATGTCATCGGCAAAATCTAGGTCAGTGAGGCGTCTACCTGTTCTCCACGGTATTCCAAAGTCAGGTTTGTTCATTGTCTTCTGCACGACGTAGTCAATTGTGACAATAAACAGTAAGGGGGACAGAAGGCATCTAGATCACCAAAAATTAATAAATTGTCACGTCTCCATAAGGAGTTTGTATTGCAAACTGTGAGTGAGGAACTATTTATTGCTCATATTGAGGTAATTCTGATCGTTTAGACTGGGAAGTATTGAAACTATTTCCGTCCTCTCTCCCCAGTGGAAGTGGCCCAAAGACGTCCAAGGTAAGACTCATAATTGCAAACATTGGAATTAGATGTATAGAGTTAATGCTAGTGGAGAAACTCATTACTGGATTAAGTAGCGCATGATAAAGCTGTGAATTCACGCCATTCCCCCTTTCTGTCCTGGGGCTCCTCCATTGTCAGAGTGAGGCCCAGTGCAAATTGGAGGAACAGCACCTCACATTTTGCTTGGGTAACTTACACCCCAGCGGTATGAACATTGACTTCTCTAACTTCAAATGCTCTGCATAGTCTACTCTTCTGCCTCACTTTCCCAAGGTTTACTTAAATGTAGAGCCTTGTTTTCTGACTCGTCCTCCTCCCTCTTAACTAGTATATCGAATACCATTCAACGATGACTGCTAGCCAAGCGTTACTACACCATTAACTAATTGACTAACTCAGACTAATTATTCATTATTTTTGGTAGCTGAAGGACATATCGTTCCAGAAAAAGTGAACACGATATTCTAATTATGGCACAACCAATGATTTATACAAGTTTTCTATTAGCTTCTTAAGCATTATTTCCCATTTGAAAATGTAGCATATCATATGCTTTTGAAGGTTTGTATACCTGAACGCTGATTTTTTAAATGTGCACATTTTATGCATCTCCTTTCTCCAAAATACCTCCCAAAATACATAATTGAGTTTTCGAGAGCGGGGCGAGCGGGGAGAGCAGGGAGAGCGGCGGAGAGGGGAAAGAGTGGAGAGGGGAGAGTGGCGGAGAGGGGAGAGGGGAGAGCGGCGGAGAGGGGAGAGGGGAGAGCGGCGGAGAGGCACGGAGGCAGAGCGGCACGGATGCAGAGAGGCACGGAGGCAAATAAAATAACGTGGAATAATAAAATAACATGATTTACCTGAGCCCGTGCTCGCGGTCCGGTAGCCATGACAGTGAGTTTAAGAAATTCTCCCTTGAATTTTATTCAAAGGAACGCGGTGTTAAAACACAATTACATTTACTGAGGAATGTGGATCGATGTATTGATGACACATTGTATAACTACTGTTAACTACTGGCTGTTAACAAGTGCTAACAGTGGCAGTTAACAAATCGTTTTCGTCTGAGTTGAATAAAGTGTGAAACGGCTTGAATCTTTCTGCAGTACTCATTAAACCCGAGCTAGAAATTGAAAACTAGGGGACGCCGTACCTCTACATACCCCCCATTTCCATCACTGACCTGGAATCACCAGGAGAAAGTGACAACTCCACACAGACAGCACCTGTGGTCTTCATTGTATCCAAGATTCTGTAGTTGTGAGGCTGTGTCAGTGTGCCAAGCTTAAATGCTGCTGGGACAGTATACAAGGCCAAACACACCAATGTCAGAGCTAGATGGGAAATTAAAGTTGGGAGTATTTGTCTCCTCCTCTGACACCAGACATCTGAAAAAAACAATCCAGGAGAAACACAACGGAGTATCATCTAAAGCTTCCTCAGTGTCATCCCATTCAACGGTGCCAAGGGCATGAAATAGATGGTGACTACTGCAAAACAGCAGCAACAACACCATAGCAACCATTTTGCAATCAACTGTCAGAAAGATCTTCATGAAACTATTCTCAAACTGAAATTTGGCAAAATTTGACATTGTCACAAAATTAGTTGCCCGAGCAGGTAGGCAAAGTGATATAATGCAGGGGCTAGTTTTAAAGAGAGTCATAAGGAGAAGTAGCTAAGTTGGAGAGTCTTAATGGCCCTGTCTCATGGTGTGAGTCCACCCACGAGTGATCCCGAGTGAAAGAAAAAATCAAACTCAAAGGTTCAAAGGTTATTTATTAGTCACATACACCTAGGTGTAGTGAAATGCTTCTTGCCAGTGCAGCGCATAAAGAAAGAATACAGACATAACATTAATAAGAGATTAAACATAAAGAACATCCCCCCACAATGGCTCCCACCATGAGGGAAGGCACAAAGTCCAGTCCCCAACCCCAGTTCACCCATAGTCGGGCCCATTGAGGCCTCCACAGTTGCCTCTACGGAGGCCCGATGTTCCTGGCCGTTCTCGCCGGGTGATGTTGCTCCGGCGTCGGGAGAATCCTCGCAGCGGCTTGGGAACCCTGGAACGGCCGCTTCCGTACTGGAGGCCGCGGCTTCCGAAGCCAACAAGGCCGCGCCGGTTGGAGCTCCACAACTGGCGATCTCATCTAGAGATCCCAGGCTCCCGGTGTAAAGTTCAGCGCCGCCGCCCGCAGCTGGCCGCTCCTCAAACCCGCAGCTCCGCGATGTTTTACTCGGCGGTCTTCAGCTCACCGGAGCTCCAGCGCGGCGACCCAGGCAAGACATCGCCCGCTCCACGATAGCGCTCCAGCGCTGTGCCGCTGCCGAAGCCGTGGTTCTGGGCGGTCCGCGATAGGAAACGCCGCTCCAGGCCCGCTGGTAGGCCGCGAGGACGGGTCGAAGCTGCAGCCCGGAGAAAAGCTGCCTCTCCGACCAGGTAGGGACCCTGAAAGGTAGTTTCTCCAGCGCTTTTGCCTACCTTCGAGTAATTCCACGGGCCAGGCAACATCTCTTGTGAAAAGGAATAGGCGATGTTTCGGGACGGGACCCTTCTTCCGGCTAAGACCCAGCCTGAAGAACGATCTCGACCCAAAACATCACCTATTTCTTTTCTCCAGAGATGCTGCCTGACCAGCTGAGTTAGTCCATCATTTTGTGTCTATCTTTGGTTTAAACTAGCATCTGCAATTCCTTTCTTCCTAAAAGTCCATTTGAACGGCATTTGTTCAAGGTCTGGCATCAATCATTGAACGGCATAGGCTGTTCGTGTGGGGAGGAACTGCAGATGCTGGTTTACACCGAAGATAGACACTAAAATGCTGGACATGCAGCATTTCTGGAGAGAAGGAATGGGTGACGTTTCTGTTCGAGTCCCTTCTTCAGACTGAAAAAACGTTTCAACCCTTCTCTCCAGAGATGCTGCCGGCTTAGCTTTTTGTGTCTAGTAAGATTGTTTTATTCCTCTAATTTATCTCTCATCAAAACGTTGGTAAACTTCTAACAAAAAGATTAGGTAAAATGAACATTAACGTTATTTTTCCCCCTACAGCATGGTCCGTAGACCAGAGGGATAGCAGTGTGTGTCTCTCTACTCACCCAGTATGTCCGTCAGAGCAGCTGTCCCACCGTCGCGACTTAAACTGTATAAAAAGCAGCGGCTCAAAACATTGCTGATAGGGCAGATATGCCCGGAAAACACCCCTTTCACACTCACCCCAGCCCTGGGAAACAAAATGTTCAGAGCCCTGCAGTCACCCCAGCCCGCCCACGAACCTCTGAATGAAAGACAAAGCTCAGATGTTCACTTCAGCAGTGGGGTCCCAGAGTTTCCCAGCGCCTGGCCCACCTTTAAATTTAAACTCGGGTAAACTGAGTTTTTATTAAAAACCCAAATACAATTGGCCCTTAATTGTAAATATGAGAATGTTTTCCTATATTGTATGGTAGACTATCATCCGGCGTAGATACTATAATTTATCGGAAAAATATGAATAGACGAACACAGGGGTTTGTTCAAAATTGGAGTCATATCCCATCTACATCTCACACTCACTCGCTGTTTTCTAAGAAATGTCATTAAGGACTTATGTTATGTGTTTTTGCTGGACTGAAACCAACCCATTTACAACATAAAGTTGTGGGTAACTTTTTAGGAGAATACTTGTGATGTAAAGAACCTGAAATTAATTTATTTTACATAACACACAAAAATAACTCTGGTCTTAATTACCAATGCAGTTTGTGAACTTATTTGCGGGTGCGGCAGCATCTATGGAGCGAAGGAAATAGGCAACGTTTCGGCCCGAAACGCTGCAGTTCCTTCTTGGACTTGTGATCTTATTTTGTAAACTTCCCCACTGAGGCAAGCATATTGATCGGGTTAGTACAAATACACTTAAAACTCTGAATAGCAACACGCCACTAAGGAGCTTCTAACGATTCATTTATCAAGAAGCTAGAGTAACTCAGCGGGACAGGACGGCATCTCTGGAGAGAAGGAATAGGTGCTGTTTCGGGTCGAGACCCTTCTTCGGATTAAACCTGCATCTGCAGTTCCTTCCCATTTATAATTTATAACATTTATAAAATTCCCATTTATAAAATAATAAAATTAAATTAAAAATAATAGGATGATTAAAATCAGGAGACCACCAGAGGGCAGCACGAGTACATGCAGAGTTCCAACATAGCCCCGTCATGGAGGAGATTGTGAAAGGCAGTGGAGGCGTGGATGAGGATTGGTGAATGTGCTTGTGGGGAAACCAAAAAGAAGGGTGCAAATTATAAAATATGAAATGTCGTAGGTCAGCAAGCTAATCAATAATTGGTGCACAAACTAGAAGCAAGTTAAAATATGGGCAGCAAAGTCCTCACTAATAGATGGGATATGCTTCATTTGAGAGAGTTGCCCCCAGATAGAGGGTTATAATTGTGGAATCAGAGCCTTCATACTTCTTCACTAATCCCATGGTTCGTTGTGAAGTTGGCAGAGTGGTGTACGGGCAGAGAGAGTAGTGATGGTACCCATCCTATTCACTCGGTCTGGGGCCCTCCTCATTTTATTAAATCAACTGTTAATCTCAATATTATTGTCAATTATTGTCAAATAGGCGGTCAGAGTTGACTGTGATCTTACACTGTGTCTCCTTTATTGAACATAGTTGGACTGCACCGCCTGCCGAATAAAGCTGACCTAATGATGTGGCTGGCTTTGCATATGGAAGCATCTCCCTTGTGCAAGGAACCGAAAGAAAAGGACGAGCTTACAGTAAGTGATCAGAATGTAAGAATGTAGGAGTTGTCAGTCTGGGGACGACACCATATCTAATGGTTCTCTTTCATTAACCTTAGAAAATCTGTTAGATTTGTTCAAAATTATTTACCTTCCATAAGCCATATTGCCTCCACCCATTCAAGCGTCTGGGTGCTTTAGGTGCAGAGTTACCACATCCTTAACGATGATCTGACAATTTCCCAACAACTGATGGGTGCTTTCCCACACTCTCCCTACTGATTAACTTGCATGTGGATTCTGAAAATGACTGGGATAAACTGGGAATCTGATGAATAATCCTTTATCCTGCCCTTTCTTCATCATAGTGAACTACCTTGTCTCTTGGCACTCTTGGCATCACGCTCGTTCTGGAAAATGCTGTAACTAAGAATCAGAATATTTGTTGGAGCACAGGCTGATTGTGTCAATGCCAGAACTATGTATTATCAGAGCAGGCGTTAAGCCGATTTGACCGATTGCTCCAAATTGGGCCCGCGCCTAAGCGGGGCCCCGCACTAATGTTCAGTATTTCGTACGGAAATACGAATTCTCTTTGTTAAATAAAGATTTTTTTAAATTCGCCATCCGGATTTTTTTTAAACGAACATGTATAACAACCGCTGCATGGCCATCATACACAAACGATTTGTTAACTAGTGCTGTTAGCACTTCTTAACGGTAAGTACTTAACACCTTGTTATGCAAAGTCATGAATCTGCATCTATCCGCATTCCTCAGTAAATGTTATAGTGTTTTGAACAAGTATTAATGACGCCGTGTTCCTTTGAATAAAATTCACGCGGCGTCATTAATACTTGTTTAAAACACAATTACATTTACTGAGGAATGTAGATCGATGACACGTTGAGAATTTCATTTAACTCACCATCATGAGTGAGGGCCCCGGACCGCGAGAATGGGCTTCTTCCTGGTGTGCAGGTTAGTCATTCACCTACCGACCCACGTTGTGTCCAAAGATCTTATAGCGGATCTTTGGTTGTGTCTCTCTGTCTTTTGTTCACTCCCTCCCTCCCTCCCTCTTTCTCTCGCGCTCTCTCTCCCGCTCCCCATATTGTCTCTCTCTAGCTCTCCCACTCCCTCTCTATCACCCTGTCCCCTCAGCATTCCCGGAATCGTTGACGTTTTGCAGTAGACAAAAATGCTGGAGAAACCCTGCGGGTGAAGCATTCGCCTGGCCCGCTGAGTTCCTCCAGCACTCTGTGTTTTTTTGTTTGGCTCTGAAGTTGAAGGTGGCTCAGCGGGACGGGCAGCGGCTCTGGGGAGAGGGTTGTGTTTCTGGTCGAGACCCTTCTTCAGACAATCACAAGTACTCTCATCAACGCGAGTTCAGTGCGGTCTGAAGAAGGGTCTTCTCTCCAGAGTCGCTGCGCTGCCTGTCCTGCTGAGTTACTCCAGCTTTATGTCTATCTTCAATTTCAGAGAATTACAATTTCTCACGGGGGGCTTATAACGTCTCTAAACCCCTCTGGGACCCTCTGAACACGTCTAAACCCCCTCTAGCCCCCCCCCCCCCCTATTTCCCTCTATTCCCCTCTAAACAATTGTAAACACACCTGAACCCATCTGAAGCATTCTAGTAAATCTCCTCTGTACTCTCTCTATTTTGTTGACATCCTTCCTATAATTGGGCGACCAAAATTGTACACCATACTCCAGATTTGGTCTCACCAATGCCTTGTACAATTTTAACATTACATCCCTGCTTCTATACTCAATGCTCTGATTTATAAAGGCTAGCATACCAAAAGCTTTCTTTACCACCCTATTTATATGAGATTCCACCTTCAAGGAACTATGCACGGTTATTCCCAGATCCCTCTGTTCAACTGTATTCTTCAATTCCCTACCATTTATCATGTACGTCCTATTTTGATTTGTCCTGCCAAGGTGTAACACCTCACATTTATCAGCATTAAACTCCATCTGCCATCTTTCAGCCCATTTTTCCAAATGGCCTAAATCACTCTGTAGACTTTGGAAATCCTCTTCATTATCCACAACACCCCCTATCTTGGTATCATCTGCATACTTACTAATCCAATTTACCACCCCTTCATCCAGATCATTGATGTACATGACAAACAACAAAGGACCCAACACAGATCCCTGAGGCACCCCACTAGTCACCTGCCTCCAACCCGACAAACAGCCATCCACCATTACCCTCTGGCTTCTCCCATTCAGCCACTGCTGAATCCATCTTGCTATTCCTGCATTTATACCCAACAGTTTAACCTTCTTAACCAACCTTCCATGAGGAACCTTGTCAAAGGCCTTACTAAAGTCCATATAGACAACATCCACTGCTTGACCCTCGTCAATTTCCCTAGTAACCTCTTCAAAAAATTCAAGAAGATTAGTCAAACATGACCTTCCAGGCACAAATCCATGTTGACTGTTCCTAATCAGACCCTGTTTATCCAGATGCTTATATATATTATCTTTAAGTATCTTTTCCATTAATTTGCCCACCACTGAAGTCAAACCAACAGGTCTATAATTGCTCGGTTTACTCTTAGAACCCTTTTTAAACAATGGAACAACATGCGCAGTACGCCAATCCTCGGGGACTATTCCCGTTTCTAATGACATTTGAAATATTTCTGTCATAGCCCCGGCTATTTCTACACTAACTTCCCTCAATGTCCTAGGGAATATCCTGTCAGGACCTGGAGACTTATCCACTTTTATATTTTTCAAAAGTGTCAGTACTTCTTTTACTTTGAAACTCATAGTATCCATAACTACTCTACTCGTTTCCCTTACCTCACATAATTCAATATCCTTCTCCTTGGTGAATACCGAAGAAAATAAATTGTTCAATATCTCCCCCATCTCTTTTGGCTCTGCAGCTAGCTGCCCACTCTGTTTCTCCAATGGACCAATTTTATCCCTCGTTATCCTTTTGCTATTAATATAGCTGTAGAAACCCTTTGGATTTACTTTCACCTTACTTGCCAAAGCAACCTCATATCTTCTTTTAGCTTTTCTAATTTCTTTCTTAAGATTCTTTTTACATTCCTTATACTCCACAAGCACCTCATTTACTTCATGCTGCCTATAATTATTGTAGATCTCCCTCTTTTTCCGAACAAGATGTCCAATTTCCCTTGAAAACCAGGGCTCTTTCCAATTTTTACTGTTTCCTTTCAACCGAACAGGAACATAAAGATTCTGTACTCTTAAAATTTCCCCTTTAAATGTCCACCATTTCTCTTCTACATCTTTCCCATAAAACAAAATGTCCCAGTCCACTCCTTTTAAATCATCCCGCATCTCATCAAAGTTAGCCTTTCTCCAATCAAAAATCTCAACCCTAGGTCCAGTTCTGACCTTCTCCATAATTATATTGAAACTAATGGTATTGTGATCACTGGACCCGAAGTGCTCCCCAACGCATACCTCCGCCACCTGTCCCGTCTCATTTCCTAACAGGAGGTCCAGCACTGCCCCTCCTCTAGTAGGTACCTCTATGTATTGCTGCAAAAAACTATCCTGCACACATTTTACAAACTCCAAACCATCCAGCCCATTTACAGAATGTGTTTCCCAGTCTATGTGTGGAAAGTTGAAATCTCCCACAATCACTACCTTGTGCTTACTACTAATATCTACTATCTCCTTACATATTTGCTCTTCCAATTTTAGCCTGTGTTTTTCGATGCATGCACAATTATGACACGGCTTTGTGTTATAGAATATCACCAAACGGACTGTTTTCTAGGAGTGCAACCCCTCCCCCTACCATACTGAGATCCACCAACACAATGGTCTCTGCCCAGTTCTGGGACAATGCCGTCACACTACGCACACCCTTGCTAGTTAGCTATAAAGTAAAGGTCCGTACACTAACCCAGTTACCAGAAAAGGCGTGAAGTTGGGAATGGGATAGGAACAACCTCCTTCTATGTCTTAAGAAAATAGGACGTATAATGCTCAAACTAAACTAAAGCTTAGAGTTGAAGATGAACCAATCCGCCCTCTCATTTCTTTTAACCTCAGTTTTGTAAAGCAGGCATCGCTATCCTGAACACGGAGAGAAATCTGATCCTTGCTATTGACTGCTCCAGAGGTGGGCTTCATGCCGTGCAACAAGCGCTTATATCCTTTCCCAGGCAAGTGCAGGGATGCACAGTCTACCTATCCAGATATCCCTGTACCCACTGTGCGACACTACTCATTCAAGGTACGTGAGGGGTATTGTAATGGTGGAAGTCTTCATACCTTGATTTCTGCATTGAGGAGGAATCCATGTGAAACCATTCCCATCACCTTTAGACTTTCCCCTTCTCACCTTAAAGCTATGCCTTCTAATCTTTGACATTTACTTCATTTGAAAAAGGTTCTGACTGTCTACCTTATCTCTGCCTCTCATAATTTTATATACTTCTGTCAGGTCTCTCCTCAACCTCCGACACACCAGAGAAAACAATCCGCTTGCACAATCTCTCCTTGTAGCTCATACTAGCGTTGTTACAAAACCTACCATCAGTGGCGCTCCAGATCTGCCTGTGTGTGTGATTCCGGAGGCTCGGGGGGGGGGGGTGGATTAAAATGCAGGTTTGTATTGGTTGTCAGAGAGGGATTTCCTCGGACTGCTGGCTGATGAAGAAAAATCATTCGCGCTTCCGTTCCCGGTTTTTTAAATTTGCTGGACGATTGCATCGCTGGATTGAAGTTAAAAGCGACTTCTAACGCCTTCAACGCCTTCAACATCACGGATCGCAATTGCAGGACAAAACAAAAGGTATGTTGTTTATTTAACATATTATCTTGCTTTTGGCTGTGGCTTCATTTTAATCTTATGAAGCGAAAAATGTTATTTAGGCCCCCATACGAATCGGCCGTGTCTTGCCTGCCGATATCGGGGCTTAAATCATGGCAGCGGCCACTATCCAATCGATCACAATCCAGAAACATCCACTCTCAAGATAATCAAATTCATTATTTTTTGTACAATTATGTCATAAGAACATCTAAATCATCTATATTTTGTGTTATTGTCTATCCATGATCAACATTTTCATACTAAATATCCACAATACAATTTTAGTCAGATGTATTGTGCAAAAAATAATGATTTTGATTATCTCGAGAGTGGATGTTACTGGATCAATTTATGGGAACTAAACATTAAATTCCTTCCATTTGGCATATAAATTCATGACAAAGTGAGATTTAATAATCATGTTATATTGTGAATTCTTGTGTGAATGGGATCAGTTTGTTATTTGTTATTTGGATACTTTTCTTAAGAAATTGATAGATGTTTAGATCTAGTAATTGAATTTAGATTAATTTAATTGATTAGATGAATTTAATTGATTTGATGAATCTGATGAATATGAATTTCCTGTTGGTTGTTTACTATTTGTTTTAGCATTTAACTTTATCATTTCTACCTTTATTTCTAAAACTGCAAATAATAACTTGTTTCTGTTAATGCTGTTCGGTGTTTTTTTCCCTTTACATTTTAAACAGATGTTCCGAAGAAGAAAGGCAAAATTGTCAATCCAAATGCCCAGCAAAAGAGACTGATTTCGACAGCATTCGCAGAGATTATCCGAATTTGGACTACTCCAAATGTAATGATCTACAGGACATTCTTAATGGGAAAGTAGTGAGCAGAAAGGAATGTCATGCATGGTTTGAAGAACAAAATCTTGTAGTTTACAATGCCAAAATTGAAAAGTTGGGGAAAAACAAGGTGTACAGAGTTGCTTATTGGTTACAATCTGAGGAGTATGATGATGCTACTGATTATGATTTCCCAATGTACCAGCTAGCAACTGATCTTCTCCATAAAGACGATCTTTTGCTAAAAATTGTTATTTCTTTACCTGTCTGTTACGGACTTACAGCATATAACACAATAATATTAAAGTTCTGATCTTGAGAATATCATATTTTTGAATTTTCAAGGCAGTCTTGGTGTTTATTACTATTTCCGTCACAACGATCAATTTTGTAATTAGCTACAATTAGGTAACTAACTAATTATATGCTTTAATTTCACGTCATCCAAGTAAGATGTATCATATTTGTTTCACAATGCTTCAATCTATAATAACTGAAAATTTCATTCATTTCTCTTA
Source organism: Amblyraja radiata (assembly GCF_010909765.2). Classification (NCBI taxonomy): domain Eukaryota; kingdom Metazoa; phylum Chordata; class Chondrichthyes; order Rajiformes; family Rajidae; genus Amblyraja; species Amblyraja radiata. The sequence goes on from NC_045974.1 coordinate 17,715,892, forward strand.
CTATTTTAGAAAGTTATGGGCTTTTGACTGTCCATGATCACAGCTTTTGTGTTAAGTCAATGGAAAAGCAATAGGGAACAATTTCCGAGTATGAAAATGACCATCTTTTTTTAATACTGAAGATGAAAGTTAATTAGGTATCAAATTAAAGTTATTTTTATGCTTTATCTGATGGGATAGATTACAGGCTTGATTTTTAAACCTCAACATTTTGTAACATTCCTATTCATGCCCTCTAATCCAAGCTGTATTCTGGTAAACCTTTTCTGCAACCTTTCGAAAGCCTCCCAATCCTTTTCATAATGAGGCAACCAGAACTGCACATAATACACCAAATGTAGTCTAACCAAATTCTTATAAATCTGCAACATGACTTCCTGGCCCTTATACTCAACGCCCTGACCGATAAGGGCAATCATTCCATACATTTTATTTACCACTCTGTTGTCATTTTCAGGTTGCTATGGACTTGGACCCCAATACCCTTATGTCTATTCATCTGTTAAGGGTCTTGCCATTAATTGTATACTCTCCCCTTACATTCGACCCCCCAAAGTGCAACACCTCCCATTGGAGGAGGCGAAAATGTCGGAGGATGATGTGCTGCATGTGACGGGTGATGGGTGAAAGGTGAGGACTTGGTAGACTCTGCCCCTGTTGCGACTGGGGGGAAGCAAGAACGGAGCTGTGAGATATCGAGGAAACCATACTGAGGACCTCATCTATGATGGCAGTGGGGAACCCCTGTTCCCTAAAAAATGAGGACATCTCAGATATCCTCGTATGGAACACATCATCTTCAGCGCAGATGCGGTGTAGGTGGAATTGGGAGTAGGGGATAGAGTCTCTGCAGGAAGCAGGGTGGGAAATGACAACAGAGTGGTAAAGAAAGTGTATGGAATGATTGCCCTCATCGGTCAGGGCATTGAGTATAAGGGCCAGGAAGTCATGTTTAGATAGCTGTGGAGGTCAGTAGGTTTATAATAAATATGTTAAATTGGACTTTGGCCCAGTATGTAGGGAGTGGTTGCCAAAATGGAATAACATAGAATTAACGTGAATGGGTCGGCATGGACTCAGTGGTCCGTAGAACTTGTTTTCTTGCTGTATCTTTCAATCAATTCAATCAGTCCCGTATCCACATATAGCTTGCCAGCTCTTGACCCACTCTTCATGCCAACCACGTTCTGATGTTTATCTCCTCTCATTTCAGTTCAGAGGCAAGGTCCCAAAAAGTCAACAGTCCATTCCCATCCACAGCTGCTGCCTGATCCATTAAGTTCTTCCAGGAATTATTTTTTTCCTCCAGGTTCCAGGATTTGCTATCTCTTGTGTCTCTCTGAATTTTGTATATGACAACCAGTGCATTGACTGTCTCTAAAGTCATCCTTTCAAAACATTGGAATACAGGTCATCAGGCCATTAGCAATAATTGTTTTTTAGACTCATTGCCTTCTCAACACATATTGTGTCCCTTAAATTGACTTTTAACCCTGAAGCAATCTATTTTCTATTAGGTGGTGTTCAGCAAGTTTGTTATTGGCCTAACCTGGAACTGGAAAAGAAAGATTACATGGCTAACATCACTCGTGTTACTCAACTGTTTGTTGAGGCAGAAGTCATTATTGATATGTACATTCCATTACTGAATTTAGAAAAAGTTAAGAAGATAATATCACCAAAAACAGCTGTGACTACGGCACAAATCAAAAAAAACTGCAGCTCATTTTTTGACTTAACAAATATATTGGATATCCTGGAAGCTCTGGGTTCATCGCATATGAAAGAAATAGATTTCAAGGCCAAATTAAAGTACGAGATAGAAAATGCACACACATGCTATTGTGAACTACTGAACAGTCCTGATGGCAGCTTTGAATACCAAAGATCAGCTGAAGGTCACAATGACAATGTGAATGGGAAACAGCCCAATGATGCTTTGGAGAATGATGAGATGGATATTCATGCCTTGCAGCTGTGCTTCCTTCTAGCTGCAAGAACTGGTAAGGAACAGTTTGCTTGCCCGCCATTTTGGTTAATGGAATTGAGTCTACTGATATCCAAGTCCTTGTGTTGAAAGTGCTGGCCACCCCTGAGAAACTCACAGCACGCTGCTGCTCAACAGAAAAGTCAAATAACGGACATGATGTTGCCGTCATGTCCGTTATTGTAATTTTCTGTTTTGCGGCAGTCGGTCCTTTGGCTTGTAGGCGACGCCGCTTTTCGGGTAGGTGGCGTTTTGACAGAGAGGCCATTCGGTAAGTTTGCTTTTAGGCGATGCAGCTTTTCGGTTCGTTGGCTTTTAGGCGTCCCACCCTTTCGGTTGGTTTGCATTTAGACGTCCCATCCTTTTGGTTAGTAGGCATTTCGTCTTCGGACTCTTTCGGTTTATTGGCATTTCGGCCTCGTTTCCATTCGGTTCTTTGGCTTCGACTTCTTGCTTGGGCTTCTTGTCTGTCGGTGCCACGTCCGGTTACCAGTTTAGATAGTGGTCAGGATGGACATGATGGGCCAAACGGCCTGTTTCTGAGCTGCCCAGCTCTGTGATCTCATTGCTGACCCATCAAAAGGTTGGCCCTCCCTGCAGAAACGCTGATGCATGTTGTATATGCTGATTGCAGTCTAGGTGGGATGATCTTCTTCCTGTAGCTTGTGGCCCAGCAAAAAGTTGTCCCAAAAACGATGGTCTCTATTGACCCAATAGAGGTGAATATTGTGATATGAGACATCCAGAGCTCTGATAGCATCAGAGACATTCGGCTGCACAGCCTCAGGTGATGGTCTTCGACACTTCTGTGTTTCAGATAGTCCAGATCGCGGAGTTGGAGCGATAATCTGCCAGGACGAATGCTTTGTGAGTACTTCATGTGAATTTGTCTCAACTTCTTATGCTCATTTGGGAAATGACACTTTTCACTGACATTCTAAGAGCGTTCTTCCTCTAACTAAATGGATTAGGTCATGCTTGTGAAGCCACAGATATAGACAGCGTGGCCATCACAGGGAAGGCATTTGAGGAATGCAGGGGAATGGGTCCGTCAGAAGTGGGAGGGCCTCGTCTTGTCCCAGAATCATTCTAATCTTGATTGTCCTGCAGGTGGCAACGGGCTACAACGGTTTTCCACGAGGTTGTTACCATGGTTGCTACCTTTCAAGTCGCGACCAAAGTGAGACTAAGAACCCCAACCTGCTCATCTGTGCAGAGGCTAACGCTCTTTATTTCAGGTAAGACACAGCACGGAAATGTACCCTTCAGCCAACTGTGGCCATGCTAGTTACTGGATGCCCATCTACACTAAACCCCTTCCCATGTACTCGGCTGGTAGCGGTCTCTGTCTTGGTGTTTTAGGTAAAGATGAAAATACAGAAAATCACCTTCAATCTGGCAAGCCCAAGACTCGGGTTTTGCTGGTCTCTCCTCTAGACTATCGGATGGTATACAATTAATGCTCCACCACATTTTTCTTTTAATGTTTATTTTATTAAAAGTAATTGTACAAAGATAAAATGTTCGGCATCTAGAATTATACAATTATTGTGCATTCATTTTTAACCTTATAACCTAATTTGAAAAAATGGAAAAAAGGAAACAAAGGGAAAGCAAGAAAAAAAGAAAGGAAAAAGTGAAAGGATATAGAAAAGAACAAGAAAAAGTCCCCTAAGCTACCAAAGCAGTGCAGCAGAGAGAAAGAGGAATAAGAAAAGATGGAGAAATACCTTGCCCCTCCCCCCCCCCCCCCCCCTCAATCAACGTAGCATCGGGTTTAAATTTAAATTTGTGTTTAACCATACTATTGTAAAAATTCAGTAAAGGGTGTCCATGTCTTAAGAAATTGATCTGTTTTTTCCGCCAAGACAAGCCTAATGTTTTCCAAATGTGGTCTCGAACATATCTGTAATCCACATCTTCACTGTGGGGACTGTTGTCTGTTTCCAAAATTTAAGTATTCATTTTTTCGCCGTTATTAGGCCGTAATTGAGGAAACGTCTTTGAAATATTGTTAGCTTAGAACAGGCCTCTGACATACCTAATATGATCAGTTTTATATCGGAGTCCAATTTAGTTTTAAGTATTTTGGAAAAGGTATCAAAAATTCCCCTCCAGAAGTTTTGTAACTTTGTGCAGGAAGCAAAAGAATGGGTTATAGTTGCTTCGTGCAGGAGACATTTATCACAAATAGGAGAGACATTTGGGAAGGTCTTGTTCAATTTAGACTTTGAGTAATAAAGTCTATGCAGTATTTTAAATTGTATCAGGGAGTGCCTGTATTTTAAATTGTATCAAGAGGACAGTAATGTATGTATAAAAGTCTTTCCTCCCAATTATCCTTTGAAATTGATAGACCCAATTCATCTTCCCATGCTCGCCTAATTATTTCCGAAGGTGGGATATGTGCAGTTAAAAGGGTATTGTAAATATAGGATATTAACTTACTTGTATCTGTCTTTCTATTCATGCATTTGTCTAATATATCTGGGCCCATAGAATGACAGTCTTGCGTGTGTGTTTTCACATAGTCTTGGATTTGAAGATTTCTAAAAAAATTACTAACTTTTATGCTCCACCACAATTAATACATTTTTACTCTTTAACGTTACATGGCAAAATAATACATTTTCCAATAAAGTTAATGGGAGCCTGGTAAACAAGACTTCAGTGAGTGGGAAGGGAGAAGAGGGATGGAAGCCCTTGTGAGAGTATGGGAAGCACAGCAAACATAAAGGACAAAGGACATTTATTGTAACGTACACCAATTGGTGTAGTGAAATTTGAGTTGCCATTGCAGCACACCAATAAAAATAAAACACAACATTAAAGAATTTGACATTAAACATAAAATCATCCCCCCACAATGGTTCCCACTGTGAAGTAAGGCAACAAAGGCCAGTCCTCTTCCTCTATGTTCACCCATGGTCGGAGCCCATCTGAGGCCCCCGCAACGGCGGCCCGATGTTTCAGGCCCTCTCGCTGGATGATGGGGCCCCGGCGTCGGGAGAACACTCTCAGCGGCCTGGAGTGTCCGGAACGGCCGCTTCCTACTGGAGACCGTGGCTCCTGAAGTCCACAGGCTGCGCTGGTCGGAGCTCCAACACAGGCGATCTCAGCGAAAGATCCCAGGCTCCGCAGTGTTTAAACTCAGCGCCGCACGCGGCTGGACGCCCCGCAACGACAGCTCTGCGATGTTGGAGTCGGTGGCCACAGCACCCCAGAGCCCACCACACGGCGACCCAGGCAAGGCATAGCCCGCTCCGCGATGATGCCCCAGCGCTGCGCCGCCGCCGAAGCAGAAGCTCTGGTCGGTCCCGGCAGAAAATGCCGCTCCGGTCCCATTTGGTAGGCCGCGAGGAGAGGGCGAAGATGCGGCCCGGAGAAACCCGCATCTCCAACCAGGTAGGGACTGAGAAAAGCAGTTTCCCCTTTCCCCCCCACATAAAAAAACTAGAAGACCTCCAAGATTAAACTTTTAGTAAACTAAAAATAATAAAAAAGGGTGAAAGGACGAACAGCTGCAGGCTGGGCAGCCATACTCGACAGCCCCCCCACTCAAGGGCGATCAACGGTATATTATATAGATTCCTTGGTTTTCGTGGCCTATAATTAAGTGTGGGATTTAAATGTGGGCCAATCATCAGTTTGCGTGAAATGACAAAATTGACTGGGTGGTTGACAGCAAGAAAGAAAGTTCTCAGCCACAAGAAGATAATCAGTGTTCTCATTGTTTGGATTCAGATCAGCACTGTGGGTGTCACACATGTGGGAATGGCAAAGAATATGTTGTAAATGGAAGGATAGTGTAGATGAACAGAGCAATCTTAGGCTGTGGAACACAAAGATAATGTTGTAGTCATAGAATCATATGACATTGAACCAGGCCGTTTGGTCTAACACATCCAGGGCACCCATCCCACCTCATTACTTGGCCCATAGCGTTCTATTCCTTGGCAATTCAAGTGCTCAGCTGGACAAATGTGGTCAGTGACCCCGTTTCAATAATTTTCCTGGACAGTGCATTCCAAATACTTCACTCTGGGTAAAGAAGGACCCCCTCATATCCCCTGTTAATATCTTACTTTAAATCTATGTCCTCTGATATTTAGTTTACTTTAGACTTTAGAGACACAGCGTGGAAACAAGCCCTTCGCCCACTGAGTCCGCACGGTCCAACGATCCACTCAGTCCGTGCGGTGCAGCGATCACCCCGTACACTATCAATATCCTACACACTAGAGGTGTGAAACACACTACACACACTGCACACTACTCCTACATCCTACAGGGACAATTTACAATTTTACCAAATCCAATTAGCCGACAAACCTGTACATAGAAACATAGAAACATAGAAAATAGTTGCAGGAGTAGGCTATTCGGCCCTTCGAGCCTGCACCGCCATTCAATATGATCATGGCTGATCATCCAAATTAATATCCTGTACCTGCCTCTTCTCCATAGCCACAAGGCCTTTTAGCCACAAGGGTCACATCTAACTCCCTCTTAAATATAGCCAATGAACTGGCCTCAACTACTTTCTGTGGCAGAGAATTCCACATCTTTGTAGTGTGGGAGGAAACCAGAGATCCCGGAGAAGACCCACGCAGGTCATGGGGAGAATGTACAAACTCCATAGACAGCCTCCAGTCAGGATCGAAACTGTGTCTCTGGCGCTGTAAGGCAGCATCTCAACCGCTGCACCACTGTGCCGCCCAAAGTTTCCCCACAGGCTATCTGATCTGTACCTCTCATAATTTTGGATACCTCAATTATATACCCTCCGATCCTAGTGTCTCCAGTCTCTCCTCATAATTGATCTGCCCCACATCCAGGTGAATCTCCTCTACTTCTCCCCAGCACTGCACACTGTACTCCGGCTGAGGTATGTTGAACATTTTATAAAGTTGGAGCATAACCTCCTTACTTCTGTATTCAGTGCCCCCATTAATGAAGTCTAGTATCGTTCACATATCAGACCTAAATCTAAGGATGTTGGGAAGATTATGTCCAGGACTCCCACAATTCCTTCCCTCCTTCCCTCAGCATCCCAAGATACAACCTGGTCCAGCTGAGATCCATTTTCTGTGGGGCTGCCCTTTCTACCTCCCCTGCACGGGTAATCTCATTTCGGAACTTGAGACACAAAGTTGTGAAGGACCCTCCCCTGTGTCGGCTACCCTCCGTGATTTATTTTGCTGAAGAGGAAGTTCTGGGTGAGGACAGTAATCAGGAGCATCACAATAGCTCCCTGTTCATGATCGAGCGTGAAGGTTGGTTGTATGGAGGATGACTCTCACCTCCGAACTCTGAACACTCACAATTTGTAAGAGGAATTTTCTTTACTACTCCCCCTATGTAAATCCCCCTATGATTCTATCACGCACTGACACAGTGGGGGCAAGTTACAGAGGCTGATTGATTTAGGAAACCAGAGTAGTTGAAGCGAGACTGTGCATACATAGAAACATAGAAACATAGAAATTAGGTGCAGGAGTAGGCCATTCGGCCCTTCGAGCCTGCACCGCCATTCAATATGATCATGGCTGATCATCCAACTCAGTATCCCGTACCTGCCTTCTCTCCATACCCTCTGATCCCCTTAGCCACAAGGGCCACATCTAACTCCCTCTTAAATATAGCCAATGAACTAGCCTCGACTACCCTCTGTGGCAGGGAGTTCCAGAGATTCACCACTCTCTGTGTGAAAAAAGTTCTTCTCATCTCGGTTTTAAAGGATTTCCCCCTTATCCTTAAGCTGTGACCCCTTGTCCTGGACTTCCCCAACATCGGGAGCAATCTTCCTGCATCTAGCCTGTCCAACCCCTTAAGAATTTTGTAAGTTTCTATAAGATCCCCTCTCAATCTCCTAAATTCTAGAGAGTATAAACCAAGTCTATCCAGTCTTTCTTCATAAGACAGTCCTGACATCCCAGGAATCAGTCTGGTGAACCTTCTCTGCACTCCCTCTATGGCAATAATGTCCTTCCTCAGATTTGGAGACCAAAACTGTACGCAATACTCCAGGTGTGGTCTCACCAAGACCCTGTACAACTGCAGTAGAACCTCCCTGCTCCTATACTCAAATCCTTTTGCTATGAAAGCTAACATACCATTCGCTTTCTTCACTGCCTGCTGCACCTGCATGCCCACTTTCAATGACTGGTGTACCATGACACCCAGGTCTCGCTGCATCTCCCCTTTTCCTAGTCGGCCACCACCTAGCCAGACTCCATAGAGACAGCACCCAAGGTCAGGATTAAACCCGTGTCTCTAGAGCTATGATACAGTGACTCTACCAGCTGTGTCACTCTCCACTGGTATGAGGACCCTACATTATGGAATATGTCTACTTTATGCTGCCAGTCAGTGGCATCCAAACATGGACAGCTCCTCACACTAGAAGACCAGCAAGTTTTGGGCATGCCAGAGTGCATCTTTCACTGATGTCCCATCAGCAGCTTAAGTTTGTCCCAAAGTGTCCCGGACCACAGAGTCCTGCCAGTATAATGAGATGAATTATAACAAAGACCACTGCCTGCTATTTCCAGACTATCTTGGCCAATGCATTTTCCAGAAGGTTAACGTCAGTGTGCGGGGATCGCTGGTCGGCATGGGCTTGATGGGCAGAAGGGCCTGTTTCCGTGCAGTATCTCTAAACTAAACTAAACTAAACTAAAAAGTCTGAAGAAGGATCTCGACCCGAAACGTCACCCATTCCTTCTCTCCAGAGAAGCTGCTTATCCCGCTGAGATACTGCCGTATTTGGTGTCTACCTTCGATTTAAATCAGCATCTGCAGTTCTTTCCAAAACTAAACTAGAGCTGGAGCTCAACCCAGTGTCTGTATTTCTCTCCTGTGGTTAATTCACACAATCGGAAGCAAAAATATTTTCTGTGTTTGTACGGCAGGCATAAACAGGACCTGAAAGATGCAACATTGTACACCAGCTCATATCCCTGCCCTGAGTGCTTGGATTTAATCAAAGAAACCAAAGGTATCACAAGGATTGTTTGTGTGAAACCCGAAGGTGAATTTTCCGCCACACCCATGGAGGGAATAACATGTAAAATGGTAAGTGTCGGTAGTTACAGGAACACTTGGGAACTCTCAATAACATTTAAAATCTTTTATTTACTCATTGATTTGAGCCCAGCTCATGAGAGTGAAAGATGTGATGGGAAGAACAAAATCACAAAGAAGCAGAGGAGAATGGGAGAAATCATGGGAGAAAGAATGGGAGACAACAATGTTAATTGTCCTGAACACCAGGAGTTAGGAGCATGCAATGATGACATCAAAATTGAGATGAGCGGGGAATGAAAGCCATTAGCCGCAATCTTGGGTATAGCCAGTTTTCATTAAGGTACAGTGTTGCTAAGGCATTTGCTCCTGTTAGTCAGGTGTGATTTGCATTAATTTATGTAAGCAACTATTTATTGTTCTGAGCTAAAGCTTCACAAGATATTAACAGGGTTTGGCAATGATGAAGCAACTGCCCACCCTCCATCTTCACATTCCCCAGTACTTCTCCCCTGTTCTCTTCCTTTGTCTCTTTCATTTTCCAATCCTGCCATTTCCCAATCCTATTTTCTCTCTCCCCTTTCCCTTCCCCTACCCTCACTCTCACCATCTCCCTCCCAAAATCATTCATCCTTTCTACCCCTCCCCACCCTACACTGTAACATACCAGCACCATTTCATAACCCCAGGCAGTCAATAAAAACATTTCAGCAGAAAATACATGCATTTTTTAGTACAAATCCATTTTTACTTTGATCTGTCTTGTGATCATGTGTGGTGAATTCTGACAGTGAAAAAGCAATTCTGTCATTACCCAATGCCTATGTCAAGCCTAAGCTGCCTCTTCCTTTGCAACGGGTCGACATGCACACATACAACTCTGTAATCACTGAGGAATTTGGCAATGCCAACACTGGTTAAGTTGCTCCCATTGTCTCTCGCAAGCAACACTGAGAAACTACGTTTGGCAAAGATCTTTCTCACATTTGAAATCATGTTCGAGAGGTTGAAGAATCCAAAGGAGCCGCTCCTATCTGGAAAAAATGGACACCCATCATAATGACTTTTCCCATGGACGGAACTGCAATATCCATGTCCATCATCAACAGCCAGTGGGGTCACCCATTCCTTCTCTCCAGAAATGCTGGCTGTCCCGCTGAGTTACTCCAGCATTATGTGTCTACGTTCCATCATCAACAGTTGGCCAAGGCCAAGCCCTGGGAGAACCTGCAGGTGGATACTCGTGATGACTTGAGTTGCTTTTGTTCCTTCAGCCCAACTGCTCCAAGGCATCCAGACAGAACTTCCAGCAACTTGCTTACAGCAATATACACCTTGAGTGACCTACAAGCTGCATATTTAGAGAAATTGTATCACATCATTCTCAGTGCTCCTGCACAAAGTCAACAATGTATTATCTTCACCTTCTTCATGCAGAATGCTTTCAAATATGCATGAGAGGGTAATGTTATAGCCCTTGCCATGGCCTTGGTTGTATGCATATATACCAAATCCTATGTCTGAACTCTGTCTGATGCCATTTGAGATATCTACCTGAATTCACCAAAAATACCCCACAGAAGATTTTGAAAATCATAACATTCTGGCTGGTCAAGTACTTGTGGAATTTCTTCACTCTACAGACAATGCTAAACATTGTCAATTATTTCATTTAGAGATATAGCATGGAAACAGTCCGCTTGGCCCAACAGGTCCGCACTGTACAATGATCACCTGCACACTAGTTCTATCTTACACCCTAGGAACAATTTACAGAAGCCAAGTGATCTACAAACCTGTATATCTTTGGAATGTGGGAGGAAAGCAAAGCACTTGCAGAAATCCCACACGATCACAGGGAGAACGTACACTCTGTAAAGACAGCACCCATAGTCAGGATGGAACCCAGGTCTCTGGTACTGTAAGGCAACAACTCTACTGCTGCTCCACAACATAATTGATATTGCTCTGTTTTGGAAAGAAACCTCGATGTAACATCAGTCAGTCGCTCATGCAGTGTGGCTCTGTACGAGCCGCACAGTGCCATATAGACTCAGTGGAACAAAGTACCACAGGGAAGCAGCAGGAGTTTCACTGGATCATGAGCAACGGTCTGTGAATGCCACAGCTTCTGCTTCCACTCTCTGTTTCCTTTCCCATCTTCCATGATGCAGCACGTCAATGAAAATAACAACCAGCCTGTACTCGAACCAACTTTGTATAGGCATGTCTGCAAATGAGACAATTCTACGAACGGAGGATATTTATATAGCGTGTGAAAAAAAAGGGACATCATTTGTGCCACGTGATTAACTACACTACAGTCCACGATGTTCATTCACGATTAACGGGAAAGATCGGGAGACGGACAAGTCAGTCGCACAAATGACAGAATTGCCGAGTACCGTGGGAACTCTTTATCGTGGGAACACTTTATCGTGCGGAACTCGTGCTGGACCACGACCACTTCACTCGGGTGACATCTTGCTTCAGGTCGCACCGTGAGAACTCGCCATTACTCCCACTCCCTGGGGCGCTGTAATGAATGTGGGCAGGCTGTTTACCCTTAAAACCTTCACTGGATTAGTTTAGTTCCGAGATACAGAGCGGGAACAAGCCCCTCGGCCCACCGCGTCCGCAGCGACCAGCGATCCCCACACATCAACACTATCCTGCACACACTAGGGATAACTTACATTTATACCAAGTCAATTAGCCTACAAATGTGTGCGTCTTTGGAGTGTGGGAGGAAACCGAAGATCTCGGAGAAAACCCACGCAGGTCACGGGGAGAACGTACAAATTCTGTACAGACAGCACCCGTAGTTGGGATCGAACCCGGGTCTCCGGCGCTGCAAGCACTGTAAGGCAGCAACTCTACCGCTGCGCCACTGTGCTGCCCTTACCGATGATGTTGCATATCCTACCTTGTTTCCAATATCTACTTGAAACTCGGTTTCTTCTCATGGAGCTGCCTTCTATCATCACAGATACACAAAATGTGCAAAGCCACATCAACATTTTAAAGGTACTTTGGTTAAAAGGCATTTAGACAGACACTTAAATAGGCAAGACTTCGAAGGATATGGCCCGAAAGTGGACAAATGGAATTAGTGTTGATGGGCAAAAAGTGTGGACTTGGTGGAACGAAGGGCCTGTTTCTGTGTGGTATGAATCTATAATCCTATTTCCTACGATCTCAAACTGTACATGTTCAGAAGCTGTGTCAAAATCTGTAAAACTCCGTAAAGTTTAAGAACCTGATAATTGATGGGTAAAAACTGTTCGTGAACCTGAAGTTCATGGTTCTCAGGCTCCTGTGCCTTCCTCCATATGCTCGCAGTGAGAAGAGAGTGTGGCCAAGATGGTGTGAGTCCTTGATGATATTAACTCACAGCCCAAATAGAGACGTATAAGATTGAACTGTGAGCTATTACAAAAATAAAAAAGCATCTGAGGATTAAAGGTCTGGTGCCTGTCCTCTTAGGAAAATATTGAAAATAACAACAGGAGCAGGCTATTCAGACCCTCCAGCCTAACCTGCTTGTTCCATCATTCGATGAGACCTCAGCTGTTCTTCTACCTCAGTGCCAATTTTCTGCACTAACTCTGTGATTCTTGATTCCCTTACAAATAAAAGCTCCATTAATTTCTGCCGTAAATGTACAGCGACTGAACCTCCACAGCTCCTAGGAGAGAATTCCAAAGATTCACCACACGGTGAAGGACCTTCTTCTCTGGCCTTAATGCCTGCTCCAGAACTCTCGAGAAGCACACCATCATTCAGCACAAATCAGCCAGCTTGTCTATCATCCCACCAACATCGTTCACTTCAGCACTGGTGCATTGTGTCTGCAGTATGCCCCATCTACAAAATGCAGTTACCCTGCCGGACTACCCTGACAACACCTCACAAACGCATGACTTTATTACCAGGAAGCACCAGGAAGTAGGTGCAAGGCAACACCACTACAAGTCACACACCATTCTGACTTGGAAAATACCTTGCCGGTCCTGGAACTCCCTCCCCAACAGCACTGTGGGAGCAGCTTCACCAGTGGGGTGCAATGGTTCAAGAAGGGACTCACTGCCACTTTTTCAAGGGTAGCTGTAGATGGGCAATAAGTGCTGGCCCAGATCCAGAAAAATGAAATTTTAATTCAGAGACACAAATGATTGGCGTCTGGAACAAAAATCAAAGTGCTGGAGAAACTCAACAGATCAAGCAGCATCTGTGGGGAACAGACACTTCAGGTCTGAAAGACCAAATGAGCACATCCACTGGTTCCCCTTATCCTCTGCTGGCTCCAATCTCCTAAAAGAATAAGGGGTAAGCCATTTAGAACGGAGATGAGGAAACACTTTTTCACACAGAGAGTTGTGAGTCTGTGGAATTCTCTGCCTCAGAGGATGGTGGGGGCCGGTTCTCTGCAAACTTTCAAGAGAAAGCTAGATAGGGCGCTTGAAGATCGCAGAGTCAGGGGATATGGGGAGAAGGCAGAAACGGGGTATTGATTGTGGATGATCAGCCATGATCACATTGAATGGGATACATGATCACATGATCACGTTACCTGGGATAGATCGTTTCAGTCATGAGGCTAGGTCTGTTTATCCGGGAGGAGAAGAGGGGATATTACTGAGGTATCTAAATATTTTCAGGGTACAATTTGAGTAGACGGAGGAAACTCTTCTCCATATCAGAGAGAGGTAATAATAGAGGACATAGATTTAGGGTAAGGGGTAAGAGATTCAGAAGGGATCTGAGGGGGTTCTTTTCACCAGAGAGTGGTGAGTTTCTGCAATGCACTGCGGGAGAGAATGGTGGAAGCATAGTTGCTGACAGCATTTAAGACTTGTCCAGATGAGCTTCGTCATAGAAGACTGGACAATAGCTGAAAGATGGGGTCAATCTTTAACAATCAGATGGGTGCTGATGGGTTAATGTGATGGGCCGAAAGGTCTGCTGCCATGCTACATGCCTTTGTGACTATGATTTCCCTCTTGTAGCTCCACATCAACTCTGCCCAATCCTCTTTTTATTGAACACTTCCACTCTTACCACTTCCTTGACTATGAGTGATTACATTTGAATTATAGCTGTCTGATGCATTGACTGTACCCTGTATTGTATTTGTGGCTGACCTTTTTCTTTATTCCTTCCTATCTCTACAACAGTGGAAACAAAACACAGACATAAAAGGTAAGAACATTTACTTTCAGATGCGGTCCAGTTTCTGCCTGGGCTTCTGATTCTGGATCCAACTTTGTCTCCATTCTCATCCAAATCATTTATATAAACAATGAACAATAATGGGGCCAGTACAGATCCCTATGGCACACCACCAGTCACAGGTCTCCAGTCTGAAGAACAACCCACAATCACCCTTTGCTTCCTACCATCGAGCCAATTTTGTATTCAATTGGCTATCTCTCCCTGGATCCAATACGATCCAGTCTTTCAGACTAGTCTACAACGCGGGACTTTGTCAAAGGCCTTGCTAAAGTCTACATTGACAACATCCACCAACCTGCCTTCATTAATCCTCTTGTTACTTCTTCAAAAACGCTAACAGATTAGTGAGCAACAATCTCCTATGCACAGTTATGCTGACTATCCCTAATCAGACTTTATCTATCCAGATGCTAGTAGATCCTGTCCTTCAGAATCCCCTCCAGTAACTTACCCATAACCTTTGTCAGGCAGTTCCCTGGCTTGTCCTTGCTACTCTTCTTAAATAACAGTACAACATTTGCTAACCTCCAGTTTTCCAGAACTTCACCTAAAGCAAGGGCTTCTGCAATATCTTTCCTAGCTTCTCACAACTTTCGAAGATGTAGTCAGTTAAACCCTGGAGATTTATCCACCTTAATGTGCTAATACCACCTCTTTGGTAATTTGTATATCGTCCAATATTTCATTGCCCCCAATTCCTCAACTTCCATAATCATCTCCACCTTAAAAACCAAAGAGAAATATTAATTTACAACCTCACACATATCCTGTGGCTCCCCACATATATGGCCAGGCTGTTAAAGGGACCAGTTCTCTACCGAGCCATCCATTTTCTCTTAATATACCTGCACAACCTCTTGGTATTTTCCTTTACCTTACCTGCTAGATCCATTTCATATCTTAGTTTTGTCCTCCTGTTTACCTTCTTAAGTGTGTTCCTTATACTTACGGAAGCATTTGCTTGATCCTGACTGTTTACACCTGATGTAGGCCTCCTTTTTCCTGACCAGAGCAGCAACACCTCTCATCAACCAGATTCCTTGAACTTGCCAGCCATGCCCTTCATCCCAGTAGAAGCGTGCTGTCCTTGAACTCTTTCTTGCACACTTTTAGAAGCTTCCCGATTGCCAGACGCCACCTATCTGTAGTCTTACCAAATCAACTTCTGCAAGATCCCCCTCCAAATTTCCCCCCAATTTAGGATCTTAACATGGCCCAATCCTATCTTTCTTGATAACTACTTTACAACATAGAATTATGGTCACTAGTCCCAAAGTGCTCCCATGCTGACACTTTAAACACTTGCCCTACCTTGCTTTAACAGGAACTCCAGTGTTGCCCGCTCTCTATTAGGGCCCTCTACAAAGGGATCAAAGAGGCTTTCTTGGACATTTTTTAAACAAATTCCAACCTATTCAAGACCTTTGCCCCGTGGGTTACCCAGTCAATAGAATGGAAGCTATTTTATTCCCACACATACAACCTTATTATTCTTTCAGTTATCTGCGATCTCCCTACACATCTGTTCCATAATTCCCGTTAACTACTGCAGGCCTCTAAAATAATCCCATTAAAAAGATCGTTCCCTTCATGTTTCCAAGATCTACTCATGTAGCCCATATTAGATAATGCCCCAAAACTCTCCTCTCGAAGCACTGCTGTTATGTCCTCCCTCATCAAGACTACTTTTCTCCTCACTTACCTGTACATCTACCATGCCTGTGGTATCTGTACCCTAGAACACTGAGCTGCCAGCCCTGCCCTTCTCTCAGCCATGTTTCTGTTACGGCCATAATATCCTAAACATCCACAGCCAAGATTGTCCCTCTTACCTGATAAATCTTCAGCATTAGACTAAATGCAATTTAAACCACCGATTTTTCCTCCCACTTTGCCGTGCTCTTGGCAGTTGTGTTTACTGAACTTGAATCCCACCACGACAAATGGAGTGATTTCATTTATTTTTTAACTACTCTCAAATGAAGTAACTATTAATACGATAGTAATATTTTTGCCTTATTGCAAACTTTGCCAGTCTTGCACTGTTACCTATAGAGGAGGAGGTTTTCCTGCTTTATTTGTCAACTCTGAAAAGGCTCCACAAACTCACCAATTCTAAGACAACAGGGTGCAACAAAGTGCCTGTCTTCTATCTTCCATATAGAGTCATAAGCATGAAAACCACCCCTTCAACCTGACTTGCCCATGCTGACCAAGATGCCCCATCTACTTTAGTCCAACCTGCTAATATCCCGTTAATCCTTTCCTATCCATGTACTTGCCCAAATTTATTTTAAACATTGTTCTAGTACCTACCTCAACTGCCTCCTCTGGCAACTTGTTCCATAAAACCCTCTTGTCTCTATTAAATGTTTCCCTCTCACCTTAAACCTATCCCGTCTGATTCTTGATTCCCCAGCTCTGGCTAAAATACTCTGCGCATTCACCCTACGTATTCCCCTCATGATCCTGTACACATTTCTCCAAAGTTTCTGAAATTCCAAGCACTCTATTACTGGTGACTGCAACTTTAGTGATTCCTCCGTAACTACTTCTCTGTCGCTCCCCACAACCTGCTTCTTTGCCATGTTTTTAGTCGCCTGTGTTGAGCACGGTCTCAATCATTGCCTCGTTGGTGTGGCTGTGCACCATGCTGGTATCTTTTACAATGTCAGCGTGCTTTACTGGATCACAGCAACCCTGCAAAACAGGGCGAGACTATTCTGTCTCGTATTGCCGTGGTCCGCAGCCCTGCGGGTAACTGCATTTTACGTACTTCTTTCATATGATGATGGTTTCTGTCTATCCCACCTTGTGGGACTGTCATTTGCAGACCCTCATCACCTTTATCTCTGACTAACACACACACATCAACTATTCTGCTCCCTGGTTTTTGACCACTCATCCCATTGCTTTTGATCTTCATAACCTTATGCGTCTTAGTTTAAATTTCCCTTCATCTCCGAGAGCCAGCTTTCCAGTCCCGGCAACATCCTAAATCTCTGCATCCTCACCTGTGAAATCATATCTTCCAGTAATGTGGTGACCAGAACTGCGTGCGGTATTCAAACTGTGGCCTTATCTGTGTTTTACATAGTTCTAATATAACTTTCCTGGTCTTATATGCTGTGCCCTTTTTAACCACTGTATTGACCTGTCCTGCAGCCTTTAAAGATCTGTGGACATCAGAAGCAAAGCTTATCCCGTATATATCCGCTGTGAGCGGCTGATCAGTGTGATGGAATAAATGCATGTTTTGAGAAATTCTGTTCGAAGAATAAGTTAAAAACAAATATTTAAAATAAAATGTGTTACCATGGGAACTTCTCTTTCTCACAGGAGATACCATAAATTGCCTGGACTTCACGAGCTCAAATGAGAAGCTTACGCAGGAGACCACAGATGAGGGAGAATGTGAGTGAAGCAACAGATGGTGGTCAGCGTGGATTTTACTGTGGCAGTGCCTTTGAAGTCCTGCGAGAAAACAGGACCACGCTGAGTTGATGGGATGACTATTCATACCCAGCACCCATCAAAAAGCTTCCTTCACTATCTGTTACAAGCAACCAATAGTTTGTAGTTTAAATCATTGATGTAATCTTTTAAATCTTTAGATGCAATAATAATACTTTAAAATTAAACAAAGGAAATAGGAAGTATGAAAGTCCAGTGAAATACAAGTGGGAATTAAAGATAAAATTAAAGGAGGAAATAGAGGGAAATTATTTAGTTTACTGGTTGGGAAGCAGATCTGGGAAATAGGTGGTAGTTAGATGGGTGGCTAAATGTTCCAGCAGAACCAAATCTTGATTAGTCTAGCTGCTGTTCGGATTCCTTTGCTGATCATTGAGCAGGGTGTTCACATGTGATGGCAGCATTTTTCCACATTACACATTGCACCTGCAGACCAAGTAGGTTTTAAGGTTTCAAGGTCAGTTTATTGTCACATGTACCACAAAGTGCAGTGAAATTTGAGTTATCATACAACCATACTAAGTGAAAAGTAACAAGACACACAGACACATGAAATAAAATTTAACATAAACATCCACCACAGCGCCTCCCCACATTCCTCACTGTGATGGAAGGCAATAAAATCCACTCTTCTCCCTCTTTATTCTCCCGCGGTTGGGGTTGTCGAACCATTCACATTCAGGGCCATCAAAGCTCCCACAGTCGATGATCCGAAGCCCTCGCGTCGGGGTGATCGAAACTCCCACGTCGGGACGGTTGAAACTCTCCGCGGCTTGGAGCTCCCGAATCGGTCTCTAACCAGACACCGCGGTCTCCATGATGTTAAAGTCCACAGACCCGCAGTTACTCTCCGCAGTCGATCCCCGGCAAAGAGATCTCTGGCAAAGAGAGCGCCGGGTTGGTCTCCAGGAACGGCCGTGCCACTCCACGATGTTAGGCCGCAGTGGGGACGGAGATACGATACAGAAAAAAATCGCATCTCCGTCGAAGTAAGAGATTGAAAAAAGATTCCCCCAGCCCCCCCACATAAAACCAAGGAATTAAAACATACTCTTTAACACGTACTTATAATGACAAAAACAGTAGGAAGGACAGACAGACTGTTGGCGAGATGAAGAATGGCTGATTTAACGGTGGCACATCTGCTCACAGTGCAGGAGACCCATGTTCAATCCTAATCCCAGTTGTTATCTGTATGGTGTCTGCATGTTCTCCCTGCTATCACGTGGGTTTCTCCAGCTACCCTATCCCACTCCATAGATGTGCAGGCTGGTAGAATCTGGGAGGAGTGCCGTATGTGTGAAGACAATAAGATACGATTAACTTTGGCAATAGTATAATGGTTAAATGGTTTCTTTATTATCACGTGTACCAAGATAGAGTGACATACTATTTTTGCATATAGATCAGCAGGAGTATCACCGTACATATGCACCATCCCAGGGTTAGTACAAAATGTACAAAACTGCCCACTGAGATCATATGCAAGAAGCGCCATTTTGCTGCCATTTCACAGTCCCAGCAGCAGCCGGCCATAAAGATCCAGTGCCGCCATCGCCTCCATTCCGGTCATCCCGCGAACCGTTGTTCCTCTTCTTGCATGGCTCTCTTCAGACCTTGTTCCTCCCCCCACCCCCCCCCCCCCCCACCCCTCTGGGCTCCTCTTACGAGCCTTTTGTCTAGCGTAGCCGTAACCCTCCACCTCCTCTCTGATTCCCAGTCTTCAGGACTGAGCAGAGGCTAGGCTCACCGGACTTCCCTCTCCAGTCCGATTCCCGGCTCCACAGCGGGCAAGCCAGCCTTGCTGTTTGATGCCGCGGCATGCCGGGACCTTCTCACCGTGCCAAGTAGGTGATTGGTGGTCAGCATGGACTTGGGCCGAAGGACCACTTTTTTCATGACATGGCCAAAATTGAAACAAATAAGTTCTGCATTAAATAGCCATATTAGGCCATATTGGGTAGTTGGGGTGTAGGTAATTGTGAAATAATGGAAGTACAATTGTGGAAAGAAAGCAAAGCCCCTAGAGTGAGGGAAAGGGACTGACAGGTCATCTTTGTGCACATCTTTGTGCTCTCTTTTTCACACAGAGAGTGATGAATCTCTGGAATTCTCTGCTACAGAATGTAGTTGAGGCCAGTTCATTGGCTATATTTAAGAGGGAGTTTGATGTGGCCCTTGTGGCTAAAGGGATTAGGGGATATGGAGAGAAAGCAGGTACAGGATACTGAGTTGGATGATCAGCCATGATCACATTGAATGGCGGTGCAGGCTCGAAGGGCTGAATGGCCTACTCCTGCACCTATTTTCTATGTTTCTATGTGCACATACTATATTTGGCAGGATCAGATTTTAATTCATCAGAGATGGTTAGCGTGTAATGGAATGAAAATGACTTTATTCTGACCAAACTCCAGCTTTATATTGCTTTATACTTAGAATGCCAATGTATGCAAGAATGTTATTTTAAATCAAAATTTTAATCCAGCTCATGATTGAATTTGTGTTTTTATGACAATTAAAATCAATGGTGATGGTAAGGAAAATTCTGTTTCATAATTTTTTTAAATCAAAGCTGATGTCTACATTTTGACAATCAGGCCCTTGAATGATTGTGAAGTACTTTGAAATGTTCAATGAGAGGCTCAGTGTGATTGCAGGCCTTCCTTGGTTTTTTTTTCAATCGATGGTCCTTTCCAAAATTATTATGGGTCTCCTTTAACTAGAAGCTAAATAATGATGGGTCAGTCTTGTTAGGATGGACCTGTATCACCCTGCTCTAATGCAACCAAAGCGAGAGTCCAGTAAAATGTAACAAATATCTCATGACGACCATGGAAGCAGATAGAAATTGTAGGATCAGGTGGTTGGTGACTAACTCAGTTATGCAACTTAATTGTAAGTACAACTTATTCCAAAGGTCGTTTTCAATGGTGTTTCGGCCTATGATCCTCAGTTGCAATCACAATGCTCAGTTCACTTTGACGTGTGTCAGTCCAATTTTATTTCTGAACTACTTGGTGGGTCTCAGTTTGGACAGAATCTGGAATAAGAGTGAATCATTTCCAGGAAAGGCTGTAATTCACTGACTCTTGTAATTATGAGAGCAACAACCATGCTGTGAGCCACTCAGATTTGATTTCAGACTGAGTTGCACCAATGCACTGATTATTTAAGGTTCATACTGCAGTGGTGGAAATGTTTCAACGTTTCTTCCAACGTGCAAAGCTTATCCCTGCACCTGAGATTGGCTTGGGGTGCACACATAATTACCTAGACCTAGCAGAGGTCAGTTCGTGATGGGCTGAAAGGTCTTTGCACAGCAATGTATACGTGGATAATGAGGTTCTGGGAGCATCCTCGCCCAGCCCCAGTACCAACAATGATGCTCTGCCTATACTTCCTCAGCACTTTATTCACATCCCGGATGCAGGGGTTTCCACCTGAAACATCAACAATTCCTTTCCTTCCAGTCTCGACACGCTGAGTTCCTCCAGTGCATTGTTTGCCATTCTACTACAAGCTTCGTTGCTCCAGGGATTTCCTGGAAGATGATTCAAGGACATTCTCCTGTGGAAAATGTAACAACCTCACCAGCAAGTGACACTCAAACTGGTGAAGGAGCATTGTGAAATCCACTGAGCCCCTCAGTAGCAGGACCAAGTGAAGTCTGTGCCGACTATGGAAGGAATGCAGGGCATCCCATACAACCCATCCACCCAGCACCACATGATCCACTTGTGGCAGAGTCTACTGATGCCAGAGAGGAATCACCAGCCACCCCAGACCCCATGGAACCAGAGTGTAAAAAAGTCATCCTCACTCCTGCGGGACTGCCCAAGAAGAATGAATGAATGAATGAATAAATTTATTGGCTAAGTATTCACATACAAGGAATTTGCCTTGGTGCTCCGCATGCAAGTGACAACGACATGCATTGACAGTTAGGAATGACACATAAAACATTAATAATAAAACATTATTGATTAAACATGTAAATTAAGTAAAATACCAGAGCACAGGAGGCTACATATTTTTTTAGTTATTGAGTAGAGCTACTACTCGTGGAAAAAAGCTGTTTTTATGTCTGGCTGTGCCAGCTTTGACAGTCCGGAGTTGCCTTCCAGAGGGAAGTGATTCAAAGAGTTTGTGGCCAGGGTGAGAGGGGTCAGAGATGATCTTACCCACTCACTTCCTGACCCTTGCAGTGTACAGTTCATCAATGGAGGGAAGGTTGCAGCCAATAACCTTCTCAGCTGATTGGACGATTCACTGCAGCCTCCGGATGTCGTGCTTGGTGGCTGAGCCAAACCAGACCATGATGGAGAAGGTGAGGACAGACTCTACGATGGCCGTATAGAATTGGACCATCATTGCCTGTGGCAGATTGTGCTTCCTCAGCTGCCGCAGGAAGTACATCCTCTGTTGTGCCTTTTTGACTATGGAGTCGATGGTAGCCCCCCATTTAAGGTCCTTGGAAATGATGATTCCCAGGAACTTAAAAGACTCCACAGATGTGACTGTGGTGTTGTTGATGGTGAGTGGGGTGAGGTGAGGGGGAGCTCTCCTAAAGTCTACTATCAATTCCACTGTCTTAAGAGCATTGAGCTCCAGGTTGTTGCAATGGCACCAGGCCGCCAACTGTGTCACTTCCTGTCTGTAGGCAGATTCTTCCCCATCCTGGATCAGTCCAATCAGGGTTGTGTCATCCGCAAACTTGAGAAGCTTGACAGAGGAGTCAGTGGAGGTGCAGTCATTGGTGTAGAGAGAGAGTAGAGGAGAGGGGAGAGTATGCTGCCTTGCGGTGCTCCTATGCTGAGGGTTTGTGGGTCCAAGATGTGCTTTCCCAGCCTCACATGCTGCTTCCTGTCTGTCAGGAAGTTGGTGATCCACTGACAGGGGTTCAGGCACAGTCAACTCGGAAAGTTTGGAGTGTAGTAGCTCTGGCACAATGGTGTTGAATGCAAAACTAAAACCAACAAACAAAATCAACAAACAATTGCATCTACATTCATGAGCATGTAAGTGCAGTTAGCCGGGTTTGCTGTAAAGTTAAGTTCCTGCCAACTGTACAAACAGCTCTCGGAAGGTCACAAGGGAAATAATTCATCCGACCATCTGATTAAAAGTTACTTTGTAGTCAGCACACAATCTGACTGTCTTGCCTGCCAACTAGGAGTTGCTTTGACCAGCGTTCTCTTTCTTAATAGGTTTGTGGGCTCTTCCTACACATGGCTCTTCAAGGATTTAGATGCTGTTTGGGACCTGTAATAGGCTGAGCCCATTTCAATCAAACATGTACATGTATCCATGGATTCTGCGCAGGCTACTCAGAAGGCCTTGTTGTATTTGCATAACATCAATTTAGAATATCCTGATAGATGTAAAAACACGTCACTGAAGTTGTCTCAAACCTTAAGACCGCTTTTTACCCATCAAGTATTCATTCATTCAGTATAAACCCCTGTAACTGGCAGGGTAAAAGGCTGTCCACTAGAGGGCACCCTACGTATGCTTCTATGGGTGCAGACTTTCCATTAACACGTCTTTACATTGATCATATTTCTTGTTAGTATGTATGTGTATGTGTGGTGACAGGAGTCGACCAAACCATCGTTACAGTTGTACAGAATCTTGGTGAGGCCACACCTGGAATACTGTGCACAGTTTTGGCCCCCTTATTTAAGGAAGAATATAGAAGCATTTGAGGCAGTCCAAAAGAAATTCACTGGGCTAATTCCTGGAATGAGTGGGTTGTCTTGTCCAAAGAGGTGTAAGAAAATTTTTTCTTCGGGGTATAGAAGAATGAGGGTGAACATATTGAAATCCTTAGTGTGTTTGACAGAGTAGATGTTGAGATGTTTCTATAAATGGGGATGCCTTAGACAGGGAATAGAACCACACTAATGAAAGGAATTATGGTGTGGAATTATCTACCCCAGAGCATTATGGAGGCTAGATCACTGGAGATATTAATAAGAAGAAATTAATACATTTTTGAATGATCAAGGGATTGAGGGTTATGGAGAACTGGCACAGAAGAGGAGGCCTGTAGCAGATCGGCCATGATCATATAGAAAGGCAGGATAGGCATGAAGGGCCGAATAGCCTGCTCCTGCTCCTATTGTCTTGTGTTCTTTTGCCATCTCCATCGTTACACAGCTGGAAATGTTTTCCCTGGAGTAAAGGAGGGGTGATCTCATTGAGATTTATAAAATCATGAGAGATAAGGAGAATGGTCAGAGTCTTATCCCACGGTAGGGGACTCTGAAACTAGGGGATATGTGTTTAAGAAGGTAGAGAAAGATTTAAAGGAGATCTTAGGTTAAGTTTTTCACAACAGAACATGATGGGTATGTGGAACAAACTTCCACAAGAAGCGTTAGAGGCAGGTACAATTACAATATTTAAAAGGAGTTGTACTGATGCATGGATAGTTAGGTTTAGACAGATGTGGGCCAAATGCAGGCGAATGGGCTAGATAATTTGATTGGCATGAATGAGTTAGGTCGAAGGGCCTCTTTCTGTGCTGTATTGGTTTTTGAAGCAATCTTCATTACCAGTAATGTAGTTAATCAGGACTGTGATGTCCTATCGCCTCACTCCATGGTTACCTGTGGCATGGGTACTGATAAACCCAATGCTGTTCTGTCTGTATTGGTGGCAATATTATGCAGTCTTTGTCTGTGGCTCCAAGTCCACCTCAATATTGACATTGCTGTCATTTGCCAGCTGACTTGCAGCTCCTTTCCTTGTGCCCTTTCTTCTGTTGAATAGAACACACAATCTCCTGGAAAGAACAATTACTTGCCAAACCCCAGCTATTACAATGATGACAAAGATTTGTTGTCACTGTTTCTGAGCCACAGTATTCGGGCAACAGACTGTCTTTACTTTTGTCGTTGGGAAAAGATGCAATTCTGTGACATTTTGGTTGCCATCTCCATTGAAGTTGCTATCCTACATCTTAAATCAAATGTAAGGCCGTTGTCCCAGAGAGGACAAAGTAAATTTCATCGTAAAGATCGTACAGAAATAAATCTTTCAGTGTATGATCGTAAAGCTCTCCCAGGTTACAATGACAGTATGATGACACACTCACTTCATGTTTCTTGAATTTCCCAATGCATGTACCACTTGTGTAGCTCTCTGCAAACCGACAGCTGGAGTTAAATCACAGTTCCAACTTCAGTATGACCTCTTCAGCACATCTTCAACCTACTGTGGAGCCAAAAAGGTTAAGTGCAAGCAACATGCTTCCAAGCCACGACTGTGGGTGAGATCGCTTTCAGCTGCTTCAGTGCAGTGTCGATCGCAGTTCAGTTTGTGTCATGTTTTTCTGCGAGCACCGAGGAGAAACATTTCTACCCGTCCCGTACGACAGCCAAGGAGTCGCAGGTTGTGTTGTCCATCCCAGGTTTCAGTGTTGCCCATCCTAATGTTGCTCCATCCTTGCTGTCTGCACCCGTTCCCCCTGTGTGATAATAATTACCGCCTTTGCCTTGTTTTAGTGTCTCAGTAAGATTGATGGCTTTTGCTTTAGGAACAGCTGGTGCTGCCTGCAGTCCTGCTCTCTCATTACACCAACTCACCAGTCCCTGCATGGGCATGGAAGCCATCACAGTCAGGATGTTCGACTCTCCCTGAGTCCCAGGGCAGGACAGTGATCCACTGCAAACACAGCAGCAATATTGACTTGGGCAACTCTTCCCACCTGGGCAGTAAGACACAATCCTCACCATCACCAACTGCCTGCAAGGCTGTGACTGTGGGTGAGTTCTAACCCATAAAAGCAAAAGAGAAGGCATATAATATGACAAAGATTAGCAGGAAGCTGGAGTATTGGGAAGCTTTTAAAAACCAACAGAAGGTAACCAAAAAAGCAATAAGGGGAGAAAATATGAAATGTGAAGGGAAGCTAGCCAATAATATAAAAGAGGGTACCAATAGTTTTGTACAGATATATAAAGATTAAAAGAGAGGCTAGAGTGGACATTGGACCATTGGAAAATGATGCTGGGGAAGAAATTGATGGGGAACAAAGAAATGGCAGATGACTGAATACATTTTTTTGCATCAATCTTCACAGTGGAAGACACCAGAAATGTGCGAGAAATTCGAGAGTCAGGGGGAAGATGTGAATGCAGTCACTATTGTTGAGGAGAAGGTGCTTGGGAAGCTGAGCGGTCTGAAGGTGGAATAGTCACCTGGACCAAATGGACCACACCCCATGGTTCTGAAAAAGATAGCTTTTGAGATTGTGGAGGCATTGCTTGTGATCTTTCAAGAATTACAAGAGTCAGGAATGGTTCCAGAGGACTGGAAAATCACAAACCCACTGTTTAAGAAGGGAGCAAGTCAAAAGAAAGGAAATTATAAGCCACTTCGTCTGAGTTCTGTGGATGATAAAGTTTTAGTCTATTATTAAGGATGAGGTTTTGGTGTACTTGGATGCACTTGTTAGGCCAAAGTCCGAAATGGTTTGTTGAGGAGGGATGTTACCTGACAAATCTGTTAAGGTTTTTCGAGGAGGTAACAAACAGGATAGACAAAGAAGTCAGTAGATGTTGTTGACTTGGAATTTCAGAAGGCCTTTTATAAGGTGCCGCACAAGAGGGGCTGGTGTACAAGATAGGAGCCCATGGTATTAGAGGCAAGGTACTAGCATGGTTAGAAGGTTAGCTGGCTGGTCGAAGGCGAAGAGTGAGAATAAAGGGGGCCTTTTCTGGTTGGCGGTCAGTGACTATTGGTGTTCCACAGGCATTGGTGCTGGGTCCGCTACATTTCGCATTGTATATTAATGATCTGGTTGAGGGAATTGATGACTTTGTGGCCAAGTTTGGGTACAAAAATAGTTGAAGGGGCATGTAGTGTTGAGAAAGTAGGGTAGCTGCAGAAGGACTTGGACCAGTTGACAGGTTGGGCAAAGAAATGGCAAATGGAATACAGTGTAGCAAAGTATGGTGGAAGGGATAATGCCGTAGACTACTTTCTAAATGGGGAGAGGATTCAGAAATCAGAGGTTCACAGGGACTTGGAAGTGCTAGTGCAGGAAGTACTAGTGCAGGTTGAGTCAGCGGTAAGTAATGCAAATGCAATGCTAGCATTCGTTTTAAGGGACTAGAATGTCAAAGCCAAAATGAAATGCTAAGGCCTTATCAGCGCTGGTGAAGTCACATTTGGAATAATCTGAGCAGCTTTGGGCCTCGTATCTGAGGAAGGATGTGCTGGCATTGGATAGGGTCCAGAGAAATTGTACGAGAATTATCCTGGGGATGACTATGATGAAGACTATCTACAACTACCTTCGACTACCCTCGATTACCCACGACTAACATGCTGACTTACTACGACTAAACCTACGAGTAAAAAAAGTATCGATTTTTTACATGCCGACCTTTCTTTACTCGCGGGCATTTTTTAACATATTGAAAAAAACGCCGCGACCTAGCCGAGGCCTCGAGTACGCGGAGACCACTCTTGAGCATGAAGGAGAGTTACGAAGACCCCCTACAACCTCGTGTCGACCATGCTGCGAGTATGAGTCGAGGGCAAACTCGCCAGAACTCGCGGATTAGGTCGTCCAAGTGGTACAGGCCCTTTAACAGAAGACCAGAAGGGTTTGCGGGACTTCAGGGGCAGATTGTTCAATTCAGCGTGGATGGAAAGGTCAGGGTTAACCGCGATGGTCAGGGATAGCACCAATCTTTCAACATCCTCTCCCTTCTGCGTATGCTGGGAGTGCGATATGAGAGAGGACAGGGAGCCACTGCAAAAGTGTTGACTTAAGCGTCCCTGTGATGACCCACATTGCAGAGTTGAGGACAGTGTCAACTCGTTTGATGTGGCAGCTATTAGCCCAAGCTGTTGAGCAAAACCCGGCTGTTGAGTAGACTAGGGGTAAGCTTGCGATACGGAGGGTGAGTGCATTGGATCCCCAGCTGTTGCCTGCAAGTTTCCTGATGATGTTGACCCTTTCTTTCAGTATCAGCCACCCTCTTCAGGTGTTCACGATAGGTGAGGGTGCGATCCAGGGTGACTCCGAGGTACTTGGGGAATTCTTCATTCTTCACCGGCTTACCACAAAAGGGCACTCGGAGCTTTGCATTGACGAGCTGATTGCTGAGGTGAAAGGCAGTGACAGTTGGCTTAGATGGGTGAGGGCGAAGTCGCTAGAAGGTGAAGTACTCCTCCATCCCCTTCAAGTCTTGAGTTAGCACTCTGCTGATATCCTCAAGGGCAGCTCCCTGGTAGGCAGCTCCAGTTATACATCTGCACTATACTATTTCATTATTTCATTACTTCATCTCTTTTAGTCATTCTATCTCTCCCTTACTCTGTCTCTCTTTCATTTCATCTCTCCCTTACTCCTCTCCCCACAGCACTTCTCTCCCACTCTTCTCCCCACTGCATATCTCCCTCACTGCTCTCCCCCACTCCATCTCTCCTTCACCCCCCTCCTCCACCATCTCTCCCTCACTCCTCCCCCACGCTGTCAATGCGGTACCGTTACCACTTCACTGTGCATCAGGTTTCTGAGACCTATAGAATGTTTCAAAAGGAATATGAGCTGCATGTGACATAGTGAAACTCCTGGTAGCATTCCCTGAAATATCGAAGGTTGATGATGAATTGGTCAGAGTAGAGCTGGAGAGAGATAATTCACAATGTTTGATTAATCAGGAGGAAGACGAAGTATTGATGTGGCAGGGTCTACAGGATCATAAAGCTGTTCATCAACTATCTACAAATGGGCACATTGGTTGGAAATGATGAGTTGGACCAAAGGGCCTGTATCTGTGCTGCATGACACATATTCAAAATAAACTATGGCTCTGGAATCAAGATCTTTTGCAAAAGCGAGTTAAAACTTGGAATGGCCGGGTTCTCTCAACAATCCTGTAGACCCTGCCACATCAACACTTCGTCTTCCTCCTGATTAATCAAACATTGTGAATTATCATTGGCTGCCTTCCTGGGGCAACGTGGTGGAGAAGGATTCAATGGTGGGGAGTCTGGTCTGTGTGATTGACAGGGCTACATCTATAACTCTCTGCAATTTCCTGTGGTCTTGGGCTAGAGGTGTTCCAAACAAAGCTGTGATGAAGCTCAATAGTATGCTTTCTATGCTGTATCTGTAGAAGTTGGTAAGAGTCATTCACAACATGCCAAATTTCCTTAGTCTTCTGAGGAAGGTGTTGGTGGGCTTTTTGGCCTCATCTTCAATATGGTTGGTCCAGTACAGATTGTTGGTGATATTTATACCTAGGAACTTGAAGCCCTCAACCAACCATCTCCACCGGCACCATTGATGCTGTTTGGAATATGTACTCCACCACGTTTTCTGAAGTTACTAACTGAAGGGGCCAGTGTGGCTTCATATCACACACGTCGTTCACTTACAGCAGTGTGCAAGTAACCTCATGATTTGCATACATTGGCCTTCAGGAAGCCTTCTAAAAGAGCACAACCTGGAATTTGGCTTTCCACCAAGACTGCCCTCCGATTCCAGCTGCGACCAGTGTAGGAATGGGGCATCGCCCCAGTTCAACCATGACGCTGGTGTGAGGCAAGTCTATACCTCAATGCCAGCCGGCCAGCTTTAACTTGTCTCCCCACCCCCTACTGATTGCATCAAGGATGATGTCAGCTGAAGTCAACATTCACAGCGTGAGGCATACACCCTAGGTTCGACCCATGATGTATGGTTGACGTAAATCAGGTCATTATTTTCTCGTTGCGACATACTCTGAGCCAGCCCGAGTATGTTATTGATGACTTGCTGCCTGTGTTTGTGACATCACCCACAGCCCTGGGTTTGCTTGCCCCTGCTGCTCCTGCTGCCCACTGCCAGTCAGAATAGTCTGATCGCACGCAGCTTACTGAGGATCTTCTCAGGGGAGAGTACAGTAACCAACCCAAGAGCCAGCTGATCATGGGTAAGAATGTGCTTCAAAGCTGCTTCTTTGATTGTGATATGTCCGAATCCTAGACCAATTTAAGAGTGAGAATGAACTCAGTGGCTGAGGATGTGGGAGGGAGGTGGGGCTTTAGGCATCTGATGAGTTTGGTGGGCATTAAGCCCATGGTGTGCATGTGCAGTCAATGTATTGGGCCTGCACTGTTAAAGGCTAAATGGAGGCAGGGAGGGGAAAGAGGAGAAGGTAGACCCCTACCCACAGATTATCCCTTGGGAATATACTGGGATCCATCCATGCGCAGGCATATTTCAGAGGAGTGGTGTATAAGGTGGATGACGTCTTTAGTAGCCATGGCAACTGCGGCCAGCCAGCATCTGTGCTAGAGCTGCCTCCTCCACCCTGACATTCAGAGCAGCCACAGATGGTCCACACACTCACCTCCTCTCACAGTTGCTTAATGCAGCTTCTCACTCTCACCTCTGCTCCTTTTGCCAGTCATATCATGCATATATAGTTTTCCATCTCGCTCTATCGTTCTCCACTGAATGAAAGCCCCTTCGGCATCTGAGAAGATTAGGCATGTCCAGGAGGAACTTCTACAAATTCACCATAGAAAATATTCTGATGAGATGCACCTCAGACTGAAATGGCACCTGCTCTGCTCTTGACCACTAGAACCCCCAGGGAGAGCTGAACTCAGCCCAGTCCATCATAGGCTTGTCACTTCACTCCATCCAGTCCACCTTTATGGTGTGTTGCATCAGGAATGCTGGAAATAGTGTTCAGGGTGCCTGTCATCCTTGCCATTCCCTTTTCACTCTTCGGCCTTCCAGTAAAAATACAGGAGCTTGAAGTCCAGACTAAGGAGGTTCTTCCCCACTGCTCTCAAACTCCTGAACCAATCAACCTCTTTTTAACCCCCTTCCCCGAGGAGCTGCTGCATACTGTTACTCATAACTGTATCTCATTTAGTCATTCCGTTATTGTACTTTAACATTGTTTTGCACTGCTTCTGAATGCACTACAGTCAATCAATCAATCAATCAATCAATCAATCAACCTTTATTGTCATCTTGCAAGCAACAGTTGTACAGTGCAAAATGAAAAGACGTTTCCCAGGGAATAGCGGAGCATCGCACATGAAATTTAAAACATTTCACACATAATACTAAAAACAATCCAGTCCCTGATGGAACAGTATAAATAGTTAAAAGCAGGTAAAACACAATGTTAAAATACAATAACCCAATCATAAAAATGTCCGGGGCAGCTGATTTGAGTGGCCAGTGCCAGTTATTAAAGTGGCCAGTGCCAGTTATTAAAGTGTCCGTGCCAGCCGCAGAATCAAGTGACTGTGAGTACAGAGTGACTGTTTAGCAGCCTCACATCCTGTGGTAGGAAACTGTTTAGCAGTCTTGTGGTCCGGGCTTTGATGCTTCGATATCTCTTGCCTGATGGCAGGAGATCCAGGTGTATGTGGAGGGTGTGCAGTTTGTCCTTAGCAATTCTCTGAGCTTTTTTCAGACAGCGGCTCTGGAACAGTTCTTGTACCGAGGGTAGGAAGTTCTTGCACCATTCTGCTGTTTTGCACTCATCCTTGTGCTTACCGTTGTATTTATCATTACTCTATGTACACACTTTACTCTGTGAACTTCACATCAAGAAGGAATTTTATTGCGCCCTGATGTATGTGCAATAAACTAATCTGAATTGAATCTGAATCTAATTTGATCCCTTGGACCATTGCAATCAGTCACTGCTTTACATCCTCGCCAATCAGGAGCTCACAAGCAGACGGCCCTTCAGCACTGAGCTGATGAGGGTGCCCTGGATAATCCCCAGAGAGAGAAAGTAGGATACTTCATCATCATCTTTTTCCTGAAGACCTCCAGCAGAAAGAAGAGGAGGAGGAGGAGAAGGAGCAAGTCAGAAGTGAGTGGTGTTATTACTGACATCCAGGATCCTCTAGTAAGGAACCCCTTTCACAGGTTCCTTTCTCATGTTAGAGGTGAAACTCTAACATGAGAACTGAGGTTAGAGTAACTGGAAGAATAACAATCTGTTTTTGGGATTCCACAGTCAACGTACCAGGACAGCAAAGCACAACCTCATTGGTAGCATCCCACAGGTAGACCAGAGGCAGCCTTGCTTATGCTCCAGATTGTCTTATGCTTCTGCTTCAGACAATGATCAGTTGCAGGAACCTGACCAGGAGGTCCCCGTATATCACATGAACCAGGCTCCCCACCAACCCCTCCTCCCACCTCCCAATGCCCAACCCAATCAACTCCATCCACAATTTGCACTCCTCGAAAAATCAACCAATATAATCAAGGATCAATTCCACCCCAGTCATTCTCTCTTCTTCCCTTCCCATCACACAGAAGATACAGAAAGTTGAAAGCAAGTACCACCATATTCTGGAATAGCTTCTTCCCCACTGTTATCAGACTGTTTGATGGTCCTCCAATACGCTAGGGTGTTGTCTAGATCTTCCACTCTATTTCATTATGGACCTTGCCCTTTATCTATCTGCACTTTCTATGCAACTGTAATGCTATAATCCTGCAACACCACTGTATAGTCTGAATTCTGGCATTTTTCTTTTTGCACCACATTTTATACTTGTGTGTGGCTTGATTGTACTCATGTATACAGTAGTGGGGCTTGATTGGAAGGCACGCAAACAAAGCTTTTCACTGTACCTCACTACACATGACAAATAAATACCAATACCAGTACCAGATGTCAGTCAATGACTTCCAAATCGCTAAGTGGCTATGCAGTTAAATGCAGCGATGATAACATCACTTTGGTAATGTGGCACTGATATTTTCAGTGACACACGTATATGATGGCAATGATTCCAACTTGACCAAAGTCCATGAGAAATCACCAGCAGGTGGTTTTATGAGATATCCATTGTACCAAAGTTCACCAAGTGCAAACATCTGTCCTCATTACTTCATCCATTAGCATTAGGGAGTCTTGTCGGGGGTGTGTGTGTGTGTGTGTGTGTGTGTGTGTGTGTGTGTGTGTGTGTGTGTGTGTGTGTGTGTGTGTGTGTGTGTGTGTGTGTGTGTGTGTGACACACTCGCTGACAGATTCCACAGATGGCAACGATCAATGTCAAGGTCAGCACATAAGCACTGCCTTCCTATCCTTCCTTTTCCAGCCACTCCCTTGCTTCCAATGCAAGACAACTGCCTTCAAAATAGGACATGGCATAGTCTTGACCCAAGGTTTCAAATAGGTGCCAGTGTCAAGTTGGCAGTTTCAGCTAACATATTGGCTACCTTGCGCAGAAGTGCGGAACAGACTGGAGGTCAGGTACCACGATCACTGACCCCTCTCTCTTAGCACTGCATGAATTATCGAGCCGAGGGGCTGGTTTACCCTGCCACACTCGACATGTATCAGCTTTATGCCAGCCAAGACTTCCACATCCAGACAGTGCTGGTGTAATTCAGAGGATAGACATCGACTACGGAGAACATGGCGCAGGTGATGTTTCACATTGGGACCCTTCTTCAGACTGATTAGATTGTTTGAAGAAGAGTCCCAACCCAAAACATCACCTATCTATGTTCTCTAGAGATGCAGCCCGACTCATTGCCATGCTCCAACATTGCGTCTCTTTTTTTGTAAACAAGCTTGCGTCTCTTTTTTTGTAGTTCCTTGTTTCTACATGTTACCACATCCAGAGTAGCATTTGTCAGGTATCACAAACCTTAACTGAAAAGTTACATTAGACTAAGTTGTTCATTATTGTTCTTTATTTCTTTGGCAAGACCTTTAAGAGCATTCTGCTGATTTATAGAATAGTGGTTAGGCCACATTTGAATTATGCAGTTCTAATCACACCATCAATGGAAGTATATGGAGGCTTTGAAGAAGGTTACCAGAATGCCACCTGGATTATAGGGTTGTAGCTAAAAGAGAGGTTGGACAAGCTTGGGTTGTTTTCTCTGGTGCGTTGCAGGCTGAGGGGGAGACCTGATAGAAGTATATAAAAATTATGAGAAAAATTAACTAGATATGGCAGACAATCTGAAGTCAAGGAAGACATTTTTTTTTTTAAACTGGAGAGAAGGTGAGAGGGGCAAAGTTTAAAGGAGATATGAGGGGCAAGCATTTTTACACAAAAATTGGTGGATTCCTGGAACACGCTGACAAGGGTGGTGCGGAGCCATACAAGCACATGGATTTGCAAAGAATGGACGGATATGGATCACGTGCAAGAGATTAGTTTAACTTGGTATCATGTTCAGCATGGACATTGTAGACAAAGGTCTTGTTACTGTGCTGTTCCATGTTGAATGTATATTTGTTTCTTTGGAATCATACAATGTGTTCATCAGTGGGGAGCTCACCCAGGGGCACATGTTTCTGTCCCAGGGACACTCATGGGCTCCAGCTTCCATCCATCAATTGGGGTTTCTCCCAAGGACACTGACGAGCCTGCAGCAAGCAGATGAGGCATTTTTATTTTACCAGTGATGATGACACAAAGAGAGTGGGAAAGTAAACTATGAGGACATGAGGCAGCTACAGGGAGATATCGATAGGTGAGGTGAGTGGGCAAGGAGCCAGCAAAGGGAATATAACATGGGAAAACTTGATGATAAATGATGATAAAAAAAAGCATTTTATGTAAATGTGAGAGATCGCAGATCTCTGAACTGTGAGTGTCCTAGTGAATGATTCACAAAATGCTGGACTGCAGATACACTAATTCATTAAGAAAGCTAGCAGAATGCTATTGGCTATTTTAAAGTGCCAGGGGCAAGAGTGTCTCATTGAGAAAGGTTGGGCAGCCTGGCTTGTATCTGCTGTGGTTTAGCAGAGTGAGAGGAGACTTGATTGACACTAACAGATATGGAGAGGGTGTTTCTGCTTGTAAGAGAACCTAGAACTAGAGGTAGACACAAATGCTGGAGTAACTCAGCGGGTCAGGCAGCATCTCCGGAGAAAAGGAAAAGGTGATGTTTCAGGTCGGACCCCTTCTTCAGACGGGGTCACCTATTCCTTTTCTTCAGTGTCTATCTTCATTATAAACCAGTATCTGCAGTTCTTCCCTACACACCAGAACTGGAGGTCACGGTTTAAAGGCAGCATGGTCAGCTAGTTAAGATGAAGGTAAGCCAAAGGGTCCTGAATCTTTGGAACTTCCTTCCTCAAATTGCAATGGAAGCAGAGTCTCTGAATACTTTCAGGCCAGGTCAGGTTTCACTGTACCTTAATTGGTACATGTGACAATTGAATCTTGATTAATTCTTGATAAGCAAAGAAATGAAAGGTTAGATGGAAATGTGAAGTTGAAGTTACAATCAAATCTTATTAAGTGGTGAAGCAGGCATGAATGGGCAGCGTGGCCTACTCCTAGAACCAAGAGTGTTACATTGCCATGTGTGCTGGTAACAAAACAATTAAATTCTTACTTACTGCAGCTTACTTACTGCAGCCTAATAACACAAAAATACAACAAATAAATGTAGAATAAAGAATTGTACAATATATTATTAGTGATGCTGGGTAACCAGATCATAATAGTGCAGATCAAGAAAGT
This sequence comes from Amblyraja radiata, assembly GCF_010909765.2. Classification (NCBI taxonomy): domain Eukaryota; kingdom Metazoa; phylum Chordata; class Chondrichthyes; order Rajiformes; family Rajidae; genus Amblyraja; species Amblyraja radiata. The sequence continues at coordinate 17,751,104 of NC_045974.1, forward strand.
AGTGCAACATATATAACGTCCACAGTATTTTGGTGGTGAAGTAGATTGTGGTTAGGATTGTCCACGGTGGTTCAAGAGCCTGATGGTTCATGGAAATAAACTGTCCTGGAACCTGCAGATAACGGTTCTCAGGCTCCTGTACCTTCTTCCCAATTGTAACAGTGAGATGAGAGCATGGCTAGGGTGGTGTGGGTCTTTGATGAAATTGGCTGCCTTCTTGAGGCAACATTTCTTGTAGATCCCATTGATGGTGTGGAGGTCAATAATCATGATGGACAGGGCAATGTCCACCACTTTCTTTAGTCTCCTTTGTTTTTGGCCGTTCGAGTTCCTGAACCAGGCCGTGTTGCAACCAATCAGTACGCTCTCTACCGTACACATGTAGAAATTCAATAGAGTATTTGAAGACATATCAAATCTCCAAACTTAGAGGACAAAGTGTTTATGACCTTCCTTTGTGATTGCATCAAGGTGCTGGGCCTAGGTGAGATCTTTAGAGATGTGCATGCCCAGGATCTTGAAGTTGTTGATCCTCTCTACCATCTTCGAAGACAGCTTCATTGATCCTCGGTTTTCGCCTTCTGGTGAACAATCAGCTCCTTGGGTCTTGCTAATATTGAGAGCATAATTGTTATTCTGCTACTCCTGATTTGCGCAGTTGCATTTCTTACTCTCATGGACGTGCTCGTTAGCAGTTTTATGTTGTGTTAGACGTCGGTATGTCCAGCAGCGCAACTCAGTAAGCCGATGAAGTTGTGGCCTGCGTTGGTGGGAAGGTGAGAGTTCCCTTCCCATGTAATGCTGCATGCTGATGCCAGTGGCAGATAGTCCTGGAGGATTGGAGCTACCGCTCCGTTCCATCCTGGATGGAGTACTGCTCATGAAGCCGGCAGGCCCTCGGCAGGATGGAATCACATTCGGTAAATTTCTCTGGATGGACAGGCTCCTGATAGATCTATTGTTGAGTTTTGTGGGTTTCAGAGTAAGAGGCTCTGGTGCTGGCCTGTTAATACGGGTTCCTGTTGTTACTGGGAGAGTTGGAGCACCTGCAAGGTTTCTTCTAGTGTGGAGGCTGTTGAGCATCAGCAACCACAGGAGTCATGGGTGGAGGAGGAATGAGCGGTACCCAACAACCAAGGGGTGCAAGGATTCGAGCTTCTCTTCCCTGCAGCATCTGAGGTGTGTGCCTTGGTTTACCTGCATGCAGACGGGAGCTCATCTGTTGACTTTACATTCATCAGTCATAGAATTATACAGCATGGAAATAGGCGCCTCAGACCAACATGTCCATGCTGACCAATAGTCCTTGAGCTTGCCCCATTTGTCTGCACTGCATCCCTCTAAATCTTTCCTACCCATGTACTGTTCAAATGTTTTTTACATGTTGTAATTGTACCCACCTCTACCTCTATCACAGTTTGTTCCATATGCCCACAACTCTTTGTGTAGAGAAATTGCCTTTCAGGTCCCCTTTAAATCTTTCCCCTCTCCATTTAACCTAGACTCTCTAGTTTTAAACTCCCCAGCCTTGCGAAAAACTGTGTGACCATTCACCCTATCTATGGCCTTCATGATATATGGTTTTATACTGTTATTCCTCACTCATCCAGTAAAACTATGACATCTAGTCTAAAGTGTTGTGATGTTTACTGAGGGTGGGTGATTTGATCAATCTGGGCTCCAAAGTTCCTTCCACACAGGTGACAGAGGTGTAGGGAATGTTGCAGCCTCAGTGGTTCTTGATTTTCGAGATTCTATTTTCCAGGGGGAAATAATTGCTTATCCAGTGTTCTATGTTTCTACAGTATGTCTCCTTATAATTCAAGCCTTCTAGTCACATTAACAGCCTTGTGAATCTTTACTGCACCCTTTCATGCTCAGTGACTTCGTTCCTCTAGCTGGGGCGACCAGAACTGCACATATACTGTAACTCCAGGCGGTGTCTCCACAACATTTTGGAGAGCTGTATCATCATGACATTCCAATTCTTGTACTCATTTCCTTATCTCATGAAGGCCAACTTACCATGCGCCTTCTTCACCACCTTGCTGCCACTGTCAGGGAACTATATACTTGTACTCCAAGGTCTCTCTGTCCTACAACACTCCCAAGGCTTTATCATTTACTGGGTTTTACACAAAATACACCACTTCACATATGGTCTTGACCTTATTTGACCATGTGCCGTGCAGTGGTATCACTTCAGTGGTTATCACTTACACATTAGCTTCCTTACCACACAATGATAGCACAGGAGGTTAAGGTCAGGGGATGACCACCTAAACACTCGGTCCTCTCACTCCTGATGGCAGCAGGAAGATTTTGGAAATGAGACCTTTGGAGGACTTGGGATCAGGGCCCGCAAGTTGACTGCACAGGACTTGACTGCCAGTCCCAAAGCTCTTCCCTTCCCTAAATGTCTAGCTGGACGCCAATCCCCCTGGTGAAAGTGTCTTGGTTCTCACGCCACTGCACCACTCATTAAGTCGAGCAGAAGTCACACGGCAGGCGAATGGTGCCCTTTACTAGTGCAGTATTGCTAGTGGAGTGCATGATACAGCTCTACAAGTATTATGTGCTTCCCATTTTAGAATGCTGAAGAATGGTAAACTAAGATAGCGGAAGGGACTCGCAGTGTCCCTCTGATGTACAATTTGGCAGGGTGTTCTGATGACTGGTTCTTGATACCGAGCTGGAGATAAGCAGGAGGATACGAGGAAGTAGAATGTGACAGAGTGAGTTACAGTAGAGTTACAGACACTAGACTTAATCAGCTGAGACAGAGGATACAGCAGTAGGGAACTCTCGTGCAAGATCTGCCGTCCACAACCAGAGCACCATGTTCAATTCTGGACACTGGGGCAGATATGATTGCATGAGAAAGTGCAGAGGAGAATACTGACGATACTAGAGTATTATGAGGAGAGACTACCCCAGCTGAAGGTGTCTTCTTTGAAATAAAGACGGCTGAAAAGATTTGAATTGTGCAAAATTATGAGAGGCCAGGACAGGTAATTCCCTTGGCTGAGGAGTCAATAACTAGAAGAATATAGGTTTAGCAGGATTAGGCAGGTGTTAAAGAAACTTATTTTCACTCAGACGGTGCTGGGATTTTGCAAGCACTGCCTCAAGGGGTGGTTGTATCTTAGTTACAACAGACATCGTGTTGCAAAAGCAAATCAGAATGTTTTTGCATAGACTTTACCTCTGCCCCACATTCACTCAAAAAGAGTGGAATGCAATTTCTAGGCGAATTGCCCTGCGATAAATCTGCTCGGGTGTCACGATTAACCCATGCTTTCAATAAGATGTTTGTGGCCATGGTATTCAGATCCAGGAATGGTGAAGTAATCTTTGCAGTGTGGAGGTGGTAGGGTGGGAGAGATCCCACAGGGAATGCTGTGTTAAACATTCTTTAGAACTGCACACACGTAGTAATCTGACCAGGTCAGTTGGCACCGTGACAACCACAGTTCTCAGAGCCAAAACACTAATCCCAGATCAGCCTTTCAAAGTATAGTACCTGCTTTAGCAGCTCAGTACTAGACACATACAACACACACACTCCAGTCTCATGCACACACATAGACACACATGTACACACACACAGGTACATGCACACAGATACACTCATAGATACATGTGAGATCAATGCCTAAACACATACACACATGAACATAAATATGCAAACATGTGAGAATGCTGTACTATCACACAAATGCAAACATACGCTAATTTTAGTTTAGAGATACAGCACAGAAACAGGCCCTTCAGCCCACTGAGTCTGCACACACCACCGATCCCTGCACATTAATGCTATCCTACACAAACTAGGGACATTTTACGAATTTACCAAGCCAATTAACCTACAAAACCAGAGCTGCCAGGGAAAATCCACGCAGGTCACGGAGAGAATGTATAAACTCCGTACAGGCAACACCCGTAGTCAGGATCGAAACCGGGTCTCTGGTGCTGTAAGGTAGCAACTCTATTGCAGTGCTACCATGCCGCCCGACCGCCTAATACATGCACTACATTTGCAAACACACCAGGCATTCACATTTCCACAAAAAATATCATACATGAATGTACACATGCATGAACACACACATCACATACATGCACACATTACACATCTCTTCCCATAACACATCTCACCATAAAGTGTCTGTTCGGGGAGTCTGGACTTGGATAAGTGTGTAAATGTAACCGTCTGAGTGTGACGAGGATTCAGGGCTGAATGGCTTGAAGTTTGACTTCCAAGTGTGGTTCTGTTGTAAACGCATTGGTTAGAATGATTATTTGTTCACTGTTGTGGAACAAACGTAAGATGGAAATAAGTTTCTGAGGGCAGCTGAATTTAAACAGCATGTTGAACAGACACCCTCCTACTCACATTAATGGAATCAAAAGCTTTAATGCAGTCAAAAATGAATAGTGATTGCTGCTGTTCCTTACATTTCTCTTGCAGTTTAGTTTAGTTTAGAGATACAGGGTGGAAACTGGCCCTTCGGCCCAAGTACGCGCCGACCAGTGATCCCCGCACACAAATAGTTGCTGTTCTGGCGACTATTTACAATTATACCAAGCTAACTAACTTACAAACCTGTACATCCTTGGAGTGTGGGAGGAAATCAGAGATTGCGGAGAAAACCCACGCAGGTCACAGGGACTACAAATACTACATTTTAGGACATTAGCAGGGTATTGCTGAGGCCTTGTTTTCATTCAGCTGTGGCAGGCCTTTCCTGCTTTTTGTTGATCAATACGGGTGACCAGTGTGGCAGGAATGAATTGCTGTGGTGGGATTGGGTCAAGGGCACTCGCTTTAAGGACAGCAGGTTGAGGAGGTCTTTGAAGAGCTCCCTCCAGCAAGCAGTGACTGCTTCTGGCCATTATGAGCTCACTCATTCTTGTTTCTCAGAGGAGTGGGGATCTTGGATGTTTGAATCTTAATGCCACTGAAAATCCTGCATGTGTCGTGGCTTTCAATGCTTTTCGAGATTCCTGCACTCCCTCTGTCCACCACGTGTCCTTCTGCTGCTCCTGGGACTGTGGAGTTGTTCCTTTTCCCGTGAGGAATGGTGGTGCTTCCAATCCAAATGTCATACATCTGTAGTAAATTATTTCCTCATTCTCTTCAGTGACGCCTGGTCTCTAATCATCTTGGTCCCCCTTCCATTGGACCAAGACCTTGCTCTGTAGAGCCTGTGTCGCCCCCGGGGATACAATCGCCACCTCACAATAGAAAGAACAACACAACAGGGAACCTCCACTTTACAGTAAGAAGCCAGGGACCTGGATCACCAGGACTGAATACCACTCTGCCCTTGTAGCTCAGGAACTCAGAAACTATGACAACATCAACACCTTCAGCGAGGCACGTCGGTCAACAAGGTGGTGGGTACACCTTCTGGAGGAACACTGTCTTTGCAGAACAGGCTTCCCCATAAGGAATGAACTTCAGCACCTCCCTTTGTGGAGTAAGTGAAAGCCTCATGACAATTCAGCATGTCCCCAGCTCTGGAAGCTGCAGATGAGGCCAAGGAGGACAGCACCTCCAACCTTATGAAAAAGTCAGGTTTATATCCTAAAGGGAATGCAACTGATTCTCATCGGCACCCTCAATGCCAGGGTGTGAGGGACACAACTCTCTGGCAAGAAAGAAGAGAAGTCCAACTCTAACCAGGGCCATCTCCTTATTGCATACTTGCAGCGTGCCTCGTCATAATGAACAACCTGTTTTGTTAGAGGGACAAGCACATGGCAACATCCCGGTCTAGGCACCAGCACTCATCGGACTGCCCTGGTTCATTTTAAGTGGCACCTGAGAAGAGATTCTGTTCTTTATCACAAATAACCAGGACTGTTTTGGTGGGGGTGACTCGGAGATCCAGGAGCTCATTAATCACACTCATACTACACATCACACAAACACTGCAAATACACATGTACATTTACACACTTGTGCAGGCATAAATGAACCCCAAATACTAATATACACATTACACACATATGAGCACTATGTACAAACACTCAGCCTCCCTGCATACGCATAGTACATAGAATACACGTACATGTATCTACACATTGTACATGTGCATTAACAACACAATGCAAAGGCACACTACATACAAACACAGATGCTTTCAACACACAACACATACACCCACAATCCAACCAAAAACATATGCACAATCACACACTACATTCAATGCAACTCCCTCTCACTCACATACAAACTATACACCATAAAAATATGTAAACATGGGCATACCGTGGGACAGGGGCGGAAATCGCTGTCAAAACATGGGGGGGGGGGGGGGACACAATTTCTTGGTGGCCGCCGCACACACACACACACACGTAAGGCTTCAGCCGTGGGCCCTGTGGACGGTAACATCGGGAGCTGACCTGGTTGGTGACCGACTCTGAATTCCAGCAACAGCAGCTTCGTCCTCCCGAATCGTGGGGCTTCAATCGGCCCGTTCGCGGGGCCTTTCATCACCCGGCGGGGGCTTCAACATTGGGAACCTCGACGCACCAATTTGACCGCGGGGCGGTGGAAGATCCCGCGGCCGATTTTAAGCAGCACCAGGCCAGACGATGAAAGGTCCCGCGAACGGGCCAATTCAAGCTCCGCTCTATGATCTTTGCTCCACCAGGACGTCTCCCTTCTCCAATCACCGCGCTCTATCCTCAGTCCTACCCCTCTACTTCCTCCTCTGACCGACACCTCCCTCCTCCAATCATCGCACTGAATCATCATGTCCCCCCCCCCACTGCCTGCTGACTGACGTCTCTCTCGTCCAATCGGCGCCCTCGATCATGTCCCACCCCCATTGTCTCGCGGAAAGCAGAGATATTTAATAGATTTTTTTTTCACTGAATTTCAAAATCTCCATTACAAAACATGGGGGGGATTGTCCCCCACCTTTCAAAACATGGAGGGGACGTGTCCCCCCTGGATTTCCGCCCATGCGGGCGTGGGAGAAAGGGAAGAATGGATAGGCTTGATAGGAGCACTACATGCCGTGTGCTCCTCTGTCGCTGGAGACTTGGACTCTTGCCTTCTCCAATATATTTTAATCCAAATATTTGGACTTAGACATAGAGCACATTGATTAAGCAGTTTGCTAATTATACCAAAATCAACAGTCTGTTTGATGGGCTGGGGGGAGATATCAATAGACTGATTCGACTAAACAAGGTGGCAATTTAAATACTATCAATAGAAGTGAAGGAATGCATTTGGATTGCTGAAACATGCCAGGAGAATGCACTGTAAATTGCCAAGAAGTATACAGAAACATGCTCAAAAACCCTGCTGGTAACAGAACAGATAAACATGATGGTCACCAAGACAATGGGATACTCGTCATTATTGGCAGAGATAAAATACAAGGCCATGTTAGGAACTGTGCACAACGGTAGGTGTGGCCAGAGCTGGAGCACTGGACACACTTGCGGATGCCACATTACAGGAGCATGTGCCAGTACTGGAGATTGAGCAGACAAAACTTACAAAGACATTGTCAGCACTGGAAAATTCCAGGAAATTATCAGGAAAATTCACACGGTGGGGCAGTTTTCTATGGAAGAAACAGGACTAATGGGAGTTTCAATTGTTGTGCATTCATTTATGAGAGGCCAAGACAATTTGTATATCTATATTACTAAAGGTCTGTTCTTGACCGGGTTTGGCCATCTGTGCTGCGATTTCCGAGAGAACGCCGCCACCTACGGCCGTCATTTTTGGCCACCTTGCTCAGAGCCCCCCTCCGCCGTATGTGTGCCGAGGATGTTTCCCGTCGATGAAAAATGACAGAGATATTAATGATTTCACAAAATTCCCCATTCTCTCTGCTGCCCCTGCTGGCGGCAGGGGGGAGGGACTATAAAACCAGGAAGTGGTGTGCCTCAATCAGTGTCTGCAAGCTGGAGGAAGGCAGAGGGTCACGTTTCTCTGAGCTGTGAATAACACTAAACACATGTCTACTCAAATGTAAGTGTCCTTAGTGGTTCTAAAACGCTTGCAGAATGTGTCTATTGGTTCTAAAATGTTTGCAAAAAGTGTTTATTGGTTCTAAAATGTTTGCAAAAAGTGTCTCTTTTGGTTCTACAATGCTTGCAGAATGTGTCTTTTTTGGCTCTAAATGTTTTTTTAGGATCTCCCCCCCCCTTTCCTCTCCCCCCCCCCTCTCCTCTCCCCCCCCCTCTCCTCTCCTCCCCCCCCTCCTCTCCGCCCCCTCTCCTCTCCCCCCCTTTCCTCTCCCCCCCCTCTCCTCTCCCCCCTCCCTCTCCTCTCCTCCCCCCCTCTCCTCTCTTCCCCCCTCTCCTCTCCCCCTCTCCTCTCCTCTCCCCCCTCCCCCCTCTCCCCTCTTTTTCTCACTTCCATCCCCTCCCCCACCATTCCTCCCCTAAACCCCCCTCCTCTCCACACACCCCTACCCCCTTCCCTCCACCCTCCCTCCCCCTCCCTGCTCCCCACCTCTCCCCCTCCTCTCAGCACACCCTCCCCCTCTCCCCCCCCCTCTCTCTCCCCCCTCCTCCCCTCCATCCCCCCCCCCCCACCTTCCCTCCCCTAAACCCCCTCCCCTCCACACCCCCTACCCTCTTCCCTCCACCCTCCCCCTACCTCCCCCTCCCTGCTCCCCACCTCTCCCCCTCACCCCCCTCTCAGCACACCCTCTCTCTCCCTCTCACCCTCTCTCCTCCCCCACCTTTCCCCCCTCATCCACCCTCCCTCTTCTCCTCCTCTCCACCCCCCTCTCCCTCTTGCCCTCTCTCTGTGTCTCTGTCTCTCTCTCTGTCTCTGCCCCTTCTCTCTCTGCCCTCACTCTATACCCCCCCCCCCCCCCCCCCCCCCCCCCCTCCAAGTGTGACTGCAAGATGGGGGCTATGCGTCAGTAAATAGGGTGTTTATGGGGTAAAAGGAGCAAATTAATAATATTAATATAATATCAAGGGGGGTAATTAGCGTGAGTGCGGGGGGGGGGGGGGTAGTTAGTGTGTGTGACGCTGCATGCCGCCTCCCCTCCCACAACCGCACGTTGGGGGAACAGACCCAACGGGTCTGCACTTGGTCTAGTATATATATATATATATATAGAGAGAGAGAGAGAGAGAGAGACAACAAGAGAGAAGATGCTTGACTAGCATTGACACAATGGGATGAATGGTCTCCAACTGTGGCATAAATCTTTATGATGCTATGAACGAATAAATGTACAAACACATGAATACACACACACACACATGACATCATTCATATACATATATGCATGTGCATATGTAGATTTGCAGATGAAATACACACATACATGCACACATAAAATGAGCATGCTAACACATTAATTCACTGTATCACACATTTACACTATTGCACACACATTCACTCTACTGCAGACATTCACCATTACACACACGCACTATCGAACACACTCATGCCATTCATATACTCATACTATCACACTTACATTATCAACCACACTCGTGCTTTTAATGTAGCACACACACCATCACACACACTAATGCCACCACACTCTCATTATCACAACCACTCAAGCAAACCTGCCCATTTACACTATCAGATACTCACACTGCCACACACACTATTGTGCACACTCGCATTCTCACATGCACACATTGTCTCACACATGCAATAACATACACATACTCATACACACACACATACTGCCACATAGACTACTATCACAGGTACTCACACTGTCATACACAGTATTACACTATCACACACATCACACTGCTGCACATTTACTTTCACACCCACTATCAGACACACTCACACTACCACACATTCACACTGCCAGTACACACTATCAGACTCACACACTGTCACACACATCACCACACCCAATCACTCACATATGCAGACCATCACACACGCCCACTATCACGCACACATGTTCTCACACACATTCAGACTATATAACCCACATTCTCCCACTCATATTGTCACAGGGAGGGCCGGGCAGGCCGGGGGTTGGAGCACATATTATCCCCACACATTTGCCGTCACAGACCCACACCATCACATTTTGCCACTCAGTCACACACGTTCACACTATCACGTACACATTTCCCCCCACACATGCCCTATCATACACACTTACCCTGACACACTCACTCTCCCACTCACTGTCACACGCAGTGCCAGCCTTAAGCCGATTGGACCAATTGCTCCCAATTGGGCCCCACGCCTAAGGGGGCCCCATGCCAGAGTAATCTACTCTCGGCTCAGGTAGATCTACCCCGGGTGGAGGGGGGAGAGAGGGGTGGAGAGAGAGTAGAGGGGTGGAGGGGGAAGAAAGGGATAGACAGGGAGGGGGTGTGAGGTGGAATGGAGAAGGGGGTGGTGCCCCTCACGGTCCTGGGGCAGCGCTCCTGCCCCTCCAGTTGCCGAGCTTCACGCATACAGCCCCGGCTCCACCCCCCTCTCTCCCCGGGAAGATGCGGTGAACAATGCAGGGAGGGCCGGGCAGGCCGGGGGTTGGAGCAACGTTTACAAACCTCGGCCTCAGCTCACACCAGTCCGTCCGGACCCCGGCATCCGCTCCCGCCGCAGGTCCTCTCCCTTCCTTCTCTCCTCCCCTTTTATCCCTCCCTTCCCTTCTTCCCGCCCTCCCTTCTCTCCTTCCCTCCCTCCTTCCTCTCTCTCTTTTCCCTCCCTCCTTCCTCTCTCTCTTTTCCCTCCCTTCCCTCCCTCTCCTCCTTCCCTCCCTTCTTTCTCTACTTCCTTCTCTCCTTCCTCCCTTCTCTCCCTCCCTCCTCTCCTTCCCTCCTCTCCTTCCCTCCCACACACACACATCACACACAGACAACTAACACACATACAACTAAAACACACAACTAAGTTAGGATGGGGTAGAAGCCCAAAGGGTAGGATGGGGCTGAAGCCAAAATTGAATGTCTGGACTGGTTTTTCGCCAAATGTTATTGGTTTTCCAGGATCTAGTTAATTTTATTTTTCATTTCACAGTCACTAAAACAAGTGGTATTGTAACTACCACTAAAACAAGCGGTATTGTAACTATGTACTTTTCAGAGGTGATCTACACATTTTGTTTGTTACTTGTAGGCTTACATGTATTCAATTCAACTTTATTGTCATTGCACAGATACAAGTATGGGTACAACGAAATGCAGTTTAGTGTCAGTCCGTAGTAATAGTGCAATATAGAAATAAAAATACTACAGAATAAGCAAACAATGTGGACGGAGAGACTGGAGAAATCTATCGGCGGGACTCCGAGTTCAGCAATGTGATAGTGTTGTTGTAGAAGCTGTTCCTCATCCTGCTTGTGCGAGACCTGAGGCTCCTGTACCGCCTCCCTGATGGGAGGAGGGCAAACAGTCCATGGATAGGGTGGGAGGGGTCTTTGATGATCTTCCCGGCCAGTCTCAGACACCGTTTTCGGTGGAGGGCATCCATGGCAGGGAGCGGGGCACCGATGATGTACTGAGCGGTTTTCACCACCCATTGTAGTGCCTTCCTGTCCGCTACGGTGCAACTGCTGTACCAGACCGTGAAGCAGGTGGTCATACTAATCATAATCATTTTATATTAAAATGTAGCTTAGATCTGTTTGGTCCATTAACTCGCAGGCACTTTTTAAGCGCACATTTTGATTACTTTCCATTCTACCATAGAGATAATAGACTTTATTTGTATTTCTATGATTCTACAGACCTTGGCTGGGAACCTGGTGCTCACCAAAACTGTTCCAATTGGGCCCCGCACCTCCTAATGCCGGCCCTGGTCACACACTATCACACAGAGGAACATTCTCCTACTCACACTATCTCATAGACCCTCACACATCATTACACACTCTCGCACACACCCTGACACAAAACATAGTGAACCTACACACGCATGTTCACATCCTCACATCCAGCAGAAAATGCTCAGTACGACCGAATGAACACACCCCGTTGACCCCGACCCTCACCCCGAGGGGCCGGGGGCCTGGGGCCGGGAGCCGGGGCCTGGGGGCGGGGTCGGACCGGGCCTGGAGCCGGGGACTGGGGCCTGGAGGCGGGGTCGGACCGGGCCGGGCCGCCTCCTTCCACTGACCTTGCGGCCGTGCGGAGGGAGGCGCCGAGAGGAGAGGAGGGGGTGGGGGGAAGGGAGGCGAGTGGAGCCCGGCCGCCCGCCTGCCCGATGCCGTGAGCGGGCAGCTCCCGATAGCCCGCCGGCTCCTCGCCCATCGACACCGCGGCCGGCAGCGCCGAGCAAGGAGCGGGTGAGTGATGGGCTGGGGCTGGGGCTGGGGCTGCGACGGGCCGGGGAGGGGCGGTGTACTCACTGTGAGGCACTGGAGATGCGGGAATCTGGAGCAAAGCACAACGTGCTGGGGGAGTTGGCGGGTCAGGCAGCATCTGTGGAGGCAATGGACAGTCCAGAGAAGACTCCCGAACCGAAACGTCATCTGTCCGATTCCCTACCCAGATACTGCCTGGTCTAAAACATCCAGGACTTTATTTTTCGTTGTAAGAGTGTGCTCTTTTGTGTGTGCGCACTGTGAGAATGTGTCCTTATGTATGTGCACACTTCAGAGCGTGTGCAAGTTGTGAGAATGTGTTTTTGTGTGTGGGCATAAAATGAGTGTGTTCTTATGTTTACATGTGTTTTAATACTCTGAAAGAGTGTAATCGCGTGCACTCCGAGATCGTGTGTGTGCACAAAGTGTGATTTGTGTGTGCATACTGAGAGGGTGATCGTGCGTACACCACCAAGTGATTATGTGTGGCCTTATGATCATAGATTATGATTAGTATGATTATGGATGTGGAACATGTGTGTGCACATGGCGAATGCAATCATGTGTGTGCACAGACTGCAATCATGTGTGCACACGTAGAGTGAGATGCAAGTGCGCACGGATTGTGATCATGCATGTGTACAGTGTGTGTAATCATGCGTGTGTGCACATTGAGTGCGACCATGGGCATGCACACTGAACATGTGTGTGCGTGCTCTGAGTGGGCAATCATGTGTCTACTGAGTGGGCAATTGTGTGTGTCTAACCATGCAGGTGCACACTGAGTGTGCAATCATGGGTACATACTGAGAATGCAATCATGTGAGCACACTGAGAGTGAGATGTATGCACAGAGAGCAATCATGTGTGTGTGATAATGTGTGTACACAGAGTGTGATAACGTGTGTGCACTGAGTGTGATCGCATGTGCACACAAAAAACATGATCGCGTGTGGGCACACAGAACGTAATCATGTGTGCGTTCACAGAGTGACCATGTGCGTGTAGACCTGCGTTCTTGTGTGTGTGCATATGGAGTCTGTGTACTTAAGTATGCAGACTGAGAGTGTTCATGTGAGTCTACTTGTGTATGCACATTGCGATTGTGTGTGCACAGAGTGGGTTCATATGTATGTGCATTGACTGTTATTGTGTGCACACTGTGAGAGTGTGTTCTGTACGTGTGTATTGAGAGTGTGTTCTTGTTTATGTGCATGGGGTGTTCTGTTCGTGTGCACATGGTCAGAATGTGATCCTGTGTGCATTCTGTGAGAGTGTTCCTTTTTATGCTTGCTAAGTGTGTTCTTGTACGTGCACGCTGTGAGTGTGTTCTTGTATGTGCTGTGAGTGGTTTAGTTTAGAGATAGTTCAGAGTTTAGTTGAGAGTGTTTTGATGTATGCACTCTAGGACTGTGCTTGTATGCGGGCTGTTAGATTGTGTGTGTATATGTGCTGTGGGAGAATGTGTGTTGTGTATGTGTGCGCTGTGAGAAAGAATGCACTCGTGTTTGAGTGTGTGCTGAGAGTATTATTGAGTGTGTGTGCGCTGTGAGAGCTTGTACTGAGTGTGTGCACAGGGCAGAGAGTGCACTAAGTGTATGCATGCTCTGGGACAGAGAGCGCACTGAGACAGTATACACTATGCTTGCATGCACGGGGCTGAGTGTGTACTGATTGTGTGTGCACTGGTGCCGAGTGCACTGTGACATGCTGTGCACTGAGTGCGTGTATGCTGAGACAGAGTGTGCACTGAGTGCGTGTGTGCACACCCTGCCCCACAGCACACATGCACAGTGTGCATGCGATGAGAGTGAGCTGGGTGGTGCCGGATGGAGGAGTTTGGTTCTGGGTGGTGACGGGCACAGCTGGTCTGCCAGACCTACACTGCCCTGGTCCGAGTGGCCAGCTGGCACACAGTGCATACACTGCGCCACTGCACACTTGACCCCAGTGCTGCGGAGCGCTGGAGCGGGCGATGCCTTGCCTGGGTCGCCGCGCTGGAGCTCTGGCGAGCTGGACCGCCGTGAGCAACATCTCCGGGCTGCGGGTTTGCGGAGCGGAGAGGCGGCGTTGCGTAGAGGCGGCAAGGCGGCAGTGCGGAGAGCGGGCGCCGACTTTTTCATCTGGAGCCTGGGAGCGCCAAACCGGCGCGGCCTTGTCGGCTTCGGCAGCCGCGGGCTCCAACCAAGAAGCGGCCGTTCCAAGTGGCCCAGCCGCCGAAAGGACTCTCCCGACGCCGGGGCAAGACCACCCGGTGAGAACGGCCAGGGACATCGGGCCTCCGTACAGGCAATTGCGGTGGCCTCAATAGGCCTGACTTTGGGGTGAACATGGGGTGGGGACTGGACATTGTGCCTTCCCCCACAGTGCTATCCACTGTGGGGGGATGATTTTTTTTGTCTAATTGTAGTCCTGTAGGTCTGTGTCCAAGATGCCGTGAAGAGAGGCTGCCGTGAAGAGAGAGTGGACGCTGGCGCGCTTTGGCTGCCGCTGCTCTCTTTTCACACTGTGTTTTTGATTTTCTGTTTTTGGATTGAATTCTGTTTTTAATTTGTGTCACTGTGATGTCTTTAATTACTTGTTTTATTCCGATTATATGTTTTTATTCCGATTACTATGTAAGGTGTCCTTGAGATGTATGAAAGGCGCCCATTAAATAAAATTTATTATTATTATTATTAGTGCTGGTACTGCTCCTGGACCCCCAGTTGGGTTGGACATCACCCTGAGGGTGCTCCTGACTGGTGTGGCGAGACAGCCATCCCTCTTAGTATGGCTGCTGGTGCCGGAGGGTCCGTTGAGGCTGTTTATGCTTGTGCTTTGTGCTGAACCCTTGTCTGAAGGCTAATTTTCTGACGAATCAGTGCCTTGTATCATCTCCTCAATTTCCCCATATTACCCCACTAACAGCAGGCAATTGAGGTAAGTTTAAGCGGTACGATCTTTGAAGCAGGCCAGTGACTTGGGCTAGTCCGGGCTGTGGGGTAGAGATCAATGCCGCCTGTAGCCTGGACTTGAGGCAGGGCCAGGGCCTAGATTCAGGGCCTGGGGCCTGTGCTTAGGGCAGGGCCTGGGCTCAGGGCAGGGCCTGGGGCCTGTGCTTGGGTCAGGGCCTGCGGTCTAGATTCAGGGAGGGCCTGGGACCTGGATTCAGGGCAGGGCCTCGGGGCTGGGCCAGGGCCTGAGGCCTGGGCTGAGCTGATATTTGTGTCTTGGGCCTGGCTGCAGTGAGATATTTCCTGTTGCTGTGTCCTGTGACCCAGATGAATGCAGTGTAGGTTGGGGGCCTGGTTTTCAGGGAGGGCCTGACTAATGGTTCGTGCAGACCACCAGACTGCCTTGGATTGAACTAAAATTCTTTTGTGCGGCTTTGCAAGCAGAGTTTTGACTCTGCTTCAGTTCCTGTGTTTTTGTTAATACTTTGTTGCTGACTCTGGAAGGAGACATCTAATTCATTCCCGCTGCCTCCCAGTGGAGAATGGGCTTGGAATCTGTGAGCTATCTGGAGGAAGTGTTGTTCTGTGCAGAGTAACTGGGCTGTGAGCTATCTGGGGGGAGAGTGTTGTTCTGTGCAGAGCACAGACTGTGAGCTATCTGGAGCCTTTGATGTGATTAAGTCAGAAAATCTTTACTGTTGGTCTAATTCCAAGAGAAGCAGAGCTGTTGGACAGGCCTGGTGTGACCTGTGTTGTAATGCCCAGTTTATTTTTACCGCTATGTTAAGAGTACAGGGGGGCTGTGCAGCTGCTGCTCCCTTGATCTGCACCGATGCATTCATTCCATAACGGGAGGGAGTGAGAAAGCTCTTCCCACCAGCACAGTGCGGTGGGCAAGTCGTCAACCTGGCTGCAGTGGGATGCTCCTTGAAGGATTCAAGCCCTCCTGGCTGTTCTGTGACGAAGCCCAGTTGTGTGGGAGGGAGGGCGGCGAGGGAACTTCCAGCTCCTCATTGTTGGAGGTAAGCTTCGTTCAGAAGGCCGAGTCTGTGTGTCTCCTAGTCGCTGATACTGTCGGAGGGTGAGTTAGGGAGGAGACGTACGCTGAAAACTTCAGTTTGTCACAGGTTTCCGCTCCAACTGTCCCTGCACCTCTCCCAGGTCCAGAAAATTACTAGCTTGCTTTCTGTATTCAGCAAGACTCTCACAATCATCCATAACCCTGTAATTAAACTGCCTGATCAGCAGGTTCCACAGCTCCAGCTCTCTTTCCTTTCAGTTCCTAGGTGCCTCCTCTCTGCTGTGCACGCTCCAGTGTTGGCTGGAAAATTGAAGCCACAAGGCATTGCCCATGCCACGTAAATAGTGTGGTACAGCAGCCTCGATCAGCACTTCCTCCCCTCAATCCTTGCATTTTTAACAAATCTTTTAGATCAGCATGTTGCCCTCTAAGCAGAGGTCCGGCTAGGCCTCCATTTCCTTCTCAATTAAAAATCATCAAAGCCCTGTTATTGTTTTTTGTTGAATTCCAGCGAGCTCCCATCCAGGGCTGAGGTGTCTTTCCTGAGTTCCAGGCTCAAAGCTAAAGAAGTGTCCCGACCCGCAACATTACCACTGTCCAAGTTCTCCAGAGATGCTGCCTGACACACTGAGTTACTCCAGCACTATATGTGTCATTTTGTGAAAACCAGCATATGCAGTTCTTTGTTTCTCCAAAGCTGACAGCAATGCTGAAGATAGTCTGACATAGATAAAGTGTTTCTTCTAAGGTCCGGCCCTCTCTCCTTCCAGCTCTCATTTCCCTGGATTGACCCTCCTTATTTGACAATCACTCTCCCTGCTGCCCCATCCCTCACTCATAGACTCATAGTTGTAGTGTGGAAACAGGCCCTTCGGATCAACCTGCCCACGCCGACCAACATGCTCTATCTATGCTTAGTCCTACCTGCCAGCATTTGGCCCTTATCGCTGTAAACCTATCCTATGCATGTATTTGCCTACACGTGTGATAGTAAATAAACTCTATCCATCTCTCTCTCTCCTCCATGAATCCCAGCCATTTTGACCAAAACTTCTCTTCTCCCCTCCCCACAGCTCCTTGCCCAGTTCAGCTACTGGCCCCACACAGTGGATGGTGGCTGTATGGAGGGGCATTCCCACACAGTTAGGCTAGCTCAATGCCAGCACCTCGCCTCCTACAGGTGTTTGGCAGGCAGCGTACGGTGCTGCCTCAGTAGACCACCCGTGGGTGCTGTACCCAGCGGCTCTGACGATTTCCCGTGCACCGCTCTGCACTGCCTTTAACGACCTGCGTCTGAGTGATGCCTCGGCCTGACTCGGAGTGAGCAAGCGTGAAATGGCTGTAATCAGCCTGGTTATAAAAATACTCTCAGCATCATCTGCTGTCATGTTAACGCCTAATTGATAGTTGCTGGGCTGGGATGCTGGCAGAAAACAGAGGGAGTTCACTGTACTGTGGCAAGCCTGATTCCAGAGTATTTAGTGCTGTGGTCTGCTGGACAATATGGAGGGTTCTTTAACAGGTGGAGGTGCAAGAGTATCTGTTGTATCACTTTAATGCTGGGAGTGTCACCGTGCCTGGGGAAGGGGTTAGGAAGTTCATATATGGGGTGGCATATGGGGCAGGAGAGTGAGTTGGTGTCTGACTGGAGGTTGTGGATAATGAGGTGCTCGGGACTGCCTCCATTTGAAGGCAGTTGCCAGATTACTGCACATGAGTATGTTCAGAGCTCATGGGTTCAAGGAGCAGTAGTCATACAGATTCCAAATTACTTCCGGGATTGAAAGCATGGCACTGGTGAATGACTGTTCTTCAGACTGGGATGAGATGTATGACAGGGATCACTCTCAGAACTACTGCTCTTTATGAGGTGCTTTTGTGGTTAACAGGGACTTGAGTTAGACTTTTTTTTTTAATGTTTGCAGAATGTACACACTCGTAAATGTGCTTGGGAGGACAGTTACCGGCTTACAGAAAGACAAGTGGATTCGTCAAATGATTCGCTGTTGGGAAATTGTCCCTCATATGTTAGTGAGTGGTAGAAACTGGGAGAGTTAATGGGAATGTGGGGAGAATAAAATGGGATTAGTGTACATGGGTAGTTGATTGCCAGCGTGGCCTCAGTGGGCCAACTTGCGTGGTGCATGGTGTACAGCTCTAAATGATGAAGTGGACAGGTGTGTGACAAATGACTGAAATGTAAAGCAGGAATTGTTAAATTATGGATTTTAGTCAAATATGAGAGAATTATCTATGCCAAAAGAGTTAGGCAGCAGGCAACAAATCCAGAGATCCGGGTTTGATCCTGACTATGGGTGCTGTCTGTACCGAGTTTGCATGTATTCCGTGTGACTGCGTGGATTTTTCTCCGGGAGCTCTGGTTTCCTCCCACATTCCAAAAATGTGCTGGGTTGCAGCTAAATTGGCCTCTGCAAATTGTCCCTAGTCTAGGATAGAACTAGTGTACAGGTGATCGTTGGTCGGCAGGGACTCGGTAGGCTGAAGGGCCTGTTTCCACGCTATATTTCTAAAAATAAATGCTGGAAGTACTTGGGTCCAACAGCACTCGTGGAGAGAAATGGAATTAATGTTCTGGCGGCCAATCTTACATATCAGCTGGGGGGAAATTTGGGATACATTTTTTTAGTTGCAGAGAATGGGAGAGGGAGGACAAAATAGAAGGGAATGTATCTGATAGTGAGGAAGTCAGGAGAGATTGAATAACAAATGGAATAACAGGCTTATATGGAAACGGGAAAATAGGATTAAAAAAAGGGAAGAAAACATCAGTCTAGAAGAGATGTAAATGCAGAAGTCTGGAAGACTGTATTATATTGTCAGAAAATAAATTGCTGTATATTTCTCCACCTCACATTGAGCTTTATTGGAACTGCATGGGAGGCCAAGGGCAGTGATTAGAATGGATATGAGGCAGAGAGTGGTGACACAGAGCTGAGGGCTTGGGCAGGCTTGTGGACTGAATGGTGGCCGTGCAAAGCATTAGCCCACTTGTCCCAGCACATGGGGATTCCACATTGTCAACAGTACTCACCCAGGGCAGGAAGCAGAGTGCATCACCTGATCCGGTGGACAACGGCCTGTGAAGAGTGAAGTAGCACATCCAGGAGAGGCAGCCCCAGAATGATTGAAGAGAATTATGACTTTGGCGATATTACATCAGGTCAAGTTAAGGGTATTGTCATATGCATAAGTACAGTGAGGTCCAGGTACAATTAAAACTTGTTTGCAGCAAGCATCACCGGACAATATTGTCCATAGGCACCCAGGAATATAAATTATACATCACACATAAATATTGCAGGATGGTGAAAAGAAAAAAAAGACATTGGTGTAAATGCACATTTAGCAAACAAGTCTGTTGTGCAATAGGTGGTCCGCAGTGTTCCATTGCTGAGGTAGGAATGGTGGTGTGCAAGTCGGTTCAAGAACCTGATGGTTATTGGAAAGTATCTGTTCCTGAATCGGATGGTGTAGGATTTCAGACTTCTGTACCTCCTCACCAAGAGTAGCAGTGAGAAGAATGGCCTATATGCCAGGAATCCTTGATCATAAGTGCCGTATTCTTGAAGCAGCGCCATGTGTAGATGCTTTTGACGGTGGGGAGGACTGCGTCTGTGATGGACTGAGCTGTGTCTAACATTCTCTACTGCCTCTTGTGTTCCTGTTCTTTGGAATTGTCGTGCCAGGCCATGATGCATCTAGTTATGATTGTCTCTACAGTGCAACTGTGGAAGTTTGTTCCAGTATTTGGTGACAAGCCGAATCTCTTTAAACCCCAGAGGAGGATTTGGGAGTGGTGTTGAATGTGCAGCTTTGACAAGTGGAAGGTGGGGACAAGAGGAGTACAAAGATGTTCTGAGAGGGAGGGAAGGGGTGAGGACAATGTGTAGGAAATGGAAAGTATACAGTTACGGTGGTCAAATGCTTGCAAGACACTGGTGTGTAGTTTAAAAGTGGCAAGACATCTTGAGAGGGCTGCTTTACTCTTTTTATAAAAGCATACTGGTCCTTAATTTTATGTGTGGAGGATTAGAGTACAATAGGATGGGGCTCATACTGGTTCAGCCTCAACCATGGTTTGTATTAAATGCAGGGTCTTGCATCTTGGGAAGGAATCTTTAGAGTGTGCAGGGATTTACTCGAGGTGAGGGAATTCAATTAACTCAGCACTCTCCTTGGAGCAGAGCAGATTAAGGGGACATATGGAGGGTTCAAAATCATGGATTACTAGAGCACGAATAGTGAAATGTTTTAGTGATGAGAGTTGATGGGTTGAATGTAATGGGCAGGATTGTGTTCTGCATCGTGTGATGGGGTGCACTCTACACACAGTATATTTTAGAAATGTTGGATAGCTGTGAACACCTTCCAACATTCCCCTTGCGTCTCTCCAGAAGCTAAAGGAGGACATGATTTGAGAATTAAAGGACAAAAGTTTAGGGGCAACATGAGGGGGAACTTCTTTACTTCGAGAGTGGTAGCTGTGTGGAATGAGCTTCCAGAGGAAGTGGTGAAGGCAGGTTAGTTTTTATCATTTAAAAACAAATTGGATAGGTATATGGACGGGAAAGGAATGGAGGGTTATGGTCTGAGTGCAGGTAGATAGGACTAGGTGAGAGTAAGTGTTCGGCACGGACTAGAAGGGCCGAGATGTTTCCGTGCTGTAATTGTTATATGGTTTATATGGTTAAATCTGGGAATAAGCGCATGATCCAATATCAGTTTCCTGCCAACTCTCTAAATTTATCGTTTGAAAGGAAGTTCATGGACAAAACCATGTTTTTAATTTTTATTTAGTTTGATGGAACCCGATGTGTCTTATAAGAAGCCAATTAGAGAGGTTGATGTTAATGGTATTAGAGGAAGAGTGGCAGCAAAGAGCAGGAAATTGAGTTATTATAAAAGGATGTCGCACAGACTAGAGAAGGAATGCGTGCCCCAGAACAATAACCTCACCATTTTCCATTTTCATTGTAAGTAGCACACACTAGTTTGCCGTTGTGTGCCATTGGCCAAGGGTGGAGGTTTGAAAAGTGCACGATTGCTGGAAAATAGTGAAGGAGCTAATGGCGATTAAAAATGCAATGTGCAGGAGTGAGATAAACATTTCTGATTCAAAAGCAAGGGATAAGATGTGGACAAAACAGACTCACTGTAACCTGCTGGATGAAACCATACAAAACGCTTTAAGTATTATAAATAGAGGCATAAAATGCAAGACTAAAAAGTAATGAGAAGTTTTGAATGATGAGCTCAGTTAGCTGAAATTATTATGAAGTATGTTAAAGCCACAGAGAGTGAACGGAGAAAATTCAATGTGACAACACCAGAATGTTTTTAGAGAGACAGCGCGGTGGCCCTTCAGCCCACCGAGTCCACACCAACCAACGATCCCCGCACATTAATACTATCTTACACACACTAGGAACAATTTACACATACACCAAGCCAATTAACTTACATACCCGTACATCTTTGGAGTGTGGGAAGAAACCGAAGATCTCATAGAAAACCCACGTGGTCACGGGGAGAACGTACAGACAGCACCCGTAGTCGGGATCGAACCCAGGTCTCCGGTGTGCTCTAATTCAGCAACTCTACTGCTGCACCACCATGGGATCTAGAGAATTTTACATGTAGCGGAGATGGGCAAGAGATTTATTGGAGCTATTTAATATTAACAGTTTTGGTGGAGAGTACTGTATGCCATGTGCGTGGTTTTCCAAGAATGAGGAGAGGATTCAGGTTGACGTTCATTGAAGGGGTGGCAGTATTTTACAATGGGAGTGGTTCAAAGATCTTTCCATATTCTGCAGGCTTTTGTAAGAGGGTTATTTTTTGTGTAATTTTCCTATTCCTAGAGAATAGAAACCTTCATGTTTAACTGTTGGACTGCTGCTGCTTACTGCAATATACTGTAGTACGTCCGCTGTAGTATGTGGTACATTGGTGTGAATTATGGCCTTTGCTTGTGACATGCAGTGCCTCATTGTGATGTGTAGTGTTATACTGCAATATATAGTACCTTATTGTGACTTATAGTATGGTCCGATATATAGAATAGTTCATGCAATGGTTCGCTGATGTGTGATTATTGACTTAACAATGGAGAACTCATTTTGTGTCATTGTCATATACTTTACTAGCATTTGGATCTTTGCAATATTTTTAGGTATTGAATGCAGTGTGCAACACCTCATTATAATGGACATCTCTCTGTGATGAGCAGTACCTTGTAACATACTGTGTACCATGGTGCTATTAATGCTGCAACAACATTTACAGCACAGTAGCAGACCATTGTCGCAAGCAACTCTCACCTCCATCCATCCGTCCACAATGGATAACACAGTATTAATACTCATGGATAGATACATAGATAATAGGTGCAGGCGTAGGCCATTCGGCACTTCGAGCCAGCACCGCCATCAACATGGCTGATCATCCACAATCAGTACCCCGTTTCTGCCTTCTCCCCATATCCCTTGATTCCACTAGCCCTAAGAGCTCTATCTAACTCTCTTTTGAATGCATCCAGTGACGGCCTCCACTGCCCTCTGACGCAGAGAATTCCACAAATTCACAACTTTCTGTGTGAAAACGATTTTCCTCATCTCAGTTCTAAATGGCTTACCCCTTATTCTCAAACTGTGGCCCCTGGTTCTGGAGCACTCAGCCTAAGTCTAGGCCAGTGATTATCTTCACACGTGCCTCTTTCCACTTCAGTTACACAAATGTTTGTCCCAGGCTTTTCTCTCTCTTTAAGTAGATACAGCTGCCTTAAAGACATTTTGTGGTTGAGAGTTCCACATTGTAATCATCATTCTGGCCAAAGAAGTTATTTTATTAGATTTATTAGTCAATACGTTACACTAATGGCTCCTAGTTCTTCTCTTGCTTGCAAGTGGATGCACTATTGTGCATCTAATCTGTCAAACTCATTCACCATCTTAAAGGCTGCTTTCGTATTACCAGCTTCTCCCCCTCCCCCTAGCTTTTTTTTTTCTGGAGAAGGGAGCTCCAGTTTGTTCATGCCAACTCTAATTTCTGGTGCAGTGACAGTCAACCCTCTTTTATCTTTTCCCATGCATCTTCATTGATTTTAAAATATGAAGTCCATAAACTAGCCTGGTCTAATCGCAGGTAGAACCAAAATGCTGGAGAAACTTAGCGGGACATGCAGCATATCTGAAGAGAAGGAATGGGTGATGTTTCGGGTCGAGGCCCTTCTTCAGACTGAACCACAGTCTAACCACAGTTCCATACAAACTTAAAATAACTCCTTGCAGCGAACTGCCATGGTTGATTTGGTTTATGATGTGGCCTCATTAACTCTTAGTACTGCTTCTACACTGATTTGCATGATCTACTTTGTTTTGCAAGCTATTAGATCAGACGGTACTATACATAAATATTGTCAAGCCAATCTCCAGTACAATAGGTAGATCAAAGAGAGAGATACAGAGTGCAGAATATAGTTCTCATCATTGAAGCTTATCAGTTTCGGAGACAAAGTCCAACATTTGCAATCGGACAGTACCCTAGGCCATGGAAGGACCTTTCAGAAGTCTGAAAGCAGAGGGGAAGAGGCTGTTCCTGAGTTTGGTGGTGCATCCTTTCAAGCTTTTGATCTAATTCCGCTAGTTTGTTGTTTGTTTGCTATAATTGTGACAAAGTTCCTATGTGTTGGTTGCAATCTTAATTCAGTGCTATCCACGTCTTTTGATTCACCAATACACATTGTAGTTGTAAACAAAGATGCTGATCCATGTGGATTGCCACTTCCCACCATCACCAAACTGAGTAACTTCCTCCAAGCACAGCCTTGTTCTTTTTTCCCCTCTGTGGCCACCCAGCTACGCACTCTGCATCTTGTCCCATTTTCACAAGTTTATCATTAGATACAGATATCTTATGCAATGGGCTTTGCGAAGTTCAAATACCATTTTCCGTTACTGTAGGTTGGTCAAACTGATCTTCCCTCTTGAAATCGGCACGGACTACACAACTGCTGCAGCTGGACATTTTTCTGTTGCATCTTTGCGTATCTTTTTCACCATTAAGCTAATTAGTTTGTGGTTCCCAGGCCTGTTAACTCCCCTTTCACATCACATTTGCTGTCTGCTCCTCTGACATGATTCTCCTCTTTTTTTCTGTATAACAGTGCCCCTGCTATTTTCTTCCCTAACTTTTTGTAAGAAGCAAGGATGAAATCCATCCAACCAGTGGTTTTATCTCTCCAATTAGTTGGTCAATTATCTTCATCCACTTTTCTTAAATGTATTTTTTTAAATCTGGCATTATGTCCAACTTGTTAGTGTTCCTGGTAAATATCAAGGCCTAGTATTTGTTCAATATTTCAGACACTTTCACTGCCAATGCATGTGATAAGTCCGTGGTTTAACCCTTTCCTAATTTGTCTTGTTATTCATATATTTGTTAAATGTAGTTTGTATCTCATGAAGATTTGGATTGTGATTTTCCTATGATTCTTGTATTCCTTTCACCACCCTCCCCTTTGAGTACAGTCCACAGTATACCTTCTTCCTTGGGTTGCCTTTTAGCATTTTGATTCATGGTGCGTCATTACTGACTCTCAATTTAGTCTTTAAACATATCTTTCTAATTCTCTTTTTTTCTTTCCCTCTTGATGGGAAAAAGTTTCCTTTTAAAAGATTCAGTATTATTTGCCTCAACTGCTTTGCTGGGAATTCTAAATATTGAGTTTAAATAATTTATTTTCCATTGCCAATTTTGGATTTTCTGAGATTGGAACCGTTTCTTTGCATCTACCCTGTCCAACATATTTATGATTTACAGATGTCCTCTGTGTCTGCTCTGAGTCTTTTTTACCCTAAGAAAAACCTGCAGCAGTGTCTTCTGATAATTGTACACAAATTCTGGTGCCATTTTGTAAAATGATTTTTAAACTGTTTCTTGTGCGCCAATGTGTCCAATTATACAAATTGTGACAATGCCTGATTAGAGTCTATACAAATCACAGATAAACATAGGCAAATGAGCATGAAGAGGCCATTCGGCCCCTTGTGCCTTCTCCAATATTCAATCTTTTACCTCAGTGTCATTTCTTTGCACTAACCCCATAATCACTTGGTCCCCTTAATTTTTAAAAATCAATCACTCACTATCTGAGTATAGTGTGTGACTTAGCCTCCACTTGGATAGAAAATTCCAAAGACTCACTATCCTTTGGGTGAAGAAATTTCTACTCTGTTGTGAATGGGCAGCCTTTTATTCCATTAGATGCATCAATGAAGCTCTCATTCTTCTGAAGTAAGCATATAAACCCAGTTACATAATCTGTTCTCAGGACAGACGTGCATCCCAGGGGGTCACTCTGGTGAGCCTTTGCTGCATTCCCTCTAAGCAAGAGGGAGACCAGATCTGTACATAATAGTCCAGCAGGCCCAATGTAAAAGCAGTAAGGTGGACTAAAATTTTCTTGTAATAAAGGTTAACATACTGTTTAACTTTTCATTTAGTGTACTTGTATATTAACCTTCAGTGATTTATGAGAAGGACCCTCTGAACACCTTTCAATCTCTCACCATATAAAATTACTCCACCTTCTGACGAATAAAATTGACATTGACTTTGACTTTTCTCCTGCCAGACGGACAACATTATGTCTGTCCATCTGCTCTCTTCTCCCAAACACTTAACCTGCCTATATTCCCCTGAAGCCTCATAATACATCTTACCACCTATCTTAATACGTATGGTGGCTCACTTGTAACGTTGCTGCCCTACAGTGCTTGAAGCGCCAGAGACCCGGGTTCGATCCCGACTACGGGCGCTGTAAGGAGTTTGTATGTTCTCCCCGTGACCTGCGTGGGTTTTCTCCGAGATCTTTGGTTTCCCCCACACTCCAAATACGTACAGGTATGTAGGTTAATTGGCTTGGTATAATTGTAAAAATGTCCCTAGTGTTGATGTGCTGGGATCGCTGGTCGACACGGACTCCGTGGGCTGAAGGGCCTATTTCCGCGCTGTATCTCTAAACTAAACTAAACTTAATGTCATCAGCTCCTTATAGCTGCAGAGTCTCTGACAACTTGATATCGTTTTTTTAAATTATATCCCTAAAATAAAATACCAGTGCTCAGTACGCATTTCTGATTGTGTAATTAATTTGTGATGTTGATCTTAATGATTAGTTCACCTTTCCCTGGAATTGGTAAAAAATGGTTTGTAATGTATGGGTCCTGGCAAAGTGCAATAGATGATACAGCGGGATGGTATATGTATGTTCATCCATAATTGGAAAACTGCACCTGATTGCTTCATCTGTAATCAGTGCTGTAAATTAGAGTACATTTTTCAGATTCTTCACATTTTCAGACAGTGAGTTGTGCAGGGAGCTGTCCCTACAAGCTCAGATGCATCTCTTCATCCAAGGCTCACACAATGCAGGTTGGCGGGGAATGCACGGAGTTGCCACTCAGCAGGATGTGCGGCAGAGAAACTGTATTTAGAGATGCTCCGAACATTCTTCTGCCGTGTACTTGTGCCACCGGATACATATGACAAGTTAATGCATGTGTGTGGCTGAGGGCGGCTTGTCAAAGGGAGAGGAAGCTGAATTTTCAGCACCTAGGTGCCACCCAAGGTGCCGTGGAACACTGGACCAATGGAAAACACTAGTGCTTAATTGTCACAGTCACTCGTGTCTCCAAGGCAGCAGGCAACACACAGAGTCAAAAGAGCTCTTTTCTGTAGAGCAGCAGCTTTGTTTGTAGCCATTTTAACGGCGTGCTGTTTTATAAGGTTCACTGAGGGAGATTTGCACTATTATTGTGCATTCTGGAGGGGCATAACACAGAGGTTTCAGCTGCTTTTACTGAGGTGGATGTGCAAGAGCAATGGGAAGGAGAGGAGACAGACTCCAGGTGCCTTGGGGGTAATGTTGATCCTGGAGTCAGCTCCACCCAAACATTAGAATAATTGGCTGCTTACCTCATCACAGATTGTTCCGCCTCGCTCCCGACAAACTGCGTCTCGTGTGTATCTGAGTGAGGAGAATGCTGACTGTGCTTTTTATAATTTATTGTGAAAGTGTGTTAGCAGGTTCTGCGGTGAGTTAAGTGTTGGGCTATTCACGACTGTTATCAGATGATTTTTAACACTTGTCCAGGAAATTATTTATGACAGATATGTGGAGGAAAAAGGTTTACCATCCCTTCTGTAATCTCCATCTCCCTTTTGAATCCTTCATCTCCCCAAACAAGCTACCCTATTCTACACGTTACTTTACTTCCCACCACATTCCCAAACATCCATCCATCCCTTCTCATTATATTGCCAATCCCATAAGATTGCCATTTCCCTGTGAGTGGAGTGGTGCTTTCACACCCCCACCCTACTGTAGAGTGGGGCTACCTCATCCCCACCCCTATTACAGAGTGGGACCACCTCATCCCCACCCCTATTACAGAGTGGTGCTCCCTCAGCTCATCCTCTACAACGGTGTTCCCGTCGGGGACGTGGGGTGGAGCGTACTACACCGAGGAGTCACGTGCAACCTGTTTCTATCCACGTTCACAGACTCGCCCGCCGCCTAGCACTTTTGCGGGTTGGACGAGTCTGTGTTCTATGTCTACATGGAGTGTGTAAGGTTGCAGCCCCGTTCCAATATCTGAAGGGGCTGCTCCTTGCCTCTGGCTGCACTTTTCACCACCATCATCATCTTTGGACACCCTGTGCGTAGGGGAGAGGGTAGGGCTGAAGATGTCCTGGTTGGGTTGCTCCTGGGTCTTGCCAAGCTGGCCATCCGTGACTCACCACGCCAGGCCGAAGAGGTCCCTGCCCAAGCCGGCTGCCTGCTCCTTTTCCAGGGTTACGTCCGCGCCCGGGTGTTACTAGAGAGGCCACAGGCACCCTGGGGGCTTTCCAGGACCACTGGGCGGGAGGGTGGAATGTATCCTTGACAAGGATTGTAACATAGTTGCATAATACTCAGTATTTGATATTTAAAAATATTTGTTTTACTTTGTATTTTGGTGGTGGGTTTGTTGGTATTGTTTTGTATTGTACATATTATTCTTGTAAATAATTGATTACACTTAGAGTGGTGTTCCATCATCTCCACCCCTA
Organism: Amblyraja radiata; assembly: GCF_010909765.2. Taxonomy (NCBI): domain Eukaryota; kingdom Metazoa; phylum Chordata; class Chondrichthyes; order Rajiformes; family Rajidae; genus Amblyraja; species Amblyraja radiata. Next base: position 17,779,483 of record NC_045974.1, read on the forward strand.
CTACCACCCCACCCCCCCAACCCTCTCTACAGCAGCGCTTCCTCCCCCCTCCATCCCCTCCACAGTGGCGCTCCCTCCCCCCCCACACCCTCCACAGTGGCGCTCCCTCCCCCCCCCCACACCCTCTACAGTGGCGCTCCCTCCCCCCCCCCACACCCTCTACAGTGGTGCTCCCTCCCCCCCCCCCCACACCCTCTACAGTGGTGCTCCCTCCCCCCCCCCCCCACACCCTCTACAGTGGTGCTCCCTCCCCCCCCCCCCCACACCCTCTACAGTGGCGCTCCCTCCCCCCCCCCACACCCTCTACAGTGGTGCTCCCTCCCCCCCCCCCCACACCCTCTACAGTGGTGCTCCCTCCCCCCCCCCCCCCACACCCTCTACAGTGGTGCTCCCTCCCCCCCCCCCACACCCTCTACAGTGGTGCTCCCACCCCTCTCCATCCCCTCCACAGTGGCGCTCCCTCCCCCCCCCCCCCCCACACCCTCTACAGTGGCGCTCCCTCCCCCCCCCCCACACCCTCTACAGTGGCGCTCCCTCCCCCCCCCACACCCTCTACAGTGGTGCTCCCTCCCCCCCCCCCCCACACCCTCTACAGTGGTGCTCCCTCCCCCCCCCCCCACACCCTCTACAGTGGCGCTCCCTCCCCCCCCCCCACACCCTCTACAGTGGTGCTCCCTCCCCTCTCCATCCCCTCCACAGTGGCGCTCCCTCCCCCCCCCCCCCCACACCCTCCCCAGTGGTGCTCCCTCCCCTCTCCATCCCCTCTACAGTGGCGCTCCCTCCCCCCCCCCCCACACCCTCTACAGTGGTGCTCCCTCCCCTCTCCATCCCCTCCACAGTGGTGCTCCCTCCCCCCCCACACCCTCTACAGTGGTGCTCCCTCCACCCCCCACACCCTCTACAGTGGTGCTCCCTCCCCCCCCCCACACCCTCCACAGTAGCGCTCCCTCCCTCCCCCCCCACACCCTCCACAGTGGCGCTCCCTCCCCCCTCCATCCCCTCCACAGTGGCGCTCCCTCCCCCCCCCCCCCACACCCTCTACAGTGGCGCTCCCTCCCCCCCCCCCCCACACCCTCTACAGTGGTGCTCCCTCCCCCCCACACCCTCAGCCTCAAGCCCTCTGGAGGAGTGACCTTCTTTAGTCCTGCCCCCTACGGCAATGACATCCCCTTGCCCCTCCCCTTCACAGGCCAGTGCTTGTGCTACAGGCATCGCCAACCTGTCCTGCACTAAGTTTGCCTGTGTATGGATTGATAAAATGTTTGTGAGCACTCACTCTACTGCCTGTCTCCTTGTGGGCTCTATATTCTCTGGGTGCATTGCCCATTTATTGTTTTGCCGCCAGTGTGATTGGGCCCAGGGGGAAGGGAGGGGGTGGTTTGCTGCCTCGGTGGGGAGCACCAGTCCTAGCGTGCGTAGCCGTGTGTTGTAGCTGTGCTCTGTCTCACTTGATACGCGAGTGGTTTGACATTGCAGTTGTTTTGTCTGAGATCACTGGGGATTCCTTCCTCGTTGCCATGACAACGCTGGCAAGGCCGACTTACTTCTGTGGTTGAGAACATCAGGGTGGAGAGATGCTGTATCTGTGAGCAGATTCTGCAGCCTTCGCTTCCCAGCAGAGCCGGCCGGCTGCTTGGTGGATTGTGCTGCAGAGTATTGCAGGTGCGTTTGAGCGCACGGACTTGTTGTTCTCCTGCCAAGCAGAGCTGTGGCCGTGACAGGGACATGGAGAGAGTGGAACAGCGATGGCTGAAGGTACGGTAGTTGATGGATCGTCTGTTCCTCGAGCTGTGGTCTTCGCAGTCCCCACTCTCGCCGGCTCCTGTGTGTCGCGCAGGGAGCAGGCTGGCTTTGTCTGAAGGAGTGGCCGGGATTATGAGAGATGAGATGCATTCTGGCACGTTGGATGTTGTGGGCAAAAATTTATAAAAGCTACCCAGTTGCAGTGTTGTATCTAGATGATAAATGGCCTTGTTAACTACTGTCTGAAGGAATCAAATCATTGTGGTTTATGGGCTATCTCGGTGATAGTACTGAGCGGGTTGAATGTCTGCCAGCGTGTATAGAACTGGCTTGGAACAGACCTCCCCTTTACAATGTCAGTAAAAACAGTCCCTGGAGTTGCCACACCGCAAGTTACGTTCCGACTACCGTCGTAAATAGTTTCATTCAAGTGCAACCTAATTGTATACAACAAAAAAGTAATTAAACATTCCCAGAAGAGTACAATCCTCATTCTCTTCTACACACAGTGTTTGTCACTAAGATTACTTCAACAATCCCTCCCTCAGCTTCTCATTCTTGCCGATTGCACCCTCTGCAGCAGCTCTTTCTGCGCTCCTGAATTTACCACCTTCTTAGTTCCTCCAGCTCTACCTCTATGTAAACTGCCCCGATATTATTCAAAGCCACCAATCGTTTAATCGTTGCCATGCATTTACCACACTCACTCCTTTCCCCTTCAAATTTCTGTCCTTCCTGTGGCAATTTCTCTTCCATGGAACCCTAACTGGACTTTTGATTTCCCAGACGTCTAGTCATTAGTCTGTGAAGTTGCCATAACTATTGATAGGTAGCCAAAGCTACCGATCAACACCTCTGTTGATACTTAGCTCATACGTATAAATTGTGCCTCCCTTATTGTCTATTCCCTTGGTTCAGCCCTCAACCCTGCCCTCTTCAGTCTCGGGGATGCAAACTTCATTTGCTCACTCATTCATTCATCCAATTGGCATCAAAACTGGCTAGTTCAAGTGGAAGGAGAACGTGCAGCTTCTTTTTCTCTGATACAAATCCCCTCCAATCTGCTTTCGCACTTCTCACTATAAATGTAAGTGTTTTGTAGACTTTGTCTCCAAGGTTGAATCCAGCTACCCCTATGGCTTCCCTTCCTTCAGAAAGCCTTGCTGATCAAACTTCCCTTCTTCAGATTGAAGAAGGGTCTCAACCCGAAACGTCACCCATTCCTTCTCCAGAGATGCTGACTGACCCGCGGAGTTACTGCAGCATTTTGTGTCGAACTACGATACAATACTTTATTTGCTTTGCATGCACTCCAGTCAAATCATATTATATAGCAGTATAATCAAACCATACACAAATACAACAGTACAAAGAGAAAAATACCAGTGTAGAATAGAGCTTTATAGCTACATAGTTAAGTACATGTAAAAATGTGCAAGAGCCCAATGAGGTAGGGTGGGAGATTGAGACCACACTGGGGGAGGGTCAGAACTAAGGGAACGTCACGCTGCAGGAGGGTCAGTACCGAGGGAGTGCTATGCTGTGGGTGGAGGAGGTACTGAGCGAATGCTGCACTGTTGGAAGGGCAGAACTGAAGAATGGCGCACTACAAAGACGGGCGGGACCGGTCCAAGTGCGGCTTCGTGGGAGAGGCAATATTGAATGAGTGCCGTACTGTGGGTGGGACAATACTGACGGAGCGCCACTCTTATAGAGGGGCAACACTGAGGAAGCGAAACACTGTGGGAGGGGCAGTACGGAGGTAGTACTCCACTATGGAAGGGGCACTACTGAGGGTGGGCCACACTGTGAGAGGGGCAGTGATGAAGGAGCACAGTACAGAGGGAGTGTTGCACCATGCGAGGGGCTGTATTGAGTGAGTGCCGCACGTGAGAGGGGCAATACTGAGGAATACTGCACTGGAAGTGGCGGTACTGAGGGTGAACCGTTCCTTGGGGTTGGAGGGGGGAGAGATCTGAGAGAGCACTGTACTATGGGAGGGGGTGGTTTGACATCTCATCTGAAGGCCGTGCTCCTACATACCCACCATGGAGATTGTAAATAACCCAGAATACTGTTCAAAGGACAGGGGCATTCTCCCTTGTTTCTGTGCAACACTTACCCACAACCAACATCACTGAGCCAGATGGTTAGGTCATTATCACTTTGTATGTTCCATTCTAAAATATTAATGAAAGGCCTGCAATGCTTCTGAGAAGATTGTGAACCCACTCGTACTCTCAGAGAGGGTATTGATGTAGTGGGGTTCACGCTTCAGTGATTTCCTGTTCTCGTTCTGTCCCACCTATCCACCCACTAATCTCCACCTAATCCTCAGCGGTTAGCCCAGGTGCTTCTCCTCGTACACCGTCCGTGCCTCTCAACTGGCCTCTGCTTCGCTATCGTCTGTTCCGCAAGGCTTGTGTTCTCAGTCAGTGAGGATGGGGTGGAGGTGGGGGTGGGCGGGGGGTTATAACTCTGTTCCCTGCACTGTGTGTTGCCGACTGTGCTGACAGATGACTGGAGGTCTGGCTTGTGAGTTGTAAACATCAGGGAGCTGAGCGAACGCACACGGGTGAGGAAACCCTCAGACCGCGTGATTCGTTATCAGAGCCACAGGCTGGATTGTGCGTGGCTGGCACTGAATGATATTGTGGCAATTCGGGCTGAAATATCACATCCACACGTGAGAATATGAATATTTGTTTCTGGAGATTGTCCTACATTTCTAAAGCTTTGTATTCACACTACGGTGCGTTCTGCTTTAGGATGCTGTTAAAATTCACTTGTTCCCACCTCAGATATTGCTCTCTTGCTTGTTATCAGAGATATCAGAGCGAGAGCTATTGCCTCAGCCAGTAGAGCGGCTGTCCTGCAGCGCTGGAGGCCCGGGTTCATTTCCAAACTCTGGGTGCTGCCTGTGGAGTTTGCACTTTTTTCTGGGTTGAAAGGTTAATTAGTCATTATAGATTGTGCCAAGTGTGTAGATGAGCATCAAGTGGGTCAGTGAGTACCGTGTGTGTGTCAGGGTTCTTGGCAAGTACAGACCTGTGCCCAGCCATTCCCCCCCACTCAGTCACTGGGGCCTCCTACCCAACACCCTCCTATGTACCCATGCCTTCTACCCGCTCACCTCTCTCAATCACTGGGACTTCTCTCTTACCACCCTTCCCCCTCTCCCCACACCCCCCTCCGTCCCTGCATCTTGCCCAGCTACGCTCCTCAATCCCTGGGGCCCTATGTCAGTACATCCCCAGGGGCCCTCTCTCCACACCCCTTCAGTCCCTGGGGCCCTCTGCCCGATTTTCCAGTCCCTGGGGCCTATCCCCACACACCCCTCAATCCCTGAGGCTGCGCCCTGCATCTCTTCAGGAAGGGATGGAGGATTACTTGTGACCAGACTCAACGTTCAAAATATAAAATAGGATGACAGAGGGGGGATTTCTGCAGATTACAAACATTTCCTCACGACAGAGAAAGTGAACGTTTGTTCTTCCTGGTTGGTGTAGACCGACTCCTAGAACAATCCTATTCCGTCACGTATTTCTCTGCAACATATCCTCTTTGGGATGTGGAAGACACCAGAGCTCCTGGAGGAAAGTCACAGGGAGAATATGCAAACTCCGTACAAACAGAGCGCCCAAGGTCAGGATCGAACCTGGCTCTCTGAAGCTGTGAAGTAGCAGCTTTACCAGCTGCGCCACTTTGTCGTCTTGAGTGGCAGGTCTGTAACCCTGGGCCTTGCATAGAAAACTTCGGCATTGGTGTCACAGTGACTGACTCCCCAGTTCTGAGCGAGTGAAGTGGGTGTGGGAAGGGGGTCTGTGCGAGACTATATTTAGTTTAGTTTAGAGATACAGCGTGGAAACAGGCCATTGGGCCCACCGAGTCCGCACCGACCGGCGATATCTGCACATTAACACTATCCTACACACACTAGGGACAATTTATTTATACCAAGCCAAACAAACAAATCTGTATGTTTTTTGAATGTTGGTGGAAGATCTCGGAGAAAACCTACGCGGTCATGGGGAGAACGTACAAACTCCATACAGACAGCATCAATAGTCGGGATCGAACTCAGGACTATGGCACTGTAAGGCAGCAACTCTATCGCAGCAGCACCATGCCACCCAAATTTGAATTGGAGAATGCAGACGCTGCCCATTGCCTGGGCCTTGGCACAGTGGGTAACTGCGATTGGCCTTGCCTACAACACCTCTGGCACCAGTGATTTAACTAACAGGTGCATGCTACCAGTGGTTGGATTGTTTCTGTATTAGTGTGGCTGTGCCACCGCTGTAGTCAATGTTTGCGAAGGGAGATTGACGTAAGGTTCAGTTGTGAGCTGCCCGGCCACACAGGCAGATTCTATCTGGAGCTGACTAATGACAAGGAGTGGATTCATGTCGCGTTCATCTTCTGCGGCTCACACAGAGCAGAGAAACAGACAGTCACAATATTGGTAGTCTTTGAGGAGAAACCCTGCTCAGCGATCAGCTCGGGAATGGCTCGATACACGATGAAAATGTTTCCATGCCAATTCTTTGGAAAATTCGTTCAAAGACATCTATATAGAAGAGTTGAATTTGAGCATGAGTCCACATGTGCAGCCCAATGTGAAAATAGGGTATCCTCACCCTGGCAGAGTGTGATGAGGTGGTATAGAGGGAATTTTTCTCAGCTTCTAAACCAGGGGCTCCTAACATTTTTCATCCCGTTTATCCCTGGCAACTTTAATAGCACATAACAATGTTATTTCACTTATTTATGAACAACTAATGATGAACAGATGAACAGGTCAGTATACCACAACCAAACACAGTCAGGCAATGAGAAAAAAGATGTACAAATCCAGAATCAACAAATTTACCCCCTGAGTAGGCAAAGGGGTAAATTTACCCCAGGTTCGGAACCCTTGTTCTAAACAGTAGTGTCCATACTGTGTTGCTCCCAACTAAGTTCTGATGCCCCCCCCAATTAAACTCTGATGTCTCCATTTGGTCCAGAGATAGATTTCAAATCATTTTATTTGTGTTCATTTCCCAAGTTCCCTCCATGTTCTGACTCTTTGAGTGTTTGTTTAGTGCAGCAACTATTCTGTCATTTAAGTCATCACTGGACACAACATTACACTTTTAAAAATCTGCACTTTCTCTGTGACTGCAAGAATATATATTCTGCACTCTGTTTATTTTCTCTTATGGGATACCTGATGTACACATGTACTGTATGATTTGCTAGAATACACAAAACAAAGTTTTTCACTGTATCTCAGTACCTGTGATAATAACAAACGTGTCACAGCGTAGAGATGAGGGATAGTGATGAAAGATGTAGACCTGGTTTAATAATGATAGGTTAGATACAAAATGATGGAGTAACTTAGTGGATCAGGCAGCATCTCTGGAGGAAATGCATAGGAAGTGTCTGGGGTCAGAGCCCGTCCGAAGAAGGGTCCCGACCCGAAACGTCACCTATCCATTTTCTCCAGAGATGCTGTCTGACTCCAGCATTTTGGGTCCATCATTAAACCAGCATCTGCAGTTCATTTTCATTATATTATATTTAATAATGATAGGTCTGATATCACCCATTAATGGCAAATATGCAGGGTCTTAGTGAGACCATATATGGAGTACCGTGTACAGTGCTGGTAACATGACCCGAGAAAGGATGCAGTTACCATAGAGGGACTGCAGCGAAGATTCGCTGTGTTGGTTTCCTGACAGGTTTGCCATACGATGAAATATTGAGTAGGCATGGCCTGTATTCTCAAGACTTTAGAGGCTTGATAGAAATAAAGAACATTATGAGAGGGTTCAAATGTCAATGGCATAGCTTTGGCATAGCTCTGCATTCAATACGGTCATCCCCACCAAGCTCACCACCAAACTCCACCAGCTAGGCCTCAGCTCACCGATATGCGCTTGGATCCTGAACTTTCTCACGGAGCGACCGCAGGCAGTGAGACTGGGCCCGCACCTGTCCTCCACCATCACCCTGAGCACCGGCACACCACAGGGTTGTGTACTAAGCCCCATGCTCTACTCCCTCTTCACTCACGACTGTGTCCCTGCATTCGACACCAACACCATCATGAAGTTTGCAGACGACACAACAGTGATTGGGCTGATCACCAAGGGTGATGAAACAAACTACAGAGCGGAGGTGCAGAACCTGGCGGACTGGTGCGCCAATAACAACTTGGCACTAAACACCTCCAAGACCAAGGAGCTGATTATTGACTTCAGGAGGTCCCATTCTGGAGAATACGCCCCAATCTCCATTTACGGGGAAAGTGTGGAGAGAGTGTCCAGCTTTAAGTTTCTGGGCACTCACATTTCAGAAGACCTCGCATGGTCCACAAACACCGCCGCGCTGGTCAAGAAGGCACAGCAACGACTGTTCTTCCTGAGGACATTAAAAAAGACTGGTCTGCCCCAACAGCTGCTGACAACGTTCTACCGCTGCACCACAGAGAGCATACTAACGTATGGCATCTCTGTGTGGTATCTCAGCTGCACGGAGGCGGAGAGGAGAGCTCTTCAGCGCGTCGTCAACAGAGCGCAGCGGATCATCGGGACAGAGCTACCAGCCTTGGAGGGCATCTACCACACGCGGTGCCTCAGGACGGCCCTCAGCATCCATAAGGACTCATCACACCCCTGCCACGGTCTGTTTCAACTACTTCCCTCCGGCAGACGTTACAAGGCCTTCTACGCCCGAACCTCTAGACTCAGGAACAGTTTTATCCCAAGAGCTATAGCGGCTCTGAACCGGCCCTAATGAGTGCCCCCCCACCCACTCCCTTTGGACAGTCTCCCTCAGATGGTCACGTCAATCAGTTCAGCTTGCTTATTTATGTATTGTATTTATTTACCTTTCTTGTACATCAGTGGAGCTGCACACTAAATCTCGTTGCACTGACGTGCAATGACAATAAAAGATATATTATTATTATTATTATTAAGGTCAGAGGAGAAAAGTTTAAATGTAATGTGCGGGTAAGTATTTTTACACAGAGATGGTGTGTGCCTGGAACACACTGCCGGGGCTGGTAGTGGAAGCAGACACGATAGACATATTTAAGGTGCTCTCATTTGGGTACATGGATATGGTGCACATGCAGTCAGAAGAGATTAGTTTAATTTGGCATTATAATCAGCGCAGACATCATCGGCCGAAGGCCCCGTTCCTATGCTGCGCTGTTCTATGTTCGGGTATAATGGGCAGAAATCTCGATTTACGAAATGTTTAAAGGGTTTGACAGGCAAAAGGCAGGAAGGCTATTTCTCCTGGCTGATGAATAAAGGACCAGAGACACAATCTCAGAATAAGCTGGAGGCCATTGAGGAGATGAGGTGAGATGTCTTCAGTCAAAGACAGTGAAGCTTTGCAATTCTCTACCCCGGAGCGCTGTGGAGACTCAGTCACTGAGTTCATTGAAAACCAAGATTGATGGATTCAATGATTCAGTAGTTCAATGATTCAACGATTTACTGGTACTTTATTGTCACATGCACTTAGGTGCAGTGAAATGCTTTGCTCTGCACAAAATCCGGTAAAATCATGTGACTTGTCACCTGGGTCGCCACGTTTATGGCGCTGACAAAGTTACAAAAGTTAATCGAATAGCCTTATCTACTGCAAGCTGTTGCATGTGGCAGCAGTCCCCCTCCCCGTGCGAGTCCCCGTTCATTCCCGGCTGCCCTCCTCACTCTCTGACGACCTTTCTCGCTCTCCCATGGCCCACCTCACTCTAGTTTTTAACGGATAAGGGTTTTGTAATATTTGTGTGCAATAGGCTTAGTAATATCTGTGTGGTGTAGGAATTGGTGATTGGCTGAGCTGTGCAATACTTGCAAACTTTGCTTTGTTCAAAATCGTGAGGTAGGCCATGCCTGGATAAGGCAGGTCAAATCTAAGCTGGTTGAAAACTGCAGTTGCTGAAGATCTGAAATAAAAAAAGAATGTTGGAAATGTTTAACAGCTCAGCCAGTATCTATGGAGAGAGAAGAATTGAGTAAATGTTGCATCAGAACTGAAGGTAGACACAAAACTCAGTGGGTGAAGCAGCATCTATGGGGAGAAGGAATGGGTGACGTTTCGAGTCTCGACCCAAATGTCACCCATTGGTCACCCTTCTCTCCATTGGTGCTGCCTCGCCCGTTATCCAGCATCTGCAGTTCTTTCTCACACATTGCATCAGAACTGTCCAGATGGAAGGTGTGGTGTTCCACAGCTAATGTTGGGTTCAGTTGGCTCATTGCAGGCAATCACAAACCAACAGATCCAAGTTGCAGTGGGAGATGTTACTCTGACGTAGACTGCACTGTATCATGAACGCTGTACACTAGATTGGCAGAAGTGCAATTGAATAAGTGCTTCACCTAGAAGGACTATTTGAGTTCCTGGATGGTGGGAATGCAGATCATTACTACCCAATGACTCTTCTCTCCGTTATCAGCAGAAAGATGGAAGTAATCCCTGCACCATTACTTGCAGCGCACTGCTGCTCACAGGCCTCTAATCTGAAAAGCAATCCTCTACTACCACCCTTTGACTCCTTCCACCAAACCAATTTTGTATCCATTTGAATAGCTCATCTTTGATCCCATGGAATCTTGCCTCCAGCCCAGCTTAACCATGCAGGATCTTGCCAAAGCCTTGCTGAAGTCCATGTGAACACCATATAACACCTTGTCCTCATCAGTCTCTGAAACCATGTTCTTCCCGAGTAATCCATAACCCAACATTTAACATTTTAGAGATGTTAAAATGCCACATTCCCAGGAGTAATTTGGGATGGGCAGTTAATGTTGGGCGTATGAACACTTGCATCCCATTAATGAATAAAAAGGGAAATGTCATTGTTTCATTAATTATTTTTTTCAGTTTTCCAAAATATTTTCCATATGTTGCAGAATTTTCTGGAAGCAGACACCCAAGTGCGTCTCCTCCGATGTTTCCCAAGGATCACAACCGTTGACTTATTTCTGTTAATCTACCATCCAAATTATCTGCTATTTCCACATAGACTTTTTAAGTTAGTCCCGCATATTTGTTCTAGTTGTTGCTATAAGATCAATATTATCTGAGATTTTGTTTAAAAAACCTCAACACAAGGGAACTGTCCTAAAGTCATTCTTTAGATGCAACCAATTTTGTTTGATTTCCTACCATATACCACATTTCCTTTTGGCATAGGAGGAGGTCATTCTGCCCAATGAGTCTATTCTGGCACACAGTGAAATCTCATTTTGGCCACTAAATTTCCCTGTGACCTATTTTCTTCACATTCCCATCAACTTCTCTGATTCTATCTCTCACCTGCATACGAGGGCCAAGTTACTGCAGCCAATTAACCCACCAGTTTGCACTTTTTCTTCGGAAGTCTGAAGAAACTGGAGGATTTAGAGAAAACTCAAAGAGAAAACAGGCAAAAACTGCAGGGGGCACCAAAGGTGAGACCCAATTCGCTGGAGCAGTGAAGCAGCAGCTCTACCTGCTGCAACACCCTGCAGTCCCTCACTTAATTATATCAAATGGGTGTAAGAGACCATCACTTCCCCCAACTATTGACCCAATCTAACACTACTCGGATAGCAGAGATTGATTAGAGATGTTAATGTTAGTCTGACTATGTTACTTCAAACAACAAATATCTGAAAAACCACCATTGACTCATCTCCCTTTGTTAAACCACAGTTTCACAAGAGCTTATTCATCATCGCAACCTTTACATTTTATAAATGTTGAACGTATGCATTCTGCTGCATGTTTCTTGCATGTTCATTCTCAATTATTGCACCAGTGGGGTTTTCCTAAGTAGTAAAATGCTGGAGGAGCTCAGTGGGTCAGGCAGTATCTGTTGAAGGAAATGGACAGACAAAGTTTTGGGTTTCGGATCCTTCTTCTGACTGATGGAGCAGAGGGAGATAGGTTGTAGAAATAATCTCCTGATTATTTTACGTCAGAACATGTCATGTTTTTGCTGGGCTGCTGTTAATGTCAAAAGCTTGGTTAAGATCCATAAAGTTGAATTAATGCTTGAAAATGAGATAGAGAGAAGTGGGTCAAATACTAGAGCTCTACCACATGGCAAGCACAGACATGATGGGCCTAAAGGACCCCTGTGCTGAATCGTTTGATAAAATTGCTGTGACTGTCTGTATGAATCTGCCTTATTACAAACAGATGATTGATCATATCAGTGTGTTTGCCAAACTTCCTATATCTTCTCACTCTCCCCTCAGTGTCTATGCAGTAAACGTCTTGAGCTGACTCCTCCCCTGCTGCTGTATTTGCTGGTTTTTTTTGAAGATGGGAAATAGATTGGGCGGTCACGGTGGCGCGGCGGTAAAGTTGCTGCCTTACAGCGAATGCAGCTTCGGAAACACGGGTTCAATGCTTTACACCACATTTATTGGGCGTTTCACGTCTGCCAACCAATACTTTCTGATCTCGGATCTCAAATTAGTTTCTTGGTGTGTACACCAGGGTGCCATGAAATAAACAGTACACATACAGTAATGATGAATGCAGCAATGTACAATAACGAGTGCAAGATAACAGACTGGTGCAGGATTGTAATGCAAGCTGAAGTTATACAAAAAATATTAGTTTGATGATGGAATAACCAAACATTTTAGAGTTATAAGACTAAGAGAATGCGGCAGCAACAACTCCAGGAATGGAGTGTGAAAGAGGTGATTGGTTCAGGAGTCTGAGCAATAGGGAGACCTAGGTTCAGTCCTGACGTCCAGTGCTCTCGGTGTGGAGTTTGCACATTCTCCCTGTGACTCCCAAGGACGTGGAGGTTGGTAGGTGAAATGGCCACTGTAAATTGTCCTTCGCGTGGGTGAGTGGTAGACTCTGGGGGGAGTTGAGGGTAGTGTGGGAAGAATGAAATGAAATGAGTGTAGGAGCACAATGTAGGTGGATGTTTGATGGGTGGCACTGAGCAGATGACTAAAGGACCTCATTCTGTGTTCTTTGATCAACGCCATTCCATTTTTGATGGTGTTCCATGTCTATAGCAATTTTAGATCAAAGCTTCCGACTAGTGCACATAGCTACCTAATTCACAAAGTCAGGTTTAGATCCCAGTATTTAATATACTGTGCTTTTCTCAACAACATTCCTTCTTGACCCGTCCAGGACTAAGCTGAACCTCTAGTATCACTTGGCTTTGGCCAGAAAGCATCTTACTCTTGCCAACTTCCTTCAGAACTTGCCTATCTTCTTGGTGGAAAGAACTAAAGAAAGAACTAAATCATACTAGGGTATGCTGAGGAATTAAACACCATTGCAATCATTGGGCAGTTCGTATTGGGCAAACAAATTTAGCTAAAGGCAGATGCTCCAGGACCTGATGGGTTGCATCCTAAATTCCCAAAAGAAGCGATTAATGAGTTAGTGGATGAATTGGTTGTAATTTTCTGAAAATCCTTTCATCTGGAGAGGTAATAAAAATGTAGAAATCTGCAGATGTGATACCATTATGCACAAAGAGAGCGAGAGAGAGAGGGGGGGGGGGGGGCAGATAGCAAGTAATTATACAGTAGAATGGCTGCCTTCATAAGTATCATTGGAAAATTTAGAATCAATTATTAAGGAGGTAACAGAAGTACATTTGATAAGACCTACTCAAATCAAGCAGAATCAGCAAGGCTGTTGTATGAAGGGGAAGGTTTAGGTTTATGTTTATTATTGCCACATCTACCAAGATACGGTGAATGGTTTGTTTTGCATGCTATCCAAACAAATCATATAATACTATACATAAAACCAATCAAGCCAAACTTGTACTGTAGGTAGAGCAAAGTGAAAGATACATAGGGCAGAATATAATTCTCAACATTGTAGCATAACAATTCCAGAGAAACCGTGTCTGTCAAATTTATTCGAGTTTGAGGAAATGACTGTGAGGGTTTGATGCAGCTTTCTAGGTCTTTGGTTAGGCTGCAATTGGAGTATTGCATGCCGTTCTGTTAGCCTCCCGTAAGGAAGTATGCGGAGGCTTTGGAAAGGGTGCAGGAGGTTTACCAGGTTGATGCCTGATTAGAAGGTACTAGCTATAAGGAGAGGTTGGACAGACTTGAATTATTTTCTCTGGAAAGCTGGATGTTGAAGGAAGACCTGTAAGAATATATAAAATTATGAGAGCCTTTGATAAGGTAAGCAGTTACTGGCAGTATTATATTTTTGGTATTACATAGTTCCTTACACTGTGGAAGGAGTCTGTTCTACGCATCAGGTGCGTGCCAGCTCTCAGACGATACTCTATTAATCATTTCTTCAGAGATCAGAAGAAGGGTGGTGACCCAAAATGTTGTCCTTCCTTCCTTATGAGGAAGGACTGGAGTCACTGGGACTATAAGCAGGATCTGATGGGCGTATTTAAAATGGAGAACGTATCAGCATAGAAATCTTTCAAGAACCAGTGGCATAGAATTAAGATGTTTTTTAAAAAGCATAAGGAAATACAATTTTAGAATGCGGAGTTGTTGGAGTTTTGAGCAGCAATGATGGAGGCAGATTTAGTTGCAGCATTCAAAAGGGAGCAGGGAAAGTGTGTGAAAAGAAAACACTGGCAGAATTATGAAGATAGAATAGAGGAGTGAGAGTATGTAAATTATGTAGAGCTAGCATGGATTCAACAGGCCAAGTGGCCTCCTTCCGTACTGTAATTCTGTACCATTCTGTAATTCTGTGCCTGAAGCACTAGTGAGCAGTTATCAGAGTATTGCTTGGCATTGCATTATATCAAGTCAAGTCAAGTCAAGAAGTTTATTCGTCACATACACATACGAGATGTGCAGTGAAATGAAAAGTGGCAATGCTCGCTGACTTTGTGCAAAAAGACAAACAAACAAACAACCAAACCAACTATAAACACAATCACATAAAAAAAACGTTCAGTAAAGTTAGTCCCTGGTGAGATAGGAGTTTACAGTCCGAATGGCCTCTGGGAAGAAACTCCTTCTCATCCTCTCCGTTCTCACAGCATGGCAACGGAGGCGTTTGCCTGACCGTAGCAGCTGGAACAGTCCATTGCAGGGGTGGAAGGGGTCTCCCATGATTTTATTGGCTCTGGAGTTGCACCTCCTGATGTATAGTTCCTGCAGGGGGGCGAGTGAAATTCCCATAGTGCGTTCGGCCGAACACACTACTCTCTGCAGAGCCTTCTTGTTCTGGGCAGAGCAATTCCCAAACCAGATGTAAATATTTCCGGACAAGATGCTTTCCACAGCCGCTGAGTAGAAGCACTGGAGGATCCTCGGAGACACTCTGAATTTCTTCAATTGCCTGAGGTGGTAAAGGCGCTGCCTTGCCTTACTCACGAGTGCTGCGGCGTGTGATGTCCATGTCATATCCTCAGAGATGTGGACTCCCAGATATTTGAAACCTTAAAGATATGCCTGCTCCTTCAAGGTTTGCTGAAATCTGGCGTGTGCTCTGGCTTGGTTAGACTGAATATCGTATGATAACAGCGCCGATATATCCTCAACAGAGCAGTTGCCATACCATACTGTGATGCAGTTGGTAAGGATGCTCTCGATGGTGCAGCGGTAGAAGTTCACCAGGATCTGAGGAGACTGAAGAAGGTCCATCTGTCTCCTCAGATCCTGGTGAACTTCTACCGCTGCACCATCGAGAGCATCCTTACCAACTGTATCACAGTATGGTATGGCAACTGCTCTGTCTCCGACCGGAAGGCATTGCAGAGGGTGGTGAAAATTGCCCAACGCATCACCGGTTCCTCACTCCCCTCCATTGAGTCTGTCCAAAGCAAGCGTTGTCTGCGGAGGGCGCTCAGCATCGCCAAGGACTGCTCTCACCCCAACCATGGACTGTTTACCCTCCTACCATCCGGGAGGCGCTACAGGTCTCTCCGTTGCCGAACCAGCAGGTCCAGGAACAGCTTCTTCCCGGCGGCTGTCACTCTACTCAACAACGTACCTCGGTGACTGCCAATCACCCCCCCCCCCCGGACACTCCTCCCACAGGAAAAACACTATGTCTGTATATATGCTAATGTAAATATTTATTCAAATCATATGCTATGTCGCTCTTCCAGGGAGATGCTAAATGCATTTCGTTGTCTCTGTACTGTACACTGACAATGACAATTAAAATTGAATCTGAATCTGAACTTCTTCCCAAGGTCAGAATAACCAATGGGCAGTTGTGGGCTATCGTCCACTTTGTTACTTTTCCAAATCATTCAGCGTCTGCTACAAAAATGTAATATGTGACTGAACAAAAACAACTTGCCTTTAAAATGAGAAAATATCCCACAGTGCTTTATATAGTTGTGTGACTTGTTGCTTTTTTTTAGTATGGCTGTATGATAATTCGATTATCACTGTACCTTAATTGGTACACGTGACAATAAAAGACCTTTGAAAAACTTTGAAACCTTTAATCCCTTGGTATTATTCAGTGTAAATCAGGAAGAGATTGAAAGAGCAGAATCATCAGCATGTAAAATACTACATATCACCCTTGTCTGTCTTTAAAACTACAAAATCTAAATGTTGAGTTAATACTGGGTGGATTTACTTACTTGATAATTTATGAATTTGCTAATGTGATCATATTAATCAGTGGTCAAATGTCATGTCATTTACAAAGAACTGTCCACTGATAACTTGTTTTGCTGATGATTTCATAATAGCCAATTCTGTTCACAACTCCTCAGCAAATGAGGCAATCCATGCTATTAAATTGGAAAAGGTGTAAAATAGATTAAAGAGGATGCTACCGGGCCTGGAAGGTTGGACTTGTAAAGAGAGACTGGATCGGTTGGGTCTTCCTGCAGTGTAGGAGACTGGGAGGTGACCTGAGAGAAGTAATTAAAATCATGAGGGGAGTAGATAAGGTGAATACCCACAGTCTATTCTCCAGGGTAAGGGAGTCCAAAACTAGTGGGCATAGGTTTGAAAGATTTAAAGGGAATTCGAGGGACACATTCTTCACAAGGATGTGCATTCATGGAAAGAGCAGCATCCAGAGAACCTGCCTGCAAATGTGTGCCTCCAATTTGTGTGCCATTTAGTTCTATGACCTCCATGTGTGCATGCAGCATGACCCAGGCAAGATCCAAGATCTAGGTCCTGTTAAATATCATTTTCAGCACAAACGTGTCAGGCGATGACTATCTCCAACCTGATGACTATTGACATCAATCAATCGCTCATGATCACGCATTGACAAGAAGATCAACTAAACCCAATGTACGGGCATCATGGTTTCAAGAAGAAGCCAGGAAAAGGCCTTTGCACATCTTAAAGCCAACAAGCCAGGAGCTTACTGGAACATTTGAACGTACCTGGACAAGTATAACTCCAAAAACTCTTAAGCTTCAGGAAAAAACAATTGGCTGATTGGCACTCAATCCGTCATCTTGAATTCATCCCCTCCACCACCTGCGCACAGTGGCCGCAGTGCGTACTGTCGATAGAATGTACTCTGGGTTTACAAGCCCAGGATACTAGCCCAGGCAACTCTGACAGTATCTCCCAAACCCATGAACTCTGCTGCAAGTACGACGGAAGGACAGCAAGCTCGCAGGAAGCAGCCCACATTCCAAAACTGAATGAAAATAAATACATCCCATGAGTTGCTTTGTATTCCAGCAGCATCCGTTATTTCTGTAAAGGGATATATTGGAAGAAGATCTTGACAGGAAGCGCGAGTTGTAGGTACTGCTTCAGCATTCACCCCTGTCTGCCTCACACCCAGAAGCTTCCAGGCCCCTCTCCCCACTGGCATTCAGACTGCCTCTTCCCCTGTGTCATTTTGTTCCGGGTCTCAGCACCTAGGCCCAGCCTTTAGCCTCTCGGCTGTCTGCTCTTGAATGGTTGCTGCTGAACAAATACATCAGCAGAGGATGAGGGAAAGATGCGAATAGTTCAAGTTCAAGTGAGTTTATTGTCATGTGTCCCTGTATAGGACAATGAAATTCTTGCTTTGCTTAAGCACACAGAAAATAGTAGGCATTTACTACAAAACAGATAAATGTGTCCATATACCATGATATAAATATATACACACATGAATAAATAAACTGGTAAAGTGCAAATAACAGAACGTGGTTGTTAATAATCAGAGTTTTGTCCGAGCCAGGTTTAATAGCCTGATGGCTGTGGGGAAGTAGCTATTCCTGAACCTGGTTGTTGCAGTCTTCAGGCTCCTGTACCTTCTACCTGAAGGTAGCAGGGAGATGAGTGTGTGGCCAGGATGGTGTGGGTCTTTGATGATACTGCCAGCCTTTTTGAGGCAGCGACTGCGATAAATCCCCTCGATGGAAGGAAGGTCAGAACCGATGATGGACTGGGCAGTGTTTACTACTTTTTGTAGTCTTTTCCTCTCCAGGGCGCTCAAATTGCCGAACCAAGCCACGATGCAACCGGTCAGCATGCTCTCGACTGTGCACCTGTAGAAGTTAGAGAGAGTCTTCCTTGACAATCCGACTCTCCGTAATCTTCTCAGGGAGTAGAGGCGCTGATGAGCTTTTTTGATAATTGCGTTAGTGTTCTCGGACCAGGAATAGTGATTGTGCTGCAACTTTCTACGTGATCTAAAACACTGATGATCTCTCATCCCTCCTTTGTCTGTCCTCTCCCTTCTCCTCCCTACCTTAGTCCCCTCTGCCAGTCCCGCCATCCCCATTCCACCCCAGTAGCTACAGTCAGAGGCAGGTGTGGCCATGACCAGTGGCAATGCCCTGGCAGTCACAACACCGAAGTCACTGATGAGGAATAATACAATGGGAGAAGGATCATAGACCTGATTTTGCTCAGAGTTTTCCCATCAGTGAGGGGCTTGAGCTGATACAGGGAGGGAGATGATGGAAACCCAGGTCAGTGAAGGGGCCAACAAGTCCATGCAGGCCAGCGACACAACAAGCTAGAGTGAAGCAGTTATTCAGGTTTCTGTAATCACAGCCACAACATCTTTCCAGGCAATTACAAGACCGCATGTACCCAGAGGGCATTCATTCCACAGACAATTAAAACCTTTCATCAACAGTGACATTTGCATACTCGCACGCATGCACACTCCAGATTGTCGTGTTGTCAGGTGCTGGTCGGTCACCTGGTCTGTTCACTGTTTAACATGGTACAGTACTGGTGGGGATGGGTCTGTCTCTGTAATACACTGGGGTACAGTGCTGTTGGGGATGGATCTGTCACAATACTGAGGTACTGTACTGATGTGGACAGATCAGTCACTGCATTACACTGAGGTACATTACCGGTGGGGACAAGTCTGTCACTGAAGGTATGTCAATGGAGGGATAGTTCTGTCACTGTATAACTTGGGTACAGTACAGGAGTGGATATATCCGTCACTGTAATACTGGATATACTAACTTGGTCTGTCACTGAATAATACTGGGGTACAGAACTGGTAGGTACTGGTCTTTCACTGTGTAACACTGGGGTATCGTACCAGTGGGGGTGGCTCTGTCACTGTGTTATACTGGAATATGGTCCTATGAGGATGGGTCTGTTGCTGAATAACACCGGGAGATTGGTTTATTATTGTCATGTACTGAGATGCAGTGAGAAACATTGTTTGCATGCTACGCAGTCAAGCCATACTCAAGTACACAGGTAGTGTAAAGAATCTTCTGCACAATGGGAGATGGGAGAAGAGGGAATGTCCTGGGTGGAAATGGTCCTTAATTATGTTGGCTGCTTTCCCGATGTATCGCGTTGTGTACAAGGAGCCTGGTCTGTGTGACAGTCTGGGCTACATCCACAGCACTTTGTAATTTATTGAAGTATTGGGCAAAGATGTTTACAAACCAAATGATGATGTATCCAAATAGAATGCTTTCTACAAATATGTAAAAGTTGGTAAGAGTCATTGAACACACGCAGAAATTCTTGAGGACGTAGAGACGTTGGTGTGCCTTGTTGGCCATAGGTTCAGTTTGTGTTTCCAAGGCTGTTGATGATATTTACACTGAGGAAACTGAAGCACAACCATCTCCACTTCGGCACTATTGATGCTGACCGGGGCATGTACACCACCTCAATTCCTGAAGTCAGTGACAAGCTCCCTCGTCTTACTGACATTGAGGGAGGGGTTGGTGTCTTGACGCCATGTAACTAATCTCTATCTCCTTCCAGTACGCCATCTCCTCATTGTTCAAGATCCGTCTCAGTACAGTGGCGCCATCTGCAAAATTGTAGATGGGGTCAAAGCAGAATTTGGCTGCACAGTTATGAGTGTATAGTGAGCATGTAGTAAGAAGCAGAAATTGCATACTTTCAGGATTCCCATGTTGAGAATTATCAATGAGGATGTTTTGTTCCCTGTCCTGATTCTGGTCCTGATCTGCAGAGGAGTGTACTGACAGCTGAGGAGTTTGAAGGTGAGTTTGGTTGGGATTATGGTGTTGAAGGCAGAGCCATAATCAATAAATAGGAGTCTGACGTAGGTGTGCTTGTTATCCTGATGCTCCAGCGATGAGTGTTAGGGCCAGAGAGTTGCCATATACCATGGACCTGCTGCGATGGTAGGCAAACTGCAGTGGATCAAGGCTGTCTGAGAGGCTGGAGTTCATGGTGCCATTACCAGTTTCTTGAAGCACTTAATGATGGTGGATGTCAGAGCCACTGTACAGAAGTCATTAAGGCACCGCACCTTTCTTTGGTTTGGCTGAGATGATAGTCATCTTCTTAGAGCTGGTAGGAACCTCAGAATGCAGTAGTGAGAGATTACAGATATGTATGAATCTCTCTGCCAGCTGGTCCGCTCAGGACCCGAGGACACGGACAAGGACTCCATCCGTACTAGTCGTTTTCTACGGATTCACTTTCAAGAAGGTGATCTAACATCTGTCAGTGGTGCATTCGAGGCTGTCGGGGTGATTATGTCCTTCCACTGTCAGTAGACTATTAGTGGGGAAGTGTCTGTCAGAGTTGAACTCTGGGATACAGTACCATTGGGAACGAGTACCTCACTGTATAACACTGGGGTACAGCACTGATGGATGCCGGTCTGTTCCTGTATAACACACTCTAGGACAGGTCCCACTGTGACACAGGTGCAGCACTGGTGGAGATGGATCTGGCACTGTATAACATGTACAGTAATGGTAGGAACAAGTCTCACTGCATAACAGATACAGAACTGGTGGAGACGGATCTGTTACTATATATAACTCGGTACTGATGAGGAAGGGTATGTCAGTGCAAAACATTGGGGTACAGTACTGGTGGGAATGCATGTGTAACACTAGTCTACAGTATTGGTAGGGTCAGGCCTGTTACTGTATAACACAGGTAGAGTACTGGTGGAGAGGTTGTGTCATTGTATAATGTGGGCACAGTACTGGTGGGAAGGGTCTATCACTATAACAGTAGAGTAAGTGTTAGTGGGTCAGCTGTGTTTGGGCACACTGCAGATGAATAAGATGGCATGATACTTTTGACTATTGTGCTGAAGTTGCTGTGGATTTATTGGACTGAGATTACATTGTAAATTCAGGGATAGGGCTTGGATACTTGATACAATGAAGAGCAATGAGACTTTGATGACTGAGGGTTTGCCAATGATAGCTAACTAACCTGAGAGAAGGAGAGCGAATGAAAGGGAGGGAGGGAATGAGGGAGAGAGATGGAGGGAGGATGGAAGATAGGGAGGTTGTGTGGAAGGATGGAGGGAAAGAGAGATAGAGAGTGGGGGGACAGAGATGTAGAGGGAGGGAGGGGTTGGTGGGAGGGGTTGAACAGAGGGGTTGAACTCCCTCGATGAACAGAGAGATGGAGAGAGGGAGGGCAGAGAGAAATGGGGAGGAGCAGAAAGAGGGGATGAGGAAGAGAAGGAGAGAGAGGATGTGGAGGGAAAGGGGGCGAAGGAGGGAGAGAGATAGAACGAGAGAGGGGGAGAGATATGGAAAGGGAAGGAGAGTGGGACAGAGGGAGAGAGAAACAGGATAAAAGTATCCTCTTTTTCTGCCATCTAAGTATGTGTGTCTTTTGCACGTTTGCAGATGTGTTTGGGACAGTTCAGCTGAGGTGAATGTAGTGCCCATATTCTTTAGATTTTCAGCTTCTTTCACCTCAACTGCATTCCCAAAAAAGGAATAATGCTTGGTTGGTGGCAAATAGCAGTGGCTGGAGTCCTCATCAATGGGACTGCCTGTCCTGATGACAGCACAGATTGAGTTAGAGCAGCTGAGCTTGGTAGTGCAGCCCGTGCCTCGTTGTCAACACACTCTGGCTGCCAGCTCTGAATACGGTTGGTTTTGGGAGAGAGCCTGTGTTTGTGCATCAGCTGCTTTCAGTGGCTGGCCTGGAGATTTGAGCTCAAGTGTGGCAGTGCTTTATGGTCCTGATGCACACTCGATTCCCATAACGGACTTTGTGTGGGCTGTATTATGAGGCGCAAACTTAATCCGTAACAGGCTCCCTGGTCAAGTATCCCAGTGCCTCTCTGAGGCACATTCCACACCCGAAACAAAATTCATTCGGCGAGAGCTTCATGTGTACTGGTGGTGCAGCTAGTAGAGCCGCTGGCTGCCTCACAGCGCTAAAGACCCCGGTTCAATCCACACCTTGGGTGCTGTCTGTGTGATGTGAGTCTGTGAGAAGTTTCATGGAACATTAGCGATGGAATGGGACATAGACTTGCTGAGCTGAGATAGACATGTGAGGTGAGGTCTTTTGACCAGCAGTGCACATTGAGACTTCTGACACTGCATGGAGGGTTGTTGTACTGTCTCTCTGCGGTGGTTTCCTGCAGGTGCTGGTTGTGTAAGCTGGGACAGTGCTGGGTTCTCAGCAGAGCATGTCGATGGTGTTTGACCAGCTGTGGTTAAGTTGTGCCCCCATCCTCCACCCCACTTGTTGCTACTGCTGTGAACTCCAAATGGAGGGCAACTGATGGAATCTCTGACAGTGCTCAGAGCTTGCAGCTGTTCCAAACTGTTGCACACTGCATGTGTGTGTGTGTGTGCTTGATTGGTGACAGAAAGTGCAAGAGCCCAAGCATGATCTGGGCCGTTTGTGGAACCTACGGTGGAGGTGTGCAGAATAGGTGAGGGGGGAAAGGGTGAAGCGACAACACACAGGAAATGTTGTGTCAGGAACATTGGATCAGTGGGACCTGGGCCCTCGGATCCTCCAGTGAGTGCTTCAGTAGCCTGGCCGAGGTTGCAACATGGGAAATGCAGTAGCCAACGTGCACAGCAAGCTCCCACTGCAAGCGTAGTGATGAGCATGTACTAGCTGGAGATCTGCTGGAGATGCTTCAGAGATATAGATGTAGGGAAGTGACTAATATTTCAGATCAATGATCTGCAAATAAAACTGGAAGTTCGACATTACGGGGTTAACACTTCCGATTGTTGACTTGGTAATTAGAATTGACGCTATTCCATCAACGTGAAATGTGAGCTCTGTAAATCTCTCTGCAGAAGCTGCCTGAGCAGCTGAGTAAAGTCAAGAGTGTTTTATTGTCATATGTCCCAGTTAGAACAAGTAATTCTTATTTGCAGCAGCACAACAGGATATGTAAACATAGTACACTAAACAATATGATAAGCAAGAAAAACAGTTCAGTGTGAGTATGCAGCACGCGCACACACACACACACACACACACACACACACACACACACACACACACACATACATATATGCATACATACATACATATAAAAAGCAAACAATAATAGTCGATGTAGTTCAGAGCGTATTTGAGGTTGTAGTGTTTAATAGCCTGATGGCTATAGGGAAGAAGCTGTCCCAGAACCTGGACGTTATAGTTTTCAGGCTCCTGTACCTTCTTTCCAATGGCGGGGGTGAAATGAGAGTGTGGGCAGGGTGATGTGAGTCTTTGATGAGGCAAATCCCTTCGATGGTGGGGAGGTCAGAACCAGTGATGGACTGGGCAATGTTCACAACTTTTTGTAGTCTTCTTTACTCCTGGGCACTCAAGTTGCCGAACCAGGCCGTGCTGCAACCAGTCAATATGCTCTCTTCAAGTCAAGTCAAATTTATTCGTCACATACACATACGAGATGTGCAGTGAAATGAAAAGTGGCAATGCTCGCGGACTTTTGTGCAAAAAGACAAACAAACAAACAACCAAACAAACTATAAACACAATCACATATTCTTTTACATTTTAAATATTGTGGGCGGAAGGAAAAACGTTCAGTAAAGTTAGTCCCTAGTGAGATAGGAGTTTACAGTCTGAATGGCATCTGGGAAGAAACCTTCTCAACCTCTCCGTTCTCACAGCATGGGAACGGAGGCGTTTGCCTGACCGTAGCAGCTGGAACAGTCCATTGCAGGGGTGGAAGGGGTCTCCCATGATTTTATTGGCTCTGGAGTTGCACCTCCTGATGTATAGTTCCTGCAGGGGGGCGAGTGAAGTTCCCATAGTGCGTTCGGCCGAACACACTACTCTCTGCAGAGCCTTCTTGTCCTGGGCAGAGCAATTCCCAAACCAGATGTAAATATTTCCGGACAAGATGCTTTCCACAGCCGCTGAGTAGAAGCACTGGAGGATCCTCGGAGACACTCTGAATTTCCTCAATTGCCTGAGGTGGTAAAGGCTCTGCCTTGCCTTACTCACGAGTGCTGCGGCGTGTGATGTCCATGTCATATCCTCAGAGATGTGGACTCCCAGATATTTGAAACAGCTCACCCTATCCACAGTATCCCCATTTATCCTCAATGGAGTGTACGTCCTCGGTTGATGTGCCCTCCTAAAGTTCACGATCAGCTCCTTAGTTTTTTTGATGTTCAAGAGGAGGCTGTTGTCCTGGCACCAGAGTGCTAGATCAGCCACCTCCTCCCGGTAGGTCTTCTCATCATTGTCTGAGATCAGGCCCACCACCACAGTGTCATCAGCAAACTTAATTATTGAGTTGGAGCTGAACCTAGCCACACAGTCATGTGTGTACAGGGAGTACAATAGGGGGCTGAGAACGCAACCCTGGGGCGATCCTGTGCTCAGGGTGAGGGACTTCGATGTATTCCCTCCCATCTTGACTACCTGGGGCCTGGCACACAGGGGGGTGTTGAGCCCTAATTCCAGTTGCTTCTTGGCCAGTCTGGTGGGGACTATCGTGTTGAAGGCTGAACTGAAGTCTATGAACAGCATCCTCACGTAGCCCCCCTTCTGGCTGTCAAGATGAGAGAGAGCGGTGTGCAAAACCTGGGAGACCGCATCGTCCGTGGATCTGTTTGGACTGTATGCGAACTGCAACGGATCCATGTTGCGAGGGAGGAAGGCGCAAATGTGTTTCTTCACCAGCCTCTCAAAGCATTCATGACTACCGAGGTAAGGGCCACCGGACGGTAGTCATTCAGACAGGCTGGGGAGGCATTTTTTGGTACCGGTACAATGATGGATTTTTTGAAGCAGGCAGGGACCACGGACTTGTCCAGGGAGAGGTTGAATATTGTAGTGAGCACCGGAGCTAGCTGCGTAGCACAGGACTTGAGTACTCGCCCCGAGATGCCATCGGGGCCTGCAGCTTTCCTCGTGTTCACCCGTGTCAGAGCCCTCCTCACGT
Organism: Amblyraja radiata; assembly: GCF_010909765.2. Lineage (NCBI taxonomy): Eukaryota > Metazoa > Chordata > Chondrichthyes > Rajiformes > Rajidae > Amblyraja > Amblyraja radiata. Next base: position 17,804,782 of record NC_045974.1, read on the forward strand.
CATGCTCGGACAACGAGAATGTCTGCACATTCCTCCCTTCAGCTTCGTTAGCCAAGCCCGCTGGCGGTATTGTTGATAGTCGGCAGACCTGGGGTGATGTTGCCCATCTCGAAACGAGCATAAAAGGAGTTCAGGTCATCAGCTAGGGAGGTGCCGCAACTTGCGGATGAGGGAGGGGTGCTCCGGTAGTTGGTTACAGTCCGTAGCCCCTGCCACAGGCTTCTGGTGTCCTGCTGCTCCATCTGTGACTCCATCTTGTCCCTGTACCTCCTTTTTGCGTCCTTCACCGCCCTTCGCAGTCGGTAGGACTCTACCTTGTAGATGTCCGTGTTTCCTGATGCCAGGCCCGAGTTGTAGGCAGCGGTGCGAGCATTCAAGGCAACACGAACGGACCTGTCTACCCAGGGTTTTTGGTTCGGAAAGGTGCTTACCCTTACCGTGGGGACGATGTTGTCGGTTATTCTGTACACCTGTAGAAGTTCGAGAATCCTCTCTGACATACCGAATCTCCGCAATCTTCTCAGGAAGTAGAGGCGTTGATGGGCTTTCTTTATAATTGCATCGGTGTGCTGGGTCCAGGAAAGATCTTTAGAAATATGCATGCCCAGGAATATACAGCATTTCTGTGTTATTTCAGATATCTGGCTTTGCAGTATCTTTGCTTTTGTCAGAATCCAGTTGTAGGGGATGGGGGCTTGAGGGTAGGAGTGATGAAATGACAAAGGTGGAGGCCAGGGGACCAGGAGCTGACAAGTGAGGAAGGAGTGGATGTTTCTGGAGGAGCCATAGATGACTGGGCCCATACCAGAGGTTGTTGCACAAGGACCGCTACTTAACTAATGCTCACCCCTGGTTCAAGGATGGATGTGGAGATAAACTGCACGCCAATCAGTTTGACCTCGGAAGCAGAGAAAGTTTGAGGAACAATAATCAGCCTGATTTAACGCTGCATGGTTTATGTAATTACAGAATGTTTATGTATTTTAAATCTACAAAATACAAATGTTGAGTAATCACTGGGTAGGTTTACTCCATTTGTCAATGTGTTAATCTGTTAACGTGACCATTAACAGATTAACACATTAATCTTTGCAGAGGATACTTCCTCTTCTAAGAACTGCCCATTGATAATTAATCTGTTTTGCTGATGATTTCACAATGGTCAATTTTATTCACAATTTCTAAGCATATGAAGCAATCCATGCCAATAAACTGGAAAGGGTACAAAAAGGGTATACTGGATGAGGATACCATCCAGTTTGGAAGGTTTGAGTTATAAGGAGAGACTGGAAAGGCTGATCTTTTTCCCCGGAGTGTACAAGGCTGACTGGTAACCTTATAGAGATGTAGAAAATCATGAGGGGTTAAATAAGTGAATCACAACAACGTTTTCCACAGGATTGGGGAGTCTAAAACTAGAGGGCATAGGTTCAAGGTGAGAGGTGGAAAGATTTAAAGGAGACTAGAGGGGCAACTTTTTCACACAGAATGTGGTGGGTACATGGAATGAGCTGCCAAAGGAAATGGTATAGATGAGTACAATTATAACATGTCTGAAGAAGGGTGTCGACCCAAAACGTCACCCATTCCTTCTCTCCAGAGATGCTGTCTGTCCCGCTGTGTTACTCCAGCAATTTGTGTCTATCTTCGGTTTAAACCGGCATCTGCAGTTCTTTTCTACACATATGACATTTAAAAGGTACATCAATAGGAAAGGTTTGGAGGGATCAGGCAGTCAGTCAACTTGGTCAACACGGACATATTGGGTCAAAGAGCATGTTTCCTGTGCTGTATAGCTCTATGACTATAATATATTACAATATATGCAGGCTCTCCCCAGGTGACAAACACTGAGTCAGGTACAGCTGTACATGCACTGGAGTGTTTGGAAGACCGGCAGGATGGATTTACCAGCTGCTGCGGGGCTGCATGCATCTTCTGCCGGAAGGCAACTTGGTTTGCAGCAGCATCTCCGACCTGCGAATTGTTCAGGTTAGGAACAGTTCACAGGAACGGAACATTGCCGTAACCCAGGGAGGACTTGCACTTATCTGGTTCATTTCATGGAGGTTTTTTCCTGAAATAATGATGTTGACGAGGAAATGTAGGACTTCCAAGGGGCATTGCTGTGGATGCCACGTAACAGGCTGGTCATCAAGATTGAAATTCCTCGAATAAAAAGGGTTGCAACAACATAGACAGGAAATTGGACCAGTAACAGGAAATGGGAGACAGGAGAGAAAGGTTACCTCTCAGACTGGTTGGGAGTGTACCTGGAAGTCCCAGGGATAAGAGGTTTGAGTTGTGTAGATACAGATAGAGCAGATAGAGAGTGTGGAGGAGTCAAGAACATGCGAATCAAACATTTTTTAAATGATGTTGAAAATCCTTATCACCTTTCCTGTTCCCTCATCCAAAAAAAACCCTCAGGTTGGTCAAACTGGACTGTGCTCAACTTTATTCATTCAAACCTATTCATTCAATATGTAAATATTTTCCCTAATTATTATTTCTAAAAGTTACCCACCGCTGAGGTTAAATCGGCAAAGCATTAGTTGCCTGTCTCTACAGGCCTTTTGATACAAGGTTGTTCCCGTTTCCATTTCCTGCTCTCTGGCACATCCCCTACATGCAGGAAGGGTTGGAATACGATGGACAGGGCTTCCGCAGTTTCCACCCCACCTTCCTCAGCAGCCGAGGATTTGATCCAGTGCGGATCACCGGTGCACTTTAAACATGGCCAGCCTTTCCTGTAGCTGCTGCTTGTCAATATTTACCGCAGATCTTCCCCAGTTGTACGGAAACATTAATGGCATCTTCCTCTGTGGTAATGATCAATGTAAAATATTTATTAATTATTTCAGCTTCTGCCCCTGCTACAATGTGTTGTTTACCTTCTTGGCCAGCTCCCCCCCACCCATTACTCCCCCCCACCCATTACCACACACATGCTTTTCACGAGAAGGAAAGCATGGAGAAGGCTTTGGGCTACATTACTATCTATGAGCAGTGTTAACTGCTGTTCTGTTATCCTTGTCAACTCCCATCCCAGCTGACTACATTCAGCCTGGTTTTATCTCTTGAATTATTCACCTGACCTATGTCATTTTTGCTTTGCTTCAGTGTCTTCTCAATCTCCTTTGTCATGCAGGACACTTGGGTTTTGATTTTAGTTTTCGACATAATAATGCCTTTTACAAATCCAGGCTAGCTGCCAATGATCAGTTGTTTTATTTGTACAGGGTTTGGCCACTTTGTCCTTGTAACATCTGTACAACCGGCATTATATTAGACGGACTGCCAGGAATGCAAGATCTTAGATTTACTCTGTACCACACTTCATGTTAGAATCCCAGGAGACAATTGCTATTTTGTGAGAATGGTGGAAAATCATAATCAAAACATCCATCATTTCCCTTTTGTTTTTGTTAATATCTTTGGATCATAACCATAGGTCCTGTCTGCCATCTGCACTGTTTATTTCTCTAATACCATTTTTCTACTTACTGCTCAGCATAGGTCAAGTACACACGGGTGTTCCTCCTAAACTGTCCCAACACATTCCAGGGGAAGTGCAACATGACTTGGATGAAGGGCAAATCACTCTCCACCCTAACCCAGGAAAATAATTGAAGGGTTAGGTTCTGGAAACAATGGTGCAGGGATTCATTGTGACGGCCACTGTTAGTTTTTTCCTCGTGAGTACCACGAGTTCACTGTCTATGTGCTCGGACTGCAGCTATGTGTTTCTCTCCCCAGACCAGAGCGGGTTTCTGACTTGGTTGCTGATTGAAAGTGTAACTCCTGTTGTGGACCGTGGTACAATGAGCCAACACCTTCTACTGCAAAGCATGCAGCCAGGGAGAGATCTTTCAGGAGATGAGAGGAGTTTATGACATATTTGACTTCCCATCCTAACCTCAAATGCAAACTCATTTATTGGAAAGCAAAATAATTTCTTCCGAAGCTAGGCAAGCGAGCCAGGGAGCGTGGGTAGGAAGTAGGCACGTCTGGTTCTCTCAGAGTTAGATGTTAAAGTGTAGCTCAGTGTCCCAGTCACAATGACAGTGCCACAGTATGATGTAGCAGCCACAGGAACAGTCAATAAGTTAGACATTGTTGTTCTTTCACAGGCCCAAAGTGATGGGTGTTTTTGGAGGGATGATGTAAATAACCCTTTTTTTTGTCTTTCTCCCCTTGAAGGTTCATAATGAGGGAAACCATCAGCTGAAGAGGAAGAAATAATTAATCCAGCCGACCATCTCAGGAGAGTCATCTGCCACCATGGGGGACAAAGAAGTTTCAACCATCGAGCAAGCACACATACTGTTCGACCGCTTCGTCCAGGCAACTACATGCAAGGGCACTTTCAAAGGCTTCCTGGAGCTGTGCGAATACCTGGGCGTCTCCAACGTCGACTTCCCCTACTTCTACACCAAGCTCAAGACCAAACTCAATTACTGGAAAGCAAAAGCACTCTTTGCAAAGATAGACAAGCGAGGCAGTCACAAGGATTACAAGAAGAACACAGCCTGTGCCAATACAAAGGTAAAACTGCTACCACTCTCAGCTTATCCAGATCTCAAGTTCATAGGTCATAGGAGCAGATTTAGGCAATTTGGCCCATCAAGTCTACTCTGCCATCCAATCGTGGCTGATCTATCTTTCCCTCTCAACCCCATTCTCCTGCCTTCTCCCCATAACCCCTGACACCCGTACTAATCAAGAATCTGTCAATCTCCGCCTTAAAAATATCAATTGGCCTCCACAGACATCTGTGGCAATAAATTCCACAGATTCATCACCCTCTGACTAAAGAAATTCCTCCTCAGCCCCTTTATAACAGTACGTCATTTTATTCTGAGGCTACGGCCTCTGGTCCTAGACTCTCCCACTAGGTGAAACATCCTCTCCACATCCACTCTATCCAGGCCTTTCACTATTTGGGAAGTTTCAATTAGGTCCTCATCCATCTAAACTCCAGCGAGTACAAGCCCAGTCCTGTCAAACACTCATCATATGTTAACCTAATCATTCCTGGGATCATTCTCGTAAACCTCTTCTGGACCCTCTCCAATGCTAGCACATCCTTCCTCAGATATGGGGCACAAAACTACTCACGATACTCCAAATACAGTCTGACCAGGGTCTTATGAAGCCTCAACATTCCATTCCTGTTTTTTCATATTCTGGTCCTCTCAAAATAAATGCCAGCATTGCGTTTGCCTTCCTTACTACCGATTTGACTTGCAAATTAACCTTTTGAGAACCCTGCACTGGCACTCCCAAGTCCCTTTGCATTTCCAATTTCTGAATTTTCTCCCCATTTAGAAAATAGTCTCCCCCTTTATTCCTACTACCAAAATGCATGACTCCACAATTTGCAATGCTGTGTTCCATCTGCCACGTCTTTGCCCACTCTCCCAACCTGTCCCAAGTCCTTCTGCAGAGTCATGCTTCCTCTACTCTATCTGCCCCTCCGCCTATCTTTGTATCATCGTATCTCAGCTCATCCAGATCTCACCTTACGAACCCCTGCTTCTTTGTCCTCCACTGCAAGTCGTGCCCCTCCTCACAGGGGTCATCAGGTCATGTGATAGGAGCAGAATTAGGTCATTCGGCCCATCAAGTCTACTCCACCATTCAATCATGGCTGATCCATCTCTCCCTCCTAACCCCATTCTCCTGCCTTCTCCCTATAACCCCTGACATCCGTACCAATCAAGAATCTATCTGTTTCTGCCTGTGTATCTCACCTCTGCCAGCCAGTGGTTCAGGAGAGCGATAAAGTATCTGCACAGCTCATCTGATTAATGCCCCAATAGTGAGATGGCTAATTACTACAAACTCCCCCTCATGTTGTACCTCAAGTTCTCATCCAGATGAGGGTGGCACAGTGGCACAGTTTATAGAACTACTGCCTGTCAGCTTCAGTGACCGGGTTCAATTCTGAATTCCTGCGTTGTCTGTGTGCAGTTTGCACTTCCTCCATGTCACTTTCTGGGGCTTCCTCTGTACTCTCTGTTTTTCTACCGCATCCCAAAAACCTGCGGGGGTTGTAGGTTAATTTTCTACTTTAAATTGCTCTGTGTGTAGGTGAAGGGTAGAATTGGGGGGGGGGGGGGAGTTGATAGGACCGTTGGGATGATAAAATGGGATTAGTGTAAATGGGTGCATGATGGACAGCATGGAAGCATGGGCTATTTATTCATGCCATATGACTCCATTTGATACCAAAGACTATACAGGATAGTGAATGCTATCCTTGACAATTATGTCCACATCTCACTGATGAATTAATTAAAGATATCCTGCTTCTGCAGGAAGTGCTAATACTTAGAACAGTGGACACCCAGGAGTGAGTTCTAAGCTCAAATTCAACTGGAGATCTGGGATTTATATTTAAAAGAACCCAGATATTTAGGAGCAAGTTAAAAAGCTATCATTTAATTGAGGTGCACAGGGATTAGACAGGTTGGGACATGACAAAGCCAGGGGAATAAGTCGGCGTGTGGCATTCAGTAGGACGTGATATACCTGTGAATGCTTATTTCCATTCAGTATTCCAACCGTGCAAACAAATGTTGTTTCACACTGCATCCAGCATCTCCCCAGACATCCAGTTGTCTCTCGCACAGTTCGATCCCGAAGGAAGCGTGGAACAAAGAACACTGTGGAAACATAGGCCACCTGCAGCCCGGTCTGAGGGAGTAGATGAGTCTGGGGTTTGACCCCATTGGGCATGTTATGCACAGTGACCTACTCATGTCTCTCCCCTTTGCTGGGAATGGCATTGAAGTGTACAGGGTGAATTGTGTCTACACTGAGCTTCTCGTACACTCTCTGCCCGAGCCACAGCCTTTCCTCCTGTTTAACCGGGTCTCCCGTGCTGTTTCTCAGCACCGCCAGAGTTCACCAGCTGCCGTTCTCCATCCCACACTGCTGGTTGTGGCCTGTGTTGCTGCCTGTTTGCCCCATTAACCCTTTGCCACCGTGTTCTCTCTTGTAGTGTCTGGTAATCGGTGGGGGGCCCTGTGGCCTACGCACGGCCATCGAGCTCATGTTCCTCGGAGCTAAAGTCATCGTCGTGGAAAAGCGCGACACCTTCTCTAGGAACAACGTCCTGCACTTATGGCCGTACACGATTCAGGACCTGCGGAACCTAGGGGCGAAGAAGATCTACGGGAAGTTCTGCGCTGGGGCCATTGACCATATCAGTGAGCACTTTTCTTTCTTTTGACTGCACTGTCTACGTTACACTTCACCTGGTGAAACACAGCATGCTGAGCCTGCCTGACTCACAGCCGCTCTCACTGACATATTGATCTGGGCAGGGGCATTCCCTGGGCGGACGCTTTCCTTAATGCAACCCGGGGGAAGGGCTTTGCGTTGTTTTTTACTGAAATGAAGAATGCTGGATTAGTTGGCATTCTATGCCCTCATAGAATTCAGCCCAGTCCAGTTGATGCCCTGTCTGTATCTTCCCATCTCATTGCTCAGTTTTAACTTCCATTCAATTTACAACCATCTCAGCCGCATCTGAGCAGTAATCACTCTCTGGACATCAGTCCTGGTGACTGCAAGCACAAAATGCTGGAGTAACTCAGCGGGTGAGGCAGCATCTCTGGAGAGACAGAATGAGCGACGTTTCGGGTTGAGGCCTTTCTTCAGTCCTGGTGACTGCTTTGACACTGCCCAACCCTTATAATTCAATGACAATTTATTAGCCAGTGACACAAGTGTCATAAGTTGTGGTTCACGATGGGAACCCTGACCTTGTGCCTTGTCTGTGGTTCAACGCATGGGATGTGGTGACTTAGTTCAAGCAAGAAGGAGCACGGTTGGCCGACGAGCAGCATGTGCCATGTGGCCATGGCTGAGAGAAAATGAAGGCAAGGGCATTTATTTCTGTCCACTGAGTAATCAAGTGTCAATGTTCATCCTGTCCTGCCAGGTATCCGTCAACTCCAGCTCGTCCTGTTGAAGATTGCCTTGATCCTGGGGACGGAAATTCATCTAAACGTGGAGTTCCGTGGGCTGCTTCCACCCAGGGGCCATAAAAACCCTCGTGAGTGATTTATACTGTACCATGATCGGGATCTGTGCGTGTTTGCAAGTCTGTGCGGATGCATGTCTGCGTGTGTGCCTGAATGTGCATTCACATGTCGGTGTGTACACGCACATATGTGTGTGTGTGTCCATGTGTTTCCATAGGCAGGTGAACTTTAGGCAAAACTGCTGCACCTTCCTTGTGTGACCCATGTACACAGGCTGGTGAAGAAGGCAGGTGTACAAGAACTGGGATGCGGTATTAGGAGACAGCACCGTGACAACACACGGAATATTGTGTGCAATTCTGGTCACCATACCATAGGAATGGATGTGATTAAGCTAGAGAGGGTGCAGAAACTGTTCACAACAATGTTGTTTGCAATTGCAATCTTTAAACAACATTGGGACAGGTTCATCAATAGGAAACGTTTGGCAGGAAATGGGCAAATGTATGCAAATGGGAATAGCTCAGGAAGGCATCTTGGTCAGCATGGGCAAGTTGAGCTGAAGGGCCTGTTTCTAGGCTGTGTTAACTCTATGACTCTAACTTCTATCTTGTCTGTGAATCGAGTCAAGAGTGTCTAATTGTCATATGTACTGACAGCAGAACAATCAAATTCTTATTTGCAGTAGCATCCAGCTTGTAAACACGATGCACATAGATAATATCTAATAAACAAAAAATCCATAGAAATTCGTAGTTGAAGTTAGTTGTATTATACAAATGAAGCTTCCCACTTTTTGTTCCTTTGCTATTTCTGTAAACACAGCCAACTGGCTTTTGAAATAAATGGATTTCAGATGTATGGATAAATCTTTAATATGTCACATTTAAAAGTCCTTGCATGCAATGTTAACTGTATTACCCACACAAATCCTTTCATCGCTTCTTCAAAAATCTCAGTTTAGTTGGCAAGCCGGACTTGTTCTTTAACAAATCTGTCTGTGCACCATTTAATTACTCATATATGTCCTAGCACAGAGTCCATTCAGATTGTTACCCCAACTAGATTCCTGTTACTGGTGTTAACTTCACTGGATGAAATAACTAGGTTTACCCCTCTCTGCTGTTTTGAACAGAAGGTGTTGATTAGTTACGCTGTTGGAATACCTTTGGGGAGTTTGCACTGCCTGATTTTTAGTCTTGCTCCAGAAAGGTTCTCAATAGATTCACTGGACTAATTCCCATTGTTCCATCACTGGGACATCTTGAGTCCATGATCAACCATAAGCTTCCTCTGCGAATCCTTCCGGGCTACTTGGTGCCAGAGTATTTTCCTGGCTGGCTCAACTGAGTTTCTGGTCAGGGGTGGGTCCCCAGGCTGTTGATAGTTGGGGGACTGGGTGTTGATAATGTTATTGAATATTAAGAATGGGTGATGAGCCGATATCTGGCTGGTGATGGTCATTGGTTGGCATTGTTGTTGTTTGGCATTCATCTGCCTGTCTGAATATTTGGCATTCATCAACATGTCTCTGAATATTGTCCAGGCCTCGCTGTATGTAGCCAAGGGGTACCTCATTTGCTGAGTGCAATTGAATTGGCTTTACAGCTCCTTAGGATCTCCTGCTGATGGATAGGAAGGTCACATTTCCTTTAGAATATAGACTAGAAACTAACAGGGTAAGAATGAATTGAGGAAACAATATTTTCTGGGGGTCTGAAATCATTACCTGAAGGGGCAGAGGAGGGGGAACTTCCACCACATTTAACAAGTGATTCCTGGAACCCAGTGATATACCTCAACCTATTGGGCAACAGACTGGGAGCTTGGGAACAAGATTCAGCGGGCTGCCACCTCGTGGTGGGCGCAATGGCTGGCAATTGCTCGGGGTCTGTGGTAGGTGCTAGGACTTCTGTCTTCCTTTTCTCAGTAGCGTGGGGCAGCAACTCTCAGATGACAAGGACTGGGCTCCTGGGAGCCCGTTTCCTCACGGGCTGAGTGAGAGGGCACCAAGCCACACACCCTCCAATAAACGATGGATCTCACTTCTCATTGCAGACGCTGGATGGAGAGCAGACATTGACCCTCCAACCAACAAAGTGGCACAGTTTGAGTTTGAAGTCGTGATTGGTGCTGATGGGCGAAGGAACACACTGGAAGGTAAGGAGTGCGTGGCGATGTGGAGCTGAGGGGGACAGAGAGCGGTGCTGCTTGGAGCAAAGGAGGGATTGGGAGAGAGAGAGCAGTGTTCAGTGGACCAAAGAAAAGGATTGGGAGAGGGAGCAATGTTCATTGGACCAGAGGAAAAGATCAGGAGAGACAGCGGTGAAAGATAAAAGCTGGAGGAGCTCAGCGGGTCAGGCAGCATCTGTGAAGGGAATGGACAGACACCTGTTTGGGTTGTGAGCCTTTTTCAGACTGATGGAGAACGGACGAGAAAGTTGAAAAAGGGAGGTGGGGGTGGTGACAGGTGGATGCAGATGAGGGGCTGGGTGATTGCCCGATGGGTGAAGTGACAAAGGCTAGAGGTGAATAGGAGTCAAAAAGGTGTCAAGACAAGGAGATGGAGTGAAATGTAAAACAGAATATGAGGTGCTGAATGAGAGGAAGATTCATAGGATGGGAGTGATAGAGAACAAGGATAAGTGACGGGGTGGAGGGGGAGAGAGAGAGAGCTTCATTGGAGGACGAGGGAGTGAGGTTCATTGGGGAGAGAATGAATTTAATTGAACAGGAATGCAGAGAACAAGTTCAAGTTTAATTGAACAGGGAAAGAGAGAGAGAACAAGGTTCATTGGATAGGGAGGAAGAGGGAGCGAGCAACATTGGCAGGGGGAAGCACAGTGGAGGAGGGAAAAGTGAGATTCAGTGCCCCATGAACCGGCCAGGATTGTTCGGGTCACCTTGAGGAACTTCCACGGGCACAGACGAACACTTCCAATACTTCACATAACTTCTTTGGTCAGCAGTCCCACTTCCCAACCTGCTGGTGGTTTAATGTCCCACGACATCTTAGAATTATAGGGGAGGTCATTTAAGACTGAGGTGAGAAAAAACTTTTTCACCCAGAGAGTTGTGAATTTATGGAATTCCCTGCCACAGAGGGCAGTGGAGGTCAAGTCACTGGATGGATTTAAGAGAGAGTTAGATAGAGCTCTAGGGGCTAGTGGAGTCAAGGGATATAGGGAGAAGGCAGGCACGGGTTATTGATAGGGGACGATCAGCCATGATCACAATGAATGGCGCTGTGCTGGCTCGAAGGGCCGAATGGCCTCCTCCTGCACCTATTTTCTATGTTTCTATGATAGGCCCTTGGGCTGAGAATCGAACATGCAGCACTGAGGAGAGTCGACTCGTGGAAGGGTCGACATTTCGCATAGGACTTATACCATGGCCTTGCCTGCACTTGGGTCTAAGATCCAGTCAATTGTAGAAGCATAATTACCTTTAAACCAATGAGAAAGAAACTCATGGTCTGGCCATGACCTCTTTGCTGAATGCTTTGGTTATATGTGACTGGTTATGAAGTAGTAGTGTGTTGAGGCTTTTGAATGTGTTGTGTAAGTGGGAGTAATTGGATCACTCAATACAAAAGGGGTGATTTGGTTATGCCAGCCCTTTGACAAAGCAATCCATTTACTCCCACTCCACAGTTTTTTCCCTGTAAAGTTGCAATTTTACTTTTTTTTAATATTTATTATCCAACTCCCTATAAGATATTACTGAATCTGTTCCAGAAATGTTCACAGGCAGCTAAACATAACTTGCTTTGTTAGATTTAAATCGGCTTCCCCCTGATCTAAATCTGAGCACTACCTAATAACCTCGCAACCACTGGAACAGTTTATCCTTGTGTATGTACTCCATTACAACCCATCGTGGTGTCGAACACGTCAAATGTATGTTCACTATCCCTAATGTAGTAGGTCACCAGCTATCCCAGCACACTCCCAACTTCACAGATATCTCAGCCCTCGGATAAACCTCTGGGAAATCTCTGCTGCGACTGCTTGAGATTTTGTACATCCTTCCTGAGGATTGATGCTGGGATATGAAGTCATTGCTCCTGTTTTACCATAATTTCCTTGATGTGAAGACAGCAATCTCATATGTTTTATCAGCCTTGTTGATTGTTCTGCAAGGATTTGTCTTCACCGTAATACTCTCCATCCTTGAACCACTTTAATATTTTAATCTTTAAATTACCTCTCATTTCTCTTTGTACCATATGTTTCACTTTGCATCTTTCTGCATCAAATTTCATCAGCCAACCGTCGGCCTATTTCATGAGACTGCCCTTCGTCCATCTTCTGCTTTCTGCTCCGTTATGTTCACAGAACCTCCTATATCTGGCACTAAGAATCTTCACAAATACCACTCTGCTTGCACAAGACAATGTGAGAGATTGCGTTGGCCTTAATAGCGGGTCCCTTGTTCGAATAAGTGATCCCATCACGGCTGGGCCAGGCTCAGTGAGTGCTCCGCTGCTGGTGGCCCAGGAATGTTCACCCTCTGTTCCCGCTGCAGGGTTTCGCCGGAAGGAGTTCCGCGGGAAGCTGGCGATCGCCATCACTGCCAACTTCATCAACCGGCACACACGGGATGAGGCCCGGGTGGAGGAGATCAGCGGCGTGGCCTTCATCTTCAATCAAAAGTTTTTCCGAGACCTGCGGGAAGCAACAGGTTGATGTCCACTCAGCTCGGTGAAGGGAGGGCAGGGGCACGCTCGGACCGTTGGGGGAGGAGGGTCCCACGTTTCCTGCGTCAGCGAGTGCTCTCTGCAGCCGCCCCTGCACAGCCCAGCTCTCACGTGAAGGTCACGTCCAGAGCCACAAGTTGTTGCATTTGGGGACATGACTGTCCAGTGGCACAACCAGTAGAGCCCTCACCGGGGACCCGGTTTAATCCCAACCTCTGGTGTTGTCTGTGTGGAGTTTACACCGTCTCTCTGATGGCGTGGGTTTCTCCGGGTGCTTCAGTTTCTTCCCACACCCCAAAGACCTGCAGATCAGTAGGTTTATTGGCTATTGTAAGTTGCCCCAACTGTGTAGTGAGTGCTAGAATCTGAGAGGAGTTGATGGGAACGCGGGAGAATGAATAAATGGGATTTATGTCGGATTGATGAATGTTTGACGGTCATGGCAGAACAAAGGGGCCTGTTTCCGTGCTGCATCTCTCCATGACTGTGATTCTAAACCCTTAAATTATCACAACGTGTGGAACTGATCAACTTTTCACTTTCCCGCAGGTCTGGTTTATGCCACCTGTCCTCATTCTTAACCTTTTTATTCTCGGCATCTTTTCATTGAATTGTAGCGGGTATCCTGCAAGAGCAGCACATCATTCCTGAGACAGATGCCCAGAGCTAGAAACTGCTAGGGGCCAAACAGCATGGAAACAGGTCCTTCACTCCACCGACTCCACACCAAACAGCACCCCACTTACATTAATCTCATTTTACCCTCCATCATTCCCATCATTCCTCTCCCCCCCCTCCAGACCCCAGCACTCACCAACACACTAGGATGAATTGGCAGTAGCCCATTAACCTTCCAACTTGTATGTCTTTGGGATGTAGGAGGAAACCAGAGCATCCTGGGGGAAAAGAAACTCACAAGTGCAAACTCCGCAAAGACAGCACCAGATGTCAACTGAGGTATTTACCCCAAGGACCATTAGATCCTTGTTCCTGACGAGACGGCTGCAGTTTGTGCATTTGTTGGATTGAGAGATGAGCCCTTGTTTGAATCTGTTCACCGTGGTTCACCGTCCTGCTTCCGTGTTTAACGTGTCGCTGTTATTTTCCCCAGGTGTAAATTTGGAAAACATAGTTTACTATAAAGATGACACACACTACTTCGTCATGACTGCAAAGAAGCCGAGTTTGCTGGAGAAAGGAGTGATTCTGCAGGTGGGTGGGCTGGTGTTACCTCTTCAACTGCTGCAGCAACACTGGGGTCTAAACACACGGGAGACGGGGGGATGATCTCCAGAACCTTGGCAAGATGTGCAAAGTTAACTTATATGTGAACCCCTGACCCACTGGAGTAGATTCCAGCCTGTGATTGTCAACACCCAAACTCATTGTTTGTATTCCAACCCGTAACTCCTCACGTTGTAGCAAATACAACCTACAACCTTCTGGAAAAGAAACAGAAATTGCTGGAAACACTCAGCACGTCAGGTAGCATCTGTGGAAGGAGACATCTTTTTTTTACAAAGGGTAATCGACCTGAAAGGTAGACTCTCTCTCAAATTCTGCCTGACGTGCTGAATGTTTCCAGCATTTTATGTTTTCATAAAAGATACAACCTCGGTTCGATGGATCCCCTGGATATCAGGTGTAAACCAGTAAACCCCTCAGTGTGATTCGAGCCTGTGACACATGTAACAGCAAGTAAAAATGCAAGATAGAACCTTAGAATCTCAGAGAACATTTAGAATGTAATCTTGCCTCAAGGGTATGAACATCCGTGGTATATCATTCAAAATGTATTGTATGTATGACTGCAGGCACGAAATTTCGTTCAGACCGTAAGGTCTGAATGACAATAAAGGAAATTCTAATTCTAATTCTAATACGAAAAATATAACCTACAACTGTCAGCAAGCTGATTCATTTTCTCATATTTTCTTCCAAGTTGGAAGACAAGTCCAATGTTTCAATTTATTATTTCACGTGTACAGTGAAAAGCTTTGTTTTGCATGCTATCCAATCAATTTAGATATTATACATAAATACATTCGTCAAACTCAAGTAGAATAGGTAGCTTACTGGGAAAGAAACAGTGCAGAATATAATTAATAACTAGAAATGGTGCTAGGTTTACAGGTAGAAAAGAGATTTAAAGGAGTAGAGCAATTGTATTGGATTTTAATAGATCCCCTTCTGGGACCAGCATGCTAAGGGTTGCCATTTTTTTTGGCACCATCAAAGGTGTGGGTAGTGAATGCATACAGATGAGGTGAGAGGGAGGGGAGATTGAGGGAGTGCTGGTAAATGGGATCAGATGGGCTCTACCTAGTCAGTAAGGACAAGGGGTAAGAATAGAGGGTAAGCCATTTAGAACAGAGATGATGAAACACTTTTTTCACACAGAGAGTTGTAAGTCTGGGGAATTCTCTGCCTCAAAGGGCGGTGGAGGCCGATTCTCCGGATACTTTCAAGAGAGAGCTGGATAGGGCTCTTAAAACTAGCGGAGTCAGAGGATATGGGGAGAAGGCAGGAACGGGGTACTGATTGTGGATGATCAGCCATGATCACATTGAATGGCGGTGCTGGCTCGAAGGGCTGAATGGCCTCCTCCTGCACCTATTGTTTATTGACATATGGTCAGTATGATGATGGCAGTTTGGTAGAATTGAGGCGTGGAATAAAAGGGTTGGCGGCAACATGTGAAAGACAGGGTGTAGAGAGGGGTGACTGGTTGTTTCTCAGCCTGCCGGACAGTAATGCTCCCCAGGGCTCAGCACTGGGATCCTTGTGTGTTCTCATGTCCTAGGTAAGATTGTGCAGGTAAGGTTTCAAAACCTCTGGCTCACCCTAAACTTGGAGAGGTGGTGGGAGGTTTATTGCTGTAGACTGCAAGAGGATGTGGGCAGTGGAGCGACAGGTGGAATTTAATACTGGGAGAAGGAAGGAGAGGGTGACACAGTGGCACAGCGGTTGAGTTGCTGCCTTACAGCGACAGAGACCTGGGTTAGATCCTGGCTACGGGTGCTGTCAGTACAGAGTTTGTACATTCTCCCTATAATTACATGGGTTTTCTCTAGGTGCTTCGGTTTTAATCCCATACTCCAAAGACGTACAGGTTTTTAGGTTAATTGGCTTCGGTAAAATTGTAAATTGTCCCGTAGTGTACAGAACAGTGCTAGTGTACAGGGTGATTGCAGGTCACTGTGGACTCGGTGGGCTCGAAGGGCATGTTTCCGTGCTGTATCTATAAAGTCTAAAGTAATGTCAAGAGAGACATTATAGACATTATGTGCTGTGAGATCTTCGATACATTAAGCCGTGGGTTATATGGTCAGAGTTGCGGGTTGACTATCCTGTGTGGTTTCTCTGCTTTTCCTTGTTAGGATTTTGGTGACACGGAGAAGTTGCTGTCCCGGAATAACGTCAATCAGGAGGCACTGCTGAACTATGCGAGGGAGGCGGCCGACTTTTCCACCCATCACCTACTGCCACAGATGGACTTTGCCATGAATCATTACGGCCAACCTGACGTGGCCATGTTTGATTTCACAAGCATGTACGCGTCAGAGAACGCCTCGTTGATACGGGAGGAGAGCGGGAAGCGTTTGCTGGTCTCCCTTGTTGGTGACAGTCTGTTGGAGGTTAGTGCATAAACCTCAGTGAGGCTGACCAGTCCCTGTGCTGTGAGGCTGGACTCGACAGGGTTCCCCATGTGGCCAGTGGGTCATGGCCATGCTGCTGGACAATAGATTAGTAGATCTACTGCTGTGATCATTGGGCCAATAGATTCATTGCAGTACATCAGGTCTCCTGCAGTGAAACGAAGAGTGATTGGTCCATGAAGCAGCCACTGATGGCATTGGAGATCTGAGCAAACTAAAAGATCACTGGATCCAGTGCAGTAGCTTACAATAGTCCCCTCTGTACCACGTTGGCTGATGTATTGTTAGTCAACAGAACACAACAGTACAGAACAGGAGCAGGCTGCGCTGGCTGTGATGCCAATCT
This sequence comes from Amblyraja radiata, assembly GCF_010909765.2. NCBI lineage: Eukaryota > Metazoa > Chordata > Chondrichthyes > Rajiformes > Rajidae > Amblyraja > Amblyraja radiata. The sequence goes on from NC_045974.1 coordinate 17,821,483, forward strand.
AATCTCATCCCACGGTTCACATCCCTCCAATCGTGACTGTAGGGTTCAGTAGGGTAGGAGGGCATGGTGGGGACGGGAGAGGGGTGTTTGGGTCGGCACAGATAATAAAGGGTAGAGGCCTTAAAGTGGAGATAACTATCTACAGACCCACAGACAGGTGGCATGTGCGAGTTGTTGTCCCTGCACGTGTTGTCCCTGCAGCGACGAGACCCCAAGATAACATGGTGATGAAAGATTGTTATTCAACGAACAACATTGTCACCCGTAGCTTGATGGGGGCAAACAGTTGACGTGGCAAAGGGTGAACTCGTCTGGGTATTTCCTAAGTGATGGTACAAGGCCAGGATATTGGCTGTTACTGTGCTTCACTCTGGAATAAATTGGTTGTCAATTGGGGCAGTTTGCAGATGAGAGATAAACCCAGCAGTGGCAAAAATATGGGCAGAATTCATCAATGCAATGTCTAAGACAAGAATGGATTTTTTCATTTGGAGCCATGAAGTGGAAAGTTCAGTGATGTTAAAACTTGCAGTAACACGGGTTGCAGGCTGGTTTAAATTTGGGAGTTTTAACTTTCATTTAGCAGATGAATTTAGAGGGGAAAGGTGTGTCGGGGGGAGGGGGGGGTCAGGGTGTGTGAGGGGGAGGTGGAGGGGGGGGGGTCAGGGTGTGTGAGGGGGAGGGGGGTCAGGGTGTGTGAGGGGGAGGTGGAGGGGGGGGCAGGGTGTGTGAGGGGGAGGTGGAGGGGGGTCAGGGTGTGTGAGGGGGAGGTGGAGGGGGGGGGTCAGGGTGTGTCGGGGGGAGGGGGGGGGCAGGGTGTGTCAGGGTGAGGTGGGGTCAGGGTGTGTCGGGGGGAGGGGGGGTCAGGGTGTGTGAGGGGGAGGTGGAGGGGGGGGGTCAGGGTGTGTGAGGGGGAGGGGGGGTCAGGGTGTGTGAGGGGGAGGTGGAGGGGGGGGGCAGGGTGGGGGAGGGGGAGGTGGAGGGGGGGCAGGGTGTGTGAGGGGGAGGTGGAGGGGGGGGCAGGGTGTGTGAGGGGGAGGTGGAGGGGGGTCAGGGTGTGTGAGGGGGAGGTGGAGGGGGGGTCAGGGTGTGTGAGGGGGAGGGGGGGGTCAGGGTGTGTGAGGGGGAGGGGGGGTCAGGGTGTGTGAGGTGGAGGTGGAGGGGGGGGTCAGGGTGTGAGGTGGAGGGGGGGTCAGGGTGTGTGAGGGGGAGGTGGGGTCAGGGTGTGAGGTGGAGGGGGGGTCAGGGTGTGTGAGGGGGAGGTGGAGGGGGGGTCAGGGTGTGTGAGGGGGAGGTGGAGGGGGGGTCAGGGTGTGTCGGGGGAGGGGGGGGCAGGGTGTGTCAGGGTGAGGTGGGGTCAGGGTGTGTCGGTGGGGGGGTCAGGATGTATCTGGGGGGGGCAGCCAGGCTGTGTCCGGAGTGGAGCGAGGTCGTGCCGGGGCGGGATGTGTCTGAGCTGCTCTGGTTGTAGACTTTGTTTCCCATCACTTATCTCAGCCTAATGGTTGTGTTTGCTCTTCCAGCCCTTTTGGCCCATGGGAACTGGGATTGCTCGTGGATTTCTGGCAGCGTTTGATGCTGCCTGGATGGTGCGAGCCTGGTCACAGGGAATTCCTCCACTCAAAGTGCTGGCAGAAAGGTGAGAGCTTCAGCTGTGGTGTATCATTGTGTCGGGCTGGGGGTTGGGGGTGGACTGATCTTTGTTGCAATTCCTCCATACGCCGGGCAGCTGACTGACTTGAATATACACATGATCACATGATTTTCATTACACGCACCCAAATCCAATCCCCACTCCACCCACCCCCACTCCGGCATCTCTGAGTTACCCTATGGTCATCGTCACATTTGTTTGTCAGTTAAGTGTCCTTCTGGCAAGCGATAGGAACCTTTAGCCGCTTGAGCCTGTTCTCTTGAATCATGCCCCACGTGATCTATGTTTTATTCATTCATTGTGTCTTGCATCATTTTCTCTAATTTGCTGATGTAAAATGAAATAGCTCTTGTTTTGAAAGCTGCTGTTGATGTTGGCGTTGGAGCGAGTTAACAACTCCACGTTCCTGCGTGCGCATATCTCTGATCATCTGTCTTAGACCAAATCATAAAGAAAGCTCATCAATACCTCTACTTCCTCAAAGGTTTGTGCAGGCTCCAAGTCCGCCAGATTCTTGTCTTAGCCACCATTTAAAACAAGCTAAATAACGTCGCCAAATACTCTATCAAGCTTTTACAGATGACTGGTTGCCTCACAGCCTGTTTCGGCAATGTGATCACTCCAGTCACTCACAGGTACTGAACTCCCCACATCGAAGGGACCTACAGGAAGCAATGTCTTAAGAAGGCAGCTAATATCATGGAAGACCTACACAACCCTGGCCACACTCTCTTCTTGCTACTGCCATTGAGAAGGTGGTACTGGAAGCCAAGAGCCATGACCTCCAGTTTCAAGAATACCTTCTTCCCATCGACAATCAGACTCTTGAACCACCCTTGACCACAACCCTACCTCAGCAGTAAACCACTACAGACTTTACTCTTCTATGGTTTCTCTTACATGCTTTTTTTGCGCCATCTTGGTTTAGTTTACTTAGAGCAACAGATTTTTTGTTGTTGGTGTATCTGCAGCAAAGTAATATTTCATTGTTCCTGTTCATATCTGGAGCATATGACAAATAAACATGGTTGAATCTCTTGACCTCCCACATCTTTCTGCGAGAGTTCCTCATTTCCAATAGCTTTATTGATGCATGGGTTTACTGTTAGTGAAGCTAATTCCCCCTTCATTCTGGATTACTCTTACTGTCGATAAATTACACTGTGCAGTGTGTGCATCTGAATGGATGCCCCAAGGGCAGACACCTTGTTGTTTAGTGATTTCTCACAACTCTGACCAGTTTATGCACGGTCAATTGCTCAGTCATTCTGCCTGTGATTTTCACCTATCAACCAAGTATCACAGGGCCATAGAGCATGGAAACAGGCCCACCATGTCCATGCTGCTCATCAATCACCCAGACTCTCTAATTCCATTGACCAGCACATGGTACAAAGACTTCTGTTTAAACCTAGGTGAAGGGACATGCTGTCTGAACTCTTATAATTACTAAACAAGTGTTCAAAGGTCCAAAAGGTCAGTTTATTGTCACATGTACCAGTTAAGGTACAGTGAAACTCTGATTACCATACAGACATACTAAACAATAGGAACAAGACACACAAATACATAAAAGTTAATATAAACATCTACCACAGTGGATTCCCCACATTCCTCACTGTGATGGAAGGCAATAAAGTCTAAACTTCTTCCTCTATTCTCCCTGGGTCGGGCAGTTGAACCATCCGCAGTCGTGGCGATCGAAGCTCCCTCAGCCGGTGATCGAAGCCCCCACGTCGGGGAGATTGGGGAAGTTGAAGTTCCTGAGGCCTGGAGTTCCCGAAGTCGGTCCCTAACCAGGGACCGCGAGTTCCATGATGTTAAAGTCCGCAGGCTCCAAGTCCGCCAGCTCTGCGATGTTAAGTCCTGCTGGCTCCCACGCGCGGTTGGAGCTCCCGAAGTCGGTCCCCAGCAGAGGCCGCCAGGTCTTCGATGTTAGGCAGTAGGGCGGACGGAGATACGATACAGAAAAACATCACCTCTCCATCAATGTAGGAGATTAAAAAACGTTTCCCAGCCACCATTTAAAACAAGCTAAATAACATTAAAAACATACATTTAACACAAACTAAAAAACAACAAGGAAGGAAGGGGCAATACAGACTGTTGGTGAGGCGGCCATTGCGGGCTTTGTTGTGAGAGTTCAGACAGTGCATCCCCTCACCTGCAGTATGAGCGAATCCCTTCCTCCCTCTGACAACTGGCGCCGACTCCAGCAGCTCTCCACATTTCCTGGGTCAACTGGACAGGAATGGAACAGAAATCAGGGACATTTTGTGCAAATGTGCCACATGTTGTTGTGGCACCAAGTTCCTGCGTTAGCCACGACAGAGCCGCCTGTTTCCTCTGATGAGTTTCTTCTCTATTGTAAACTTTTCCAAGTGCCCAGACAGCACTGATGGCACTTACTTTTCTTTCTGTGATTCCTGCCATTAAGGAAGAGGTGAAGTTCATTGCCATGAAAGAGAGGGGTTACTTAGCATCGGGGCTGGTAACGTGAACAGTGAGTAATCGACAAACTAGCCAGGTCGTTCTTCTTGTTTGAATTCTGCCACAGAATGTAGTTGAGGCCAGTTCATTGGCTATATTTAAGAGGGAGTTAGATGTGGTCCTTATGGCTAAAGGGATCAGGGGGTTATGGAGAGAAAGCAGGTACAGGATACTGAGTTGGATGATCAGCCATGATCATATTGAATGGCGGTGCAGGCTCGAAGGGCCGAATTGCCTACTCCTGCACCTATTTTCTATGTTTCTATGTTTCTAAGATAAGCACCTGGAATAGATTTCCTGTCTGCTTTTCCCTCATGGAAGTTCAGGCTGCTGCGATCTGCTCACCTTTGACCCGCTGTGGAGTCATCTACACTGCATCTAAAGAAAAGATTTTAATCATCAATGCCATTCCTGGTTCTCTGCAGCCAGGGTGTCTTCCATTAAGAGATTCTGGCTGTTTTAATTTGTGTTAAATGCGCTTGATTTCCTTCATCAGCAGATGTCTGTCCTGTAAATGGCGTGATGGTGCTGAATCACTTAATGAGGTTCTTCATAAGTCCATGAGTTCTAGGAACAGAATTAGTCCATTTGGCCCATCAAGTCTACTCTGCCATTCAATCATGGCTGATCTATCTTTCTCTCTCATCCCCAATCTCCTGGCTTCGCCCCATAACCCTTGACATCCTTACTAATCAAAAATCGGTCAATTTCCACCTTAAACTTGGCCTCCACAGCAGTCTGGCAATGAATTCAACAGACTTGCCACCCTCTGACTAAATAAATTCCTTCTCATCTCCCTTCTAAAGGTACGTCCTTTTATTCTGAGACAATGGCCTCTGGTCCTAGACTCTCCCACCTGTGGAAAAATCCTCCCCGCATTCACTCTATCCAGACCACATCTAGTACACCTTTCTCTGCAGTTGACTATCTGTTTAGTTAATTGGTGGTGTGCAGGCCATGGTTAATGTGCAAAATTCGTTTCCAGGGAGAGCATTTACAGATTACTGCCTCAGACCACGCCGCAGAACATCATCAAGGACCACAATGCGTACAGCCTTGATCCCATCACCCGATACCCCAAGGTCAATATCCACATTGTGGACCCCAATCAGGTTAGTAAATAATCATTAATGGGTCAACTGGACAGGAATGGAACAGAAATCAGGGACATTTTGTCTTGACACCAACACCATCTTGTCTTGCTAAAGAAAGAACTGCAGTTGCTAGAAAAATTGAAGGTAGACACAAAATGCTGGAGAAACTCAGCGGGTGAGGCAGCATCTATGGAGAGAAGGAAATGGCGACGTTTCGGGTTGAGACCCTTCTTCAGATTGATGTCAGGGGAGGGGGTGGGACAAAGAAAGAATGTAGGCGGAGACAGTGGGACTAGTGGGAGAACTGGGAAGGGGGAGGGGATAGAGAGAGAAAGCAAAGGCTACCTGGTTAGATAAGTCAATGTTCATACCCCTTGGGTGTAAACTACCCAAGCGAAATATGAGGTGCTGTTCCTCCAATTTGCAGTGGGCCTCACTCTGACAATGGAGGAGGCCCAGGACAGAAAGGTCAGATTGGGAATGGGAGGGGGAGTTGAAGTGCTGGGCCACCGGGAGATCAGCTTGGTTAAGACGGACTGAGCGGAGGTGTTCAGTAAAACGATCGCCGAGCCTGCGCTTGGTCTCGACGATGTAGAGAAGTTGACACCTGGAACAGCGGATGCAGTAGATGAGGTTGGCAGACTCCATCCAAGGACCCAAACTGTCTTTCCAGATGAGGCAGAGGTTCACTTGCCCCTCCTCCAGCCTCATCTACTGCATCCGCTGTTCCAGGTGTCATCATCTCTTCATTGGCGTGACCACGCGCAGGCTTGGCGATCGTTTCGCTGAACACCTCCACTCAGTCCGTCTTAACCAAGCTGATCTCCCGGTGGCCCAGCACTTCAACTCCCCCTCCCATTCCCAATCTGACCTTTTTGTCTTGGGCCTCCTCCATTGTCAGAGTGAGGCCCAGCGCAAATTGGAGGAACTTCTTCTTTTTCTTCTTAAGTCCTTTGCTCCTCTAGCGAGCATAGGCCATTGACAAATTGGAGCACCTCATATTTTGCTTGGGTAGTTTACACCCCAGCGGTATGAACATTGACTTCTCTTACTTCAGATAGCCTTTGCTTTCTCTGTCCATCCCCTCTCCCTTCCCAGTTCACCCACTAGTCTTCCTGTCTCCGCCTACATTTTTTCTTTGTTCCCCCTCCCCTGACATCACTGAAGAATCGTCTCAACCCGAAACGTCGCCAATTCCTTCTCTCCATAGATGCTGCCTCACCCGCTGAGTTTCTCCAACATTTTGCGTCAACCGTCTTGTCTTGCGTCTTACCAGGAGAACATGGACTCTTGCTGCAGCTCCAGACTGCTGGGAGACATGGTCTCCTCTGTCCAACACAGCAGTAACCACAGTACAACTTCCGTCATACAGCAGTAAACCCAAGTCAGCACCGCTCTATGAACTATTATAAGCCCTAGTTCAGCAGTCAACCTGACCTCCCCATCACCACAGCACAAACATAACCCCAAGTCCTAGCCACAGCCTCCTCCAACACTCCTGCCCTCCATTGGATCCAGGCTCTATCCGTAGCCTTTTCCGAGACCCCTACATTGGATGTAAACCAGCCACTAATGATGAACCTGTTTCTTGCCCTCATCAATTGCTGGACCTTTTGACCATGGCAGTGATGGTTGCACCTTCCTTGCTAAGACATAGCCCCAGCAATCATGCCTGATTGTATGGATTCAAAGCCATGCTAGTGGATCAAAACTGGACGTCCATGAGGACTCTGGCCCTTTAGCACCACCAAAACAAGCCCTTCTGCCCAACTCGTCCATGCCAACCTATGTGTCTATCTGAGCTTGTTCCATTTGCAAATGTACACCGCCCCAATCTGTAACCTCGTGGCCCGACATACCCGTCCCTACCCATGCCTTCAGTGAGGGGTATGCATTGGGCATGCCTGAAATCGAACAACGGATTACATGTGTGTAGAAGCTGAGGCAAACAATCCCGCAAGGTCAAAACTCTGCATTCATGCCCTGAAATGCCGCGAATGGCGTTGGGCAGTTGGCCCTCCAGTCTGAGGAGGCAGCTTCGTGGCGATCCCTAGCGCAGTGGAAAACAGGACACAAAGTGCTGGAGTAAGCGGGTCAGGCGACATCTCTGACGGAGAACACGGATAGGTGATGTTTTGAGTCGGGAAACGGGACCCGTCTTCCCACTCAGCATAGAGGAGCCCGGAAAAAGCAAGGTTGAAATGTTCATCCAGAAGAGCCGATGGCTGATTCACTTGCCTTCCTCCTCCGGAGGCATCCCTGCTCTGCAGCACAGCGCTGTAGTCAATCAGATCCTTTGTGTGTATCATGGAACGCATGAGTGGCAGGAAGAGACAAATCCAAAAGACCCAATACTGAGGAAAGGTTTGTGCTCCCTCAGCAGCTACACCTCGGGCTGCTTTGCTGTTACAAACCCGAACGTGTGGAATAATGCCCAAGTGTGTCCTCTCAACAAGAGGCAGGAGAAATCCAACTGTTTATGAGCAGCATTTCACCATCATCTTCCCGCAGCAAATGCAGGAAGGTGTTGCCGTCTTCAGCTCTAACCTGCCCGCTCATGTTTAGTTTATCTGCTCCAGGCCGACACAGCTCCAGGCATTATTACATTCTTGGTCCACACATGAACGAAGAGCCAAACTCCAGCACCGATGTGAGAGACTGTCCCTGAAGTCAAGGGAGCTTTTGACCCGAGAAGCCTCCGGTGAAAGGAGGAGATTGTGATTCCTGCAGTCCCCAGAACATCAGTGAATCCAAGGCACTACCACTTGAGTCAATGCATCTTCTCTGCTCACTGCCCAGTGGTCAATTCTATTTGATGTCACTCACTTAATGATGCAAGAACAAGGGAAAGTTGGGCATGAACTATGTAACGATTGCGTTTAACAACAGTTTCTTGACTTGGCATTACCATTGTATGATAACCGACCATTGACACCGTGGGTGCATCAATCGGGCACAGGCCTCTGCTCACTATCACCACAAGAGAAGTTGGGAAACAGGACCTCTGCCGCCCCCAGGGTGTGACTCGAACTTGACTCCCTGGCGCTGCTCCCCCTTTGGAAAGCGATAAGCAGCAGTGGGGCAGAACACTCCCCACCTGACTGGATGAGCACCAGTCCGATGACTCCTAAGAAGTAGGACATCAATCTGGAAAAAGCAACCATCCTAAAAACCTCATTCCACCATCAGCAGTGGTGCGTGCCAGGTACAGGAAGTACTCTGGCAACGTATCAAGGCCTTTTTCACAATACTCCCCAATGCCCAGCACTTTGGAAAAGGGTAGAAGGTACGTGGGAACGCCAATTTCCGGAGGGACTCTCCCGCAAACCTGAGTCTGAGCACCGGAATGCATCAAGAGATAAAGGGCCATACTCTACTGCACGGGGGGGGAAGCACCCATGACGGATGGACTGCAATGAATCGCCCACCTTCTCAAGGACGATTAGGAATGGGCAAATTGCTGGCTTGGTTGTGAACATGAGCAAATCACAAAAATATCTCAGGATGAAGATTTCCACATTTCCTTCTCGTAAGATGCAATGCATCGTCTGACATCATCAGACCAACAGCAAAACTAGTCTCCCGACCCCGTCTTTCCTCTGGCCCCCATGCTCAAAGGGGCTCCCTTCCCTCAAGCTCTGCCTGAAGCAGTCGGCCTTAATCTAAACGCACCTTCCATCCAATCCAACCTCACATCCAACATCAGGAAGTTAAATCTTCTATGCCCACAAGCTCCCATGGCACTCTGATACAGGAGGAACCGTCACCCTTGCTCTAGTGCTCAGTAACGTCCTATCAGCAATAACTGAGCCAATTCCAGCAGCTTGTATCACAGCAGCAAATTTGACCTGCCAGACCCAGCACCCAGCAGTTACCATGAACACAACCGCACTCCTCGGGTTTAGTCCTGATGCTACAGAGGATCCAGCCCTAACAGTACAACTGAAAACAGACAGCATCCGTTATGCCCTCTCACAGCAGACTAATTCCCCCACCCTACCCTGCGCCTTCACAGTCACCCTAACGTATCAGGGAACCAAACCAAACCCATCGGGCGGATGGAAGGGGTGGGATTAGGAGAGGGATAGTTGGCTATGAGCTTTCAGAGGAGGCTGATGTTGGATATAATTCCGCACAAGGGTTGCTGGTAGCAGTCCTGCTTCCTGACCTGTGATCGATACTCTCCAGCTAACTGGTCCTGTTCCATCTCACTCGCGTTTCCGTAGCTTTGGAGGTTTAATGGGAACTGGCTCCTCTTCACAACGGTCTCTCCCAGGAGGGGCTCCAGCTTCTAATGCCCCTTTACCCAAGGCTTCTTCCCCAGGCCCCGACCTCTCTAATATTGACCCTTTCTTGGCTGCATGGGTGGGTAATAATTATTACACTCTCAAACATCATCGGCACTAATCCTGCAACAAAGCACTGGTATTTATCGCCCGTGCTGAAAGCTTCAGCCGCAGCAAGACTGACGTGTCCCTTTGCTTTTGGCAGGTACGGCGCTTGTGGATCACAGCCGATCAAAAGCTTATTGCAGCACCCGAACCTCCAGCAATTTCAAAGTCACCACGCACGAAGCAGAACACCGGTGAGTGAAAGAAGTACAATGTGAGATCCCAAGGGAATGGAGACTGGGATTGTCACCAACGATGACCTTCCACTCAATGATTTTGTTGTTTTAGCAATGGCTCGGTCTATAAATGTCCGAGAATGTAAGCGTACTTTAAAGGGTCAGGAGCAGACCTGTTCAGCGGCAGACCTGTAGTTCCACAGGCCCTGCACTGTGGAAGAACAATGCTCTTCAATCAACTTCAACCAACCTGAGCAGCAGCTTAATCCGGGCACACCTCTAGTAGTGCCGTGGAGTTGCTTCCAGTCTGGTCCTGATACTCCCTAGTTCTTGACTGACTCATTCAGTCCTGTGCAGACTCTCCTAACCCACGTATCATATCTGCATGCCCTTGCCCATAGAGTCATAGAAACAGAACCTTCAGCCCACCATGTCCATGCTGACGTTTTTTGGCCTTCGGCACTTATCTTCTTAGACTTATACGGACTAATTCCCAATCCTCTCTGACTCTCAGCACATCCTTCCGACCTTGCTTTCCAGAACCTCTGCAGGCTGTTTTATTGCGCGTCTGATTGCTCTACTTACCGTGCATCTAGTGCCAATGTCCTTGATGCTGGCTCCTTTTCTGCAATTCCTCCACAAAATGGATTCACAATTGTGACAATGGTGTTTTCAGACATTTGAGTGGCAGGATCACCGTATAGCGAGGTCTTTACAGGTCTCAGTACCTAGTCACCTTCCCTGATATATTTCAATGATTTAGACTTAAATATAGAGTATGAATGATTGGACTAATTGCAAATGGTACAAAAATTAACTGCTAACATAGAATACAGACATATAACAGCACAGGATGTCTGCGTCAAATATGATACCTGCTTAAACTAATGCTTTCTGCCTGCACATGCTTCACATCCCCCCCATTCTGCATAGCAACGTGCCTGTCTAAAAGTTTCTTAAACGCAACAATCATAATCTGCTTCCACCATCATCCCTGACAACACATTCCAGGCACCTATCGCTGTCTGTATAAAAGCTAAAACGTGCATCTCCTTTGAACCTTTGCCCTTTGACCTTATAGCTATGTCCTCTACTATTTGAAATTTCCACCCTAGGAGAAATAGAGTCATAGAGAGTGATACAGTGTAGAAACAGGCGCTTCTGCCCAACCTGCCCACACCGGCCACATGTCCCAGCTACACTAGTCCCACCTGCCTGCGCTTGGTCCATATCCCTCCAAACCTGTCTTATCCATGTGCCTGTCTAACTGTTTCTTAAACGCTGGGATAGTCCCAGCCTCAACTATCTCATCTGGTTCCATACACCCACCACCCTTTGTGTGAATGTTCTGACAGTCTACCTTATTTATGTCCCTCATAACTTATCATTTCTATCAAGTTGTGATTCGTTTCATAGTCTGTGCAAAGGTTGGCTGGGCGGTGGTATTGGTATTAGTAGTGGGGAGGAAAGCTGTGGGTGACAGGGAGCTATCAACGAATTGCACGGAAGAGCAACAATCTGTCAAAGGAAGTTCAGTCCAGAGGAGCACGAGGCAATGGTTTTGAGAATGGCCGACAGTGCAAGGGGAGAGAGTAAGTGTTTTGGTGCCAGGCCATTGGCAGAAAGTCAAAGAGCACGGGATGCTTAATGAAATGTTGTGAGTCAATAGAAAGATTCAAGGCGAGGTGGGTGGTGCTTTTCAGCCTGAGAGTAGAGGGAATCTGGAGCTCTTGCCTGAAGCCCTAGTTGGATTGGCAACCCTCATCACAAATATAACATATCTGGGTGACGAGTCAATAAGTTAGTGTAATGGGTCTGAAAAGCATTTCCACAGTCAGCAGAGACATGATTGCCTTAAATTCAGACACTGGGCTGACCCTGCACCCTGTCTTGTAATCTCATACCGGATGATGCACCAAGGGCCCTAAGAACCATTGATCCCGTTCCAGTACAATCCTGATCAGATTTACCTCACACTGCACAAACCCCCATTGCTGCACCTTTCTCCATGACCCATCTAGACTGTACCGACCCTCCTGATCACAATCCCTGCAACTGCAACATTCTCACCCCCCTCCCCCTAAACCATGTGCTAGTAATGCCTCCTTTCTGTTTACAGACACCTTGGCGCGGTCAAATGTGTTGCTCGCCTGGTGCCAGAAGCAAACGCAGGGCTACAGGAATGTCAACGTGGTCGACCTGACGGCATCGTGGAAGAGCGGACTGGCGCTCTGTGCCATCATCCATCGATACCGCCCAGACCTGATGTGAGTGTCTGCAGCCGCGTCTTGCCTGCTTTGAGGGACCAGTGGGGAACTGGAACCATTACATACAGAGCTCCCCCTCTCCCGCAAAAGGTGGCCTTCGTCAACAAAGCCAATTTTTACTGCTGGCACTCAGGATATGCAGCAGTGGTGACGTACCAATTATTATTTTGAATTTGAGCTCCACGTACGTTATTTTGGGATGTTTGGATGCAACTGAAGCTTATGTTGTGGTCTCACTGGAGTCTTCTGTTCTGTGTGCGTGATGCGTTTTCCTGTCTAGGCTGGCCTCTCACTGAAATCCAGTGCAGAATCCTTTAGTGGCCTGTCAGCAGTGTGAATTAATTAGGTCAATGTGTTAGATTTTGATTACTTTCTGGAACATGGCCAGCATTTATTACCATCCACTGAGAAATGTTAGAAGTGAATGTTTTCATAGTGTTGATGGGGGATGAGGGTTGTAGGATTTTTAAGGAAGTGACAGATGGTAAGTAATGTTAGAGGAGTCATGCTTCCTTTGACCTTCTGGATAATAGAGTGCTCTAACAGGTGAGATGTGCACTGCACCTTACTGCAGGTGAGATATTCCGATGGAGGAAAAAAATGTTAGTCTCAGTAACGGTGAGAGTAAACTCACAGCATTGCATACAGCCATCAAGTTGATTAGTTTTTTTTTGAGGGCTGGAGAATCTGCCTTCTTAGTGGCTGATGGGCAAAGAATGCTTGCATTTCATGACATCAGGCTGCTGTTAATATTGTAAGATACCGGAATGGCTTAGTTTGCTGTGCCGTTCAGTAAGGCTGTGACTGATCTGATCTTAGTCCTGAACTCCTGTGCCCCGTGTTCAAATTATTTCTGTTACCTCAGCCTGTACTAAGTGATTTGGCATCCAAAGAGTCACAGCCCCTGAGAGGAAATAATTCACCTTAAATAGGCAGCCCTGAATTCTGAAACAATACTACTTAGTATTAGATTGCCCCCCCCCCACCCCACCACTACCAAAGAGCAAAATCTTGTCAAACCCGGTCAGCCATATTTCAGCGAGATCACCCATTTTCCTGTTCTGGACCGTCGCTGATTCACTTTTCACTGCAAGGACAACTTGTTCAGCCAGTCAATCCACCCAGCAAATCCTGTGACTACCTGACCGATTGATCGATTAACCAATGTTCGTTCCCGTTTGCCTGCAGCGACTTTCAGCAGCTGAACGAGAGGAACGTGGAGAGCAATAACCAGCTGGCATTCGACATTGCCGAGCGTGATTTTGGGATTTCGCCCATAATGACGGGGAAGGAGATGGCATCCGTGGGTGAACCGGACAAACTGAGCATGGTGATGTACCTGCTGCAGTTCTACGAGATGCTCAAGGACATCTCTCCTGATGGTGAGCAGATGCATTCAGTGCATTTTATTTGAAAAAAAATCTGCAGTGTTTAGTTTAGAACATAGAAACATAGAAAAATAGGTGCAGGAACAGGTCATTCGGCCCTTGGAGCCAACACCGCCATTCAAAATGATCATGGCTGATCATCTAAAATCAGTACACTGTTCCTGCTTTTTCCCCATATCCCTTGATTCCTTTAGCCCTAAGAGCTAAATCTCCCTCTTGAAAACACCCAATTAATTGGCCGCCACTGCCTTCTACGGCAGAGAATTCCACAGATTCACAACTCTCTGGGTGAAAAAGTATTTCCTCATCTCAGTCCTAAATGGCCTACCCCTTATTCTTAAACTGTGACCCTTGGTTTTGGGCTCCCCAAAATTGGGAACATTTCTCCTGCATCTAGCCTGTCCAATCCTTTAAGAATTTTATATGTTTGTAAGATCTCCTCTCATCCTTTTAAATTCAAGTCAATACAAGCCCAGTCGACCCATTCTTTCATCATATGTCAGTCACGCCATCCCGGGAATTAACCTGGTGATCCTACGCTGCACTCCCTCAATAGCAATAATGTCTTCCTCAAATTAGTGGAGTTGCATTGGCTACCCTCCAGTCCACAGGAACTGATCCAGAGTCGAGAGAACATTGGAAAATGATCACCAATGCATCCACGATGCAGACCATTTGGCCCTGGGGGTTTATCTGCTTTCAGTCCCAACAGTTTACCTAACACCATTTCCTGACCAAATTGGGTTCCCTTCAGTTCCTCCCTCCCACTAGCTCCTCGGTCCCCTAGTATTTCTAGGAGATTGTTTGTGCCTTCCTTAGTTTAGTTTAAAGCTGCAGTGCAGTAGCAGGCTCTTCGGGCCTACCGAGTCCACACCGACCAGCGATCCCCGCACATCAACACTACACACGCTGGGGACAATTTTACATTTATACCAAGCCAATTATCCTACAAACCTGTACTTCTTTGGAGTATGGGGGGAAACCAAAAATCTCTGAGAAAACCCATGCAGTCACGGAGAGAACATACAAGCTCTGTACAGACAGCGTCCGTGGTCGGGATCAAACCCGGGTCTCTGGCGCTGTAAGCACTGAATGGAAGCAACTCTATAGCTGTGCCACCGAGCGCCCGTGCCGCCAGTGGCTGACTCCGGTCTTTGGTTTTCCTTTAGTGCATGATAAGTAGGCACTTGGTACACATGACAATAATAAACCAACAGCAAATCTATTATCAAGCACGGAGGTGACACGAGATACAGTGAGAAACTTTGTTTTGCATGCTATATGAGTACATCAGGTAGTGGAAGAAGGAAGATAAACAGTGCAGAATATAGTGTTACAGCTATAGAGAATTTGCAGATTATTTTAAAGTGCAGAGGCTGCAATGAGGTAGGGTGGAGGATTAATCTCTGGCATATGGTCCCAGTGAGAAGTGTGAGCCATCAGTGGGGAGCTGGACTGTTTGGAGAGAGAGGGGCTCACACGAGACTTGGGCTTCAGGATGTGGTAGCACCATTGTGTTAATAAATGAATAATGCAAGTTGTTGTAGTATAGCCATGGTGTAAATGAATCTGTACAGATGACCTCTTGGGGGGAGGGGGTTGTGTTTGGAGCAATTGACCCTTATTGTGAATTTCCACAATGCAAAGCCACGTCACCTACTCGTGCATCCATTGAGAATTGTCAGTTGAATTAAAATTATGTTGATTTATTTACGTTTTACCCACATCATTTCCATACGAGCAAATTTTATTCTGTATCTCAAATTTTTGGACAATGATTTATGAATTCCACACAGGTGAATTTCCGTTATTTGGAGAACAGTATTTGTATTACGAGGGCCGAATTGTTAATCACGCACATTCTATCGGGAGCTAGAGAACCACTTCAAAGTTACATTGAAAATTAACAAGCAGAATAACAGCTGCCTTGGGGAAAAGAAATTGCTCCCATGCAACCTGCTTGCAATAATCAGACACCATTCTCTCTTAAGAACACAATTCACTGCTGGAGGCCTTGAGAATAGTACCTTGTCACTTTTATTGAAACTTGTGCAATAGAACTCAATTAAATAATGTTCAGTGTCTTTAGCTTGCAGTAACAAAACCAAACTTAAATACCTTTATTTTTGAAAATCCTGTGCGAAAAATAATGTTGTTACACCGCCCCCCTCCCCCCTTTTCTCCTTTGGCACAATTGTTTTATAACACAGTTTACTATAGCGCAAACTTTCTTAGGAACACAACGTTTACTTTATAGCAGAACTATCAGTGAACTTGTGTTAAATAACATCTCCATTTTGTGGTGATACAATCATTTTGTTAATTAACTAATACTCCAGGGTATAGTAGTACAGTTTTTGTGGTAAAGGACTAATACTCCAAGAGTAATATTGTCGTAGTGTTAAGTGGTTAATGCTCTGGTCTGTACTGGTCTATTTGTGGTTAATACTCTGGTCTGTACTGGTATTCAAGCGTATATGGTAAGTTTAGTCACATTCGTTAGATTTGTACACCAGCTACTCCTTGTGAAAGGGCCACTAATCCAGTATGTGGCTGTTGATGTGTGATTATTAGCAAGTGACATGTGTTACAGATTGAGATATTATCGTGTTATTGATCAAGTACCACAGGGTCTGGACCAATGGTCGGAAATCGTGAGTTTGATTGACACCATAGGGGAACAGATTTAAATTGGCGTGCTTAAGAATCAGGGTCGTAAGGAGAAAAACAAATGCAGTAAGTGGTTAGCTTCAGGGGCGCATACCACCAGATTCAGAGGCAAGGGAATTGGAAAAGTCTGGAAGAGAAAAAAATTGCAGGGTTAAGTGAAAGAGCAGGCAGTTAGGCCAGACTGAATTGTCTCAAAGAACCGTCAATGATTTGATGAGCCGGATGCTCCTTCAATGATGCATTTGTTTGTGGCCTTTAATTAAGGTGGTTATTGAGAATATTTACCAATGCATATCATGCAATCACAGATTCCAACACAGAAGCCCATTAATTCTTAATTCTAAGCAAGAGTGACCATTACCTGATACTCTCCCCAAAGTCCTGCATAAAGAATAACCCCAGTCTCTTCAATCGTTTCTTTTAACTACAGCCCTCCATTCCAGGCATGATCCTGGTGAATCTCTTCTGCGCTCGCTCTGTTCCCTGCAGTGTGTGGTGACTGGAACTGTCCTAGCTCGATTCCAGGCACCTGTTACATGTATCTACTGTTCACCCAGAATATCAAAGAAAGTGGGTCTGATTTAGAGTTTGGTTCAACAGAACAGGTTTAAGTGGCAGGTTCTGTTCATATAGGCGGCTTGTCATCAGCTGTACTGACTCATTCTGCGTTTGCAGCCACTGGGCTAAAGTTATGAATGGACTTCTCCCCTACAGAATACCTGCTGGGATTTCACTCATCCACCATTGGGGTTACCACAAAATCGCCCATCTCGTTCCTCACCAAGCTGGGACAGAATATCACACGAAAACGGATGCCAAAGGTAAGCTTCTGAGGAGAGGGGAGGGAAGTGTTGCCTGCTCATTTGTACCGGTGATTCTGCTACCACCGGGTAGAAGAACAAGGATGGATCTGGTTTAGGTTCCATCACTTCTGGACATGGCAGCACAAACGCTGAAGGTTGTGATAGGGATCAGTAGTTGTTTAGACTGAGCCAGTAAAGACTGATCTTCAAAGTCAAAGGTGGAGAGAATTAGACCACCGGTCCAGGGAGTTGGAGTATTTAGTTTCCTACACATTCTGTGTTCCTGACATAGGCTTACACATGTCCTGAATAAACATCGAGGCAAACTAGTGCCTCCCATCACTTTCTATATCGGTGAGACCAAGCGGAGGTTGGGCGATCGTTTCGCCGAACACCTCCGCTCAGTCCGCAATAACAAACCTGACCTCCCGGTGGCTCAACACTTCAACTCCCCCTCCCACTCCGTATCCGACCTCTCTGTCCTGGGTCTCCTCCATGGCCAGAGCGAGCAACACCGGAAATTGGAGGAACAGCACCTCATATTCCGCTTGGGGAGTCTGCATCCTGGGGGCTTGAACATTGAATTCTCCCAATTTTGTTAGCCTTTGCTGTCTCCTCCCCTTCCTTAGCCCTCCTGCGGTCTCCTCCCATCCCCCAGCCTTCGAGCTCCTCCTCCTTTTTCCTTTCTTCTCCCCGCCCCCCCACCTCCGATCAGTCTGAAGAGGGGTTTCGGCCCGATACGTTGCCTTTTTCCTTCGCTCCATAGATGCTGCTGCACCCGCTGAGTTTCTCCAGCTTTTTTGTGTACCTTCGATTTTCCGGCATCTGCAGTTCCTTCTTAAACACTGATCTTCACAGTGTTCACCAGTGTCCATTAATCCACTCCTGATTGCATTCAATATTATCCACTAGACTAGACCATCCACAACTAGGCCATTAATCCACTCCAATGTTTACTAGTGACGCCCATTGTCCAATGAGTTCACAAGTGCCCAAAACCCCACTTCCCACCTATGCACTATTGGTCACCTTTAGCTGAGTTTGCAAGAGTTTTCTAGTGCACTTCCTGCTTGCCATGTCACTGCTCCTCATCCCACTTTGTGCTAACCTTCACAAGCCCACTTCACACTGTGTTCACAAGTATCCATAGGCCCACTTCACACTTTGTTCACGTGTTCACAAGCCTACATCACACTGTGTTTACGATGTCTGCAGGCAACTTCCCATTGTGTTCAGGTGTCTCCATGAGCCCGCCCCACTGTATTCACTACTGCTCACCTTCAGCTGTGTTTATAGGTGTTGACTGACACACTTCCTGCTCTGTTACGCCCACTGCCCCACGTCCCACTTTGAGCTAACATCCTTGAGCCCACACCCTGTTGTTCACAATTATCCAGGCAGCTGTTTCACACCGTGTTTGTGAGTATTCACAAGCCTACATAACACTGTGTGCATGAGTGTCAGCAGTCTCACGTCTCACTGTGTTCATCATTATCCACCAACCCACTTCACACAGTGTTCACAGGTTCTGCAGACCCACTCCCCGTTATGGTCACAAGTATCTACAGCTAATTTCACGCTGTGTTCGTGAGTACCCACTGTGCGCAGGTTCTGTAGGCCTTACAACATAGACCATTCGGCCCATCTAGTCCATGGTCGTGGAGGCCCACATGCTTGGTTGGCGCTGCGTTCAAAGGCCATTTAGCCATCTCCGTTGCTTTAACGAGTGCCAGGGCAGCAATGTCCACCATTCTCCAGTAATGCTGCTGTATTGTCACCCTTCACCAGTGGCCGCTGTCCAGTTCTCGTCATGTCCCTCCACCAGACTGCAGCCACACCCTCGAGGATACTACCTGCTCTTCCACTGAGGTGCCGACCCACAGACCCAGGGGACCGGCACAGACCCCCAGCATCAGTTGATCAAATTCTCTCTGTGTTTCTGTTTTAGGATGATGGAGAACTTGAGGCAGGAAGCTACTTGGCAATGAAACATGTGAGTTAGTTCAGGTAGAAGGAACGTCAACCCCACTCACCCTGTGAGTACAGTGACCCCTGACCCCACTTACCCTGTGAGTACAGTGACCCCTGACCCCACTCACCCTGTGAGTACAGTGACCCCTGATCCCACTCACCCTGTGAGTACAGTGACCCCTGACCCCACTTACCCTGTGAGTACAGTGACCCCTGACCCCACTCACCCTGTGAGTACAGTGACCCCTGACCCCACTCATCCTGTGAGTACAGTGACCCCTGACCCCACTCACCCTGTGCGTATAGTGACCCCTGACCCCACTCACCCTGTCTACAGTGTGACCCCTGACCTAACTCACAACTAGTACACAGAAACCCCCTGACCCTGCTCACGCTGTGTTGAACAAAATACCCTTGCCCACCCTCACTCTATGTACAGAGAGAGAGACCCCATTCCCTGCTGCCCCAATAAATTGATCACACTTACCCTGTGTACAGAGCGTCACTTGACCTCTCAGACTCTGTGTTCAGTGATCCATGGCCATGAGTACAGAGAAATCTCTGTCCCTATGGAACCTGGGTCTAGAGTGACCACTGGAAACTCTGACCCTCTGTATGGTGCCGTGGTCTTGTGACCCCTGACCCCACGACCTCATGTATAGACAGAACACTGATCCCTGACCTGATGCCCAGTGATCCCTGACCCTACATAAGGGATAATGATGTCAGGTTGATGTCTATACCCCTCACACCCAGTGCAGGAAACCATTCCGGGCACCGTGGTCTGTTCAGATTTACATAGGGAGCGGACCTGGAGATTATTGGTGGGGTTATCTCTTTGTCTCTGTCTTTTAGGATAATGTAGAACGTGCAACAATGAGCAGGCTGGCAGACAAACAAGTGAGTTAGTTCCAGTAGTTTAGTTTAGTTTAGTTTAGAGACACCGTGCGGAAACAGGCCCTTTGGCCCACCGAGTCAGCGCCGACCAGCGATTCCCGTACACTAGCATTATCCTATACACTAGGGACAATTTACAGTTTCTACAGAAGCCAATTAACCTACAAACCTGTACATCTTTGGTGTGTGGGAGGAAACCAGAGCACCCGGGGAAAACCCACGCAGTCACTGGGAGAACATCCAAACTCCGTACAGACAGCACCTGTAGCTTGGATCGAACCCGGGACCCTGGCGGTGTAATGTATAAACTCTACCGCCTCGCCCAGGCCGTAGAGGGAATGACAACCCCGCTCACCTGTGAATACTGTGACCCATGGACCCACTCACCATTTCTACAGGGTGACCCCTGGCTCCACTGTCCTAAACACAGTCACCTGTCTCAACTCACTGTGCTCCCCTTTAACCTGACCCCACACACAGTGCGCAGACTGACCCCTGGCCCCACCTGCCATTCTTCTATTTTCCTTCACTGACTGTGTGATGAAAGATCTTCCGGGCTCCTCTCCTCCACACACTTTTGCCTTGAATGGTTTATGATAATGGATGAATGATTTGATTCTATTTCTTTCCAATTTTAGGGATTTTTAAACCGTACGCCTACACCAGCAGAACTTGATAAATCAGTGAGTTTGCCCTCTAGTGTAGTGACTGAGGCTTTCAGCTCATTAAGCACCTTGACCCAAGTTCCTCTTGAGCTAGACCCTGTCTACAGAGTCCTCACCCACTGACCCCAATGTACGGTGTAACCCCTGACCCCATGTGCAGTGTGACCCTTGAATCTCCTGAACCATGTACGCAGTGTGACCCTTGAACCCAGTGATCCACGCACATAATCACTGAACCCACTAACCCTGTGTACAGAGCAATCCCCCCCCCCCCCCCCCACTGTATAGACTGGTACAGCGTGACTCCTGACCACTGCTCCTGTACCTGCTGACCCCGAAACCTGCTGACCTCATGTAGACTGACCCCTCCCATGTACTGACTGGTACACTGTGAACCCTGATCCCATTGAACAGTATTACTTCATCCCCTGCACTGACCAATACACTGTGACCTCTCAATCTACTGACCCCTGACTCTTGTATCAGCATGTACACTGTGACCCATGAACCTGTGGATACTGTTTTCATTGTAAGAGGAATTGGTTATTTAATCATTGTGTGTAGCCACTTTGTGGCGCCCCACCCTCCATGTGACGCATCTCCCTCCAGCTCCTTTTCCTGTTAATATGCCTTGATTATCAGCAACTTTATGTTTGATGTGAACATGCCTTCAGCTGCCATTTACAGGAGAGACATTCACACTTCCAACCTATTTTCACGTTCCCTGTTTCCCAGCAGGCTAGTTCTCTCCGTTAGACGTAGTCCTTTGTGTCTCATCTGCCCAATCATAAAAGTCACTCGATTTCGATCTCACCTTGTTGTTCTGATTTATATCTGACAAACCGGGAAGGAATCCTCCAGATGCTAGGCTAAACTTGCCTGGTTTGTGGAGTCTGCATTAACCTCTGGGTGGAGGACACAGACACCATCAGGGCGTTCTGGCTTGGAGTGTGCCTCCGAGCTGCTCATACCTCTCCAGCTGGGTTCGCACGGGGACCATGTACACCCTTTGTACAGACCGTTGCGGTCCAGCCCCTTGAATGGAAATTGTTGGCTTAATTCTGATCTTTACCTAACTTTTTCCAAGGATCAAGACTATATAAAAAACTGGAAATGCTGGAGATACACAGTAGGTCAGATATAGAGAGAAAGTGTTAATCTTTCAGCTCAACGGTCCTTTATCTGGCCGTGGTTAGAGGATGCAGACGGGAATGGAGGGGTAGGGCCGGAGAGACTGGGCAAGGTGATGCGTACGGGTCAGGCGGAGACACTGAGCCAGGTCAACAAACCGAGGGTGGGCCTGGAGGAGGTACAAACGGGGGGCAGGAGATATGTTTAGAAATGTTACGGATGCTGGAAATCGAATTGCAAGCGGTAGTGCTGCTGATCTGGTGGTTGACATCAGGTGTGGATTGCCCAGGTGTTCAGTGCCTTGCTAGGAGACAAGGTGCAATTCCTCACGGTTTCCTTGGAAGTGTGAAAGAGGCTGAGCACGAGATGGAAGTGAGAGGGCAGATTAATGTGATGGACAAATGAAAGTTCTGCCTGTTTTTCGTTCTCCACAGAGTTCACCCTGCATTTAGTCTCCTTGGTGCAGAGGAGATTATATCTCGAGCAGCAAATACTATGAATCATAGAATCGTACAGCACAGGAACTGGCTTTAAGCTCACTTCATCTAAGCCGGCCTGTCGTGATGTCTATCTATTGCTATCCCCTGTGGTCTGAAGGCAGATGTTCCACAAAGGTGTTACCCAATGATTTTGGTTTCCCCAGTGTAGAGGAGACCATGCTGTGAACATTGAATGCACTCCACTAGATTGTAAGAAGTGCAAGTGAATGACTACTTCACCTGGATAAACTATTTGCGTCCCTGGATAGTGGGAAGAGTTGAAAAGACAAATGTGTCACCTGTGGGTGCAGGGAAATTGCTGTAAGAAACGGGGTGGTTGGTGAGAACGGAAACCAGGGAGCCATAGAGGGAGCGTGAGAGAGGGAGATGTGTCTGGAGGCGGCAGAAATGGGAGAGAGTGATCTGTTGGATGCATGGGGAGGTGGGGTGGGAGGTGAGGACCAGGGGAGCTCGATTCTTGTTCTGTTTCGTAGGAGAGGGTGAGAGCAGAGGCATGGGTAATAGATCAGATGCAGTCAAGATCTTTGTTAAGAGTGGTAAAGAGGAAGCTGGTGTTCAGGAAGAAGGAAGACATTCCAGAGACACCTGTACAGAAAGTCTCTTCATCGGAGCAAACACGACGGAGATGGAAGGGCTGGGAGAGTAGAACAGAGTCCTTGCAGAAGGCAGGGCGAAGAGTAGTCTAGAAAGCTGCAGTAGTCGATAGGCTTGCAATGAGTCTTAGTGGCACGTCTGAGATGGAGATTGAGAGGTCTAGAAAGGAGAAGAAAAGAGTCAGTGGTTGACCATGTGATGGTGAGGACAGAGTTGAATTGGCAGCAAAAGTGATGAAATATTCGAGTTTAACATGAGTGCAGGAAGCAGCACGAAGGTAGTCATGGATGCACTGCGAGAAAAGTTGAGGGAAAGGGTTCAGATAGGACTGACACAAAGACTTTTCCATAAAAAGTCAGCCATGGCTTGAGCTCATGCGAGTGCCCACAGCTGCACCAGTGGGTGGAGTTCAAGAATAAATTGTTCAATGTGAGGATGTTGGGCAGGTGAATGGGTGTGTTGGGCTGGGGAATTGGTTGGGCCTCTATTCAAGGAAGTAGTGGAGGCTCAATGGACACTCGTGGTGTGGGATGGAGATGTAAAGATGTATGTCCATGGTGAGCACCAGAGAATTGCAAACAGGCAAGGTGTTGGGGGGCAGTAGAGGTGTCACAGATGACATCAGGCTTTTGTGGTGTTTGGTTGAGGTCGTACACATTGGGCGGACAGCGTTCGTTGTTGCCTCGCCGGCGATCGTGTTGAGGATTCTGTGCTTCTGATTCACTGAATTTTCCCAGGACGTCCATCATGCTCTCCTCGTCCTTTACAGCCAATAACACCACTGCATTCACCATCCCCACCATAGCCTTATTTCCACTCGCCGTGTCCATGCGTTCCTTGCCTAAGGCACCTCCCCTGCTCCACTCGTAATCTGTTGAGGGTCTTCCAGGTTGGCCATGGGAGGTCGTGCCTGCTGGCGAGGCATTCAGTCGGAGTGATTCCTCTCTCCATCCAGTCGTGGGCTCGTGTGTTGAGCTGGTTCCATTCATCTTTCCAGATGTTGGTCCTTGCTGTTTCTTTGGTTGTCTGGAGAGGTGGGACTGTCTGCAAGAAACTGGCTCTGGATTTCAGTCGGGGTGGAGGTGCTGTGTGTCCGTGCAGGGGGTGCCTGGTATCGATCTCCTGTGCTCTCCGCTCGTCTTGGGCGTCGATGGATCGTCTGATATGGGGGGGGCAATACCAGCTAAGGCGTAGAGGCACGGGACTGGCGTTGTCTTTATGCATCACGTGATAATGCGGCAGGTGTCTTTGAGGGCTGTGTCAACCAGTTTGGTGTGGTGGGAGCGGCTCCAGCTTGAGCACGCGTATTCAGCTGTGGAGAAGCACAGGGCTAGGGCAGTTGCACGGATGGTTGGTGGATCAGCTCCCCACTTTGAGTTTACCAGTTTGCACAGGATGTTGTTGCGAGTGTTGACCTTGGCTTTGGTGTTCTGAAGGTGGGTTTTGAAAGAGAGTGTCCTGTCGAGTGTGACTCCGAGGTACACGGGGTGGAAGTGGTTGGAGAGTTTGTGGCCATCCCATGAGACGCTCAGTTGTTTTCCTGCATCTCGATTTTTAAGATGGAAGCTGCATAGTTGGGTTTTTGATGGGTTGGGTTTCAGGTGGTTGTTATTGTAGTAGGTTGTCATCTCTTGGAGGGCGCTTTCCAGGACAGACTCGATCTTCTGGAAGTTCTCCTGTTGGGTGGTGATGCAGAGGTCATCAGCATAGATGAAGCGGCGGCATTGTGGGGGAAGTGGTTGGTCGTTGGTGTAGATGTTGAAGAGGAGGGGGGCCAGTACGCTGCCTTGTGGTAGGCCATTCTTTTGGGCTTTCCATTTGCTCTTCTTGTCGTTTAGTTGAACGAAGAAGCGCCTGTTGTTGAGAAGGCTTTTGATGACTTGGCACAGGTCGAGGTCACCAGTCATGTCAAAATGTTTCCTGATCATGGTGCGGTGCTGGACAGTGTCGTAGGCAGCGGTGAGGTCTATGAAAGCTGCTCCGGTGATGAGTTTGCACTCAAAACCGTCCTCAATATGTTGGGTGAGGTTCAGTAGCTGCCCGGCACAGGAGCGGCCAGGGCGGAAGCCAGCTTGATCTTTAGTAAGCTTGGAGTCTATAAGTGGCATAAGGCGTTGGAGTAGTAGCCTCTCGTAGAGCTTGTAGGTGATGCAGAGGAGGGAAATGGGTCTGTAGCTCTTTGGGGATGATGGGTCCTTTCCAGGTTTGGGAATTGCGACAGTCTTGGCCTTTCTCCATACAGGTGGGGTTGTTTTCTGTGCCATGCATGAGTTCAGCATTGCTAGGAGCCAGGTCTTTGCTTTAGGTCCAAGGTGCTGTATCATTTCCGTCAGTACATCATCGATTCCTGCTGCTTTCCCAGGTTTCAGCATGCTCATTGCAGCTTCGAGTTCTTCTAGGTCGAAGGGCTTGGTGAGAGCGCTGGCTGGTTGTAGGCGGTCTGTTACCGCTGTCCGGCGGTATTCTCCTGTGGGTCTGCGCCGGTTTTGGCTACGACCATTTGCCACCAGCTGTGCTGCAACTGAGTTTGCTGTGACTGTTGTGAGCGTGGGCGGTGTGGTATGGTCTTCACCGAGGCGGTGGATTGTGGCCCATGCCTTCCTGCTGTTATTGGTCATGTTGGTGTTTTCTATCAACTCCTTCCAGACTTGCCTTCGGTCCTCCCCGACTGTGTTCAACAGGGTCTCTCCGAGTTCCATGGTGGTGGAGGAGAAAGGGTCCTCGTGGTATGCCCTGTGGTAGGCTTTCAGTAGATCGCTGGATGTTTCCGACAGCCCGGGGATGTACTCGGTCTGGCATCCTCTTGGTATATGTCGCCTGGCTGACCTTTTCAGCAGTTCTGTGAACATGGTATAGTTGTTGGGGTGTGATGGAATGCTGGGGATGGAGTCTTCGATCTTTGGATACCACCCAGTAACGCCACTCAGAGACTCGGAGTCCTATTGACACTGGCCCTGTGCACACCTGCACATACTGGGGTGTATACCAACTGTGTACACAGGCGCGTGTGTACAGTGCCCCGCAGACTGCTGAGAAGCCTGAGTATGTGTGCCAAGTGGACAATGCGTTAGTCTCCCCTTCGCACAGCAGTGTTCACCCAACTTTCACCCTAGGTATGGTGACACCAGAGCTCTAGACCGTAAGATCATTAACCTCTGACCCTCTCCACCCATCTCGTGTACGCTGACACTCTCCCCATTCTGACCCCATCCATCTGTGTATTCTGACCCTGTCCTCTCCTTTTCAGATTTGTTGACATTCTTTTTGTGTTTTAGGCCATCTATAGAAGTATGACAGTTCAAACTCCAGTGAAACGAGTGAGTGTGTCCTTTGTACAACAATGCAGTGGTCATTGTCACCATTGATTCTGTAGAGTGTCAACCTATCTGCTCGAGTTTGTAACTGATTCCAAGGTACAGAGTAACACCTGACCCCCATTACAGAGCAGTCCCTGTCCCCACTGACCATGTGTTGTATAGTGACCCCTGACCCCACTAACTGCAGTCACCTCTGACCCCGTTGCCCCTATTTAGAGAGAAACCTCTTCCCCATGGACCCTGTGTACAGAGTGACCATTGAGACCACTGATCCTTTGTATAGTCACAGCTGACCCCGGGTCTAGGCAGAACCCCCAATCTCACTGACCCTGTGACCAGTGACCCCTGTATAAAGGATGATGAAGGGTCTAAACCCGAAACGCCACCTATTCCTTTTCTCCAGAGATGCTGCCCGACCCGTTGAATTACTCCAGATTTCTGTGCCGATCTAAGGGATGATGAGGTCGGGTGAAGTCGATACCCCTCACACCCAGTGTAGGGGATTATCCCAGGTACCGTGGTCAGTACGGATTTACATCGGGAGTGGACCTGCAGTTTCTTTTTGGGCTTATCTCTGTGTCTCTGTGTTTTAGGAAAATGTAGTACTTGAAGCATTGTCCAGACCGTCGCCGAAACATGTGAGTTAGTTCGGGTAGAGGGTAGGACAACCCTGCTCACCGTGTGAATACAGTGATCCCTGACCCCACTCGCCCCACAGAGTCACCCCTGACCCCATGCACCGTGTTCAGGATCTCCTTGACCCCACTGACCGGTCCGCAATGACCCCTGACACCACACCCTGTGGAGAGGGTCACCTCTGATCCACTGACCTGTGCACAAAGTGACCCCTGAATGTACTCACACTTTATACATTGACTGGCCGACCTACTACCTGTGTGTACAGAGTGCCTCTGTCCCCTGACCCCCTTGTCCCTGTGTACGGGGTGACCACACTCTCCCAGTGCACAACCAGACCCCTGTCCCTGCTATCTCTGGGGACAGAGACAGAGACCACCGTTCTCACTGACCCTATTTATTTGGAGACATTTCATCCCGATCAGCATGTCTGCTGAACTGTTTGAGCCTGTGTGCAGAGGGTCCCCTTTCCCCTCTGACCCTGTGTAAAGAGGGAACACCGGGAGTCCCCAGTCACCTCTAACCTTGCCTCTGATGGGATTCATGTCCAAACCCAGGCATCGGGTGGGGCCTGTCCCCCGGGGCCGGTGTTGTTGGCACTCGGTGCCCCCGTGGTTCGTTTGCCGGTTTCCCGGTGTGAACACCAGCCCTGGGTCTGCTTCATCACAGCCGCAGATCACCGAGACCGACTCCCACCTCTGACGCCCTTCTGTGTGTTTGTGTTTTAGGATTATGGTAGAAGTGTTACAGCTATGAAGCTTGCAGAGAAACAAGTGAGTTAGTACCCGCGTACATAGAGTAGCAGGTACCCACTGTGTAGACCGACTCTTGACCCCACTGACCTTGAGGAAGGAGTGACCCATGACCCTACTGACCCTGTGTACAGAATGCACATTTTGACCCTATGTACAGTTTGAACCTGTTGCCTTCGACCTTACTGTTAGAGTGGCTCCTGAACACGAGGTGATAATCCGATTTCTCTGACCCTTTGTTCAGTGACCCCTGACCTTGGGTATAGACATTACTGAGCCCTGTCCTTACTGACCCTATGTAAAGGATGACCTGTCCAGGCGAGACAGACATTCACCTGCTCCTCCTATAACCCCATCTACTCCATTAAATGCTATCGATGTGGCCTGCTCAACATTGGCGAGACTGTTTTGTCGAACACTTACAGTCTGTCCACAAAGGCCTGCTGGATCTCCCTGTTACCAACCATGTTAACTCCCCTTCCTACTTCCATATTGACTTTTCTGTCCTGTGCCTCCTTCATTACCAGAATGAGGACACAAGTGAACTGGAGGAAGTACACCTCATATTCTGCTTGGGTAGCTAAAAACCCAACAACATGAACATTAAATTCTCAGATTTTAGGTAACCCTTCCCCCTAGCACCTCTGCTGACCATTCTAGGTTTTCTCTGCATACATTTCTTACCACTCCCTCACTCCTGCCCCCACACTGACCCTGAGTACTGAGTGACACTTGAGCCACTCACCCTGTGTACAGTGCGACCCCTGACCCTACCAACACTGTGCGCAGTGACTCCCCCCCCCGGCCCCACCAACATTCTATAGTAAACCCATTCACCCTGTGAGGAGTGACCCCAGACCTCCCTGAGGGCTCCCAGTCTCCTCTAACCTTGCCGTGGATCAGAGATCCTATAGCGAGCAAGATAGATCACTCGACGAAAAAGACGCAGTACGGTCATGGGCAGATACATGGGTAATTTTAGGCCCCATTTCCGTATCCGGCTTCCGTCTCTGCACCAAAGATCCCATAACGGAGCAAAGATAACTAGTGGGGAGACGGAAGCCGGTTACGGAAACATCCTCGTAAAAATAAAAGTTCTTTGGTAAAAATCTTCTTCTCACTTTCAGAATTTTAATTTATTAACACAAACTGTTCCCCCGCAACATTGATAACACTGCGAGTCGGGTCGGGTTACGGAAATGGATGATAAAAAGGCCCACGTTCCGCTCCGTTGCGTACTACACGTCAGCCCATTGCATTTAGCTGGAGTGATCTATCTTCCTCCGCTATAGGATCTTTGCCTTGGATGGGGTTCCTGTCCAAACCCAGGCATCGGGTGGGGCCTGTTCCCCGGGGCCGGTGCTGTCGTCACTCGGTGCCCCCATGGTCTGGTTGCCGGTTTCCCGGTGTGAACACCAGCCTTGGATCTGCTTCATCACAGCCGCAGATCACCGAGACCGACTCCCACCTCTGACATCCTGTGTGTTTGTGTTTTAGGATTATGGTAGAAGTGTTACAACTATGAAGCTTGCAGAGAAACAAGTGAGTTAGTACCCGCGTACAGAGAATAGCAGGAACCCACTGTGTAGACTGTTTCCTAACCCCACTGACCTTGTTTAAGGAGTGACCCCTGACCCCACTGACCCTGTGTACAGAATGAACACTGGCCACACCAGCCTTTGTGCAAAGGGACCTCTGAACACTTTGACCCCGTGTACAGTTCGACCCTGTTGCCTTTGACCTTACTGTTAGTGGCTCCTGAACACGAGGTGATAATCTGATTTCTCTGACCCTTTGTTCAGTGACCGATGACCTTGTGTATAGACATTACTGAGCCCTGTTCTCACTGACCCTATGTAAAGGATAACCTGTCCAGGTGAGACAGACGTTCACCTGCTCCTCCTATAACCCCATCTACTCCATTCAATGCAATCGATGTGGCCTGCTCAACATTGGCGAGACTGTTTTGTCGAACACTTACAGTCGGTCCACAAAGGCCTCCTGGATCTCCCTGTTACCAACCATGTTAACTCCTCTTCCTACTTCCATATTGACTTTTCTGTCCTGTGCCTCCTTCATTACCAGAGTGAGGACACATGCGAACTGGAGGAAGTACACCTCATATTCTGCTTGGGTAACTTAAAACCCAACAACATGAACATTCAATTCTCAGATTTTAGGTAACCCTCCCCCTAGCACCTCTGCTGACCATTTTAGGTCTTCCCGTGCATACATTTCTTACCGCTCCCTCTCCCCTGTCACCCCTGCCCCCACACTGACCCTGAGTACTGAGAGACACTTGAGCCACTCACCCTGTGTACAGTGCGACCCCTGACCCTACCAACACTGTGCGCAGTGACCCCCCCCCCCCCACCGGCCCCACCAACATTCTATAGTAAACCCATTCACTCTGTGAGGAGAGTGACCCCTGACCTCCCTGAGGGCCCCCAGTCACCTCTAACCTTGCCTCGGATGACGATCCTGTCCAAACCCAGGCATTGGGTGGGGCGGCCTGACCCCCCCCCCCAGCCGGTGCTTGTCCGTTTGACGGTTCCCCGGTGTGAACACCCACCCTGGGTCTGCTTCATTACAGCCGCAGATCACTGAGACCGACTCCCACCTCTGACGTCCTGTGTGTTTGTGTTTTAGGATTATGATGATAGACGTGTTACAGCAATGAAGATTGCAGGGAAACAAGTGAGTTAGTACCCCGCGTACAGAGAGTAGCAGAAGCTGTATAAAGTGCCCCTGAGCCCACTGAGCATGTGTATGGAATGAGTCCTAAGCCCACAGCCTACGTGTGCAGAATAGCCCTTGACCCAACTGACTGTATAACATGATCCCTGATCCTGCTGCCTCTGTTTTATAGTGACCTCTGACCCCACTCACACAGTGTTCGTCTGACCCCACTGACCCCACATTGACATAGTCATTTGGATTAAAAACTGCCTTACTCATTGCAGGCTGCTGTTGATGGGTTTATCACTGTGTTTCTGTGTTTTAGGATAATTTAGGACATGAGCCAATGACCCACCTGGTAGAGAGACCTGTGAGTTAGTTCAGGTAGAGGGGACGATAACCTCACTCACCCTGTGAACACAGTACAGTGACCCCTGACCCCACGCACCCTATGAAATTGGTGACCCCTGACCCCACACCCTGTGAACACAGTGACCCCTGACCCCACTCATCCTGTGTATACAGTGACCCCTGATCCCACTCACCCTGTGAACAGTGACCCCTGACCCCACTTGCCTTGTATACAGAGCGACCCTTGACCCCACTTGCCTTGTATACAGAGTGACCCTTGACCCCACTCACACTCTGCAGTGCGACCCTTGACCTCACTCAATTGTATAGTGACCCCATGCATCTTGTGTGGTGTCCCCTGACCCCACCCACTTATCTATAGTCACTGCTGACACCACTCCCCATGTATACAGAGCCACCCTGACTCATTGTGTACAGAGTGATCATTGACCCCCACATACCATGTGAGGAGAGGCCTAACAGAGGGCCCCCCGTCAACTCTAATCTTGCCTTGGATGGGGTTCCTGCTTCATTGCAGCCGCAGATCCCACCTCTGACGTCCTGTGTGTTTGCGTTTTAGGATTACGATGATAGACGTGTTACACCTATGAAGATGGCAGGGAAACAAGTGAGTTAGTACCCTGTGTACAGAGAGTAGGAGGAACCCACTGTGTACAGAGTAACTTCTGACCCCACTGCTCTTGAGCGCGGAGTGACCCTTGACCCCATGTACAGAGGGACCCTTGTCCTGACTGAACAGTCGTACAGCACTAGAAACAGGCCCTTTGGCCCACCACGGCCATGCCAATTATTGGACCCATCCATACTAATCCCATTTAACTGCATATGGACCTCAGTCTGTGCGATGCATGGGCCTGTCTAGATGCTTCTTAAATGCTGTGATGTCTCTGCTTCCACCACTGCCTCAGGCAGCACATTCCAGGTTCCGATCACACTCTTTGTGAAATAATTCCCTTTCAGCCCTCTCTAACCCTCTCACTTTAAACCCATTCCCTCAAAACTCAGACACCGCTACCATGGGAAAAAGATTTTTGCTATCAATCCTATCTATTCCACTCCGTTCATAATTTTGTATACTTCTATCAGCTCATCCGTCAGACTCCAAAACTCCAGGGAAAGCAAATTCAGCCTATCCAGTTTCTCCTTATAACTGAGGAATAAATAATGTAGGCAAAACTTTTTTCGCCCAGGTTAGAAATATCAACAACCAGAAAGCATACCTGTAAGGTGCAGGGGGCAATGTTTAAAGAAGGTGCAGGGAATGTTTTTTACACAGAGGGTAGTGGGTGCCTGGAACGCGCTGCCAGGCCTGGTAGTGGAGGCGCATACGGTTGTGGCTTTTAAGAGGCAATGACTGGAGGATTATGGATTATGTGCAGGCAGATCTTGGAATCATGTTCTGCACAGACATCCTGGACCAATGAGCTTGTTCCTGTTCTGTACTGTTCTATGAAATGCTCCAAACCATTCAATATCTCAAATTGTCTAAGCATGTTCCCCAGTGTAATCAGTCCTGTCCTATCGTGTGGTGACCAGACCTGCTCGCAATACTCGAGGTGAGGCCTAACCAGTGTTTTATAAAGCTGTAACACCATGTCCCTGCTCTTATATTCTCTGGCCTGAACAATGAAGACAAGCATCCCAGATGCCTTCTTCACCATCCTCTCCACTTGTGCTGCCAGTTCCAGGGATCAGTGGGCCTCTACCGAAAGGTCCCTCTGTTCATCAACACTCTAGAGCTCTGCCGTTTACCGTGTCCACCTTACCCTTGACTGCCCTTGGAAAGTGGACGGCCTCATAATTGTCAGGACTAAATACCATCTACAGCTGCTCCATCCAGCCTTCCACCTGATCCATACCATGTTATAGTCTCAGACAACCCACCTCCCTCTCCACAAAAACACCAAGTCACCCATTGACCCCATGTACTGACTGACCCTGATCCAAGTGAATCTGTGAACAGAGTGACCCCCCCCCCCCCATAACGCACGTACAGATAGACCCCTGACAAAGACCCTGTGTACAGACTGACCCTTCACACCCATTGCAGGGAACCATCCCAGGCACCGCGGGCAGCTCAGATTTACATCGGGTGCAGACCTGCAGATTGTTGATGGGTTTATCGCTGAGTTTCTGTGTTTTAGGATAATTTAGGACGTGAGCCAATGACCCACCCGGCAGAGAGACATGCGAGTTAGTTCAGGCAACGGGAACGACAACCCCACTCACCCTGTGATCACGGTGACCTCTGACCCCACTCATCCCGTGAACACAGTGACCCCTGACCCCACTCACCTTGTGAATGTGGTGACCCCTGACCCCACTCACCCTCTTTACATTGTGACCTTTGACGTCACTCAGTTGTATAGAGTGACCCCATGACCCTTGTGCAGTGACCCCTGACCCCACCCACTTATCTACAATCATTGCTGACTCCACTCCCCATGCGCACAGAGTGATCCCTGACCCCACATACCCTGTGAGGAGAGTGACTCCTAACAGAGCCCCCCCCTCGTCACCTCTAACCTTGCCTTGGATGGGGTTCCTGCTTAATTGCTGCTGCAGATCCCACCTCTGACATCCTGTGTGTTTGTGTTTTAGGATTATGACAGACGTGTTACAACTATGAAGATTGCAGGGAAACAAGTGAGTTAGCACCCTGTGTACAGAGAGTAGGAGGAACCCACTGTGTAGAGTAACCCCTGACCTCACTGCTCTTGTGCGCGGAGTGACCCTTGACCCCATGTACAGAGGGACCCTTGTCATGACTGACTGAACAGTCGTACAGCACTAGAAACAGGCCCTTTGGCCTACCATGGCCATGCCAATTATTGGACCCATCTATACTAATCCCATTTACCTGCATATGGACCTCAGTCTGTGCGATGCAAGGGCCTGTCTAGATGCTTCTTAAATCCTGTGATGTCTCTGCTTCCACCACTGCCTCGGGCAGCACATTCCAGATTCTAATCACATTCTTTGTGAAAGAATTCCCTTTCTGTTCTCTCTAACCCTCTCACTTTAAACCCATTCCCTCAAATCTCAGACACCGCTACCATGGGAAAAAGATTTTTGCTATCAATCCTATCTATTCCGCTCCGCTCATAATTTTGTATACTTCTATTAGCTAATTTGTCAGACTCCAAAACTCCAGGGAAAGCAAATTCAGCCTATCCAGTTTCTCCTTGTATAACTGAGGAATAAATAATGTAGGCAAAACCTTTTTTCTCCCAGGTTAGAAATATCAACAACTAGAAAGCATACCTGTAAGGTGCAGCGGGCAATGTTTAAAGAAGGTGCAGGGATTGTTTTTTTACAGAGGATAGTGGTTGCCTTGAATGCTCCGCCAGGCCTGGTGGTGGAGGCGCATACGATCGTGGCTTTTAAGAGGCAATGAATGGAAGATTATGGATTATGTGCAGGCAGATCTTGGAATCATGTTCTGCACAGACATCCTGGGCCAATGTGCTTGTTCCTGTTCTGTACTGTTCTATGAAATGCTCCAAACCTGGGGTGGGGAACCTTTTCATGGTGGAAGGACGCATTGTTGGCTGTGATCTAATAAGGCCGCATCCAAAAAGCTTCAAATAGATATACTTCAAAATGTACATTATTTTGTTAAAATAGCCCTCATGACTTACTAATGTTTTAATTGTGGCCGTCATTCGGGGAGGATTATTTCGTTGAATGTTCTTTTACTCTTTGGTATTTTAAATAAGTTCATTTTATGATTAAAATAAAAATAATAAAAGATGAATAAAAAACATATTAATAATAATAAAAAGATTTGTTCTACAAAATTTAGATTCATTCAAAAGGCCGCACTTAATGGCTTAGAAGGCCGCAGGTTCCCCACCCCTGCTCCAAACCATTCAATTTCTCAAATTGTATAAGCATGTTCCCCAGTGTAATCAGACCTGTCCTATCGTGTGGTGACCAGACCTGCTCGCAATACTCGAGGTGAGGCCTAACCAGTGTTTTATAAAGCTGTAACACCATGTCCCTGCTCGTATATTCTCTGCCCTGACCAGTGAAGACAAACATCCCAGATGCCTTCTTCACCACCCTCTCCACGTGCTGCCAGTTCCAGGGATAGGTAGGCTTCTACCCAAAGGTCTATCTGTTCTTCAACAGTCTAGGCATCTACCGTTTACTGTGCACACCCTACCCTTGACTGCCCTTGGAAAGTGCACCGCCTCACAATTGTCAGGATTAAATACCATCTACCGTTGCTGCATCCCGCCTTCCACCTGATCCATACCATGTTATAGTCTCAGACAACCCACCTCCCTCTCCACAAAAACACCAAGTCACCCATTGACCCCGTGTACCCCAATAACATGTATACAGATTGACCCCTGACCACGACCCTGTGTACAGACTGACCCTTGATCCCACTGACCCTGAGTACAATGACCCATTACACCTTTTTACTTTGTATAAAGGATGATGATGTCAGGTTGATCATACCCCTCACACCCAGTGCAGGGAACCATCCCAGGCACCGTGGGCAGCTCAGATTTACATCGGGTGCAGACCTGCAGATTGTCGATGAGTTTATCGCTGTGTTTCTGTGTTTTAGGATAATTTAGGACGTGAGCCAATGACCCACCCGGCAGAGAGACGTGTGAGTTCAGGTAGAGGAAACGACAACCCCACTCACCCTGTGAACACGGTGACCCCTGACCCCCCTCGCCCTGTGAACACGGTGACCCCTGACCCCACTCACCCTGTGAACACGGTGACCCCCGACCCCACTCACCTTGTGAACCTGGTGACCCCACTCACGCAGTGTTTGTGTGACCCCACAGTGACCTGGTCATTTGGATTCTAAACTGCCTTACACATTGCAGACAGTGAGAAGGACTGTCAAATAATTCAGTGGGATGTAGATCAGCAACAGAAATGGCTGAAAAAATGGCAGATTGAGTTAATGTGAGCAAATGTGTGAGGTTTTGCATTTTGGAGGATTGAATGGAAAAACATACAGTTAATGGCAAGACACTTGATAACATTGATGTACAGAGATCTACATAGCTCCCAGAGAGTGGCAACACAAGCAGATAAAGAAGGCATGTGGTATGCTTGCCCTCGCTGGTTGAGTAGAAGAGTCAGGGAGTCATAATGCAGCTAATGGCCACATTTGGGGAGTACAGCATGCAGTTCTAATCATCCCATTATTGCGAAGGCTTTGTGGAGAGGTTTAACATAATGCTACTTAGTCCAGGTGGTATTAGCCACAAAGAGAGGTTGGACAAACTTAGGATTGTTTTCTCTGGAAAGATGGAGGTTGAGGGGTGTCCTGACTGAAGAAAACAAAATGATGAGAGGCATAGATAGGGTAGACAGTCAGCACCTTTTTTCCCCAGGGTGGAAATGTCAAAAACTAGAGGGCATAGCTTTAAGGTGAGAGGGGCAAAGCGTAAACAAGATGTGTGGGGCAAGTTTTTTTACACAAAGGGTGGTCAGTGCCTGGAACGTGCTTCTAGTGGTGGTTGTTGAGGTAAATACTATGGTTTTAAAGAGGCTTTTAGATAGGCATATACATGTAGAGTGATGTGGATTGTGAGCAGGCAGATGAAATTAGTTTATCTTTGCATCATTTGCAACACAGATATTGTGAGCCGAAGGGCTGTATTTCTTCTGTGTTCAGAGTGTTCTGTGTAAAGAGTGGCCCTGAGCTCAATGACACTCTGTCCAGAATGACCATTGACGGTATGTTCATACTGATCCCTGATCCCAGCAACCCTATGTGTTGTGACCACATATCCACGAACCCTGCGGAAAACCCTGACCTGAGTGACCACCTGCAGTGATCCCTGACCCCAGTTAACCCTATGTATAAACAGAACCCTGACCTCGCTGACTCTGTGTTCAGTAACCTCTGGCCCACTGACCCTGTATAAAGGATGAAGATGTCAGGTTGATGTCCGAACCCCCAGGACCCAGTGCAGGGAGTGATCCCAGGCACTGTGGTCTATTGGGATTTACATCGAGAGCAGCCCTGCAGATCGCTGATGGGTTTGTCTCTGTGTTTCTGTGTTTTAGGATAATTTAGGACGTGAGGCAGTAACCAGGCCGGCAGAGAAACAAGTGAGTTAGTTCAGGGACAGGGAGCGTCAACCCTATGAACACAGTGACCCCACTCGCCTTGTGTACAGAGTGACCCTTCCCGACAAGCATCCCAGATGCCTTCTTCACCACCCTCTCCACTTGTGCTGCCATTTCCAGGGACCAGTGGGCATCAACCCAAAGGCCCCTCTGTTCTTCAACACTCTAGAGCTCTGCCGTTTACTGTGTCCACCTTACCCTTGACTGCCCTTGGAAAGTGCACCGCCTCACGAATTGTCAGGACTAAATACCATCTACAGTTGCTCCATCCAGCCTTCCACCTGATCCATACCATGTTGTAGTCTCAGCCAACCCACCTCCCTCTCCACAAAAACACCGTCACCCATTGACCCCATGTACTGACTGACCTTGATCCAAGTGAATCTGTGAACAGAGTGACCCCACTGCCCCATAATGTGCAGACAGATTGACCCCTGACAACGATCCTGTGTACAGACTGACCCTTGATACCACTGACCCTGAGTTCAATGACCCATTAGACCTTTTTACCTTGTATAAAGAATAATGATGTCAGGTTGATTTTCATACCCCTCACACCCAGTGCAGGGAACCATCCCAGGCACCGTGGGCAGCTCAGATTTACATTGGGAGCGGACCTGCAAATTGTGGATGAGTTTATTGCTGTGTTTCTGTGTTCTGGGGTAATTTAGGACTTGAGCCAATGACCCACCCGGCAGAGAGACATTGTGAGTTAGTTCAGGTAGAGGAAACGACAACCCCACTCACCCTGTGAAAACGGTGACCCCTGACCCCACTCACCCTGTGAACATGGTGACCCCTGACCCCACTCACCCTGTGAACACGGTGACCCCTGACCCCACTCACCCTGTGAACACGGTGACCCCTGACCCCACACCCTGTGAACACGGTGACCCCTGACCCATTCACCCTGTGAACACGGTGACCCCTGACCCCATTCACCCTGTGAACACGGTGACCCCTGACCCCACTCACCCTGTGAACACGGTGCCTCTGACACCGCTCACCTTGTATACAGTGACCCTTGACCCCACCCACCTTCATCACAGTGTGACCCTTTACCCCACTCACCTTGTATAGAGTGTTCCTTGACCCCACTCACCCTCATTACTGTGTGACCCTTGACCTCTTGACCTCACTCAGTGCGTACAGAGCGACCCCATGCACCTTTTGCAGTGACACCTGACCCCACCCACTTGTCTACAGTCACCGCTGACTCCACTCCTCATGTGTACAGAGCCACCATGACTCACTGTGTACAGCGTGATCCCTGACCCCACATACCCTGTGAGGAGAGTGACTCCTAACAGAGGGCCCCCCGTCATCTCTAGCATTGCCTTGGATGGGATTCCTGCTTCATCACAGCTGCAGATCCCACCTCTGACGTCCTGTGTGTTTGTGTTTTAGGATTATGACAGACGTGTTACAGCTATGAAGATTGCAGGGAAACAAGTGAGTTAGTACCCTGTGTACAGAGAGTAGGAGGAACCCACTGTGTACAGAGTAACCCCTGACCCCACTGTCCTTGTGCCCGGAGTGACCCTTGACCACATGTACTGAGGGACCATTGTCCGGACTGACTCTGTGTACAGCACTAGAAACAGGCCCTTTGGCCCACCACGGCCATGCCAATCATTGGACCCAACTCTACTAATACCATTTACCTGCATATGGAACTCAGTCTCCTCTGCCTGCGAAGCAAGTGCCTGTCTAGATGCTTCTTAAATGCTGTGATG
Organism: Amblyraja radiata; assembly: GCF_010909765.2. Taxonomy (NCBI): domain Eukaryota; kingdom Metazoa; phylum Chordata; class Chondrichthyes; order Rajiformes; family Rajidae; genus Amblyraja; species Amblyraja radiata. The sequence continues at coordinate 17,859,777 of NC_045974.1, forward strand.
TCTCTGCTTCCACCACTGCCTCGGGCAGCACATTCCAGGTTCCAATCACTCTCTTTGTGAAAGAATTCCCTTTCAGTCCTCTCTAACCCTCTCACTTTAAACCCATTCCCTCAAATCTCAGACAACGCAAGCATGGGAAAAAGATTTTTGCTATCCATCCTATCTCTTCCACTCCGCTCATAATTTTGTATACTTCTATCAGGTCATCAGTCAGACTCCAAAACTCCAGGGTAAGCTAATTCAGCCTATCCACTTTCCCCTTATAACCGAGGAATAAATGCCAGCCTGGTGGTGGAGGCACATACGATTGTGGCATTTAAGAGGCAATGAACGGAGGATTATGGATTATGTGCAGGCAGATCTTGGAATCATGTTCTGCACAGACATCCTGGACCAATGGGCTTGTTCCTGTTCTGTACTGTTCTATGAAATGCTCCAAACCATTCAATATATCAAATTGCCAAAGCATGTTCCCTAATGTAATAGACAATAGACAATAGGTGCAGGAGTAGGCCATTCGGCCCTTAGAGCCAGCACTGCCATTCAATGTGATCATGGCTGATCATCCCCAATCAGTACCCCGTTCCTGCCTTCTCTACATAGCCCCTGACTCCGTAATCAGACCTGTCCTATCGTGTGGTGATCAGACCTGCTCGCAATACTGAGGTGAGACCTAACCAGTGTTTTATAAAGCTGTAACACCATTTCCCTGCTCTTATATTCTCTGCTCTGACCCATGAAGACAAGCATCCCAGATGCCTTCTTCACCACCCTCTCCACTTCTGCTGCCAGTTCCAGGGATAGGTAGGCCTCTGCCCAAATGTCCATTTGTTCATCAACACTCTAGGCATCTACCGTTTACTGTGTACACCTTACCCTTGACTGCCCTTGGAAAGTGCACCGCCTCACAATTGTCAGGATTAAATACCATCTACAGTTGCTCCATCCAGCCTTCCACATGATCCATACCATGTTGTAGTCTCAGACAACCCACCTCCCTCTCCACAAAAACACCAAGTCACCCATTGACCTCATGTACTGACTGACCTTGATCCAACTAAACCTGTGAACAGAGTGACCCCCCCAACATAACGTGCATACAGATTGACCCCTGACCACGACTCCGTGTACAGACTGACCCTTGACCCCCAATGACCCTTTACACGTTTTTACCTAGTATAGAGGATGATGATGTCAGGTTGATGTTCCTACCCCTCACACCCAGTGCAGGGAACCATCCCAGGCACCGTGGGCAGCTAAGATTTATGTTGGGAGCAGATTGCTGATGAGTTTCTCGCTGTGTTTTGTGTTTTAGGATAACTTAGGACGTGAGCCAATGACCCAACCGGCAGAGAGACGTGTGAGTTAGTTGAGGTTGAGGGAACAACAAACCCCACTCACCTTGTAAACACAGTGACCTCTGACCCCACTCACCTTGTAAACACGGTGACCCCTGATCCCACTCACCCTTATACAGGGTGACCATTGACCCCACTCATCCGCGTCACAGTGCGACCTTTGACATCACTCTTTGTATGCAGAGTGACCCCCTGACCCCACCCACATGTCCACAGTCACCATTGATGCCACTCCCCGTGTGTACAGAGCCACCCTGCCTCACTGTGTACAGCGTGATTCCTGACCCCACATACAATAGACATTAGGTGCAGGAGTAGGCCATACGGCCCTTCGAGCCAGCACCGCCATTCTATGTGATCATGGCTGATCATCCTGTGAGGAGAGTGACTCCTAACAGAGAGCCCCCCCGTCACCTCTAACCTTGCCTTAGATGGGGTTCCTGCTTCACCACAGCTGCAGATCCCATCTCTGACATCCTGTGTGTTTGTGTTTTAGGATTATGACAGGCGTGTTACAGCTGTGAAGATTGCAGGGAAACAAGTGAGTTAGTACCGTGTACAGAGAGTAGGTGGAACCCACTGTGTACAGAGTAACCCCTGACCTCACTGCTCTTGTGCCCTGCCTCACAATTGTCAGGATTAAATACAATCTACGGTTGCTCCATCCAGCCTTCCACATGATCAATACCATGTTGTAGTCTCAGACAACCCACCTCCCCTCCACAAAAGCACCAAGTCATCCATTGGCCCCATGTACTGACTGACCTTGATCCAAGTGAACCTGTGAACAGAGTGACCCCCCCTCCATAATGTGCATACAGATTGACCCCTGATCACGACCCTGGGTACAGACTGACCCTTCATACCCCTCACACCCATTCCAGGGAACCATCCCAGGCACCGTGGGCAGCTCAGATTTACATCGGGAGCGGACCTGCAGATTGTTGATGAGTTTATCGCTGTGTTTCTGTGTTTTAGGATAATTTAGGACGTGAGCCCATGTCCCAACCGGCAGAGAGACAAGTGAGTTAGTTCAGGCAGCGGGAATGACAACCCCACTCACTCTGCGAACACGGTGACCCCTGACCCCACTCACCCATTGTACAGTGTCCCCTGAGCCCAGTCACCTTGTGAATATGGTGACCCGTGACCCCTCTCACCCTGTAAACACAGTAACCCCTGACCCCACTCACCCTGTGCACACGGTGACCCCTGACCCCACTCACCCTGTGAACAAGGTGACCCCTGACCCCACTCGCCTTGTATACAGTGACCCTTGACCCCATTCACCCTCTTTACAGCATGACCGTTGACCTCATTCAATGTGTAGAGTGACCCCATGCACCCTGTGCAGTGACACCTGACCCCACCCACTTGTCTACAGTCACCGCTGACGCCACTCAGAATGATCCCTGACGCCACATACCCTGTGAGGAGAGCGACTCCTAACAGAGGGCACCCTGTCACCTCTATCCTTGCCTTGGATGGGGTTCCTGCTTCATGGCAGCTGCAGATCCCATCTCTGACATCCTGTGTGTTTGTGTTTTAGGATTATGATAGACGTGTTACAGCTATGAAGATTGCAGGGAAACAAGTGAGTTAGTACCCTGTGTACAGAGAGTAGGAGGAACCCACTGTGTACAGAGACACCTGACCCCACTGACCTTGTGTAAAGAATGACCCCTGACTCTGCTGACCCTTTGGTCAGAGTGATCACTATTCTTGCCCCCATGCACAAAAATCACCGCTGGCCCCACTAATCCTTTGAACAGAATGAACACTGGCCACACCAGCCTTTGTGCAAAGGGGCCTCTGAACAGGACTTTGACCCTGTGATAGACACAAAGTGCTGGGGTAACTCAGCAGGTCAGGCAGCATCTCTGGAGAAAACTAATATGTGATGTTTCGGGTCAGACTGATGAAGGGTCTCAACACGAAATGTCACCTATTCCTTTTCTCCAGAGATGCTTCCTGTCCCGCTGAGTTACTCCAACATTTTATGTCTTATCATCGGTGTAAACCAGCATCTACAGTTCCTTCTTACACCTTTGACCCTGTGTACAGTTTGACACCGTTGCCTTTGACCTTACTGTTAGAGTGACTCCTGAAAACTACATAGTGACAATCTGATTCCTCTGACCCTTTGTTCAGTGACCGCTGACCCTGTGTATAGACATTACTGAGCCCTGTCCTCAGTGACCTTGTGTAAAGGATGACCTGTCAGTCCTTCTAGCTGAGACAGGCGTTCAATGATGTGGCCTGCTCCACATTGGCAAGACTGATTCACCGAACACTTGCAGTCGGTCCACCAAGGCCTGCTGGATCTCTTGGTTACTGTCCATTTTAACTCTCCTTCCCATTCCCATATCGACCTGTCTGTCCTGGGCCTCCTCCATTACCAAGTTCAAGTTCAAGTGAGTTTATTGTCATGTGTCCCTGTATAGGACAATGAAATTCTTGCTTTGCTTAAGCACACAGAAAATAGTAGGCATTTACTACAAAACAGATAAATGTGTCCATATACCATGATATAAATATATACACACATGAATAAATAAACTGGTAGTGCAAATAACAGAAAGTGGTTGCTAATAATAATCAGAGTTTTGTCCGAGCCAGGTTTAATAGCCTGATGGCTGTGGGGAAGTAGCTATTCCTGAACCTGGTTGTTGCAGTCTTCAGGCTCCTGTACCTTCTACCTGAAGGTAGCAGGGAGATGAGTGTGTGGCCAGGATGGTGTGGGTCTTTGATGATACAGCCAGCCTTTTTGAGGCAGCGACTGCGATAAATCCCCTCGATGGAAGGAAGGTCAGAGCCGATGATGGACTGGGCAGTGTTTACTACTTTTTGTAGTCTTTTCCTCTCCAGGGCGCTCAAATTGCCGAACCAAGCCACGATGCAACCGGTCAGCATGCTCTCGACTGTGCACCTGTAGAAGTTAGAGAGAGTCTTCCTTGACAATCCGACTCTCCGTATTCTTCTCAGGAAGTAGAGGCGCTGATGAGCTTTTTTGATAATTGCGTTAGTGTTCTCGGACCAGGAAAGATCTTCAGAGATGTGCACGCCCAGGAATTTGAAGTTCTTGACCCTTTCAACCATCGACCCGTTGATATAAATGGGGCTGTGGGTCCCCCTCCTACTCCTTCCAAAGTCCACAATCAGTTCCTTGGTTTTGCTGGTGTTGAGGGCCAGGTTATTGCGCTGGCACCATATGGACAGTTGCTCGATCTCTCTTCTGTACTCTGACTCATCCCCATCAGTGATACGCCCCACAATAGTGGTGTCGTCAGCGAACTTGATGATGGAGTTCGCACTGTGGTTCGCTACGCAGTCATGGGTATAGAGTGAGTACAGCAGGGGGCTGAGCACGCAGCCTTGAGGTGCTCCCGTGTTGATTGTTATTGAGGCTGACACATTTCCACCAATACGAATAGACTGTGGTCTGTGGACGAGGAAGTCGAGGATCCAGTTGCAGAGGGATGCGCAGAGACCCAGTTCTGCGAGTTTGGTAACCAGTTTGGAGGGGATGATTGTGTTAAATGCCGAGCTGTAATCAATGAATAACAGCCTGACATATGAGTTTTTGTTGTCCAAGTGGTCCAGTGCGGAGTGGAGGGCCAGCGAGATCGCATCCACCGTTGATCTGTTGTGGCGGTACGCGAACTGCAGTGGGTCCAGTGTGAGGCCCTACAAAATTGGAGGAACCACACCTCATATTCTGCTTGGGTAGCTTACAACCCAACACCTTGCCACAGATAGGTTTCCTGTCCAAACCCAGGCATCGGGGGGGCCTGTCACCCGGGGCTGTTGCTGTCGTCACTCGGTGACCCCTTGGTCCCGTTGCCGGTTTCCCGGTGCGAACACCATCCCTGGCTCTGCTTCATCACAGCCGCAGATCACCGAGACCGACTCCCACCTCTGACGTCCTTCTATGTTTTTGTGTTTTAGGAGCATGGTAGAAATGTTACACCTATGAAGCTTGCAGAGAAACAAGTGAGTTAGTACCCGCGTACAGAGAATAGCAGGAACCCACTGTGTACAGAGCCACCTGACCCCACTGACCTTGTGTACATAGTGACCCCTAACCCCAATGACTATATGTACGGAGTGACCACTGATCCCTCTTTCCCTTTGGTCAGAGTGATCCCCAATCCTGCCCCACGTACAAAATTACCCCTGACCCCACAAATCCTCTGTACCGAATGAACACTGGCCACACCAGCAAAGAGGCCTCTGAACCCTTTGTCCCTGAGATAGGCACAAAATGCTGGAGACTCTCAGCAGGTTAGGCAGCCATCTCTGGAGAAAACAAATAGGTGACGTTTCGGATCAGACTGATGAAGGGTCTCGACCCACCCCCCCACGGTCCCACCAACATTCTATAGTAATCCCATTCACCCTGTAAGGAGAGTGTCCCCTGACCTCCCTGAGGGCCCCCAGTCACCTCTAACCTTTCCACGGAAGGGGTTCCTGGCCAAACCCAGGCATCGGGTGGGGCCTGTCCCCCGGAGCCGGTGCTGTTGTCACTCAGTGCCCCCGTGGTCCAGTTGCCGGTTTCCCGGTGTGAACACCAGCCCTGGGTCTGCTTCATCACAGCCGCAGATCACCGAGACCGACTCCCACCTCTGACGTCCTGTGTGTTTGTGTTTTAGGAATATGACAGGCGTGTTACAGCTATGAAGATTGCAGGGAAACAAGTGAGTTAGTACCCAGCATACGGAGAGTAGCAGAACCTATATTAAGTGAGCCCACTGAGCCCATATACAGAGTAGCCCCTGATCAACCATGGATCACAAGGGATAATCAGCCATGATCACATTGAATGGCGGTGCTGGCTCGAAGGGCCGAATGGCCTACTCCTGCACCTATTGTCTATTGGTCCCTGACCCAATTAGTTGTACAATGTAGCCCCGGACCTTGCTTAAGCTGTCTGCTGAGAAACTCCTGTCTGCCTTCACTCTGTGTGCAGAGGGAAACATCTTTCCCAATGACCCCATTTATGTGGTGACTTTGATCCCACTCACCTCATTGACCTAGTGAAGCCTGACCCTGCTTCACCCTGTGTACAGAGTGACCTCTCGCTCCATCCTACTCTGATATTTCTCTCTTTAGCCTTCTGCACTCTTCCAATGAAAGTCAACATAGCTGGAAGAAAATCACCATATTAAGAGTTACATTTTCAAATAACCTGCCTCTGAGCCTGAGCTGGCCAACACTGATGCAAGGTCTCCTGTAACAATTGCTTGGATTTTCTCTCCTTAGATGCCTAGTGTTCCAGTTACTCCAAGTTTTCACTTTTCAGATTTCCAGGGACTGCTTTGCTCTGCATCTCAATCCCAGCAATGCTTTATTTTCTCTCCTTTGCCCTTGTTCACCCTTTATTTACAATCCCTCCATTCAGGTTTGGAGGTTAATTGGCTTCTGTAAATTGTCCTCTGTGTTAGGATAGAACTAATAATGGGTGATTATTGGTCGGTACGGGCTCAGTGGGCTGAAGGGCCTGTTTTCATGCTGTGCCTCTAAATTAAACTGAACTAAAATGTAAAGCTTGTCTGCAGTCGGATTTTCAGCCTCATTATAAAATGGCATTTCTTATTTATTCAGCAATACTAGATTTTTCTAAAATAGAAACAGTAGATGCTGGTGAGATTCAGCAGATCAGGCAGCATCTATGGAGAAAGAAACAGGATCAATCTTGGCTTTTCCCATTCATCGCCCTGTCTTTGACTGCAACACTGGCCTTAGTGTCACCTGGACAACACTGGACATCCTATCGCAGGTATTCCCTGTCATCAATGGACCGCTTACGTGCTAAGGGTGAATTTACCGATCTTCCATCGACCTCTTTACTGTCCTTGCGTTTTTGTTCTCTGCACTTTCCCTGTAGCTGTAATACTATTGTCTGCACTGTTTCCTTTCTCACTTTGCACACTACCTGGTGTATGGTATAATTTGCCTGGATAGCATGCAAAGCCAAGTTTATCACTGTGTCTCAGTACGTGTGACAATAATAAACCAATACGCTTTGATTATTCACCTTTCAGTTCTGAACCTCAACATCTAGACCCCAATGAGAACACCAGTGTACCTAGTGACCCTATGTACAGAATGACCCTTGGGCCCACTGACCCTGTGTACAGTGTGAATCCTGAACCTGGTGACTAGTTCACAGATTTATCCCAAACACATTGACCCAGTATGCACTGTGTCCTCTATTCACACAAATGTAGTGTGCTGTGTGACCTTTTCACTAACCCAGCATTCAGTGCGGCCCCTCTTTGCTCTAACTATCGTAATGTGTTATCAACCCTGTGTACATTGACCACTGTCTGCACTGCCCCAGTGTACAGACAACTGACCCTCTGAATGGTGACCTCTGACCCCACTGACCCTGTGTACAGTGACCACTGTCTGTACTGCCCAGTGTACTGTGACCCCTGACCTAGTGGCCTGTGACCAGTGTCTGCACAACCCCAGTGTACGGACCACTGACCCTCTGAATGGTGACCTCTGACCCCACTGACCCTGTGTACAGTGACCACTGTCTGTACTGCCCAGTGTACTGTGACCCCTGACCTAGTGGCCTGTGACCAGTGTGCGCAACCCCAGTGTACGGACCACTGAACCTATGAACTGTGACCACTGAACCCACTAACCCAGTGTACTGCACCCTCTGACCCCACTAATCCAGTGAACTGTAAGCACTGTCTACATTGTATAGACCACCGACCCTATGTGTTATATAGAGGCCTCCGAACAGTAGCCTAGTTATACACAGGCCTCCAAACTAACCAGGATGTAGGGTACAAATTACATCAGGAGGTACAATCAGCATGTCAGAAAGGCAATGTTACAGTGGTCATGGGTAATTTCAATATGCAGGCAGACTGGGAAAATCAGGTTGGTACTGGATCCCAAGAGAAGGAATTGGTAGAGTGCCTACGAGATGACTTTCTCGAGCAGCTTGTAGTCAAGCCGACTGGGGAAAGGGCAATTCTGGATTTGGTATTGTGTATGAGGAAAGATTCAGAAATCAGAGATGCAAAGACACTTGGGAATGCTAGTTGCAGGATTCCCTAAAGGTTAATTTGCAAGTTGAATTGGTAGTAAGGAAGGCAAATGCAATTTCAAGAGAACTTAGAATATAAAAATTGGAATGTAACGATGAGGCTTTATAAGGCACTGGTCAGACCACATTTAGCGTATTGTGAGCAGTTTTGGGGCCCATATCTGAGGAAGGATGCGCTGGCATTGGAGAGGATCCAGAGGAGGTTTACCAGAATGCTCCCGGGGATGAATGGGTTAACGTATGATGAGCGTTTGACCGTACTGGGCCTGTACTCGCTGGAGTTCAGAAAGATGAGGGAGAACCTCATTGAAGCTTTCAGAATTGTGAAAGGCCTGGAGAGAGTGAATGTGGACAGGATGATTCCACTACAGTGAGAGTCTCGGACCAGAGGTCACAGCCTCCGAATAAAAGGATGTTCCCTCAGAAAGGAGATGAGAAGGAATTTATTTAGTTAGAAAGTGGTGAATCTGTGGAATTCATTTCCATAGATGGCTGTGTAGGTGAAGTCATTGGGTATTTTCAAGGCGGAGATTCTTGATTAGTTAGGATGTCACGGGTTATGGGGAGAAGACAAGGAGAATGGGGTTGAGAGGGAAAGATAGATCAGCCATGATTGAATGGCGAAATCGACTTGATGGGCCAAATGGCCTAATCTGCTCCTGTGACTTACGAACATCAACTCTGCTCGCTGTGGAACCTTCAGTTTTACTACTTTGGTTTTGCTGACCTTGCTCCATGTTCTGTCCATCACTAAACACATTAAATTCAATGAAAAGTCTCCCCATTGCATGGTCTCTGGTTGTGAAGTAAAACTCCATTAACCTGGCACACTTCTGGTAGTGCCAGATCAACATGTTTTCTAGACTATTAAAGTTATTCCTATTACTACTCCAATACACTTGAATTTATCATTCATGTTACATAGTATTATAACCTTTCAGCGAAACTATTAAGTTTAAAGGTTATGCAGTGACCAGGATCCTGGTGAGTATCGGGAGAGTGGGGGAACCAAGACTGTAATGAATTTCAGGAGAATGTGGGAACTAGAGGCCGGAAAAATTTCAAGACATGCTATGAAACAACACTTGGCGAGCAAAGTATTGAGCCATCCTATTTCCCAATATTCAGATAATAATTGATTATTGGAGTTGTACTGCAGCTGTATAAAACATTTTTGGAGAACTGTGTGTAATTCTGGTCGCTGCATTACAGGAAGAATGGGAGATTTTGGAGAGGGCCACCAGGATATTGTCTGGATTGAAAAAGTATTTGTTCTAAGTAGAGTTTGGACAAACTTGCACTGTTTTCTCTGCAGGATTGAGGGGGTGACCTGATAAAATTATGAGAGGCCTAGATAGGGTAGTCAGAACCTTTTTCTTAGGGTGAAAATATTAAAGACTAGGAGGCCTAGCTTTGTCAGAGGGAGAAAGTTTTAAGGAGATGTGCGGGGCCGGTCTTTTCACACTGTGGTGGGTCACTGGAACATGCTCCCAGGGGAGATGTAGCAGCAGGCATATTAGCAACATTTAAGAGGCACTTAGACAGACGCTGGAGTAGGCACAAGATAGAGTGAAATATTCTTGTATCATTACAGAGTAGTGGGCGCAGAATACAGCTACTCAAACATAATCATTCCAATATTGTTATAGCACTGGATTGGGGTTCATATCTCCGTGACTGCCTCTTAGACTCATAGAGCACAGAAACAGGCCCTTTGGCCCAACTCATCCATGCCAATCAAGATGCCCATCTAAGCTAACCCCATTTGCCCATGTTTAACCCCTATCCTGCTTAAGCTTTGAAATACAAGAGGCACAGATGCTGGAATCTTGCATTAAAAAAACAGTCTACTGGAGGAGCTCAGTGGCCCACATATGGGCCCATGGAGGGAAAAGGATAGTCAAGGTCTGTCCATTTCCCTCCACGAATGTTGGCTGTCCCACGGAGTTCTGCAGCAGATTGTGTTTTTTCTCTCTAAACCATTCTTAACCATGTACCTGTCCAGATGTCTTTTATGGAAAGAAAATGCTAGAGTAACTCAGCGGTAGAGGCACCATCTCTAGAGAGAAGGTTTTGGGTCGACACCCTTCTACGGACTGAGTCCCGCTGAGTTACTCCAGCATATTGTGTCCACCTTCGGTTTGAACCAGCATCTGCAGTTCCTTCCTACACAGATGTCTTTTAAATTCCATAATTGTACTTGGCTTTCTCTGGCATCTTGTTCCATAGTCGCATCACCCTCTGCGTGAAGAATTGCCTCGCGCATTTCCTTTAAATCTTTCCCCGCTGACCGTAAATCTGTGTCCTTTTGTTTTTGATTTTGATTCCCCTGAGAAAAAGAGGGTGCATGCAGCTTATCTAAACCCTATTGGTTTTATACATCTTTATATCACTCCTCAGTTTCCTACAGTCCAAGGAATAAACCCTTAGTCTGCCCAACCTCTCCCTATAGCCCTGGCCCTCAAGATCTGTCAACATTCCCATAAGTCTTCTCAGCACTCGTTCCAGCTTAATGATGTATTTCCAACAGCAGGATGACCAAAACTGTGCACAATGCTCCAAGTGCATACTCTGGTACTGTCTTGTACGACTCCATTTGCCATTCCTCAGCCCACTTAGCTGATCAATCTGCTGTAATTATTGATAATCTTCTTCACTGTGATACTACTCTTGATTGTCCTTAATTGATTTTACTTAGATTGTAGTACGGTCTTCTATCCTAGATTGTGCTTAAGTATGGTTTGATTGTACTCGTGCGTTGTATAATTTGCCTGAATGGCCAATAGTGTACTTTCAGGATGGTGGAGTAGATATGTATCTGATAGAACTTTAAGCTTGGCATTGCAGTTATGAAACAGAATTACCCCAAGAGGTGTGGGGACATTAAACGTGATACAAATTGCTCATGAAGAGAATCTCATGCTCGCTTCCCCACCGTGTTGCTCTCTTTAGGAGGATCGACTCGCACACCCGAGTGGAAATGTCGAAACCTTGACTGACAAGATCTTGTCCAAATCTGAGATTAACACTGCCGGACTGTGCCAAGGAGTGAAGAGACAGGTAGAGGCTGGTGGCTGAACAGGATGGGTTGGGTCAGTGTGAAATAGAGACTGGGTAGATGAGGAAACGTGTGTGAGCAGTGGGGGGACAGGAGGAGAGGCAGAAGGAGAACATTCAGCCCCTTTTGTCCTATTCTGCCATTGATTAAGATCCTGGCTGATCTATAATCGCAGCACCCATTATTATATCTAAAACCCCATCGATGTCTTTCATGCTGGGGTTGGGAATGCCAAAGATTCACCTTCCAGGGAGCATCACTATTTACACACATATATACACACTTCCACATGCGGCGGTTCCACATGCATCAGCAGACGCAAGAAAAATCCACTCTCTCAGCACAGGCAAACAGACATGCACGTGAACATGCACACTCCTTCCCACGCACACAAATTCCATCCTCCTAACTTATTCCATCGTCCCAAAACACACACACACGTGCACACACACGTGCACAATTCTGAACTGTATAACCTGGCGAAATAAATCAGGACTAGATAAAATGCTGGATAAATTAATATTATTTGAGGGATGGAAGATAGCTTAAGTTGAAAAAGTTTTACCTGCTGCTTCGTTATTGCAACAGAGGATGGATGGGTGGTGTTTGTACTAGGTGCTGGAATGTGAGGACCTACGGGTCTGGGCAATAGGACAGGTTCACGTAACTTTTGTTTTAAATCATTGTTCTTCCTTGGTTTTATAAACAGACAGAGCAAGTAAAGCAAGGCATTTCTGCTGCACTGTAACACACTCATTGGCCTCAGCCTGAACATTGTGATCTATTCAGGATCTCACACCTTCAGGGTGAAGGGACTGGAGCAGCAGCAGAGATTTTCCGGGATGAGGTATCACGTAGCCCGAGTGCTCCCAGCAACCACTGAGCTCACCAGTCTCTGCCACTGACCTATATTGAGGTCTCAGACTGCCTCTTCTCACTAGCGGCCCGCTCCCAGCAGGCACTCTGCTGCCGGACAGCCTCAGGATGTCCCATTGCGGGATCACCCTGTGCCACAACTTGCTTGACCACTGGTAGTCGGGGGCCACTCAGACATGCCCTCTGACCTCTTTGTCTCCAAGCCAACTGCAGTCAGCTTTTGCTAGCTCGGCATGTGCAAGCTACTCTTGGACCCCATTCCTTCTTGTTGTCTCTTGTCAGTCAATAAAATCGACACGAAGCCCCCCAAAATCGAAAAAGACAGCAACCATTGTGCTTAACAAAAAAGTTAAGCACAATGGTGTTTGTATTTCTCATCACATTGGAGCAACTTATCCACGGCAGTTTCTGCCAAATGGGCAGCTTCTCGATGTACAACAGAGATACAATGTCTTTTGGGGAAAGCAACTGTTGTGCTATTTGAGATCAATGCAAGGCAGAAACATACAGAGATTTGGAGATTAGAATAGTCTCTTGTATTTCAGTCCACCTTGGACTCTGGGTCCAGTGGGGAATTTCACTGAGGTAAGTAGGTCAATGAATGACAAATAGAGATTAATCCAGATAAGTGCAAGGCTTTGGAAGTGAATCTAGGGTAGAACGTTCACAATGAACAGCAGAGCTCCGGGGAGTGTTTTACAACGGAGGGACTAGGAATACAAGAATAACGTTCTCTGATAGTGGCATCACAGATAGACAAGGTTATGAAAACGGCCTTTGGTACACTGGCCTTCATCAGTCAGGGCATTGAGTTTGGAAGTTGAGACTACATGTTGCAGTTGTACAGGATATTAGTAAGGCGTTAGCTGGAGTATTGTGTTTAGTTTTGGTCACCCTGCTAAGGAAAATATGTCATTATGCTGGAGAGAGAACACAACAAGGATTTAAGAAAATGTTGCCAGGAAGGCCCGAGTTTTAGTGAGAGCATGGGCAGGCTAGGACTTTCTTCTTTGGAGTGTAGGAGGCCAAGGGTGATCTTATGGAAGTGTTTTAAATCATGAGAGGAATATATGCGTGAATACACAGTCTTTTGCCCCAGGGTAGAGGAATCAAGAACTAGAAGGCATGAGTTTTAGATGAGAGGGCAGAGATTTAGTAGGAATATATGAGAGGCAACATTTTCACACAGAGGGTGGTAGGTATATGGAAAGTGCCAGTGGAAGTAGTTGAGGCCGGTACATTAACATTTAAATAACACGTGGACGCACATAGATAGGAAAAAGTTAGAGCAATGTGGGCCAGACATGGGCAAATGGGGCTAGCTTAGAAAGGAAGGACATGATTGCATTGGAATTGGAGCATTTCCATTATAAAGAGAGAAAGGGAGGAGGGGTGGCCCTTTTAATAAGGGAGGGAATAACGGCAATAGAGAGGAAGGATTTTGCGTTGAAGGATCAGGATAGTGAAACAGCTTGGGTACAGATAGAGAATAACAAGGGGAAAAATGTTAGTCAGAACATAAATCTGCAAATAGTTGACACATGTAAAAAGGGAACTGCTGTAATCATGGGGGACTTCAATTTTCATATTAATTGGGTAAACCAAACTGGGCAGGGTAGACTAGAGGAAGAGTTTATAGAATGTATTAGAGACGGGTTCCTAGAACAGTATGTCGCAGAACCGACAAGGGGGGAGGCAATCTTGGATCTGGTCCTGTGTAATGAAGCAGGATTAATTAAAAATGTCATAGTTAGGGACTCGTTGGGAACAAGTGACCACAATATGGTCGAATTCCATATTCAAATAGAAGGGGAGCAGGTTGAAACTCAGGCTAGGGTGCTTAGTCTAAATAAGGGGGATTATGAAGGTATGAGGACTGAGCTGATCAAAGTTGACTGGGATAGCAGACTCAAGAATAAGACGGTACATGAGCAGTGGTGTACGTTTAAGGATCTACTGTATAACCTTCAAGAAAAATTTATTCCTATGAAGAAAAAAAGGGGTAAGGGTAAGAACAGTCAGCCATGGCTCAGTAAAACTATAAAGGATAGTATTCGGCTGAAGGCAAGGGCATATAAGGTAGCCAGAAATAGTGGGAGGGCAGAGGATTGGGAAGCATTTAAAGGTCAGCAAAAAATAACTAAGAGATTAATTAAGACGGGGAAAATAGACTATGAAAGGAATTTAGCGAACAACATAAAAACTAATAGTAAGAGTTTTTATAGCTATATAAAAAGAAAAAGGGTGGCTAAGGTGAACGTTGGTCCATTGGAGGGTGAGACTGGAGAGTTGTTGGTGGGGAACATGGAAATGGCAAAGGCATTAAACGAGTATTTTGTATCAGTCTTCACCATAGAAGACACAAAAAATATTCCAACGCTGGATAAACAAGGGGCGGTAGGAATGGAGGAGCTAAATACTATTAAGATCACCAAGGAGGTGGTATTAGGGAAATTAATGAGACTGAAGGAGGATAAATCCCCTGGGCCTGATGGATTACATCCAAGGGTCTTGAGGGAGATAGCGGTGGGGATTGTGGATGCATTGGTGATAATTTTCCAAAACTCCCTGGAGGCAGGAACGGTCCCAGTGGATTGGAAAATGGCCAATGTAACACCTATATTTAAAAAAGGAAGTAAACAGAAGGCGGGTAACTATAGACCGGTTAGTCTAACATCGGTGGTGGGTAAAATGTTAGGGACAATTATTAAAGAAACACTAACGGGGCACTTGGATAAACATGACCTCATCGGACAGAACCAGCATGGTTTTGTGAAGGGGAAGTCCTGTTTAACGAATCTGCTCGAATTCTTTGAGGAAGTAACAACCCGGGTGGATAAAGGGGAACCGGTGGATGTGGTATACTTGGACTTCCAAAAGGCTTTTGACAAGGTGCCACATAAGAGACTATTGCTAAAAATAAAAAATTATGGGATTGGGGGTAATATATTAGCATGGGTAGAGGATTGGCTAACAAATAGGAAGCAGAGAGTGGGGATAAATGGTTCATACTCGGGATGGCAACCGGTAACTAGCGGGGTTCCGCAAGTATAAAAATACGGAGGTCTTGCTGCAGCTGTACACAGTATTAGTGAGACCACATTTGGAATACTGTGTACAGTTCTGGGGTCCATACTTAAGAAAGGATGTACTAGCCCTGGAGGCAGTGCAGCGAAGGTTTACAAGATTAATTCCTGCAATGAGGGGATTGACATATGAGGAAAGGTTAAGTAGGCTGGAACTCTACTCTTTGGAGTTTAGAAGAATGAGAGGCGATCTCATTGAAACATATAAGATCGTGAGGGGCCTTGATCGGGTGGATGCACCGAGGATGTTCCCAATGATCGGGGAAACTAGAACTAGGGGACATAGTCGCAGAATAAGGGGGGGCTCTTTTAAAACTGAGATGAGGAAGAACTTCTTCACCCAGAGGGTGGTTAATTTATGGAATTCACTGCCCCAGGGAGCAGTGGAAGCAGAAACGTTAAATATATTTAAGTCTAAAATAGATGGTTTTTTAGCTGCCAAGGGGATAAGGGGCTACGGGGAGAGGGCAGGGATATGGACCTAGGTATGGTTAGTATAGTAAGACCTGAGTGATCTCCTGGACAAGTGTCGATCGCCTGGATTGGGGTCGGAGAGGAATTTCCCGGATTTTTTCCCGAATTGGACCTGGGTTTTTATCCGTTTTTTTGCCTCCCCCAGGAGATCACGCGGTTCTTGGGGTGGAGAGGGGTGATAGCGGTATAAAGGGGAGGGTAGTGTCTTGTGTTCTGTGTCTTGTGTCTACTGTTTGTGGGTAAGGGTGTCTGTTTAGTGTTCAGCCATGAGCGAATGGCGGTGCGGGCTCGACGGACCTGGTGGTCTACTCTCGCACCTACTTTCTATGTTTCTATGTTTCTATGGATAGGCTGAATTTGGTTTTCTTTGAAGCGTTGGAGGCTAAAGGGTGACCTGTATTATGAGAATTGATGTGTATTAAATTATGAGGGCAGGATAGGGTTAAGAGTGAGGAACATTTTCAGAGGTATTATGGGTGGAGGGGAGTGGATATTATAAATAATTTCCCCCTGGCAGGGGTGTTTGAGATGAGAGGACATGGGTTTAAAGTGCAGAGGTTTCGAGAGGATCTAATGTGTAATTTTTACACACTGAATATGGTTGGTTGGAAGCTGGAATGCTGCCTGAGGTAGTGGTGGAGAAAAAAACTGTCACAGTGTTTAAGAAGCAACTAGACAGTACTTGAATCACAAAGACGTGGATTAAATGCAGGTAAATGGGATTAGTGTGGATGAGTCCAGTAATTAGCTTGGTCCTGATGGGCCAGAGGGCCTGTTTCTCTGTTGTAAAGTTCTATGTCTGTGGTGAATTCTATGCACAGTTCCACGGAGAAAATTATGGAGGGCTGTACGGAGTGGTCTTTGATGAATTTGCTGGAGTCTAAGGGTGATCTGTAGAGTCATTGAGCCCTTTGGCACAGAAACAGGCCCTTCAGCCTATCATTTCCATGCTATCAAGTACCCATCTACAATGGTCCCATTTACCAGCACGGGTCCATAGCCATCTATTCCTTTGCAATTCAAGCTCTTGTCTAGTTTGTTCTTAAATGAGAGAGTTTCTGCCTCCACCACCATTGCATTCCAGATTCCAATCATTCTCTGGGTGACAAAAGGTCTTCCTTACATCCCTTCCAAACCTCTGACCCCTCACCCCAAATCTATTCCCTCAGTTCCCTAAATACTTTTGTAGGAAAATGATCCTCACTATCCTCACTCTATAGCGGAGTCAAGGGATATGGGGAGAATGCAGGAACGGGGTACTGATTGTGGATGATCAGCCATGATCACAGTGAATGGCAGTGCTGGCTCGAAGGGCCGAATGGCCTACTCCTGCACCTATTGTCTATCAAGTCCTCATCATTTAATACACACCCATTATTGCCTCAGCCTCACCCATTCTAGGAAGACAAACCCAAGTTATCCATAGTCTCTTCATAGCTGAAATGCTCCATCCCAAGCAACATCCTATTGAAACACCTCTGCACCCTCTGCAGCACAGTCACATTCCTTGATATAATCTGGTGGCCGAACCTGTACACAATGTTTGAACTGCCCAACCAAAGTTTTATAAAGCTATATCAAGACCTCCCTGGTCTTATAGTCCATTCCCCAGATAATAAAGGGTCCTTTTTATGGGGCCTCTTAAACTCTGTATCGACCTTCACTGTCGGCGTCCGCGATCAAGGCACAAGAGGTTCCCGCAATAGAAATGCAGTAAGGATGTATCAGAACTGTGGAATTCAGTGCGGTTTATGGAGAACACCACCCACAATGGTGAAGGAATGTTGGACAGTGAAAGGGGTGTTTAAATTAGCAAAGGAATTTAGGAAAGGGAAAGAGATTCTGGAATGCAGTGAAAATGTAGGAGGAGATTTTGAAATGAGGTGAGAATATTTAACAAGTATTTGATATTTTTCCAAATAAAAGATTGGTTGTAGCGGAATGATTGCAGAAAGTATTTAAGGAATGGCGTTGAACGGAAAAGAGAGCAGACCATGGAAGACCAGATGTTTCCTGGGTTGGTGGGAAATGGTGATGGTTGCCTCACGGATTTTCCCACTTGTACATGGATACAAGAGTAGTGATATTGGTGTCTGGAGGAAGGATCAAGTTCAAGTTCAAGTGAGTTTATTGTCATGTGTCCCTGTATAGGACAATGAAATTCTTGCTTTGCTTCAGCACACAGAACATAGTAGGCATTTACTACAAAACAGATAAGTGTGTCCATATACCATAATATAAATATATACACACATGTTGAAAAGTTGATAGAAGGAATGGAGAAGATGGTGACGAGCTATGGGCAGCTTGGCAGAGGAATAAGTCACAACACAGGCAGCAATCGGTAGGGAAACAAAGTCGACTGCATTGGAAAGCAATGGTGATAGGAAGTGTAGAGGTTAGCAATGTTGACAGTGTTGGGGAATTTCGAGATTTCAAGAATGCAGATTTTAAAGCTATTGGCGGAAGCAAGAATTTAAAAAAGTAAAATGTACCAATGTAGTTCTGGGTTCTAGGAGATGTTGAAAGTTGCAAGGCCTGTACTATACTGCATTTGTGGGCACAGCTTGGTCATTGGGACTAAAGTCCTGAAGATGTCATTATAAGAAGGGTGTTAAAGCTTTGGAAAGGAGAGGGATGAACAGACCATGGTGAATCGGTGAATCAGTAACCAAGGCCACAGTCTGCAAATTATTTCTTGAAGGCCTTGAGCTTTCGTTCAATGAAGAAATAGAAATAACCCGAGAACAGGAAGGAAAGTCCTGGAAACACTCAGCAGGTCAGGCAGTATTGGTGGAGAGTGAGAAAGACTGCCAATGATTCGAGTCAATTACTTTTCATCGGAACTGTCAGTGTGTGAGTTTGGATGTCGTTGCAGAGAAGCAGTACCTACTTGAGAAGTAAGATGGGAGAGAACCATGGGGGTACCAGAGGCTCCTTGTGTTGTGGGTGAAGAAAGAGAAAGCACATCAGAGTGAGACCAGGTGCCAGCAGAACATCATCTGGTAGAAATCACTTCATGGAAGCGTCGTGAAATTATACAGCACGAAATAGTCCTTTCATCCCAACTCGCCCATGCTGACTAAGGTGACTTCCTGGGCTAGTTCCATATGTCTGCATTTGGCCCATATCCCTGTAAACGAGATTGTGTCAACCTTCACAAGACATTGCTTCAGCCACAGCCAAAATATTCTGCACACTGGAGGCTGCAAAAATTCACCAGAAGCAAAGGTGTACAGCTCAGAAGGAAGTAGATCTCTCACTTCCCAGCTCTTAGCCATATAGATTTCAGCTGTTCAGGTACTATGAAGAGTTATTAAGGCGGCAGAAGTTTGTGGCTGGTATATTAGGTCGGATTTGCGGTCGGATGAAGAACGTATTATCAGAGCTCAATTAGCACAGACAACTCAAGTGAACTCTTTTCAGATCCTTGGGATAATCTGGATGCCAGTTGACTGTGGACCATTTTGCGATGTAACTTTCAGTACGAATTGGTCGTTAATTGGGTGTTAAAACACCTACAAATCATCCCATTTTCAAACAAATGCGAAACATTTTTAAACAAGTCCTAATTCTCCCGTTTTTTTTCCCTTTTGTTTGTCTTTGCCGTGTTCCGTGTACGTTGCACCCATGTATTGCCACCATTACTCTGTTGCTTGCCCACTGTGTTGTCCTCCTCCCTGCTCCCCCACTGCATGCTCACAGCGGCCAAACCTCTCATCGCAGGAGCATCCGTACAGCAGACAAAGAGAAGCAACACCACATGCTGCTGTTCCTCAATGGAAACAGGTAAACATGCATCTATATTCTCAGACCCTTGGTATCAACCCATTCAAAAATAGCCATCGGGCCACTACCCCCGGGAACACTGGGTGAAGGTGAGGGGCCTGGAGTGTAATAAAAATGTGTTGATGGTGTTGAATGAGGAGGTCGGTGTGCATAAACACGGCTACAGACTACTTTGACATTCTATGCTCTGTGCTGTACAATCTTCATCGGATAATGGTGGAAGTAGACACTGGTGGAGAAGTGCACTTGGAGTGAAAGTGTTCTGTATTTTCATCCGTCTAATTCCTTCAGGAGCAGAGAGAGTGAAGAGGAATTTGGGTAACTTGGTATTGCTGTATATCAGCACTTGACTGAGCATTGCTGTCTCCATTGTTCTGCCTAACACCTGTCTTCTCCCCATCTTTCTGGCTGAAGGGAAGAGACATGCAGCAATTGCAAGTGTGTCCCAAGATGATTGTAATGCTTCCCTGGCCTGTTCCTGGCCCCTTACGATGCAGACAGGTGATGTCACAGCATGGCATTACTAGCTTCACCTGCGTGTTTCTGGCTTTAGGTGCTGATGTTTGATCCTACTCACACCTGCCCATTGTTTTCCATGGGTATCCTTGTAGTTCACTGGGCTAAATCTTTCAGCCCTGATCATCTTCTCCATTTTTGGATTTTATTGACAAGGGCCCAGATCTAACCTTAAATTTAAGTTCCGCATAGCTCTATGTGTCAGCGGGATGATTTGTGGCCTTGACTTAAGGTGCATCAGATGCTGTATAACAGCCCTGCTCCAGTTACCAGAGATTGATTTGTGCAGTGTTTGCCCGGAGACTATTAGGTAGAACTGTTAGATGGAGGCTTCACACTGTTAACCTGTGCTAATCCTTCCCTAGAGGTGTTAGGTAGCAGATTCTAGAGAGAGAACTCTGTCCTTAACCTTAACGTACACACCCCAGACTGTAGTCAATGGATCAGGTTAGAGGGAACTTTGCCAAGCCATGCCTCACCTTCTCTGGGAAGGTTTGTTGGTGTAAACTGATCATCTAACTGACTGGCCCTGAACTGAGCTGAGCTGCCCTTTCACACAGCAGCCTAGTGTAGGATACAAGCCTGCAGTACCCGAGCCGGTCGCAGGTCCAGTCAGGTATTGCATGGACCCTCCGATCCCATGGGCAGTGGATTCCAAGTCGCTCTTCCTCTGCTCTGTGCTCAGATCACTTGCTGTACGTCAGCGCGCTCCAACCATTTGCTCCAGTGATGTACAATTGTCCATCTTCCTCTGTTGCCAATAAACATTTGTTCTTCAGGTGCAGGTTCAGTCAGCAGGTACACAGCTGATCATAGGCCAGAACCCTGTGGCTCCCCCTGCACCACCACTCAGTGATCCCCACCAGGTATGGCAGGGCTCTGTGGAAGCATGACACTTCCCAGTGTGGTTGGACAGCTTCTTAACTCACTACCACCACTAGCAGTGAGCTGACAACAGCATGCAGTGTGAATGAATGAATGCATGGTGTTTGGACCTATGTGAATCGAGGATCACTCTCTGTTGTGTGTGACGAGTACTAAATATCACACTTACTGTTAAGTATTGCAGTGAATGTTTGACATACTTGATCTGTGTTAAAGCACTTCTGTAAAACAAGTCTCGGTTCTGACCAGGAATCCTTAGTCGCACTCACTGCTGTAACAGCCGCGTCTGGCACACTCTCAATTCTGTGCTACAGATGCCACGTTGGACAGTGTCATGTTACAGGAGTCTTGTGTTACTCATTGTTCCATGTTACAGGGGCCATTGCATTATAAACACACCCTTTTGTGTCACAGGAGTCTTGTGTTACGTTGCTCTGTGTTTCAGGCATCATGTGTTACACTCACTGTAACGCATGAACCCTGTATCATGGAACAGTGTAACACATGACTCCAGTAACAGTGTGCGTAACCCATGATTCATGTAACATGTAGCAGTGAATGTAACGCTTGATCCCAGAAGCTTGGTCCAGGGGTCATGCATAACTCTCACCGTTCCATGATACAGGAGCCATGTGTTACACGTGCTGTTCCATGTTACAAGAATCATATTCTGTGTAAGGGGAAGCATGTGCCTCAGTCACTATTCTACATTACAGGAGTTGCATAAAAATCAAAATATAGAGTTGCCGGAAATCTAAAGCAAAAGGGAAAAATACTAGAAATATTTAGCAAATCAGGGTTTTTTGCCACCATTCCGTGTTCCAGAATATTTATTAGTTGTGTGACATCTTTACAGTTGCTCCTGATCCATGCTGTTTGTATCTTACTCCTGCTGTTGTGAATCTGTGTGAGGTATCTATCACCGATACTGCTCAGCTCTCTGATCCATCTGGCACACTGGCTTGGTTCCATGTGTCGGAATTACTGCTGATGCTGCAAATCACACTCCCTTGTTCCATTGCCCCCACTCCTCACTCGCACCTTAGTACATTCTGTCACTGAATCTTCTGCTCTCTGATGCAGAGAGGGGATACGGCACACGACACGGGCAAAGCAAAGCCAGCCAACCTTGTGAAGCCGTCCCTGCTGATACCTAGGTATCCGTGCCGAGGTTGTGAGGGCCGTCTCCGCAGACTTGTCAAGCAACAACCAAACGCTTGTCATCACAGAATCCTGCTGCTGATTCCTTTGCTGTAATCCCTGGTGATGTCAGAGGTAGCACTGGCAGCGCTCCAGGGTACGACGTCATTTGAGCAGGCTGGCCATTTGCTGTGGGTTGTAGTTGCCAGGCCAGGACTGTGGTGTGAGCACCTGACTTCCTCACCGATCTCCTTGCAGTAGCACAGAGGCAGCGTTCATTGTGTAACCATGTGTAACCTCATGGTCTGGCATCCCAAGTCAAGGAGCCAAGTCTGGGTCAGCGAACAATCCCAGATGGATTGCGAGGAGCAACCTCGGACTGAGGGATGTCACCACACGGTCAACAGTGCTACAGACAAAGATGGATCAACCCCATCATCACAGTAGGATCTGACAAAATCCTCAAGTCCACTCACACAGGACTCAGCTTGAAGGACAAGGTCTCCACGGCACAACAGCACGCAGCAGAAAGTGGTTGCCGGAGACGCCGGTTGCAGGCACATCGGTTGCCGGAGAAGATGGTTGCCAGAGATCGGTGGTTTTCAGACACGGTGGATAATTGTTTACCATTCATAACAGTATGGTTATAATGCGACGCTGTGCATCCTGCAGACTTTGCTGCCCTTTCCATCATTGCACATTGGCCAGGGTGGGATGGAACATCCTATAATCGCCTGGTTAGGTGCATTGGTCCACTCAACATTTCCTGCCCCACCACCGGTGAACCACGCCTGCAGTCTGATCCATCAACAATGTGAGCTGCAGCAGCATGCTGAGGCATCTCCGACCACACCACCCTAACCCGTAATCACCACCACCCAGAGGGACAAGTGGAGTAAACACATGGGAACACCCCAACCCCCTGCTTCCCTCTACATTTCACACCTCCCCAGCTTGGGAGACGATGCCATCACTGGGTCCCAATCGTGGGACCACCTCCCCACTGCCCCTTCATCGGAAGGACTGTCAGTGGTTCAAGTACAGCAGATGGATCAAGGCCATTGGAGATGGACAGTGAATGCTGTCCTAGTTGGCAACACCCACATCCTGGAAATGTATAACAAAGTCACCCTTCAGTTGCTGGAATCTTCAGACCCTTCGTTCTATGTTATGGAAGTTCTTCGTCTCTCTTCTGTTCTGTGATGTGTATGATCTGGGCAACGTTAGAGTTGTACAGCATGGAAACAGTTCCTTCACCTCAACTCACCCATGCTGACCAAGAAATTATGTTAGTCTGAAGAAGGGTTTCGGCCCGAAACGTTGCCTATTTCCTTCGCTCCATAGATGCTGCTGCACCCGCTGAGTTTCTCCAGCTTTTTTGTGTACCTTCGATTTTCCAGCATCTACAGTTCCTTCTTAAACATTATGTTAGTCCCATTTGCCTGTGTCTGGCCAATATCCCTCTCGGCCTCTGACCTTCATGTTAATCATTGTCTTATTATTCAGTCCAGTGATAAGACAGGAAAATTACCTGGCTTTCAACTCTCTACTGCTTCGTACTCACCTCTCACTCCCCATTGTGTGCACTCAGTGAGGTTACAGTTCTGTACTTAATCTGACGTCTATCATACACGTACGGCTGGCCAGCCCTGGGCCAGGTACCCACATGGTGGCTGGTGTTAGTGTGTACTCGAGGCTCACTAATACCAATAATGGTTTGCTGTGGTGCATGTTTAATTTTGTTTTCTAATCATAATGGAAGACATGGGAAACGTGAGCTCAGTGAGACCACGGATAAACGATGATCATTTTGCTGTATTTTTGTCCGCATTCATTTAACAAACATTTCTGAACTGTTCTCATTCTTGTATTTTTCCATCTGATTCTTCTTCCGCTGCTAGTTCCTTGCGAATCTTCATCCCCTGTTTCTTCTCATATTTGCACTTATCTCCTCGCTCCTTTCCCCTTCCCACTTCTCCCTTTCCCTGCTCCTCTCCTCCTCCCCCGATTCTCTGTGCTTCTCCCCCTTCCCCACCCCACTGTCTTGTGGTTGATTAGCGGAGTGTCGACGGGTTCACAGGGGGAGTGAGTGGACTGTCTGAGCAGATAGCCAGAAAGCTTCAGCAGCAAATTCAGCCTGTGCGCCCTGTGGACAGGAAAGAGTGGGTAAGCATTCTCCTGCCAGTGCAGGGCTGTTGGTGGGGCAGGTACCACATGTCAAATGCCCCACTGCAGGGCAGCATATAGCGTGGTGGGCAGAGGTGGCTGGTGTACAGTGGCTACAGGTCTGGGTCAGGGTTGGGTGTAGGGATGGATGTTGGGTGCCTGGTGAGGGGGGGGGGGTATAGAGTTCTGGCAGGTTGAGAATGGGGTGCAGGGTGCTGTAGGGGGTGAAGGTGGGTTGTAGAGTCCCAAGGGTGTGGGGATAGAGGGTATGTGGTCTGGTGGTGGTAGGGGTGGGATGTAGAAGCCTGGCAGGGGTGAGAGGGTTGTGGGAGAAATAGTGGGGATGATTGTGTGCAGGGTGCCTGTAGGGGGTGGGAATGGTGTGCAGAGTAACTAAGGAGGTGAGGGTGCAGGAGGTGGGGGCGGGGGGGGGGGGGATTGGTGTGTGGGTTTTGTGTAAAGGTGAGAGTGGGTGCAGGGCCCCAGGGTGGGTGGGTGTAGGGGCCACTGTGGATGAGTGAGTGCAAGGGGCCCAGTGTGGATAAGTGGGTGCAGAGACCTGGTGTGGGTGAAAATGGGTGCAGGAGGTGGGGGCGGGGGGGGGGGAGTGCTGTCTAGGGGGTTTAGGGCATCGGCTTTGCATGGGAGGGGCAGCGTGTGCATGTAGGCCACGAGATCTGGCGGGCCAGAGTCTAGCAGAAGGCCTCCATGACAATGGTGCCCAGCCAATCGTGTAAAAGACCTGCAGCACCTCACAATCCAGCCCTGCCATTTTGTGGAGTTTACCGGGAATCTTATCACTGCTGGAAACAAGCAACCTCCTGGCGTCAGTCTTCCAGTGAGTGGGAGCTGATCAGAAGGCCAGCCTCGGGGCACGACTATAGCCTGACCACCAGAGGGGAAGTTGTGGGTAACGTGGTGGAGGGGTAGAGTGGCCAGGAGTCTCCATCAGCTTTGCCTCATAAAAATAAATGCAAAACTAAAAGATGCGGTCAATCCAAAAGACAGACATGAACGGTCAGAAACTCTGTAGGTCACGGAGCATCTGTGGAAAGAAATGTTCGTGTCAACACCATTTCATCTGAGCCAAACAGCTGAGTATTTCCAGCTGTTTTATCTGGTGAAGAAGGCATGTTCATTCACCTTTCCAAACCTCAGCTCTCCAGCTAATGAAATATCTCAGAACCTTAGTCACTCTTGGTTGGAAATACCACAGCCTGTTTGGGGCCATTAGCTCTGGCAGACCAGTAGTAGGGTCACCGAGGAAGATAGGTAGTGGCCTGAGTCATATCACAGGATGGGGCTGGACCAGTTCAGGACCTCACTTGCACGTCAGTCTGGACTAACGTGCGTTATCTCTGCTCTGTAGCTGGACTTTTGACCAGGGACATTCTTATTTGGGACATTAGAAAAAGTTTACTGCTCCCTTACTATCAGAATGAATAACACAGCGTATACCATGGAACTCTTTCTTAACGCGTCGGGTTGCATTCCATAGGATGTAGTCCAGATCTTCCAATCTACGCTGAGGATGAACTCTCAATCTTCCAATCTTCTTGTGACCCTTGCACTTTGTTCTCTAATTTTCTCTATCGCTGCAAGACTATTCTTTACTCTGTTTGTTGTTTGTACCACATGATGTACTCTAGCGTATGGTATGATCTGCCTGGATAACAAAGTTCAAGTCAAGAGGGTTTAATTGTCATATGTACCAAAAACAGAACAATGGGTTTCTTGCATCAGCAGTTATGCACTGTAACTCGGTACATATGACAACAATGAACCAATACCAACACCAGGTGACAGTCCAGCTCTACTTGCAGTTTGGTTGAGCTTAATACAGCTGCTTGAAGTGCTAGAGCCACACAATCAGGCTGTGACCCTTTACGTAGGCCCAGTGAAAGCGGTGTCCTGCCTTTCCTGGGGCAAAACCGGTACTTGAGGCCAGTAAAAAGGCAAGAGATTTGCTGTGTAGGAAGGAACTGCAGATGCTAGTTTAAACTGAAGATAGACACAAAATGCTGGAATAACTCAACGGGTCAGGCAGCATCTCTGGAGGGAAGGAACGGGTGATATTTTGGGTCAAGACCCTTCTTCTGACTGATGTCAGGGGAGAGGGAGATACATAGATAAGGAAGTGTATGGTGTGAAAACAGGACAAAGGGGATGAGATCAAGGAACATGTAGAATAGATCATTGTTAGCTAGGAGAAGGTAACAACAAAGCAAACAGAGATAATATGTAGTCGGAGACAGTCAGACTGGCCGGAGAACTGGGAAGAGGGGAGGGATGGAGAGAGGGGGAAAGCAAGGGTTACTTGAAGTTAGATAAGTCAATGTTCATACCACTGGGGTGTAAGCTGATTAGCTTGCTGGGAGCAGTTGCTGTCGGAGGCCTGGGTGTGTAGGTTGGTGCTCCAGTGACAGGTCCCTGGTGGATGTGATGGAGAGGGAGGTGGGTGGTTCACGGGCCCCTGCTCGCCCGCTGCTCCATCAGTCTTGCTGCAGTGATCTGTCTGTCTCTTTGCAGCACTCAACGAAGCGGAAAGAGTTCTCCTCCGAGTTTGGCGGCAGTGATGTCTGCTATTTCTGTGGGAAGCGTGTCTACGTGATGGAGCGGTTGAGTGCTGAAGGGAAGTTCTTCCATCGCGGCTGCTTCAAATGCGATTACTGCTGCGAGACCCTCCGCCTCTCCACCTACGCCTTTAACCCAGAGAATGGTAAGACCACTGCAAAATCATAGATGGGCAGAGCAGGAGTTTTAGATGGCATGCCTCAGGGTGTTTTTAAAATGCAGAAAAGTGGCAGCCAATCTGAGCAGAACCAGCAGGAAAGTGAAAGTGCCCAGTTAATTTATTTTTGTGACGTTAGCTGAGTTGTAAAGCTGCTCAGGCTTTCAAGGGGAATTCCCATGTCTGAATAACATTGCAAATGAGCCAACTTGAGAGAAGGACCCAATCTTGGTTAAGTGTCTATAATAATAATAATAATAATAATGGATGGGATTTATATAGCGCCTTTCTAATACTCAAGGTGCTTTACATCGCATTATTCATTCACTCCTCAGTCACACTCGGTGGTGGTAAGCTACTTCTGTAGCCACAGCTGCCCTGGGGCAGACTGACGGAAGCGTGGCTGCCAATCTGCGCCTACGGCCCCTCCGACCACCACCAATCACTCACACACATTCACACACAGGCAAAGGTGGGTGAAGTGTCTTGCCCAAGGACACAACGACAGTATGCACTCCAAGCGGGATTCGAACCGGCTACCTTCCGGTTGCCAGCCGAACACTTAGCCCATTGTGCCATCTGTCGTCCCATCGTCCGAATATCGTCCAAGCAGCAAAAAAGTTGGGCATTGTTGAATATGAAGGATGCAAGTTTCGGTTTGTTCCTGATTACAGTCTATGCAGCAGACAGCATGGGGGTGACGGGGGCGGGGGGGGGGGGGGGTCATCTGAGAATTCAGCTAAACTCTCCTAGGCACAAGCCTGAGCTGACAACCGATTCCTTCATACAAAAAAAAATCCTCTGCTCATCATTACATGGTGACCTATATTGATTAGCGGTGGCATGGTGGCGCTGCGGTAGAGTTGCTGCCTTACAGCGCCAGAGACCCGGGTTCGATCCTGACTAATGGTGCTGTCTGTATGGCGTTTGTACATTCTCCCCATAGCCCACGTGGGTTTTCACCGGGAGCTCTCCTCCTACACGCCAAAGACATACAGGTTTGTAGTTTAATTGGCTTGGTAAATTTGTAAATTGTCCCCAGTGTGTGTGGGTGATTGCTGGTCAGCGTGGACTCGGTGGGCCGAAAGGCCTGTGTCCGTGCTGTATCTCTAAACTAAACTAAATTAAACTATTACTCAGCTGCCCTGTAACGATCGTTAACCATGCACCCTGTGACAATTACTGCCTGATTTCTCTGATGACTATTATCCAGTTACTCTGCCTGGATTATTACTCAATTACTCTACGGTGATTATTACCTGGTTACTCTGATGATTATTATCTGCCGTGAATATTAACCTAGCTACTTTGTGGTCATTATTACCTGGTTATCCCGGTACTGTACAGTGAGTGTAGCCTTGTATCTTTGCACTGAAGTTTTCAGATATTTTATCAAAATATTGTGGAGATGCTGGAAATAAATGAAAGACACTAAATTACTCAGAGGTTCAGACAGCCTCTGTGGAAAGAGAAAGACTTGGTATTTCTGGTCATACACAGTGTAATGATTACTGATCAGCCATTGATGGTACAATGTCTGATACCAGTTCACAGATGGTTAGTGTGTCCAACTGGGGTTTGTAATGTCCGATTACTTCACCGTGCCTGCTGCAGGGAACTGCGTTGCCGAATGTTGCTTGGTCACCATATTGCTCGCTTTATGTATGGTGATGCGGGTTTTGTTGGCCAGTGGCTGTAATATTGCTAAACCAAACTCTGTTGTTTTCCAGGAAAATTCTACTGTAAGCCTCATTTCCGGCAGGCAGGGCGAGAGGCCAGAAAGAGACCAGCAACACCTCCAGCAAGAGCCCAGGTACCAGTGCATGCTTGGCAAAGTTTGATATATGGGAGGGATTTTGTCACTGTTCCTCAATTTAAGTAGGGATAAACCATAGGCCAGTGAGGCTTCCGTCAGTGGTAGGGAACTATTGGAGAGAATTCTTCGGTGTAGGATTAACGCGCATTTAGAGGAAAATGGGATCATTAAGGACAGTCAACAAGGCTTTATGTGGGGCAGGTCATGGCTTACTAACTTGAATGAGTTTTTTCAGGAAGTGTTTCGGTTTAGTTTATTGTCACATGTACCGAGGTACAGTGAGAAGCTTTTGTTACGTGCTAACCTGTCAGCAGAAAGACAATACATGGTAACAATCGATCCATTTACAGTGTATAGATACATGATTAGTGCAAGGTAAAGCCAGCAAAGTCCGATTAAGGTTAGTCCGAAGGTCATCAAAGAGGTAGATAGTAGTTCAGTACAGCTCTCTGTTTGTGGTAGGATGATTCAGTTGCCTGATAACAGATGGGAAGAAACAGTCCCTGAATCTGGTGGTGTGCGTTTTAACACTTTTACACCTGTTGCCTGATGGAAGAGGGGAGAAGAGGGAGTGGCCAGGGTGCGACTCATCCGTGATTATGCTGCTGGCCTTGCTGAGGCAGCGTAAGGTATAAATGGTCAATAGAAGGGAGGTTGGTTTTTGTGATGGTCTGGGCTTCATCTCAACTTCTTGTGGTCTTGAATGGAGCTGTTCCCAAACCAAGTGGTGATGCATCCTGATAAAATGCTTTCTATGCTGCACCTGTAGAAGTTGGTGAGAGCTGTAGGGGACATGCCAAACTTCCTAAGCCTTCTAAGGAAGTAGAGGCGTTGTTGTGCTTTTTTGGTCGTTTCTTGGTTCAATATGGGTGGTCCAGGAGAGGTTTTTGGTGATATTGACTTCGGCCCCGTGAATATGTACTGCTTCGCTTCCTGAAGTTGATCACTTTCTCTTTTGTCATGCTGACATTGAGAGAAAGGATGTCATCTCGACACCAGGACATGAGGTTCTCAATCTCCTTTCTCTACTCCGTCTCATCATTATTTGATATCCGGCCCACAATGGCGGTGTCGTCTGCGAATTTGAAAATTGAATTAGATTTGTACATGGCTGTACAGTCGTGAGTGTACGGGAGGAGTAAAGAAGGGGGCTGAGAACGCATCCTTGCAGAGCCCCCATGTTGAGGATTATCGTGGAGGATGATTTGTCCCCTACCCTCACTGATTGGGGGCTGTTAGTCAGGACGTCGAGGATCCAGTTGCAGAAATGAGTTTTGATACCAAGCTTGGTGATAAGCTTGGATGGTATAATGGTATTAAAGGCAGAGCAGTAGTCTATAAATAAGAGTCTGACGTAGTTGTCTCTCTTATCCAGGTGTTCTAGGGATGAGTGTAGGGCTAGGGCGATAGCATCGTCGGTAGACCTGTTGTGGCCGTAGGTGAACTGCAGTGGATCAAGACCACTGGGTAGACTAGATTTAATGCCTCTCAAAACTTTTCGTAATGGTGGATGTCAAGGCCATTGGACAGTAGTCATTTTGGCATGAGTGGTGATGGTGATTGATGAGTGTAGGGCAGTGGATGTTATCTACATGGACTTGAGTAATGCATTTGATAAAGTCCCTCATGGTAGGCTGATCCAGAAGTTTAAGATACAGAGGATCCACGGTGATTTGGTGGTATATAATCAGAACTGGTTTACCTATAAAAGACAGAAAAGCTTTCAGGCTTTTAGATAATCATCTGCTCAATGGGAAAGGACAGATGGGAAACTGACCAGCATGATAAAGGTTCTTGATTATGTTGGCTGCTTTCCTGAAACAGCATGAAACAATGTTTTCTCTGGTGCATCTAAAGAAGCTTATACGGGTCATTGAAGATATGCCAAACGTTATATAAAGGCGTTGGTGTGCTTTCGCAGCTTCAATGTGCTCCAACACAGATTGTTGGTGATATTTACTCCAAGGAACTTGAAGCTCTCATCCATTTCCACTTTGGCATCATTGATGCTGACTGGGGTCTGTACTCACTTTCTCTAGCTATTGAAGTCAATAACTGGCTCCTTCATCTTGCTGACATTGAGGGAGAGTTTGTTGTCTTGTCACCATGTTACTAAGCTCTCTATCCCCCTCCTATAATCCGTCTCATCATTGTTCAAGATCCTGCCCACTATGGTGATATCATCTGCAAATCTGTAAATGAGCATAGAGCAGAAATTAGCCCGACAGTCATGAGTGTATAGGGAGTATAATGGGGACTGAGGACGCTTCCTTGCAGGGTACTGGTGTTGAAAATGATCATGGAGGAGATGTTGTCACCCACCTATCCTTGATGATTGTGGACTATGGATCAGGAAGTCAAGGATTCAGTTGCAGAGGATGCGAGGGAGAGATACTGACTCCTAGTTCCAGGAGTTTGGAGATGAGGTTGCATGGGATTAGAGTTTTCAAGGCAGAGCTATAATTGATAAGTAGGTGTATGATATCGGTATCCTTGTTATCTAGATGTTCGCATGGTGAGTGTAGGACCTGGGAGATGGCATCTGCCATGGGCCTTTTGCAACGTTAGGCAAACTTTGATTTTCCTTGGCACTGGAGTGATAGTGGTCTTCTTGGAGCAGCTGTAAACCTCAGAATAGAGTAGGGAGAGGTTAAAGATGTCTGTAAATACTCCTGCCAACAAACCACACAGGGCCGGAGGTGGCGACTGGGATTCCACATGGACCACTTACTTTCTGGGGATTCACCATCAGGGTGGCTGATCTGAGATCTGCAACAGTGTCCATGGGTATAGATGCACCCGAGGCTGTCGGGCAGATGACGCCATTGTACCAACCTTCTGTTCAAACTGAGCAATGAATGTACTGAGCATAGAATGTAAGAGGGAGGTTAGCAAGACCCGAACAGCATTGCTATGCAGAGGAACTTGGGCGTCTAAGTAGGTAGGTAGAGTGGTATGCTTGTCTTCCTCAGTTGAGCATTGAGTATAAAAGTCAGAAACTCATTCCCAGTGTGCTATGTATGGTCCCAGTATACCCAGTGCCACGTACGGTCACTATTGAATTGAATACTTCATGGTCACATGTGACAAGTCACAGTGAAATTATTTGCTTGCATTCCCAAGGTATAGAAACATAGAAACATAGAAAATAGGTGCAGGAGTAGGCCATTCGGCCCTTCGAGCCTGCACCGCCATTCAATATGATCATGGCTGATCATCCAACTCAGTATCCTGTACCTGCCTTCTCTCCATACCCTCTGATCCCTTTAGCCACAAGGGCCACATCTAACTCCCTCTTAAATATAGCCAATGAACTGGCCTCAACTATGCAAATAGTCACCACATAAAGGGCGCTTAAAAAGTTACGAATTCTCTCCATGCGCCAGGTACCCCCTTTTTTTCCCCCCACTCCCTCACGGCGATCCTCCCACGCCGAGTCCTCCATTGTTGATTGTTCTCCCGCTCATTCACGGCGGTCCCCCCACGCCTGGTCCTCCTTTGTTCCTTCCCTCGGGGACAGCGGTGTCCCCACTTCCACGTGTCCGTCCTCGTCCATCGGTCGGTGCCATCATTGACCGCCGCGCCGACTCTCCACTAACTGCCGGGTCCTCTCCGGACGCCTCCGTGACGCTGACCCAGGCCCCAGCCACGGGCTCCACAGACCCAGGCACCGATGGCCTCGGGATTAGTCGACCCGCGAGGCTCTATCTCCGACCCATGAGGCCCGGACCACGTGGCTCCGGGCTCGACTTCTCAGCAGCACCTCCGGAAGACAGAGTTTCCTGTGTTCCCAGTGTCGCAGAAGGTCATTGTGTACACGATTTTTTTTGGTCGCTGCGTTCCCTGGGCTGTGCACGGTCACTGTGTACCCAGTGCCATTTACGATCACTGTGCTGCCAGGGACACACACTGTCATTGTGCTGTTTACAATCATTGTGTTCCCAGTGCCGTTTTAATCACTATTTCCAGTGCCGTGTTGTCCCAGTGGTGTTTGCACACTGTGTTCCCAGTACCAGATAAGGCCACTGTGCTTCTAGTGCCGCATCTTTTACTGTGTTACCGGTGTCACGTATAGTCACTGTGTTTCCATTGCTGATTACGTTCACTGTGTTACCAAGTGCCACATGAGGTCACTGTGTTTTCACTGCTGTGTACAGTCTCTGTATTCCCTGTGTGTTTACAATCTCTCTGCTCTCACTGCCGTGTACAATCACTGTGTTCCCAGTATTATTTATGGTCACTATGTTTCCACTGCCATGTATGGTCCCTGTGGGCTGTGTTACCAGTTGCCACTTATGGTCACTGGGTGCCCAGTAACGCGTACAGTTTCTCTGTTCCCAGTGCCGCGCACGGCCCCTCTGTTCCCAGTGCTGTTTCGGTCACTGTGTTCCTGGTGTCATGCACGATCACTGTGTTCCCCGAGTGCTTATGTTGACTGTGTTCCCAGTGCCGCGTACACGATGACCATGGAGTGTGTACTCTGATACTGTAACCACCTCTGTTCTGTTTGTTCTCTCCCTCCTGCAGGAGAAGATGTTTGCTCCTCTACTGCCTACCCTGACCCCGGATGGACAACCTATCCCCAAGGAGCCGTACATTGGGGGAGCCACAGGTAGTTGTTGTGCCCTTCTTGACGGCGAGTGGCTGCCCTTCCCTCTGAGGAGTGGGTTTGCTCGTCTGTACGACGGAATGAACCGATGGATATCCGACACAGCTGATGCAGAACTAGGAAAGGAAGTTATCTCGCCGCCCCGTCCTCGTCCACACATGCGCACCCCTCGACAGTTCAAAGTGAAAGCACTCTGGTGATCTGCCATTTCCATAACTCAAGAGCCTGGTGAATCTCCACCCATCCCTCCTTGCCTCACCACCGCCTGGGCTTCCTCGACTGCCCAAGTGACCTAGCTCACTGAGTCCTGAGTCTCCACACCTCTTCCAATATCCCGCCCGTTCTGATGGAAATACCCTCACCAAATCCAGTCTATGCAAAGTGCAGGCACAGAAGATGGAATGCTAGTCCCCTGGCTGATAAGTTAGTGGTGGCCAACCATTCTAAGACTACTACAGACACTGCTACTCCAATAAATCTCCTGTTAACAGTTTGGGTCTGGCTGACATGTTTAAGGGCTACATAGAGTCTAAATAAGTAATGTCACTTACAGTGTTGTAACAGTACCACTTGGGATCCAGTAACCTGGATTCACCAGCAGATCCAGTGACAGCAGGTCCAGGGGTAGGCAGATATATGGTGACCCAATGACAACCAGGGATCCAGAGATATAAGGGCCAATGGGGTTCTGGTGATGCCTGAGGATCCAGTGACCAGGGGACAGCTGGGTTTCCAGTGATCCAGTGACAGCCAGGGGTCAGGGGATCCAGTGATAGCTCCTGAGAGACACAAAATGCTGGAGTAACTTAGTGGGCCAGGCAGCATCTCTGGAGAAAAGGAATAGGTGACATTTCGAGTTAAGACACTTCTTCAGACCCTCCTCACCTACGCACAGATCTCAACCGGAAATGTCACTTATTCCCTTCTCTCCAGAGATGCTGCCTGGCCCACTGAGTTACTCCAGCATTTTGTGTCTATCTTCAGTGTAAACCAGCATCTGCAGTTCCTTCCTACACAGCGACAGCTCGGGGTTGGGTTGCAGGTGGGGATTCAGTGATCCAGGGGCAAATGGTGACGTGGAATACAGCAAGGGATCCCGTGGTCCAGTGATAGACGTGGATTAAGTGGCCAGGGGACTGACTGTAATACGGGACTAACCATGTAACACGTGACTGACGAGAACCCTGTATCACAGACCTGACCTGCATAATACCAGACTGAGGGGAGTTCTATAACAAGGAACTGATGGGGACCATGTAATGTGGACCTGACCATGTAATAAGGGACTGACGTGTATCTTGTAACACGAGACTGACAGGGATCATGTAACATGGAACAGACAAGAATCATGTAACACGGAGACTGATGAGGAACTAGTGACCAAGATTAAGATTGTGGATTCAGTCACTCAGAGACTGATATGGATAGAAAACCTGGGGTACGGAGAGGTTCCTGGTGCCAGTGAAACGGAGTATGCCCCAAATACTCAGCAGGTCAGGCGGCATCAGTGGAGACATCAAACTTAATGTCTCACATTGATCACCGTTAATCAAATCTGGAGATTTCTCTCTGCTGTTGCTGCCTGACCTGCTGGGCTCCCTCAGTCTCCATCCTGTAACGCATGGGGAACCAGTAATCACTGTGATGGCAAAGAGAACTGTGGGGATCAGGTGTATTGGGCTGAAGGGATCGAGTAAAACAGCGTGCAGGAGGACGAGTGTATCATAAAGCCCTTCAACCTGTCCCTCCATTGGGTAAGAACATGTCAGTCTGATCCTGGCCCAGCCACACTTCCCATTGTCGATGACTCCCTAATGCACCAGGGCTCATCTGCGCCTCAAATATATACAGCAATAACGGACACCAACCCCCCCCCCCCCCATCATGGCCCATTATAATGAGGGTTATCTGCACTTCATGCTTTGTAGGGTAGGATTGCAAAGGTTTATAATCAGTCCTCATCTCAGTCTAATGTAATGCAAGAGACTGCAGATGGGATCTGGGGCGAAATGCAAAATGCTGGAGGAGCTCAGCGGGTCAGGCAGCATCTGTGAAAGGAATGGAATCAGACCTTCAGTCTGAGGGCATGAGGACCTCAGAGAAACACCATATTGCACGCTACGAGCCTCCCTCCTTCAGTCTGAAGAAGGTCCTGACCAAAAACATCATCAGTCCATTCCTCACCACAGATGCTGCCTGACCTGCTGAGTTCCTCCAGCAGTTTGCTTTTTGCTTAAGTTTAGCATGGGATCATACACTCTGGCTTTCCCCGCCAGAGGAAGCATCAACACCTCCCCTGTCACCCCGCTCCTGAAGCCACAGCCATAGACACCACAGATGTTGGAAATATGAAATCAAAACAGGAAAATAAAAATCTGAGATACACAGCAGACCAAGCAGCATCTGTGGAGGGAGAAACAGAGTTGGCATTTCAGATTAGAAGTGAGAAATTAAATAAGTTTTAAGTTGCAGAGAAGATGAATTGGGGAGGGGCGGGGGTGGGGGATGGGGGATTCAGACAGAACAGATACCAATGTCCATGACACAGTGAAGACCCAGAGAAGCAGAATGACATAAATGGGGGGCGGTGCAGCTGGGAGAGGGAGGGAAGGTCTGTCTGAGGGAGGAGACAGTGGATGGAATCTGAAATACCTGTAAAGGAGAGAGAGACCGATGGAAATGTGAAGAGCCAGGGTAGAATGGGAGTTCATCTGAAGTGGTTGATGTTAAGCCCTGAAGGTTATAATGTGCCATGTGGGAGAGAGTTCAGTGGGGGAGTGGACTAGTGAGTTAACGTGTCGGGCAACATCCTCCTCATGACTAAAGAGCCAGCACCCAATCTGGCCGTGAATACTGAACGTAGCACATAGATTGCATGAGGTGGAAGTGAATCGTTGCTTCACATGGAAGGATGTCATGGGTCCCTGGGTGGTGGTGGGATGTGAAGAGGTGAAAGGACAAGCATTATTTCTCTGCAGTTGCAAGAGAAAGCGCGGGAAGGGGGGGTGGGGGAGCGGTTTTGTGGAGAAGGAAATTGTGAAGGAAACAGTGCCTACAGAAATGTGACAGGGAAAAGGAAGATGTGCATGGTGGTCACATGATAACTGGTGCCATGGAAGGAGAGGATAATGGGAACGCTCCACGTGTTCTGCGTAACTGGAGAGGGATTTGCGAGCAGCAGTGCAGGAAATGCTACAGGGAGTTGGTCAGCCATGGGGCAGAGGGAGCCATTGATGAGCGGAAAATACACCTCTCAGAAGCAGTGGTGTGGAAAGAGATGTCAGAGTAGATGAGGCAGAGACAGAGAGATCAGGAGACTGGAATGCAACTTAAGACCTTCATTGCTAACTTCCAGTCCTGGTTGTTAACCTGAAACATTAAAGGGCCTGTCCCACTTACACGACCTTTACAGGCAACTGCCGGCACCTGTCATAGGTCACCGACATTTTCAACATGTTGAAAATTCAGTGGCAACCAGAAAGACGCTACGACTCTTTGGAGACCTCTCACGACCATTGGAGACCTCTCACGACCATACATGCGACCCCTGGCGACATGTCGCAGGTGACCTCTCACGCCCTTAGGAGACCTCTCTCGACCATACCTGTATGGTCGTGAGAGGTCTTCTATGGTTGTGAGAGGTCTCCAAAGAGTCGTAGCATCATTCTGGTTGCCACTGAATTTTCAACATGTTGAAAATTACAGCGACCTATGACGGGTGCCGGCAGTCGCCTGTAAAGGTCGCGTAAGTGGGACAGGCCCTTAACGGCCTCTTGCTCCACAGATGTTGCCTGAGATGCTGAGTATTGTGCCAATATTTTCTTTTTCTGGGATCTTCTGTCTCAGTAAGATCACCTCTTGTTCTTCTAAACTCCAAAGCATGAGGGAATAGCCTACTTAATCTTTATTTGTAACATACTTGGGATCAACAAAGTGCGCCGTGCGTTGTCTCCAAGGTAAACACTTCCTTTCATAAGTAAGGAGACAAAGACAGGTGTCCAGTGACAAGGAAGGTGATGGGGATCCGGTAATACGTATTTGGGGATTTGAGGACCAGGATGAATGTTGGGACTTGATCGTGGGAGAATGACGGGACACAGCGACAAGGGAACAATGACAACAGGTGAGGACTGGTAGAGTGGAATGATGGTCATTGTTATCACAGAGGCTGCGGAAACCAGGAGGACGATGTGTTCCCTGTGAGAATGAGGATCTAACCATGAGGTGAAAGGAATGGATGCAGTCACAGAGGGGTTGATATTCGTCCATAAAACGTGTGTTGGTGTCTCTTCAGCTGCAAGAAGAAGAATAAGAATCCACTGAGAAGTGGAACAAAGGGTACCTTTATTGGTCAGGTTCCAGGAATGTTTAATTGTCAGGATCCAGGTATGTTGGGGATCCAGTAAAGCGGATTGATGGGGCTCCACTAAGAAGAGGAGCAAAGTGCATCAAACAGTGAGAGCCGCATGACTCCAGAGACATGAGGAACAATGGGAATGCACCAGACATGGAACCAAAGAGCCGTAGAGTGAGGAGAGAACAGGTAGCAGGGGATAGAGAGAGAATGAGCTGGATCAGGTAGAGGGAGAACAGGCGTAGAATGGGGTTAAGGAGAACAAACTTGGAGAGGAGAGAGGAAGAGTGAATGGGGAGCAGGAGTAGCAAGAGCGGGAAATTGTGTTCAGAGGGATCGGGGCTTGAGGAGGGAGTGAGCAATCGAGAAATATGAAAGGGGAAGCAAATGAAACAGGAGGAGGCTGTGTGGGAACAGGGAGTCGAGAAAGTAGGGGGAGGGAACAGGGAACAATGGGAAGGAACGGAGCGCGAGAGCAAACGGGGAACTGGGAGCAATGAGAGTGAATAAGCTGGGAAATGAGAGCGGGGAAGCAAACGAAACAGGGACCGGAGAGTGGACAGTGAAGGCCAAGTCATGAAATATATTCTAGTAGTATATTTTATAATGCCAGTAAGATCACTGGATATGGGAAGATGGGATGAAGGCAAGAACAGGGCTACAAGTGGATGATCAGCCGTGAATATTGTCGATTCTGAGTCGTACAGTACAGAAGCAGGCTCTTTGGCCCAACTTGTCCATGCCGACCAGATTTATAATTGTGCGAGTCCCATTTCACTGCCTTTGGCCCATATCCCACCCAACGTTCCAGGCATGTAGTTATCCAAATGTCTTTTAAATGTCACCATTATAGCTGCCTCTACAGCTTCCTCTTGGCAGCTCATTCCATGAATACACCACCTTCTACTCAAAGAAATTGAGCTTCAGATCTCTTTTTTCCCCTTCACCTTAATCCAATGACGTTCATTTCCCCCAGAGATGCTGCCTGACCCACTGAGTTACTCCAGCATTTTTTTGTCTATCTTTGGTGTAAACCAGCATCTGCAGTTCTTTTTTGTTACCTTTAGTTCTAGACTTTCTCTACCCTGGGAAAAAGACTATGACCATTCACCCTATCTATGCCCTTCATGATTTTATAAATCTCTGCAAGGTCACTCCACAGCCTCCTACGCTCCTTGGAAAAAAGTCAAGCCTGTCCAGTCCCACCTTATAACTCAGGCCTCCAGTCCTGTTAACATCCTGCAAAATCTGTTTTGCGTCCTTTCCAGCTTAACAATATCCTTCTTAGATAAGGACGACTGCACACAATACCCCAAATGTGGTCTCACCAATACCTTCAAGAGCAGGTTTGAAGTGCTGATGGACTACTGCCGCTGCTTCAGAGAGTGTGAGGGTGAGCAGGAAGCAGTGGGTGAGAGAAAACGGAGAAGAGATCAAACATCGAACATGGAAAGGGAGAATAAGCAGGGAACATAGAGGAGGAGGGGAGAGAGAAGGACAGTGAGGAGCGGGAGAGAGGG
Organism: Amblyraja radiata; assembly: GCF_010909765.2. Classification (NCBI taxonomy): domain Eukaryota; kingdom Metazoa; phylum Chordata; class Chondrichthyes; order Rajiformes; family Rajidae; genus Amblyraja; species Amblyraja radiata. The sequence goes on from NC_045974.1 coordinate 17,899,224, forward strand.
ATAATGATCAGGGGGGGGGTGAGCAGGGGAGAGAGAGAAGGGGAAAATAATGAAACTAGAGAGTGGAGAGAAGGGTGTGGGAGAGGGATCAAGGAAAGCAGGATGGGTCAGCAAGAGGGAACAGTGAACAAACAGTAAAAAAAAATGGGAGCAGGAAACGCAACCGGAACGGAGGAGGAGAAGAAATTGAGAGCAGGCGGGAGAGCAGGAAATGGCATGGGACGGAGGGAGCAGGGGATGGGGGGGGAGTGAAGAACGGAGAGGGAACAAGATCGGGAGCAAGGACAGGGAGCGAACCGGGGGATGGAGCAGCGGAGGAACAGAGACCAGGGAACGTGGACCTGCAGACGGGACGGAGGGAGCACGAGATGGAGGGTGCAGGTAGGGGATGGGAATGGGACGGAACGAGCTGGGGACTGAGAGGGTGAATGAGGGGGAGGGAGCAGGGGGAGGGAACGGGACGGAGAGTGCAGTGGACCGGAAAGGGAGTGGAGAACGGGGAGGGAACAGGGATAGGGAGCAAGTAGGGGACGGGGGGCAGGAGGCGAGGACAGACGGAGCAGGGATCAGAAATATAAAACAAGTGAGCAAGCAGGAAATGGAGAGGAGGTACTGAGCAATGAGCGGGAGTGGGAGAGGGAAGAGGCCGAGCAGAAAAGGAACGAGCCAGAAAGATTTCGGAGCAAGGCCAAGATGGGAGTGAGCAATGGAAAAGCGAATGTTCATTGGTAGGTTGCTTATCCTTTGGCAAGGGTTTCGTCCTAGAGCAGTGGATTTCTTTGGCTCCGGCATTTTCTTCCTCTATCATTTTTACTGGGTATTTTAGCAGGAGAGTTCTCTGTACAATGACATTACATTCATCTTACTTGTGAGCTTCTACAGTGCATGAACTCAAGGTGGTCTCAGCGCTCAATGAAACAATCATAATTCAGCCTTGCTTGACTCGTGAGTGGGGACATACTGAGAAGGGCGAGCGATGCAAGCATGCATCCGGTGTGGGAAACCTCCGGGTAATATCAGAGTGAAACAGAGAAGAGATAAAATAGAGACTTTCATTGATATCACGTGGCAGGCAGCTCAGAACATCCCAGTGCTATTTACACCCAGCAAAGTCTAGTCCATTTCTCTCAGGGTTGCAGCCTACTTGATTTCACTCCATTTCTGAGGAGTGGAGGATGCCAATGCGTGAATTAATTTTTAACGTCAGCAGCTCGTTGCACAATTAATCACCATGTTGTCTTGACAGAGAGAGGTCTGGGTCCTGTGGCAAGACGACAGGAATTTAAGCTATAGAACAGAAGCGCTGGAATAACTCAGCGGGTCAGGCAGCATCTCTGGAGGACGTGGACAGCAGGCTGTGCTGTGTGGCCAGAACACTTGAACACAGAGGCACACTCTAAGCGCAGATAGACGCTCTCCAACTGCGCAAACCCATATGAGAGCACAGAAGCGATCTTACTCACTACCCATTTCCAAAGTAATGTAATGCTTGCAAGCCTTGCCTGTTCACTCTAAGTCTCTAAAAGTAAAACCACCAGTGGGAGCACGCAGTGGACCAAGCAGCCTCTGTGGAGAGAAAAGGAAGAGTTATCTTTCCATCAGCTGCAGTTGTTTTTATTTTCACGCTCCCACTAATAACCTTTTCCTAATTGCTTGATATCTAGTTCAGAAACCTGGATTGAGGGAAGCTTTATCAAGGATACTGGGCAGATTTATTTGCTCTTTAAAATTGTGCCCTGAAAACTGTCTGTGGATGTTCTCATCTCCGACCAAATAGCACGGCCCCTGTCCTACACTGAAATGTCAATCTGAATCGTGGGATCTTCATCAACTGGGCTAATGGGCTGAGGAATGACCGATGGAGTTTAATTCAGATAAATATGAGGTGTTGCATTTTCGAAAGACAAAGCAGGGCAGGACTTGCACAGTAAATGGTGGTGCCCTGGGGAGTGTTGTAGAACGTAGAGACCAATGAGTACATGGTCCCATGAAAGTGGTGAAACAGGCGGGTAGCTCTGACTGAAGAATGTTAAGCACAGTTTGCAGAGTGTCTCCATTCTGTTTACTCTAACTGTTAGTAGCTGCTTCAGGTACTGTGAGGACAGCAGTCCTGGACACGCCCACCGTTTACATTGGCGATAGCAGGGTAGGTCGTCAACCTCACAGCCCCAGGATCCAAACACACTGCGTTGCATTTACCCCTGTGGTGACCAGCGGGACAACACGGGGCCGGGCGAGTGAGGGGCAAGATGTGGGCGATGGGCTGTGACAGATGCAAGGTCGTGCATGGGGCAGAGGTGGCCAGCAGGAGTGTGGAACCAAAATCCACACGGCACCAGTGTCTTCAGTGGCCAAGGTGGGTAAATGGGTGTCTACTCGTGTGATGTCAGTACAGAGTGTTTAATTGTCATATGCACGAGGCCCAGAACAATGAAATCCTTACTTGCTGCAGCTTTACAGGTACACGATAAACAGTAAATTATCAGGCAAACCAGAGCGTGATAGTGCAAAACCAGAGTACGTAGTGTTGATTCCCTGGTCAGTGTTGTGTGTTCCCTTGGGCTGGGCTGCCACAGTATTATGTTCCCTTCCCTGCCCCAGATCAGTCTTGAGCCGCTTCAGTTAGCTCCTCTGTTGTCCCATTGCCTCTTGCGTCATTCGACTGTGCTCCCCGCTTCACCAATACTTCACCCACCCTCACTGACAATCTTCTTTTCTCTCCCGTGACAGAGCCTTGGCAGGCAAAGCGTCTGCGCGGCACTCCAGAGAGGATCGAGCTGGAGAACATCCGAGTGTCCCTGGAGCAGGAGGAAGATCTGCAGGAGGTGCCGGAGGAGACACTTGCTGAGCACAATCTGAGCAGCGCTTTGCACCAAACCAGCCAAGAGCCCGGCAGCAGGTCAGTGTCGGACAGGACGGCAGACCCCTCGGTGTCGCATCCTTGCATGGGCCAAATAAATCTCCCACCTTTCATCTAATCCAGACCCCCAATGTCTGGACCTACCTCGTCAGCCTAGTGTTTGTCTACCTCCGTCTCGCAGTGTTGTACATGTCTGATTACATTTGCTTTCTGGATGGTTGTGTAGTTTCTTTTCTGTGGTGTCTCGTATGCAACAGAAAATGCTGGCAATCCTCAGCGGGCCGGCCACCTCTGTGGGAAGAGAAACATAGTCAACGTTTCAGATCAAACACTTTCGTTAGAACTTGAAAAGTCCACACCTGAAATAAAATCTCTGTTTCTCTCTCCTTAGACACTGCCCGACCTGCTGAGTGGGTCTGTTATTGTCTCCTCGTGCATGACCCTGCTTGGAGCCATATTAGATTAGATTAGATTTACTTTATTAATCCCCTTATTCAGGGGAAATTCAGATGTCCTTGCAGCACACTAACAAAAATACAACATAGCATTCAAGAAGTTCAACACCAAAACACAAAAACATCCCCCCACAGTGGTTCCCACTGTGGGGGAAGGCACAAAGTCCAGTCCCCATCCTCTTGTCCACCCAGAGTCGGGCCTATTGAGGCCTCCACAGTCGCCGCCACGGCGCCCGATGTTCTCGCCGGGTGATGATGCTCCGGCGTCGGGAGAACCCTCAGCGGCTTGGGGTGCCAGGAACGGCCGCCTTCTTACCGGAGACCGCGGCTTCCAAGCCAACAGACCGCGTTTGACGGAGCTCCACACACTGGCGATCTCGGCGAGAGATCCCAGGCTCCGGGATGTAAAGTTCAGCGCCGCAGCTGGCCGCTCCACAGTGTTTTCATCGGCGGTCCCAACATACTGGAGTTCCAGCGCGGCGACCCAGGAAAGGCATCGCCCGCTCCGCAATAGCGCTCCAGCGCTGTGCCGCCGCCAAAGCCGAGGTTCTGGCCAGGTCCCCTCAGGAAACGTCGCTCCAGGACCCGCTGGTAGGCCGCGAGGACAGGTCGAAGGTACTGCTCGGAGGAAGGCAGCCTCTCCGACCAAGTAGGGACTTGAAAAAGCAGTTTCCCCCTTCCCCCCCACCACCCCCCACACATAAAAAGATTAGACCCCCCGACTACACACTTTAACGTACTAAAAATAATAAAAAAGAAGTGAAAAAAAACGGACAGCTGCAGGACAGGCAGCCGTACAGGACTGCGCCTCCTCAGCACCAAAACGGGCCCTACTCTTCTGCCCAACTCATCCATGTCTAAGCTAGTCTCACTTGCCTATGGTTGCCCCCTATCCATCTAAATCTTTCATAGAGTCGTAAAGTCGGACAGAATGGAAACAGGCCCATCGGCCCAGCTTGCCCACACCAACCAACATGTCGCATCTACACTAGTCCCACCTGCCTGCATTTGGCCCATATCCCATTAAGCCCATCCTATTCCATGTAACTGTGTAAATGTTTCTTAAACGTTGTGATAGTACCTGCCTCAACTATCGGCTCCTGCAGCTCGTTCCATATACCCACTACCCTTTGTATAAAAAAAAGTTACACCTCAGGTTCCTAGTAAACCTTTCCCTCCTCACCTTAAACTTATGTCCTCTGGTTCTCGATTCTCCTACTCTGGGCAAGAGACTCTGTGCGTTTACCTGATCTATTCCTCTCACAATTTATTTTCTACCCATTTACCTGTCGAAATGGTTTTTGCACTTTGTAATTGTACCCGCATCAACCACATCCCTGGCAACTTGATCCACGTATCTATCACCTCATATGTGAAAACCTTGCTCCTCAGGTCCCCTTTAAATCTTTCACTTCTCATCTTAAATCTATGCCGCCTAGTTTTAAACTTCCCCATGTATGCTCCTTGTGATTTTATAAACCAGTATAAGATTTATTTGGCAGGAATATCAGGCGGGGGATGAGGATCAGATTTCTCATTCAGTGTGGGTGTGGGGGATAGGAACTCCACAACTGAAAGGATGAGACAGACCAAAACCCTCATCACATTTAAACAGAGGGAAGTTAATCGGGCTATGGGGGAATAAAGAAAATTGAGATTAATGCAAGCCGGTGCAGACTCGATGGACTTATTTCTGTACAGTGTCTCTCTATGACTCTAAAAAAGGCAGATAATGCTGGAATGCTGCACAGAAGGTCAGGCAGCATATGTGGAGAAGAACAGAGAGTAAATATTTCAAGCCAAATTCCTTTGCCAGAACCTTTTGGATGTGAGCGTGGAGAGCTGCAATCTACATACAGTGCTGGGAGGTGGGATCAGGGTGAGGAACTCATTATTGATCGCCTTGCAAAGGATGGGCTTCATTTTGTGCTGCGTATTTTCTACACGACTGTGATTTCACCTGCTGGTCTTGTCCTGCCTATCTCACTCTGTCTCGTCCTGTGTATCCTGCCGGACAGTGCTTAATTTCCGTGCAGTCTCTGCCTCTGTTGCAATCTCTGTATGTCCGCTAATTTATCCACCCTACTATCACTGTTGGAGCCAGGGCACTGCTTACCAAGTGACATATCTGCATTCAGTTGCAGCAGCTCTGAGTACGAAATGGAGGAGGACGAGGAGGAGGAGGAGGAGGAGGAGGAAGATGAGGAGGACAAGGAGGATAAGAGAGATGAGGAAGATATGTTGTCTCCCTCAGTGGACGGAGTACCATGGAGAAAAGCAGCAGAGGCCCAGCAGTTGCTGAAGAAAAATTCAGAGGAAGACAGCGAGGCAGAGAGCGAGGATGAGGGACATTCACAATCGAGTTACGGTGAGTGACACTGTCCGACGTGCAGGAGCTTCCTTCTGAGGTGATTATCATTAGCCGAGGAAACTTTTGAACTAATTGTCTAAACCCTAGATCATTGCAGGGCGCTGCTCCCAGTCAAAGGCCAGTTGTCATCGGTCCTTTGGAGTTTACAAAGCAAGTGGGGAGGCGAGTGGAGCTTGGCCTCCTGGAAGGGTGTCTAACGTAGAGCTGATCTCCAGAGGGCTCGCTGGAGAGAGGAAGCAGTGCATGCGGATGGATCTATTGGGAAGTCGACTATACGGGAAGGACCGAGTTCAGTGGGAGAGTTAAAATATTGTAGGTGCGGAGTTCAGGACAAGAGTTAGTGTACTGGAGGCATTGAGCTCCAAGGGAGAGTTAATACACCAGGGATACATAGGAGTTGGAGATGTTAATACACGGGATATATGGGGGGTCAGAGGGAATAATGAACTAGGGATTTATAGGGAATGGGGGTCAATACACTGGAAACTAGTTATGACTAGTTATGTACGTGCAGCGGGAGTTAACAAACTGGAGATGTTTAATAAGGGCAGGGGGAGTTATTGCACCAGAAGGATCAGCTTAATTGATGTAGCAGAACCCAAATGATGTGAGTTGGGTTCAATGGGAGTTAATGTAATGGATCATTGACCCCCTCGCGCCTGTTCTGCCGTTCACTGAGATCTTGACCCGAGTGCCACTCTCCTGCACCAACCCCATTTCCCTCGATTGCCTGAACATCTAAATGTCTCTGTTTGAGCCCACGCAGTTACAGAGCCTCCACAACCTTCCTGTGTAGAAAATTCCAAACATTCCCACTTCCCTGGGTGAAGCATCATGTGCCTTGTCTATCGATTCCCATGTGCTGTGTTCAATGCAGTTTATTGTCACGTGTACCGAGGTACAGTGAAAAGCTTTTTGTAACGTGCTAACCAGTCTGCAGAAAGACTATACATAATTACAATCAATCCATTTACAGTGTATATGATAAGGGAATAACGTTTAGTGCAAGTTAAAGCCAGCAAAGTCCGATCAAGGATCATCAAAGAGGTAGATAGTAGTTCAGCACTTTTCTCTGGTTGTGTTAGGATGATTCAGTTGCCTGCTCCAAAATCTCTCAGTTCTTTCTCACGTGTCGTTCCAACCCTGAAAGGCTGATCCTTTATTTTAATATTTTAACCCAGCCTCTTGACACCACACCCAGAAGAAAGAGCATCAGCTCTGACAAACCCCACAATAATTTTGTGTCATCAATGAGATCATCTCACTAAACTCGAGACAACAGGCCCGGTCCACAGTCTGCTTTGGCCTTTATTGTGAGACAGTGTGAGCAGGAGTAAACTCCCTGACTGCAAATTATACATGGCTCTGGTGAGAACATACCTGGAGTATTGGGTAATTTTAGCAAGAACATAAAACAGTACACCACAGGAACAAGTCCTACAGCCCACATTGTTGATGCCAATCACGATGCCAAATTAAACTAATCCCATCTGCCTTCACATGATCCACATCCCTCTATTCCATTCCTGTTCATAGGCTTCTTAAATGTCACTATGGTATCTTGATTAAACCACCACCACTGGCCATGCATTCCAGGCACCTTTGATTAAAAAAACACATTCTCCACACATCTCCTTTAAACTTTCTCCCTCTCACCTTAAAGTTATGCCCTCTAGTTTTTGACACTTCCACCCTGAGAAAAATATTTTGGTGAATACCGATCCAAAATACTCAGTTCTTCGCCCACCTCCTCTAAAGATCTTCTTACACCTGAAAAGTCAACAGATTGGTTCTTGTGATGGGGATGGGTTGTAGGAGGAAAGATTGGGTGCTCCCGTCTCCCCTAACGACGAGTGGGATTAATTGTAAATTAATTGGCCTCTGTAATATTACCCCTGGTTTGTAGGGGGTGGATGAGAGAGTAGGATCAAGTAGTACTAGTGCGAACGGGTGATGGGTGGTCAGCGTGGACTTGATGGGCCAAAAGGCCTGTTTCCATACTGTATCTTTCAATCATTCAATCAGTGTGGAATTCTTTGCCCTGGGGAGGTGTGGAGGCTTGCGGAGCTCATTTAAAGCCGATTGATACATTTCTGGAATTGAGGAGATATGAGGATGGAACCAGGAACTGGAGGTAGAAGATCCTGATGAATGATAGAGCAGGCTGGGATGAATAGATTGCTTTTTTTCTTTTCGTATTAACTCCCTCAGAGGACAAAACCACATGCCATGAATCAATATGATGAATCTTGTACTCACTTTCCTGAGGTAGGGAGACAATACCTTCGCTCGGTGCCTGCCTCTTTGCTGCTCCAGTGAAGATAAGGCCTTGTGCTGGAGAGTTAATGCATGGGACGGAGATGGGAAAGTGGAAGTGGCAGTGGTTTGTTGGGCAGAGATCAGTGGGAGAGGCTGTGACTGGACAAGTAACCCAGAGCCCTGGACTAACATTCCCACCAGAGGAACGGAGGAATTTAATTTCTGTTAGTATTCAGAATTAGAAATGACAACCACTCATCTGGTTTACCAATGTTCTTCAGGGCAAAGAATCCAGCTTCTAACCTGTCTAAATACAACAAAAACTCTGCAGCTAGGCAAAATCCCAGCTGCAGTTCTGAAGATCTGCGTTCCAGAACTAGCGATGCCTCTGGCCAAGCGGTTCCACTACAGAGTGGAAAATTGCCCACGTGCGTCTGGCAGATTGTGAATTCTGTAGCCTCACGCACACTCTTCCCTGCAATCATTGAGAATGGGGATATTCCCAGAGCTTCCTCGGCCTGTCAGCTGCTGAATTGTCCACCATTATCCGAGCTGTGTCGCTGGGTGTGAGATTGCTTTAGTTTAGTTTAGTTTAGTTTAGTTTAGTTTAGTTTAGAGATACAGCGAGGAAATAGGCCCTTCAGCCCACCGAGTCCGTGCCGAACTCCAGCAATTGCGTGCAGTTTTTGCTGTGCAACACAGACGATCCTGCCCTACAGTTTCCTCCGGCTGGCATCATCTGCAGCCTCTCCTGGTACTACACCATCCTTTATGCCTCATGAACCAGGAAACATAGAAAATAGGTGCAGGAGTAGGCCATTCGGCCCTTCGAGCCAGCATCGTCATTCAATATGATCATGGCTGATCATGTTACCCAGATCCTAATGGTACAGTCATATTTCCTTTCATATTTCCATAATGTAGAAGTGGGCCATTCAGCCTATCAAGTCAGTGCCAGCTCTTGGCACATTCCTAATCCCTCACTGTTCTAATCCCACATTCCCACAAAATCCCCCAGATTCTATCCTTCACAAGGGCCAATGCTCAGCATCCAATTAACTTGCCAACTTGCACGAGTTTGGGACATGGGAGCACCCGGAGGAGACCCATCCAATCACAGGGAGAACATGCAAACTCCACACAGATAGCACCAGAAGTTGGGGATTGAAATGGGGTTGCTGGAGCTGTGAGGCAGTAGCTGTGCCACCGTGCTACCCAATGAGCTGCAGATTGTGGGAGCGTATGCTGCAGTAATCTGAGTCTTGGTGAAACCGCACCTGGTCTCCTTACCGAAGAAACAATGTACATGCCAAAGAGGGAATGCAGTGTTTAGTTTAGTTTAGAGATGCAGCTCGGACAAAGGCCCGACCAGTGATCCCCGCACACTTACATTATCCTACACAATAGGGGACAATTTACAATTATACCAAGCCAATTAACCTATACGTCTTTGGAACGTGGGGTAAAGCGGAGATCCTGGTGAAAACCCACGCAGGTCATGGGGAGAACGTACAAACTCCATACAGACAGCACCCGTGGTCAAGATCGAACCCGGGTCTCTGGCGCTGTAAGCGAGTAGCTTTACCGCAGCACCATCGTGCCATCCGGTGAAGTGAAGATTCATCAGACTACCTCCAAGGATGGTGGGACTGCCAGGTGGAGTGAGTCTGCATTCTCTAGAGTTTGGAGGAATGACTGGAGATCCCTTTGAAATGCACAGATCAACAACAGGCTAGACACAGGGAGGATGATTCCCTGAACGAGGAGTCCAGGACTAGGGAACAGTCTCAGAATTTGGATGAGAACTGGGAATCGGACTGAGATTCTTTGTGCCCCTGGTGACAAACACATGGAATTCTCTACCCCAGAGTGCGGTGTAGGTTCAGTCATGGAATCCATTCAAAAAAGTTTGATCAATGTTTGGATATTAAAGGAACCATGGCTCACGGGGAGAGAGCAGTAAAATGGGGCTGAGCTGATGAAAAACAATCTTGTTGAATGGCAGCACAGGCATGAAGAAGCTGGAGTAGCCATGGGCCCTAGTTCGTACGTCTGAGTATATCACTCCACCCTGGTGATTGCGAAGGAATGCCAAGTGGTTACAGTTCAGGCAGAGTTGGGAGTTTGGAAATTGATAGAATTCTGGAGATTTTTTGTGGGTTTCTGTGGGTCTGCTGAGGTTTTGGTGAGAATGTTGAGAAATTCCTTCCTTTTATTTTTAAATCTGTTATTATTGGCAAGGAAGGTGGTGTGAGCTTCACTGCTCCCCCACACCCGCCCTCCTGGCGCCGTGACTGTCAATTTGACCTCAATCAGCATTAACTGGCAAGTAGGCTTAAGGTGTGGTGAGGCGGTGTCTGTTTCTGGATCTTGGAGGTTCTCTTTCATTTCCTGAAGTGGTGCAGGTGAGAATTGCCTGTTTGATCGAGTGTGAGGTTTCTAGTCTTAAGAATGGACAAGTAATTGGGTGGGCAGGGTGGCGAGGGGGTAGGGGTGCGATTCATCAAATATGGGATAGAATGGCAAATTAAAGGTACAATTCCCATCACTGATGACCTAAAGAATAAAGAGGCTCTGAGGTATTGCAGTGCCTCCCTGCAGTCTTGGTGCAGGCCTGTGGAAGGTGAAGAGGCTGCAGGCCTCTATCATATCCGGGATCTCTCAGGATCCAATCTTGGATGATCCATGGGATGCAATCACTACATCTCGCGCTACTCCATTGGCTTGCTCAGCATCAGGTCTGTCAAGGCCAGCTTTCATTGGCTGCACCTTGCACCAGGAAGCCCACTGAACTGGCTGAGAGTTGTGAGCAGGAGCACACCAAGATTTATTCAGCTATGTTCATTACTCCACACTCGCCCACCCTCCACCCCACAGCCTCAGACAGCGCTGGTAACTGGGGCAGAGCAGGGTGTGAACAGCCGATCCTGTCCCAGCAGCAGAAATAGGCACCAAAGACCAACTAGCAGTGATCTGGTGGGGCAGAGATAAAGATGTTAATCTTACCTAGGCTCCTCGGTCATCCTGGCCTTGGTCACTGCAGCCATCACAGCCCAGCAGAAGCAAGGGGGCAAAGATAAACCCCGCCCTGAGACTCTAGCTCTGCTCCCAATTGAGAACTCCCTCCCCCCTCGCCAAGGATGCCTGTGTAAGATTACCTCTCTAAACATCAACCAGACTGGCCTCTCTGAATTTCCTGCACTAACTGTACTTCATGTTTTCCTTTACCCCACTCTGTGCGTGTGTGTATGTGTGTGTTTGTCTGTCTGTGACTGTATTTATTTATCCATCTGTGTGTGGGACTGTATGTGTGTGTGCGTCTATGGCCATATACATGTGTGGGGATATGGATGGGATTTCACTTGTATGTGCATGTATCTATTTCTGTCTAAATGTTTTTTTAATGTCTGTGTGTTTGTGTGTGTCTCATGGCTGTGGATCAATGTATGTCTGTCTGTGTGTGACTATATCTTTGTATGCAACTATGACGGTATAAATCTGTGGAACTGCACATGTATATGCCTGTGTGCGTGTGTATGTGTGTGTGTGTGTGTGCGTGTGTGTGTGTGTATGTGTTCCTCTTCCTCCCTCCCTCTCTCTCTGAAGAGGGCGAGTACTGCCCCTGGGAGAAGGAGCTCCAGTTTGGGCTCTGGGTCCATCAACTGTCTGATGAAGAGGACAACCATGTGTTCAGAGGTATCTGCTTTGCTTCTCTGCAAGTACAGAGCTCAACAGCACTAATCAGATACAATCCACCCCTTTAAAGCGGGCACCAGCTGCTTTGTGATTGCACGGGCAGAGGCTGGAGCTCACAATTGGTGGCAGCCGGAACAAAAATTCAGTTCAAAGCGACGGGGATTGGGAGAGGAAGGTGTGGTCAAGACAATGCTTTTTACACAGTCAGAGGGACAGGTCTTGTGTGCAGACTCCCCATTTATGATGGGAATGCATGCAGGGGAATGCCCGGCAAATACTATCATCCACACAGAACTGTCACGCTGGACTGCATGGACTGTCCACTCTAACGCTCCACTTACGACATCACAGTGTGATCACCAACACTAGGGATCGGGGCACTGGCAATGGGAGCAATCCGTCACGGGGCATGGACCGTCACAGAGTTGCTATCTCAGCCCAGAGGGAGAATCTCCCTCACACTTACATTGTTTAGCGTTTTGCCCGCATTGTTGGCGCACACTCACCACCCTGGGAAGCCCTGGCACACACACACTCATGACCCTGGGCTATCCTGATTCTCTTTCTCTTTCCCTCTCCCTCCCTCCCCCCCCTCCCTCTCCCTCTCCCTCTCCCTCATTCTCTCTCTTTTTCTTCCTCCTCCCCCCCCACCCCCCCCCCCCCCCCCCGGGCTGTTCTCTCTCTCTCTCTCGCATGCACGCACACTCACTCACGACTCTGGGCTGTCCTTTCTCTCTCACACACACACACACCACCCAGGGATGCCCTGGCACACACACTATAGTCACTGGGCTTGATTGGAAATGACAGTTCCCATGTTCCGCCTGTCACCGACTCTCTCCAGCACACCCTGTGTGCCCCTCAGCATCTGGGCCACACTGCAACTTCCTTTGCTGATGACATTAACCCCTCCTGGAGTGGAGAGCATTGCTGCCTAACACTGGAGTGTGTGGGTGCTGAGTGCCTCCAGCTCCGCAGCTTGATCCGCTGTGTGCTGCACTTGTCCGGCTGTTGATGGTGAGTGTTTCTCACCGCCCTCGAGGTCTCTGCATGGCTTGTGGCCTGTATCTGCGTGTGTGCACTAACTTGCTTTACACAGTGTCCAGCAGAGGCATTCTTCGCTGTTGCACATAGCCCCATGTTTTTGTCCCAGACTGTGTGGCAGGGGGAGAGCTGGGCTATGCAAAGCTGTGAGGTGCTGTGCTGGGTGGGGTGAGTCTGTGCCATGTAGGAGTGGCCTGAACCACGGTGTGGAACGCTGGGCTGGCACTGCCCATCATTGCCAGGCTGCGCTGTGGTGTTTGCTGCAGGGCTGGTCATGGTCAGGCCTAGCCAGGCTGGAGGATCGGACTGGGCTGGGAGGATTAGATGGTGCTTGGAGGACTGGATGGGGCTGGGAGGACTTGGATAGGAAGACTGGAGGAAGGTTGGAGTCCAGGGCTGGGAGGATGAAACAGGGCTGGGAAGACTGGGTTGGGAAGACCACATAAAGCTGGGAGCACTGTTCTGGAAGGTTGGACCAGGCTGGGAGAACGGGACTGGGCTAGGAGAACGGACAAGGTTGGGAGGACTGGACTGGGAGGACCGGGTTGGGCCGAGACAGGTGAGGATGGTTTTGGGTTAAGAGGACTGGATTTTGTGTCGGACAGGATTGGGTGGACTCTTTTCTGGATTAGGGAATAATGGGAGCAGGGAGAATGCCTGATAGTGCAGGAATTCATGAATCCAGGTGAGCACCTGGATGGGAAGGAATCATGACCAGATTTGACCGTTGTGTTCAGTGCTAGGTTCTGCTGTATAGTCACAGTAAGATAATTCCTGAAGGGGACCAGAGGCTGGAATATTGGGCGTTTTCGGAAGTAAGAATAATTGTACAGGAATTTGTTGGGAAAGAACAGGATTGGGGTCAGTGGCAGGAATTTTTGTGGTTCCAGAGACAAGTCAGTTACTCAGTACATTAAAGAGATCAGTTGATGTATTGGTATGAAGGGAATTGAGGGGCATGTGGATAGTGCAGGAAAATGATGTCCAGACAGAAAATCAGCCGTGATCTTGAATGGCAGAGATACGAGGGGCCGAATGGCCCACCCCTGCCTCTGTTGTCCTCTCAGGCCTATGGAGAGTAAACAGAAGGAGGGTGTTCCATGCAGGAGGTTCTGGGACCAGTGGGGCTACGGGCAAAAGGGAAATACAAGGGGAAACAAGAGTTCCCAGAGAGTTTAGGTCCTCACTCGCCCTGCTGCGGGGTTGTGGGAACAGGGTCAGACGGTGCTGTCAAAAATGAATTGCATGGGGTGGGGGGGGGGGGGAGAGAGAGAGACTCAGACTCAGGGCTGAAAGGAAAGTATGGGATTGCTTTGCCAGGTGCCAGCATAGACTGACCGGCCTGGTGTGGTGACTATGAGCTGGAGAGGGAGCGTGCCTCTCCAACAACTCTGCTGCACTGTGCTGCTCATTGCATGCATTTCTCCGCTCTTTGCATCTGCTCTCTATGTTCCATGGTCTGCCTCACTTTTCTGTGATCTCTCTTTCTCCACCCTCCTTTCCGCTCCCATTCCTGTCGCTTCACTGGCCCCGCACCTACGGAGCAGCTTCGAGCCTGAGGGTGCGTCAGCTCGTCAGCCCCATTGATCCGCTGGAAATCAAGGCGGACGTGCACTGGACACACATCACGGGCCAGGAAGGGGCAATCCTTCCAGCAGCCCCAGACCCAGAAGGTACGGAGCAGTGTCAGAGTCCACAAGGGGGCGTCATGTAGGAGAGATGCCACCGAGGGCAAGACAGTGCCAAGGCAGCGGGGCAGTGGGCACAGTGGTGCTGGAAACAGCAGAGTACAGGCTGACCATGCATCGGGACCGTGTGTGGGAGGGTGGCACGCACAGGGATCATGTGTGGGAGAATGTTGCATGCTGAGGGTGACACACACTGGGGCCGCATGTGGGAGGGGGTTGCACTGGGACCGCATGTGGGTGGGTGACGTGCTGGGACCGCATGTCGGTAGGGGGTCGCATTGGGACCGCATGTGGGATGGGGTCACGCATGGGCCATGTGTGCGAGGGAGTCACGCATTGAGACTGCATGTGGGAGGGAGATCATGCACTGGGACTGCATGTGGGAGAGGGTCACGCATGGGCCATGTGTGTGAGGGTGTCACGCATTGAGACCGCATGTGGGAGGGTGATCACGCATTGAGACTGCATGTGGGAGGGTGATCACGCACTGGGACTGTGTGTGGGATGGGGTCACGCATTCAGACCGCATGTGGGAGGGGTCGCACTGGGACCGTGTGTGGGGGAGTGTCACATGCCCAGACAGTGTGTGGGAGGTGCTGAATGGTGAGTGTACAATCTTCCTGCACCAACTAATAACTACGTTCCCAGATTATAGATGGAGCTCACTTTTCCGAGCCTCCTTTGCCTGTTGCTTGTCTTCTCGAGGAGACCGTCTAGTTCCTGCCTGGAGCCTTTTTCACACCTCTACCTTATGTGCATTTTATTAAAGTCTTTTTCCCTGTGTCAGCTTTGAATTGCCTGTGTTTCCCATTACAACCTCATCCTCGCATGAATAAACTGACAAGCAGAACATCTTTTACTATCGTTTGCAGTTTAAGTTATTAAACTTCAAAACCCTTCACTGATCTTAACACTTTTCGAAGAAAGGGTCTCGACCCAAAACGTCACGTCTTCCTTTTCTCCAGAGACACTGTCTGACGCTCTGAGTTACTCCAGCTTTTTGTATCTTACTCCCCACCTACCCAGGCTGGGGCATTCCAATGAGTTGGTGGATGTGTGTAAGAGGAGACGGATCACTGGGGATCATATCAGAGGCCCACGGACCCAGGAGGAAGTATTGGGCAGGATATTCTCCTGGAATCAAACAAACATTGCTGGGATGCGTACATCTCTATTCCTGTTGCACAATAGAACTCCGATAATCCGGTATTTTGTTCGTTTAGAAATCCCAATGGTTGGGCATCTGGCTCGTACGTTAGTCCAGCGTGTGAGCTAGGGGTCTGGAGTGCACGCCAGTCGTGTGGTCGGAGATGGTCTCCAGAGTGTCGGTGAAACTTGTGCTGACAAGCGGACTCTCATCAGCTACTGCTTCTTGACCGGTTTAAACACACCGGGCTACTGGACAGTTATCATCTACCATGACCCATAACGCCAAGGTGAAATAAAAGTGGCCATTTGGATATTGACAGGAGTAGCGTTCAATAATCTGTGAAATCTGCAGTACATTTGGTGGACATTGCAGTCATCATGCATTGAAGCTGGAGGTAATGAACGACGAGTGTGTAAATGGGCTACTTTGCCCTGCAGGGTTGAGAATTTCTGGAGCTGTAATCACCCAAGCATGCAATTAGCATTCACCGTGCTCCTGAGCTGTGCCGTGTAGATAGTGGAAAGGTTTGTGATGCCATGGGTGAGTCTCCTGCCACAAGACTCCCAGCCTCTGACCTTCCCTTGCAACCACGGTATTTATGTGGCTGTCCCAGCTGAGGTTCTGGTCCTGGTGACTCCCAGTTGAATATCAACAGTGGGTTTCTGGAAATTGAACTTTGCTTAGAAAGTTGTGATACAAATGCTATTTGATGCTTACCAACCCATGCCTGAATGTTGTCTAGGACTTGCTGCACACAGGTGTGTTCTGCCTCATTTGTTGTGGAGTTTCAAATAGAACATTGTTCAATCATCAGCAAACACCCCATGTAACGGAAGTAAAGTAACTGAACGTCCTGTATTTTTGTCTGCAACTCAAATGATGGACCCTTATGAAACTGGTGGATGATATACAGTAACTTCATCCCATGGAGGGGTTTGCATTGATTTCTGTTTTTGATCAGTGCTCCTTGATGCCATATGTGGTCAACTGCTCCTTTGATGGCAAGAGAATCACACTCACCTTACCTTTGGACCAAGTCGTTTAGTCTGAGTTTGAGCCTGGACTGTAAACCAAGCCAGGCAGTAATGAACAGGTCGTTGATAGTTTGATGGTACCATCAACTACACCTTGTTGATAAGTTCATAGGAGCAGAATTAGGCCATTCAGCCCATCAAGTCTACTCTGCCATTCAATCATTGCTGATCTACCTTCCCCCATTATCGTGGACACCCTGACTAATCAAGAGCAGAGAGTAGATGACCGGGAGTAGACTGATTGGAATGATCCTGCCTTCTGTGGTTGGACATACCTGGGCAATTCTCCATAGGCCTCATGTTGTGATGCCACTGGAACACAAGGCTTTGTCTCCACAGCTAAGGGTCTCACACCCTGTCGAGAGTTGATCTGATCTGTTTGTGGTTTAGTTCCTTTTAGTTTCACGAGTTAGCATGCAGTCAGATTGGTGCTTACCTTTGCTGGGTTGGGATTTTATATTTCCACCTTTGCTCAGTGACAATCCTGCATGTCCCTAATGTTCCCCTCACTAATTAATTTGCTGAGGATATATGGTAGGTGATAATCAGTAGGAGGTTTGGATTTAATCTGTAATGGGTTAATTTTGAAGTGTCCCTGTCCACTCATTCGTCACTGTTTGCCAAATGACACCACCTCTGTTAGGTCTACAGTGCAGATGGGACATAACCCAGAGACCAGGAGTCTGCCGCCGGCTAGTAGGTGTTGTTCTGTCATTGACTACATCAGGTGTAACGAGCTTGTGGGCCTGTTCTTCTTGTTCAGGCAGATTACCTCTGATATTCGAGGCATGGCACATTATCACAACTAGTAAGCTGCTGCCTCACAGTGTCAGAGATCTGGGTTCAGTCCTGACCTCAGATGCTGACTGTGGAGTGTGCACGTTCCCCGTGATTGCATGGGTACACACCTAGTGTGTAGATGAGGGGAGAATTGGTGGGAATCTGGAGAGAATGAAATAGGATTATCTTACGGTTAGAGTAGATGGGTAATTGATGGTTAATGCGAACTCAGTGGGCCAAATACCCTATTTCCGTGCAATATGACTATAACTCCCGCCACCTACAGCCAGTCTGAAGAACGATCCCAATCCAAATCATCACATCCATTTCCTCCAGAGATGCTGCACAGTGGCACAGCGGTAGAGTTGCTGCTTTACAGCACCAGATCCAGGTTTGATCCTGACTATGGGTGCTGTCTGTACGGAGTTTGTACTTTCCTCCTGTGACGGGTTTTCTTCGAGTTCTTCGGTTTGCTCCCACACTCCAAAGACGTACAGGTTTGTAGGTTAATTGGCTTGGTATAAATGTAAATTGTCCCTAGTATGTGTAGGATAGTGTTAATGTGCGGGAATCGCTGGTCGGTGCGGATTCAGTGGGCCGAAGAGCCTGTTTCTGTGCTGTATCACTAAACTAAATTTTTTTTAAAGCTGCCTGACCTGCTGAGATACTCTAGCATGTTGTGTCTACCCTAACCAATGACATTAGTCTCCGAAACCATGTCCCCTCATATCCCACAAAGTGAAGCTCACACATTGAACTCGTTAATGAGAAGGGAGTGTTGAATAACATTAGATATTGACAATCCCTGTGGGTTAACTAAAGATATCGGGAGTGTGAATGTGTTAAATAGAATTGGATATGGCTGGCCTGTTCACTGTCGCTGCTGGTTATGCATCTTTACACAGCTGCTGCTGGTTCTGGCATTGTGCGCCTGTTCTCTGATGCTAGTTTCTGCATTCTGCGCTTGATCCTTGTTGGTCTAGTATTGTACGCCTGTCCCTGTTGATGCTAGTCGTGGCATTTTCTACCTGTTGCCTGGAGCTTGTTTCACCTGTGCACTGTAGCGACTGTGTTCTGGTATTGACGCCTGCTCCCGTTTGACACTGGTTTCAGGTGTTGCGTGCCTGTAATTTGGTGCTAATGTATGGCAGTGTGCACCAGTTCACAGTCGGTGCTGCTGTAGGCACTGCGCGCCTGTTCACTATTGCCATTGTGTTATTTGCTGCTGGTTTCTGGCATTGTGTGCCTGTCGCCCACTGGTGTTGTTTTGGGCGTTCAGTTCCCTACATTGGTTTAGATATGTTTAGTATAGATTGCGCATGTTTGAGAGGTGACAATCCTTTCCTCACATCAGCTGACATATCTTTCAATTCGTCTGTTCACTAGCTTTTATTTTTTCCCAAATATAGCCTCTGATGTTCCCCCATTTCGGAATGAAGCAGTTCGAGCATGGTTGGACACCCTGTCTGGAGGTAGTTTTGTTTTGTTAAAGACAGCCTGGCCATTACGCTGCTTTCCTTCTGCTCTCCCTCTCTTTTGGGGCATCAGTGTCAGAGTGAACAACGCCAATGGCACAGGGATGAGGGGTTGTGGCCCAGGGGATGGGAGGTTGGGACAGAGAGTGTAGGCTCAGGGAGGGGAGGGCGGGGTAAAGTGTGTGGGCCCAGGGGGTAACAGTGCAGAAAGTGTCAGCTATCCCTGTGGAGAGGAAGCCAGGTGTAAATACATTGGCCTCGGGGAGGGTGTATCAGTCCTGGTGAGTCACAAGGAAGAGCTGTTACAAATTAAAGGCAGGAAGCATACAGGGATAGATAATGCTACATCGCATGTTGATTCCTCGATCAGAGTAAAATGAAAGGGATGAGAGTGGAATTAAAGTGGGATTGGTGCTAAATATTGCAGGGATGGGAATTGAATGGGAGACGGGTCGGGGGGCTGATGGTGAGAATAGTTCCTGACTGGTTGGGCGTGACAGTGGTGCAGCTGGTAGAGCTGCTGCCTCACAGCTCCAGCAACCTGGGTTCAATCCTGACCTCGGGTCCTGTCTGTTTACACGTCCTCCATCTGGCCATGTGGATTGCCTCCGGGTGCTCTGGTTTTCTCCCACGTTACAAAGACTTGCGGATCAGCCAGTTAACTGGCTGCTTCAATTACCTCTCTTGTTGGTAGAGAATCGGGGAAAGTAGTTGGGGACGGAGGAGAGTGTTCTTCACAGGGGTAGTAAGTGTGGGAATTAGATCAATAGGCTTCTAGCATAGAGTTGATGGGCTGAATGGCCCATATTACAAGGAAGTATGTGATGGTCAGATTTGTAAAGAATGAGTTGGAAATGGAATTATAAATCCTGGATGAAGAACCAATATCACAACATCTGATTACAGAAGCTGCAAGATGCCTCTACGTTCTTTCTTTATATTTAAAATATCTCATTCTTGTTTTCTTGTTTTCAACTCTCCTTGGCCTCATCCTGCAGTATCTGCAAATCCTCCTTGTCCCTGTAACTCTAAGGAAGCTGCGCTGCTCAATTCCTGCCTTTTGCACTCTCGCCATATTAATCACCGCCTCTGAATGCTGTGCTTCAACTATCTGGCTCCGATGCTCAGAAACTCATCTCCTGAATCACTCCACCTCTTGTCATCAGGACGTTACTTCAAACCGACCTCCCATCTTGTTTGTTTGTGTAATGTTTAATTGTGTAATGTTTCTGTGGCTCTGTGGTAAATTTTATTTGATGACATGCCCTTGGAGTTAATGGTGACTTCAAATTAAAAAAAATAAACAAGTGATTTTTAGCTGATAAATGCATCCCATTAGAAATCTGAGCTGTTGCTTGAGGCTGCTCTGGGACTTTATGGTTCTTTAATTATTTCACTTTCTCCATTGCATTCCAGAAAAGCAGATGAAGGAGGAGTTGAGCCCAGATGAGGAGGAGGGCAGTTCATCATTGGAGGATGGTATGCTAAATCTCACTTGGTAGCAATGTTACAAAATTTTGAGATTTTAAAAATCAAGTCTGTAATTTATCCCATCAGATAAAGCATAAAAATAAGTTTAATTTGACACCTAATTCACTTTCATATCTCAAGTATTTAAAAAGTTATGGCCATTTTCATACTCGGAAATGAGCATCTTGTTCCCTATTGATTTTCTATGGACATAACAAAAAAGTTGTGATCGTGAACAGTCAAAAGCCCATAACTTTCTTAAAAATTAAGAGAACTGAATGAAATTTTCAGTTATCATAGATTGAAGCATTCTGAAACAAATATAAAATAATCTTACTTGGATGACCTGAAATTAAAGCATATAATTAGTTAGTTACCTAATTGTAGTTAATTTCAGACTTCAATTACTAGATCTAAACATCTATCCATTTCTTAATAAATGATTAACATTTTTAAATAGCCTAAATGTCCAAATAATATTCACAAATAATTCACAATAAAACATGATTTTTAAATCTCATTTTACATTAATTTATAGGCCAAATGGAAGGAATTTAGTGTTAAATTGCTGTAAATAAATGCCCATTTAAATCAGCTTTCTAGTGGGTTCCTGTGGAACGCGCTGGTTTAGAACGTTCACATTGCGGTAGATTTGTGCCCTCAAATGCCGAGAAAAATACTGCGCGATATAATGGGCCCAAATTGAGCTACTCGCAATATTAAATTTTGTATAAAAGGATCTTTAGAAGCCCTTTTGAATGTAAAAATATACAGCCTACCTTCTGCTATTTTCTTTATGAGACCCTGCGGTTGCTGACGGTCGCGGGTTTAAAGATTGATTTTTAAACTACTATAACTATTATTCAAGGCCTTTAAACCTAATAATAGCTTTTGCGACGGGGTCTATCAGCGATTTTTCGTTAATAATTAACTAGGCTGAACATTTTCGATTGGAACAGCTTAGAGAAAATCGCGTTTTAAACCCGCCCCCTCTAAACGGCGCCAAAATCGCGCACAACCTCAGCGGCAGATATTCAGCGACGCTTCAGGTAGGCTTTGCAACATACCCCAGCTATTTACAATATATATTAATGATCTGGATGAGGGAATTGAAGGCAATATCTCCAAGTTTGCGGATGACACTAAGCTGGGGAGCAGTGTTAGCTGTGAGGAGGATGCTAGGAGACTGCAAGGTGACTTGGATAGGCTGGGTGAGTGGGCAAATGTTTGGCAGATGCAGTATAATGTGGATAAATGTGAGGTTATCCATTTTGGTGGCAAAAACATGAAAGCAGACTATTATCTAAATGGTGGCCGACTAGGAAAAGGGGAGATGCAGCGAGACCTGGGTGTCATGGTACACCAGTCATTGAAAGTGGGCATGCAGGTGCAGCAGGCAGTGAAGAAAGCGAATGGTATGTTAGCTTTCATAGCAAAAGGATTTGAGTATAGGAGCAGGGAGGTTCTACTGCAGTTGTACAGGGTCTTGGTGAGACCACACCTGGAGTATTGCGTACAGTTTTGGTCTCCAAATCTGAGGAAGGACATTATTGCCATAGAGGGAGTGCAGAGAAGGTTCACCAGACTGATTCCTGGGATGTCAGGACTGTCTTATGAAGAAAGACTGGATAGACTTGGTTTATACTCTCTAGAATTTAGGAGATTGAGAGGGGATCTTATAGAAACTTACAAAATTCTTAAGGGGTTGGACAGGCTAGATGCAGGAAGATTGCTCCCGATGTTGGGGAAGTCCAGGACAAGGGGTCACAGCTTAAGGATAAGGGGGAAATCCTTTAAAACCGAGATGAGGAGAACTTTTTTCACACAGAGAGTAGTGAATCTCTGGAACTCCCTGCCACAGAAGGTAGTCGAGGCCAGTTCATTGGCTATATTTAAGAGGGAGTTAGATGTGGCCCTTGTGGCTAAGGGGATCAGAGGGTATGGAGAGAAGACAGGTACGGGATACTGAGTTGGATGATCAGCCATGATCATATTGAATGGCGGTGCAGGCTCGAAGGGCCGAATGGCCTACTCCTGCACCTAATTTCTATGTTTCTATGTTTCTATACCTACACTTGGTATAGAGTCTGGAGCTCTGATACACTCAAAGCATCTAACAGCCTCTATAAACACCACTACTGTATCTACCTCAACCACCACTTCTGACAATGCGTTCCAGACCCCTAATACCCTCTGAGGGAAAAAAAAACTTGCACCACACATCTCCATCATTGGGAAAAGCATGTGCCTTCCCGTTAGCCCGCAATTCAATATCAACAGCATGGAAACAGCCCTCAGGCCCAATTCATCCATTCCAACCAAGAGGCCCATCTACACTTGTCCATTTGCGAGTGTTTGACCCATATCCACTGAACCTTTCCTATCCATGTATCTATCCAAATGTCCCTTAAATCTTGTTATTGTTAGTTTGAATCTAAAAGCGACATTCCATTTTGATCTATTGCTCCTTTCTCTTTTTCTCCACTATATCTTTATTTTCAATTCTCTCTTGAAGACCATGATGAAAGTTCCCATTTCCTCATCTGCAGGCAGTATATTCCAGATCCTAATCAAATATTGCATGACATTTCTGCTTTGTGTCACTCTTAATTTTACCCCCTTTTATTTCATACAGGTCCTCTACACCTCGGTCTTGTTTTCCTTATGAACCACTTTCTCAACTTGACCTGTCACGTTCAATGGTCCCTTGGCTCCTGCATCCCTTTTAGAACAATATTGCCTCCGCTCATCATCCCCAACAAAGCACATCACCTCACATTTTTCTGCATTAAACTTTATCCTCCACACCTTTGCCATTCCATATCCTATATATCCGATTCCATATATCTGTACATCCTGCTGCAATTTATCACTATCCTTTTGGCAGGTCACAACTTCAGCTGGCAAGTTTTATATTACCTTCAAATTTAGAAAGTGTGGCTTGCACCAAATCATTGAATTAGATCAAAGAACTTGATGGACCTAACGATGGTCACAGGGGAAAACCACTATTCATCTCCGCAGGTACTTCTCCTGTAACCACAGGAGTGTAACACCTGTCCCTGCACCCCCTCCCTCACATCTTTTGAGGGACCCCAGCAAGTCTTCCAGGTGAGATAGAGGTTCACATGCACCTTCTCTTTGGTGTTGCTGATGTGGCCTCCTTAACATCAGCGAGACCATGGATAGATCAGGCCACCATTGCGCTGGGTCTGTTTGACCTGTTTGTCCTCAGCTTCCTCAACTGCCAGAGTGAGGCTACATGCAAAATATAGGAAGAGCACGTCCTATTCCGTTTGGTTAGCTTGCAACCCAAAAGGGTATGAGCTCACACACACACACACACACACACACACAGGTTGGGACAGAGAGTGTAGGCTCAGGGAGGGGAGGGCGGGGTAAAGTGTGTGGGCCCAGGGGGTAACAGTGCAGAAAGTGTTACACACACACACACACACACACACACACACACACACACACACACACACACACACACACACACACACACACACACACACACACACACACACACACACACACACACACACACACACACTAAGAAAAAGAAAAGTTGGCTCCCAAACCGAGACATTACTTTCCATGTCCTCCACATATGTTGCCTTACCTCCTGAGTCACTCCGCCACTTTGTGCTTTGTCTTGAAGAATCCAACATTTGCATCTTCTTGTGTCTATTGACCATCCTCGGCTCTGACAAACAACCATTCACCTCTACTGCCCGTTACTTTGCCAACTTTGTATCCATGATATTGTTCCTTTCATACACCATGCCCCTCACTTTTTCTAATACACCAGGGGTACCTCATCAAAAGCTTATTGCACACCCTATCAACTCCATTATCTTTACCAAAAGGCTCTTCTAAATTGGTTAAACATGATTTCACCTCACAAATCCCTGCTGACTCAGTTCAGTTCATACTTTAACTCTGGGAGACTGCGAAACCTGCTCCAGATCAGTGATCTGTGATTTCTCACTAACAAGTTCAATGGATTGTAGTTGTGAACTTGCCGTTTCTCCCCTTTTTGAACAATGGAGACATTTACTACTCTCTGTACCGTAAAGGGCCTGTCCCACGAGCATGCGACCTGCATGCGGCAAGCGCGACCAAACCGGAAGTGAGGGCCGCGCGGAGGTCGAATGACTGACGTGAAGTTCGAGCAAAGTCCGTGGGAACTTCGCGCGTAACGTACGGCGTCGAGACGCTTCGCACGCCCGTCAAGGCGGTGCGTACGGTGTCGAGGCGGCTGCGGGGCGGCAGGCCGTTGCCGCGCGGAATTTTTGAGCATGGTCAGTTTTTCGGAGCCCCGCGCGATGTCGGGACCAGCTCTGCACAACTCCATACGGCTCCGGCGATCGAAGTGAGACCGGCCCCGCGAGGCCGTACGGCTCAAGCGACCACGTCAGGTCGCGCTTGCCGCATGGAGTCGCATGCTCGTGGGACAGGCCCTTCACACCACCACATTAGCCAAAGAACACCGGAAGATCACATTCAGTGGCTCTGTGACTTCCTCCTTGCTTCCCTCAGAATCCCCGGGTACATGCCCTCTCGTCTTGATGACTTAACAATCGCACATTCATCCAACGTTTCTAATGCTTCCGTGCTATAAATCTTAAATATATCCAGTGTCTCACCTATCCTCTCCTTCACCGCATGTGACGACAAATACAAAATACCCATTTAGTGCTTTAACACCCTGTCGGTATCTTTTAACATTCCCATTTTTAACGTTAATATACAACACTGCATATGTACTACCCCTTTTTACTATTTATATGCCTAATGAACACTTCTGGATTCCCCTTTACACGTTGACAGCTGATCTGTTCTCACACACTCTCTGCTTCTCATTTTAATTTTCACTTCCTCTATCATTCCTCTGTATTCAGCCTGATTCTCGCTGATATTTACAACCCTGGGCTTGTCATACGGGGCCCCTTTTGCTACATCCAGCTCTGTTATTCTCTATCATCCAGAGAACTGTGAATTTGCTTGTTCTTCCATCACCCCTTTCAAATTTGCCTCAACCATATCCAAACCATCTCTTACCTCTGAATTGTAAACCCGATTATAGATTAAACTACATCTCTCTCTAACATTGTTTTGAAATCCATCATCTCATCGTCACACTTTCCCAGTGACCCCTCCAAAGCAAGACTATTAATTAACCCTACATGAGGATTAAGCATTGCACCGAGGTTGGGCTTGGACATGGAGAAGAGCCATCAGAATGAGCTGCATCCACTTCATCAAAGCTACAGGACAGACTTCAGCCTGTTGGCAACTAGTTGGAGATGACCTTTTCCCTTCTAATGGTTCACTAATGGCTCTAATCAGTTTAATAACCTAAATAGCCATATTCATCTATAAATTGACCTTGAGCCTTTCACCAGCATCTGCAGTTCTTTTCTACATACCCTGAATCTTGAAGGCTGGGATTGAGGGGATTGAGCTACAGCCTCACAACCCTCTGTAGCGAGGTGTTTCTAAATATCTTACACTTAACCTTCTATCCATGGTCTCTTATTCTTGCCTCCAACAAAGTAATGCAAGTCTGTACCCATGGTGTCAGACAAGGCCCAGTGGGGTGGGAGGTTAGCAGTTTGCTCGTGAGATTTGGGCACGTAATCCAGGCTGAAGCTCCCAATGCAGTATTGGATGTAGCCCATCATGTAAAACCTGCCCCCCACCCCCACCCCAGCCAGTGTGATCAGGCACCATTTACACCATGGTCTTTTTTTTACTTTTTCCCTCTCATGTCAGGCAGAAGGTACAAAATTTAAAGCATGAGAGAGGGGAGAGAAGGAGTGGAGACACTTTTAAGAAGCCAGACAACTTTTAATAAAGTTTAGCGGGCATTTAACATTATCGGTCGGTTTACTTACCTTTTCTTTCCTCAATGAGCTTTACCTTCGATTAGCTTTGATTGCCTTCGATTACCTATGATAACATTACAACCTACTTTGACCTACCTCGACTAAACCTACGAGTAAAAAAATATTGATTTTTTCCATGGCAACCATTTTTTACTCGCGGGCATTTTTCAGCATGTTGAAAACAAACGCCGCGACCTAGTTGAGGCCTCGAGTACGCGGGGACTACTCTCGAGCATGAAGGAGAGTTACAAAGACCTCCTTGGACCTCGTGTCGACCATGCTGCGAGTATGAGTCGAGGGCAAACTCTTCTAAACTCGCCAATTAGGTCGCCGCAGTGGGACAGGCCCTTTAATCTAAACTCTCTACATTCTGTGCCCAGATCCTAGATTCTGCTTTCTCCCCACTGATCTCAAGGCTCCTGTTTGATCTTTCTGTTGACAGATATTGCATCTGATGCAGAAGCAGAGAACCGGTTGGTCTCATACACACACGAGCTGGAGCAATTAGTGCGAGAAAAGGAAGAGGCTTGTGGTGAGGTTGGATCTCCAGGTAAATGTCCCACAACTCTCTACTTAAGTCATTGTTATTGATGAAATATGTTCACATATGCATAGTTATGGGATCGAGTACAGAGGGATCTTGTGATCCGAATCCATAACTCCCTGAGAGTGACAACACAGGTAGGATTGGAAGCTAGAAAATAAACCATGACAAATCGGGGCCAGCAAGAGATGACCTCTGACACGGAGGTTCCCTGGTAGGCCGATTGTTGGCTAGAGATGATGTGAGCCCATGAGCGATACATTGTTACGAACTGTGGAACTTTTATTGGGGGGTTAGGCATTTGTAGAAGTTCCCTAAAATTAGACAATTCACTATTTTTGCCATCGGGTTGTAAGCAACGCAAGCTAACTATGAGATACTGTTCTTCCAATTTGCTTGGGCCCTCTCTCTGGCAGTGGAGGGGGGCCCGGACAGAAAGATCATAATTGGGAATGGGAAGGGGAGTTAAAGTGGGAGTCAGAAACCAGAAGATCCAGTAGGCCTTAGCGCACCGAGCGTAAGTGTTCAGCAAAACGGTCGCCAGGTCTGCGATTTGTCTCGCCAATGTACAGGAGCCACATCGTGAAAACTGGATGCAGTAGATGAGATTATTCCAGCATTTTGTGTCTATCTCTGGTGATCAACATGAATCGGAGTCTGCTGAGCCTTGAACCACCTGCCAAGGTTGCAAATGATGTAAGATTTTGGCAGGAAGAAATGACAAAACATTTGAGTTTCCAGTTAAAGGAAGATGAGTATCATCCATTACTGGAAGTGTCCAATAAAATACTTTGGGTACGGAAAGAGTAGGGGGAAGACGGTTAAGGTATAATTTAGGTGTCGTCGGAACTGATGCCTATGTGCTGGCATGGAGTTACATCATTGCCCCTGACAGATTTCAACCTGCTCCTCTGGATGTTTCAACCAAACCCCACCAAGAACCTGTACACAAATCGCATCAAGCTCCCTCAGAGATCTCAACAAAATTCCTCTGGCACTGAAAGAATTGTTACAGCACACGAGGAAGCATTTTGCCAATTGAGTCCTTGCCAGGTTCTGATAAAGCAATTCCATTCCCCTGTGGTGCCAGCATTCCTCACCCAAATCTTGACCCAATTGTTAATGGTGTGAGGAAAAAGTAATGGACTGTATAAAAGATGGTTCGATCAGATTAGTATGTTGAGAAGCCAATGAGTTTTGTTTAGTTTAGTTTAGAGATACACAACAGAAACAGACCCTTCGGCCTACCAAGTCCGCACCGACCAGTGATCCCCGCACACTAACACTATCCTACACACACTAGGAACAATTTACATTTCTACCAAACCAATTAGCCGACAAACCTGTAATTCTTTAGAGTGGGAGGAAACCCATGCAGGTCACGGGGAGAGCGTACAAACTCATACAGACAGCACCCATAGTCAGGATTGAACCCGGGTCTCTGGCGCTGTAAGGCAACAACTCTACCGCTGCGTAACTGTGCCACCCTTGAGGGAACAAGATATTTTAGATCTAGTGTGTTGTGCAATGAGAAAGGATTCATTGACGATCTGGTGGTCAAAGACGCGTTCGTGTGGGAAATTAAATTTTATATAAAGATTGACTATTATATAGTTTAATCTGAAACCAGATAGTTAAAGCTGAACAAAGCAAAATATTGATTAATGAGGTGTGACTTGTCCTCGGTAGATTGGAGAACTAGGTTAAAAGGTGTGACCTACAATGAATAACTTTTAAAGAATTAATACATAGTTTACAAGAATCCATATCCATTTGCAGACAAAAAATGTATTAAGAAATATTATCCATACATGGTTACCAAGGGAGGTTAATGATAGCATTGGATCAAAGAAAAAGTTTTATAGTGTTGCCAAGAAAAGCAATGATTTTGAAAAAAATTCAATTCAGCACAGAAATAGTCTAGGCTGAAAGCCAGAAACAGCCTGTTGAAGCATCAGTGGATACAGTGTGTAAAAAAGGAACTAACTAGCTAGAAAAAGATCATGTGGTTCCCTTAAAGGCTGAGACAGAAGGAATTATGGCAAGGTGACAGAGAAATTAAATAACTTTTTTGTGTCTATCCTTATGGAAAACAACATTACAAAATCTCCCACAAATGGTGGGGAAATTACAGATCTGTAATCAAATAAATCAATATTCATAAAAAAGTAATATCGAAGAGGTGATAAATCGCCAGCACCTGATGATCTACATCCTACGGTTTTGAAGAGGTGTCAATTAAAGCATCCACATGATTATCATAAAGGTGGGTGGCATTGTAGATAACGAAGATGGTTGTCAAAACTTGCTGCGGGATCTTGATCATTGGCCTGGTGGTCTGAGGATGGTTGATAGAGTCTAATACAGATAAGTGTGAGGTCTTGCATTTTGGGAAGTCTAACCTACACAGTGGATGGCAGGGCTCTGGGGAGTGTTGTAGAGCTGTGTGATCTAGGAGGGCAGATACATAGATGCAGATGCAGAGTATTGAATGTAGAATTTGGGAGGCTGTGTTACAGTTGTACAAGACATTGGTGAGGCCACATTTAGAGAGTTGTGTTCGGTTATGGTCATCCTATTATTGGAAAGATGTTATTAAGTTGGAAAGCATGCAAAGATCTACGAGGATTTGCGTTTAATTTATTGTCACATGCTAACCATCAATGGATAGACTAGACATGATTACAATCAAGCCCTCCACAGTGTACAGATACATGATAAAGGGATTAACATTTAGTGCAAGATAAAGTCCAGTAAAGTCCGATTAAAGATAGTCTGAAGGTTTCCAATGAGGAAGATAATAGCTCGGGGCCGCTCGCTGGTTGTTGATAGGATGGTTCAGTTGCCTGATAACAGCTGGGAAGAACCTGTCCCTGAATCTGGAGATAGGTGTTTTCATACCTCTGTACCTCTTGTCTAATGGGAGAGGGGATAGAGAGGGACTGGGGTGAGACTCATCCTTGATTACGCTGGTGACCTTGCCGGGACAGCGTGAAGTGTAGATGGAGTCAATGCATGGGAGGTTGGTTTGTGTGATGACCTGGGCTGTGTCCACAATTCTCTGCAATTTCTTGTGGTCCCCAACCATGCTATGATGCATCTTGATATAATGCTTTCTACGCACATCTATAAAATTGGCGAGGATTGTTGGGGACATGACGAACTTCCTAGCCCTTGTAAGGAAGTCGTGGTTTGGTGTAGTTTCTTGGCTGGTCCAAGACAAGTTGCTAGTGATATTTACTCCAAGGAACTCGAAGCTTTCAACCATCTCTACTTGGCACCTTCAATATATACCAGGATATGTGTACCACTTTGCATCCTGAAGTCAATCACTATCTCCCTTGTCTTGCTGACATTGAGAGAAAGGTTGTTGTCCTGACGCAAGATTCCACAAGGTTCTGAATCTCCTTCCTGTCCTCTGTCTCGTCATTATTTGATATAAGGCCCACTACGGTGATGTCCGCATATTTGTAAATTGAATTTGGTTTGTACTTGGTGAGTACAAGAATTATTGTCGAGGATAATTTGTCCCCTATCCTCACTGATTATGGTCTGTTGCCAGGACTCGAGGGCCTGGGCTGTAGCCAGATGTTGAGCAGACTAGGACTTTATTCCTTGGAGCGCAGGAGGATGAGGGGTGATCTTATAGATCATGAGAGGAGCAGATAGGATATATCCACAGAGTTCTTTACCCAGAGTCAGGGAATCAAGAACCAGAGGTCATAGGTTTAAGTTCAGAGGGGAAAGAAATTATAGGAACCTGAGGTGCAGCTTTTACTTGAAGGTTGGAAGTTATATGGGATGAGCTGCCAGAAGAGGTAGTTGATAGGTAGATACTATCATAACGTTTAAAAAACATTTGGACAGGTACATGGATAGGAAAGATTTAGAAGGATATGGGCCAAACATAGGCAAGTGGGACGTGTAGATGAAGCATGTTGGTCGGCATGGGCAAGTTCGGCTGGAAGGAGTGTTTCCACACTGTATAACTCTATGTCAGGGAACTGCAGCTGCTGGAATCTTGCATAGAACACAAGTGCCGGAGTAACTGAGTGGGTCAGGCAGCATCTCTGGAGGACATGGATAGGCAATGTTACTGGTTAGGACCATTCTTCTGACTCGACCCCAAACTTCTCCTATCCATACCCTCCAAGCTACTGCCTGACCCGCTGAATTATTCCAACACTCAAGGAAAAGATTGATGGTTTGTTGCAGGAAGATTTGCGTAATAGAGGCATCCTGCTCCAATTATGCGCAGCCCTGCAGAGACACCATGCAGAATGTTGTGTAGCATTGTAACTCCCAAAGGGGGCTGCAAATGCTCGCTCACTCAATATATGCAGGACAATTATTTTTAAATCGTAAGGAATCAAGGGATATGGAGTGAATGTGGGAATTGGCATTTGGGTAAAATAATTAGCCAGGACCTTGCTGAAGGAGGCCACATCGGGAACACTGGACGCAGTAGATGAGGATAGGCGAGGTGCACAAGAACTTCTGTCTCACCTGGAAGGACTGCTTGGGTCCCTAGATTGAGGTGAAGGAGGAGGTATCTGTCTCTTTGACGCCCCTCAAACTCAATTTGTCACATTCCCTCCTCTCCCGTTGTTCTTTCAGCTGCTTAATTATGATTCATAATATTTAAATTCACTCTGCTGATGCTGACTGACTCGGTGTGTATTTCCAGTTTTTGCAGTTTTTAGAGTCATATAAAGTCATACAGCATCTCCGGGTCACTAGTGCAATGAGGCATTGGCTCTACGGGCTGGGCCACTAGGCCTCACTGTGTCCATTGTAATTATCTGCTTCTCACCCGCCT
The DNA here is from genome assembly GCF_010909765.2 of Amblyraja radiata. Lineage (NCBI taxonomy): Eukaryota > Metazoa > Chordata > Chondrichthyes > Rajiformes > Rajidae > Amblyraja > Amblyraja radiata. The sequence goes on from NC_045974.1 coordinate 17,930,763, forward strand.
TCCTTCCCCCTCTCCCTCTAACTGTCAATATCTCTCGCCTTTGCCTGCTCTTTCTTGTACCTTTGCAATTCCTGTCCCTTCTTCACCTTTCACCACATTCTCTGTTCACCATCTCTGCCATTTTCTATTTCTTTCCTGTCTCTCAATCTGCACACCTTGACTGCAAGTTAAAACTGAGCAAGTGACTGCAGATGGATTTTAAAAGGAAGTAGGAGAGGTACATCAACTGGCAAAAGACAAGAATTTAAAACGGGACAAGGTGCAGCAAATAGACAATAATGTGCGGTTTCTGCATTTTTCTAAACTAATGTCTGTCTGATATGTTTAGATGGATCCATACCAACACACCAAGTGCTTTCAGAGAACAGAGCAGATCTTCAGGTACCTTCTGTCAACTCGAGGAGAGAACAACCAGAGGTACAGTAAACGCGCTTGTGGTGCTTTGGGTGAAATGTCTTGGAATGGAGCTCTGCGTAATGTGGGTGATCTCGCCAGGTGGGGGTTTGTGGAAGATTGGGAGAGTTTTGGGTATATTGATAATGTGGCCAGGGATGAGGCTTTGGGAGATCTAGTTAGGTGTGGGTCACTGCGGTTCTGGTTAGGTGTGGGTCACTGCGGTTCTGGTTAGGTGTGGATCTCTGGGGGTCTAGTTAGGTGTAGGGATCTGGGGGTCAAGTTAGGTATGGGATCTGGGGGTCTGGTTAGGTACGGGTCACTGGGGTTATGGTTAGGTTTGGTGATCTGGAATGATTCTTCTGGCTTCCATAACATGTCTGCTGTACATGGAGTTGACTTGGAAGATGCTCCAAATAGCCCTCAGTGACTCCACAACTCAACATCATTGCAGTCAGAAAGATAGGTTTACCCTTACTGTGGACTTGCTGAGGGCGCAGCATATGCATTCGAGCCTGTGTCCAACAGGGTGAAGAGAGGCGCTCCGTGTCAGACCGTGGCTGCAGTAAACTTGCCGCCTTCCCTGTTGTACACTCAGGAAACGCGGGCCACTTCGGGGCAATTTCTGGCCACGCGTCTGTGCATTCATAACTAGTCCGTGCTCTGTGTGAGTTTAAAATATCTAATTTATTTTCCCTTCAATCAGATCGATAAACACAGTCCTTCCACAAAACTATTTTCATCGGAAAGGAGAGGTGAGCAGTCGCAGGAAAAGCCCAGCTCTCTTTCCACGCTCTCTCCAGTACGGCAGCAGCATCTGTTCTTCCCAGAAATGTCTTTGCCCTGTTCACCAGTGGAATGCAAGCCAGCAGCCACCCCTCCTGCCATCTGCTGCCAGCCCCTGACATCGCCCCCAGCAGGCAGCCCCGTCACTGCCAAGTCCCCGGTGAAGTCGCAGCCACTCTCCTTAGTCCAGACCTCCACCCCCATCATCGAACCCGGCAGGGAGTGGCTACGCGGTGGAGGGATCAAGGCAAAGGGCCCTCTGCAGGGGGTGGACAAACCGGCCAGGAAAGACCCTGTGGACGAGTTCTGGCTGAGGAGCAATGAGATGAGGAGAAATCTGGGAGTCAGTGCTCTGGAGAGAACCAGCGGCTCGGAAACCAGCTTCACCTTGTCCACCACGGGGTCGGCATCCCCTCAGTCCTTCACGCCGGAGGAGATGTTTGACGAATGTACATCTAGCCCCCAGCCACTCTCGGGGACGCCCACCGCACCCATGGTGGGAGGGCAGCTGGTTCCATCCCCCACCCTCAGCCCATCCATCGGGCTGGAGCCCAAGACCTCAGACAGTGGGCAAAGGGACCTGACCAGCACCTCGGGGCTGGGCCTGAATGGGAGCATGAGCAACACCAGGACTGCTGCCAGTGAGAGCCTCAACAACTCGGACACTATGTTAACACCTCCCACCAGCCCCCCCCCACCCCCCCCTGCTGGCGAGGAGCCCGCCACCCTCCGCCGGAAGAAGCAGCAGGGCCCCAGGACACGGCCTGCTGAGCAAGGCCCTGCTGCCCAGCCCGCCTCAGGCTCGCAGTCGGCAGGCGTGAGGAAGTCGCTGGTGGAGAGCCTGGATGAGATTCCCTTTGCAGACGACGTTGAGGACACGTACGATGACCGGACGCCCGACACCAGCATCCAGGAGCAGTTCTACACGCCGGCCGGCAGCCTGGAGAAACCCGGGCAGCTGAACCTGGCCCCCGTCAAAGACACGCTGCCCCCGAGCGGGAAACGGCGGCCCCTCACCCAGATCTCCCCCGAGGCCAAGGAGATCGCCAAAGAGAGGATGAGGGCCCGCGAGAAGTCAGTCAAGAGCCAGGCTCTCCGAGACGCCATGGCCAAGGAGCTGAGGAAGATGAAGGAAATGGAAGCGGCAGAAGGGTCCCCAGCCCGTCCTTCGATAGTCCAGGTGGCCGAGGCGCCGGCTCCCCTCGCTGCCACGTTAACCGATTGGGACCCGCCGCAGCAGGAGGCGGTGGTGGAGAAGCCGTTACCTGTACCGGCACCGGCACAGGACCTCAGTCTGGAGGGATCAGGAGCCTCCTCCGAGGGTTCTGCCAGCAAGAACAAGAAGAGAACCTCCCTCTTCTCCCCCCGCAAGAGCAAAAAGGAGAAAAAGTCCAAGACTGAGAGCAGCCTGACCGAGGAGAGCACCAAGCCCAGGTCCATCTGGAAATCCGTCTTCTCCAGTTACCGGAGGGACAGAAAGAAGAAGGAGGAGAAGACGTGCCCCAGCACCCCGTCCAGTGGTAACACCGTCAACTCCAGCACCAGGCGCAGCACTGACATCCTCCGCACCGCAGTCGGTAGGATACGGACATGCACTGCCCAAAGCACCGCGCACTCACCGTTAAACTGCCCCACACATCGCGCACACGCCCTCAAACACTAGCCACACACCACACTCGCCCTGATACACTGGCCAACGCACCACGCTCACCCTGATACACTGGCCACACAACACACTCACCCTGATACACTGGCCACACACCACACTCGCCCTGATACACTGGCCAACGCACCACGCTCACCCTGATACACTGGCCAACGCACCACGCTCACCCTGATACACTGACTACACAACACACTCGCCCTGATACACTGGCTAACGCACCATGCTCACCCTGATACACTGGCCACACACCACACTCGCCCTGATACACTGGCCACACACCACACTCGCCCTGATACACTGGCCAACGCACCACACTCGCCCTGATACACTGACTACACACCCTCAAACACTGGCCCCTAACCCACCCCATTCACCATCAAACACTGCCCTCACACCACACTCACCCACAAACACAGCTCCTAGCATAATGCCGTCTCACCTGGACAAGCCTCCAATATCCTCACTCTCCCTCTCTGCCCCCAATACCCTCACACTTCTCTGCACCTCCAATTTTGTTTCTTGGGGTGGGAGGTTCTCACCATATAGCACTCTATGCCCAACTGTTGCCGTGTTTGACCCTCACAAGTGCAAATCATTTAATTACAGTGCAATAAACAAAGCATTTTTTTGCTTAACTCTGGAAAAACTCCACCAGAAATAGCCGTCAACTTTTCCCCTTTGCCTACTCCCCCTTACTGAGCCTACTTTACATCCAGCGGTCGATTTCATTAAACTCCATGGACTTTCAATTTTCCGATAAGCCTGCCAGATGGCAAATACGTTGAATGCATTTCCCTCCACGGTGACTTTTCTTGTTTCCATCCTCAAAAGTTTAAATTGATTTAGTTGGACCCAGCCTTCACTTAACATGCTGACTACCCGTGATTAATCTTGTCCACCTTAATGACATTTAATGCAGTTCTGCTCATTTTCCAATGATTTAACAATGATTGATCATACACAATCTGGCAACTAATTTTTCTGTGTAACCCTCTTCCACCTTTTAAGCAACAGCACATTCTTCAATGTGCCATTACTGTGCGGGGAGTGAAATGTGTCTAAACAATCTCAAGCCTTTCCTTAGTCACTGTTCCTGGGCCAGGGGATGGCATTATAAGACTCTTTCTCTGGGCACATTGGTGCACCAGAGTTGGGGAACATATACTTCACCTCTGAGTGTTATGCATGAATATAGAACAGTGTAGCAAACGAACAGGCCCTTCAGCCCACAATGTCCATCCAAAACATGATGCCACGGTAAACTAATCTCTTCTGCCTGCACGTGATCCACATCCCTCCATTCTCTTCGTATCTATGTGCTTAATCAAAGCCTCTTAAAAACCTCAGGCCCTCACTACTCTCTATGTTAAATAAAAACTTTCCATGCATATCTCCTTTCAATTTTGACCCTTTCACCTTTAAGCTATGCCCTCTGGTCTTTGACATTTCCACCCTCTGAAAAATATTCTGACTGTGTACCTGATTATGCTTCTCATAATGTTATATACTTCTAAGTCTTCCCTCAGCTCTGAAGCACCAGAAAAAAAAACAATCTAAGCTTGTCCCACCTCTTGTTATATCTAATACTCTCTAAACCAGGCAGCATTCTGGTTAAAAAAAAAGAGACCAAGTGCTGGCATAACTCCAGGACATTCTGATAAACCTTTTTCTGCGCACTCTCCAAAACCTCCACATCCTTCCTGCATCTCTGAGTGTTATGCAGGGGAGTGAAATGTGTCTAAACAATCTCAAGCCTTTCCTTAGTCACTGTTCCTGGGCCAGGGGATGGCATTATAAGACTCTTTCTCTGGGCACATTGGTGCACCAGAGTTGGGGAACATATACTTCACCTCTGAGTGTTATGCATGAATATAGAACAGTGCAGCAAACGAACAGGCCCTTCAGCCCACAATATCCATCCAAAACATGATGCCACAGTAAATGATGACATGGCGACTTGAACTGCACGCAATACACCAAATGTGGCCTCACCATAGTGGTAAAAAGCTGCAACATGACTTCCTGGCTCTTGTACTCAATGTCCTGACTAATGAAGCCAAGCATACCATCTGAGGAAGGGTCTTGACCCGAAACGTCACCCATTCCTTCCCTCCAGAGATGCTGCCTGTCCCGTTGAGTTACTCCAGCATTTTTGGTTTAAACCAGCAACTGTAGTTCCTTCATACACATACCTTCTTTGACAATCTATCTACCTGTGTTGCCACTTTCAGGGTGCTATGATCTTGGATCCCAAGTTCCTTCTATGCATTGATGTTGTTAAGGATCCTGCCATTGCAAGAATTAAATGGGGACTATGTACAAGGACCTTCCCTAAATACTCTCATAATACAAGGGTGGAGATCTACATGGGGTTTCTCTGCATGCTATCACTGTAGAACTGTGGGGTTTGGGTGAGTAAATGCTGCATGAAGGTTCTCACTCTGAGATCTGGGGGTGCGAGATATGCAGGATATTTGGGCACTATCACTGTATGGGAGATGGATATACAAGACATTTTGCCACTGCACAAGGGACATGGGATATACGTGAGCTCCTTTACTTCCATCACTCCAAGGGACTGGGTGCCCTGACCTTGTGTGGACCTTCATTGTTCAACCTATTTCAGGGACACGGTTCTCATGTGGTTGTTTGTTTCAGGACTCCAACTCCGTCAACACCTGAGTTTCTCGGAGGATTCGGACTTGTCCAGTGACGATATACTTGAGAGGACCTCACAGCGCTCCAGGCGAGAGGTACCCAGGCACTGCTTTTTGTGTGGGTGGGTGTGTGTGCGCGCGTGCGTTTGTGTGTGTGTGCGTGCACACTGCGTGCCGACTGGGTTTTCCATTTGGCTTCTGGGTCTATGCTGAGCTAGGCTGGGCCAATTAAAGTGGGATGGAATCTGTAAATATATTGGGGGGAAGAAGTCAGTCAGGGATCTCACTGGTGAAGATTGTTTTCAAAGCAGTTTGGTTCAGATGTAGGATTGTGCTTGGTCTTCTCATTAGGATTGTAATTTAAATCAGGATTGGGTATCGAAGTGTGATTACGATTGCGTTCAGGTCGAGGATTGTCTTGGATAGTACATGGTGTACAGGATTCAAGTGTGTTGTATTTGAGGAGTCCGAGTGCACAGGGATAGAAGGGTCCAAGCAAACGTGCACAAGGACCTGGGTAGAGTGATAAATAGATCCATGAGCTCCGAGATAGAATAAGAATAGAAATAGAATTATCCCCGAGAGAGAATTATCTCTGTTTGCAGAAGAACAGGTGTGCGAGTGCACTTTGCTTCAAGTACACTGTGGGAAAGGGGTCCAAGTGTACGGGTAGAAAGGTCCAAGGCGATAGTTAAACTACACTGCGGTAAATACATGCATGCTCAATTGTAGGGTGTGAAAGGGAATGGAGCAGAAAGGATCTAAGTGTACGTCAATCAATGTCTACAGCAGTGTAGGAGAACTGTACAAGAGTGGATATATTCAACTGAACAGGTGATAGAGAGGTGTGTTTGCACAGTTTCAGAAGCACTGAAATATACTGGATTGTATTGATTGGTTGGCGAGCGTCAATATGAAGACAAAATGTGTGTTTTTTTAACTTCTACATCATAGTGCCAGTTTATCTTTGTTACTGTGATCTGTTTTCAATCTGTTCCTTTCTAAGTTGTTTTATTTTTCTTCCTTCTTGAGACTGTCTATGTTCCTCATGCTCTGGCATTCAGGAGATCATACACGTTGAAGGTAGAGTGCTGTACACAGATGCTGAGTGGCTGCAATGTAGGCAACACTGTGAATCAATGGTTTTCCTCCATAGATGGAGAAGGGAGGGAGGGCACTTCTCATTGATGAATGGTGTGGGTTTGAGGGTGTGCGGCCCCATTAGTGTTAATTGGAGATTGAGAGAAGGCGGCTTCATCCTGCGCTGTGCAAGGGACTAGATTCAGTCAGTTTGAGGAGGGGGGTTAATCCTTTCAATCCAGTTAATCCTTTTCTGTAGCTCAGCTCCAAGGCATTGACTCAAAGCCTTTTCTCATGGCAGTGTTGTCCTTGTCTTCTTACTGTCTGCCCCACTGCTGTACTGATTCACGTAATGGATAAAGCACAAACATTTAGTCCATATTGACTCAATGGAATAGCAATCCAACCTGTCCCACTGCACCGCCCTCTCCCCATAGCCCTGCAAATTATCTCGGGCATTTACTTGCTGCCTTTTGCAGGCTACAATTGATTTTTCCCCTCCTACTGTGTCTGGTGGTCCATTCCAGACACAACCACTTGATGTGGAAAAACATAATTTCCTCGCATCAACTTTTGGTTCTTTTACCAAGCACCTTATTTCCATGACACCAGTTCTTACGACAGCAATGCCTGTCACCCTGCTCTATCAATTCCTCTCAGTTCCAAATACTTCAATCAGCCATCCTCACCAGCTCCTTTGTTTCAAGAGGAACGACCCTTGTTTCTTCAGTCTGTTTACATCATCAAAGTTCTTTCTCTTTGGAATCATCTTAGTGAATCTCTTGCTCAGCCTTTCACATCACTCCTTAAAGCTTGGGTCCAGAATTGACACAGTATCCTGTTGATAAAAGTGCCCTTGACTTTATATTCCTCCTTCTCATCCTCCCAATAAAATGTAGCACTTCACATTTCTCTGTATTCTATTTCATTGAATTCCTTGCCTCTAGTTATAAAGTTCAAAATCCCGTTTCCTTTTTGCAACTGCTTTCTTAACCCGACCTGCCACTTTCAACCAACTAAGCAGCACATATACCCACAGATCTCCCTCTTGAACCCATTTTTGAATTGGGCCTTTAAGTTCATATTCCCTTTTCTCATCCCACAAACTGTAATACTTCAGCTCTCACAGTATTACATGTCATCTGTCATCTATCTGTCCATTCCACCCGTCTGCCTACAGCGCTTTCAAGTCTGTTACAAAACCTTTCGCAGTTCATTACATTTATTGTGTTTTGTGTCATCTGCAAATATGTAATTGTTCCTGTACACCTGTTGTTAATATAGAAAAATAAATGCCATGGTTCTGGAATGGGCTGTTGGAGAACTCCACTCTACACTTCCTACCAGTCTGGAGAAACCCCTTCACTGCCACTCCATCTGCTTTTGCTTTACCATTTTTGTATCCATTCTGCTATAGCCCCTTTTTCCTGCGTCCTATAATCTTGTTAACAAGCTTATTTGGTACATACTTCATCAATCCCACTTTCCTCATCAACAGTCCCTGTTACTACATGAAAAACTATAGCATTGGACATAATTTGATTTTAACAATTTTATGCTGACTTTCTCTAATCAATCCACATGTCCAAATGACTGATAATTCTCTCCCAGCTTAATATTTTTTGGACTTTCCCTATTACCGAGGTTTAAATAACAGATGTGTAGTTACTGGCATGAATCTATGGATGTTGGGGTGATTATGGCTAGGATTTCTGCAATTTCCTCCTTTATTTCCTTCCTTGAAATTCTGGAATGGAAAGGCTGGTTGACCAGAATGGATAAATCACCTGGAACAGATGGAATACATACTAGGTTGGATAAATCACCTGGAACAGATGGAATACATACTAGGTTAAGTAACCTAGTATGCATTCCATCTGTTCCAGGTGATTTATCCATTCTGGTCAACCAGCCTTTCCATTCCAGAATTTCAATAACTTCATTCTATGTGACAACTTCAGCAACATATTTAACCATGGTGAACCCTGACATAAAGTTCTTTGTACCTCAGCCATATCTTGTGCCTCAATGAGTCGTCTTGTTTTCTGATCTTTGACCTCATATGACTCAAGCCTGTTGAAGATTTCTCAATTCTCTTGTACATATGCTGCCAATCTTTCCTTGCCCTCTCCATTTGCTCTCCATTTCCTTTTCTACTTCCCCTGAACTTCCCGCAATACGCCTGTTTTACACAGTTACCCAGCGCGGTAAATTCACGTCATAGGAGCAGAATTAGGCCATTTGACTCATTGAGTCTACTCTGCTGTTCAATCTTGGCTGATATATCTTTCCCTCTCAACCCTGTGCTCCTGCCTTTTCCCAATAAACCTTAACACCCTTACTAATCAAGAATCTGTCAATCTCCACCATAAAAATACCCAATCGCTTAGCCTCTACAGCCGTCTGTGACAATGAATTCCACAGATTCACCACCCTCTATCCAAAGAAATTCCTCCTCCTCTCCTTCCCAAAGGTACGTCCTTTTAGTCTGAGGTTATGCCCTCTTATCCTAGACTCTCCCACTAGTGGAAACATGCTCTCCACATCCACTCTATCCAGGCCTTTCACTATTAGGTAAATTTAAATGAGGTCTTTCAACCTTCTATCCATGCTAATAAGTTCATTTTAATACTCTGGGCACTCATCTTCATTAGCAGCCTCATGTGCAGCATCTTAATATCAAATCCAGAATTGCCTTTTCCCAAGTAGGCTTGACTACAAGCTGCTCTAAGAACGTTGACTGAATTTCATTCCTTGCCAGCAGAACCACCCCACCCCCTCTGCTCATCTGTTTTCCTTTCTCTGCTCTTGGAATTGATAGAACTGATATTCAATAAATGAAGACATTTTGCAGTGGCCTGGGAAACGTATAATGAAGTATTAGAAAGTACAGAGAATAAAACCCTTCCTATTCACCCACACAGTGCTACTGCAAATTGGAACTAGGAGGCTTAAGTGGGTACAGTTTTCCCATTGTTCCTATTTTCAGGAATCATTCCACTTCCACTATTTTGAGCTGGTTCTCCCCATTATCCGTGGTGGAGGAGATGAGTAATGGGGTATTTGAATATCCATGTGCAATTAATTCACACTTCTCTTTGTGCATAGAAAATTAAAGGTGATCTTACTGAGATTCGAAGAGTTGTAGTGTGCCCCAACTGTCATAGAGCTGTCGGCACAAGGCATTAAGGAAGTAATGAAAATAAGCCAAACCACCAACGTGTGGTAGGAAACTTTCATTGCCCATCCCTGCCTCATTGCCCGATCATAATGTGGAGAAACAACTGATGAATCTACCCAAGTGTTGCTGTTCAAACTGTACAATTAGATCTATGCTTTGATCTTTGCTTCGATCCGTATGTGTGACTTAGTGTTCTTCAGCTTTTGCGAAGCAGATTTGATCAGTATCCTGGTGGTTTTCTCTGTCTGTGGCCTCCTGTAACTAGATGCAGATCCTCTTTGTGCCTTCATGGATCCAGTAGTTTGCTCTGTCCTTGTGTGTTCTTCCAGTGAGTTTTGTGGATTTGTTTTCTGCACTCAACCCTGCAGTAGATTCAGTGGTGTGATCTAGTAGATCCTGCGGCATACTTTGTCTGAATGATCCACTCCCACTGTACCTATTACTGAGTGCACTAGTCACGCCTGGTGTTTGTTTCTCACTTCACTGGAAAGGACATTCACTGAGGACATTTTGCTGAGCAAAAATAAAGACTGGGCTCTGTTCTTTCAGAAACCCTACAGTGAAGAGGAGCTCAACTCCAAACTGACTCGGAGGGTACAGAAGGCAGCCCGGAGACAAGCCAAGCAGGAAGAGCTGAAGAGGTTACACAGAGCACAGGTTGGCAACTGGGGGCTTGGTCCCATCAGTCTGTAGAGAGACAATCTATCTTGTCTCTCTATTTCAGGAAACCAGCTATCGATTGGCATTTATTACATGCAAAATACCCCACATGCGCCTAAAATACAAACTTTACAAACAGGATTTATGGTAGACAGTCCTAAGTGATGATGGGTATTTAGTACACTTCCCTCATAGTGCAATAGGCACAGTCATAATCTGCCAAATGATGGCGTTACAATGTGTGGTACAAATGCGGTTCTCTGCTACACATCCCAAAGGGAACAATCAACACTAAAATAAGGAGCTGAGGCGCCCTCAAGCCTGCCCCACAGGTCAATATGATCATGGCTGATCGGCCCTGGTCACAGCTTCTCTGCTGTGTCAATCCCCATAACCTTTGATTCATCGATAGTTCAAATATTTATCTTTCTCCGCCTGTAATATTTTTAGTGATCTGGCCACCACCTCTCTCATGAGCAGATTCACTACCCTCTGACATGTTTCCACGCACCTTAGTTTTATTTTGTAACTATGTCCCCTTGTTCGTGACTAGACCCAAGTGAAAACATTTCAACATCTAACCTATCAAACCTCCTTGTGATCTTATATGAATGAAAAAGACCCTCATTCTTCTAAACTTCAAGTAATACAGACCCAAACTATCCAATATCTCTTGATAGGACAATCCCCTCACCCCAAGAATTAGCTTGGTGAATCGCCTTTGAACTGTTGAGAATGCAACTATTTTACTTTAAGTAAGGGAACTAAAATTGCACAATATTCCAGGTGTGACCTCACAAATACCCTGTGCAACTGTAAAAGCCCCCGACCAGACCCAAAATGTCACCTATCCATGTCCTCCAGAAATGCTACCTAACCCGCTGAGTAACTCCAGCAATTTGTGTTCTATGCAAGGCCCCCCCCCCCTCCCATTCTTTAAGGCCAAAATTATGTTTGCCTTCTTATCTGCTTATTGGACATTGCTAACATTTTGTGATCCGTGCACCAGAACAGCTAGATTCCTCTGAAGTTAACTTATTTGAAGTTTCTCTCCATTTTGATTATAATCTGTATGACCTTCCACTTCCACATGTTAAACTCCATTTGCCAGCTTTTTTCTCCAAACACTCAGTCTTTACAATGTTGCAGAATTTCAATGTCCTCACCACAACAGGCCCTTCCACATTTTCGTATCAACGACAAACTTGGAAATCTTACACAGAGTCATAGAATGACACAGTGTAGAAATAGGTCCTTCGGCCCAACTTGTCCACACCGGCCAACATGTCCCAGATACACTAGTCCCACCTGCCGGCGTTTGGTCCATATCCCTCCAAACCTGCCCTATCCATGTACCTGTCTAACTGTTTCTTAAATGTTGGCATAGTCCCTGCCTCAACTACCTCTTCTGGCAGCTTGTTCCAACACCAACACCCTTTGTGTAAAATAGTTATCCCTCAGATTCCTATGAAATTCCCAGTCCACATCCGCGGGGCCCGTCGGGAACTCTGCACTGTGGGTTAGCAATTTCCACAGCACACTGCCTGAGAGGGTTGATTCATCAGAACATAAGAAACAGGAAAATTTGGCCTCTCGAGCCTGCTGCGTCATTTATCGGGATCATGGTTGATTTTCTCCCACTGCCATTTTCCTGTACTCTTGCCATTTCACTTTATTCCCTTTGTATCCAGAGCTCTGCCTGTCTCTATTCTAAATCAATTCAATGACCAAGAATAATGGGATTTAATGATGACTGTGAGAGGGGTAATAGGATTTAATATTCACTGTGTGAGGGATAATTAATTCTCATGTTCGCCATGGGGATCTATTGATCACCTCCAGAGAGGGTAACAGGTTCTATGGTTCCATGTCAGATGGGGTAACAGATTGGCTGTGTCTGCCTTCAGACACATTGTTCTTACACACAGCTCTCTTCTCTCATGTGGGGTGAAGTTTCCACTGCACCACCATGTCAACTGACCTGAGTAAACTCCTGCTCTTACAGATCATTCAGCGGCAGCTGGAGCAGGTGGAGGAGAAGCAGCGACAGCTGGAGGAGCGGGGAGTGGCCGTGGAGAAGGCTCTCCGGGGAGAAGCAGGTAACTCCACCCTGTTTCCATCATGGCCTGTGCTGCTAGAGCACAGGGCAGTCCAGCGGCAATTTCCCATGGAGGCCCAGCAAAGCTTGCGTCTGAGGGTGGGTTGCTGAGAAGGTCGGCATCTTGTCCTCGGCCACTGGCTGAATACCTGCCCCCCCCCCCCCCAGCTGTTCACTTGTCTCCAGTCAGAGTCGGTCGCGGGTTCCCTGGAGTCACTTGTTCCATCCACGGCGAATAAGGGTGGCATGGGCAAAGGGAGTTCCCATGAGCAAGGAGTGGTAGCTCCAATCTCTCCCTTTGTTGAGATAAAATGCTGTAGGCCGGTGCCTCGTATCAACTGTCCTTCCTCTCTACATCCACGAGTATTCCAACTTTGATATTCCTGGGATCACTCACTCTGGGATTAATCAGTCTTTCCCAGATCACTCTCTCTGGGATTAATCTCAGTCCGGATGAGGATCACTCCATTATTTCCAAATTTAGTAACAGTCCTACTTTCAGAGTCATTTACAGATGTGCCTTGGTTCACTTGCACACAGCGGGGAGTCATTTACTAATCTTCCCACTGCCAGCTACATGAGTGAATGACAGAACCCGTGACCAGGGTGACCTCTTCACTCTACAGGTAACATGTGAGTCTTTCGGAGTCATTCTCACCATCTGGGGAAGGGTGGGGATGTTGGGTGAATGGTCATCCTCTGGGTCAGTCATCTACTCTGGGTCAGTCACAGACCTTTGCATTTCCTCCAGAAGTCGATCGTTGTCCTTCTGGGATCATCGTGACTCATTCCATATGGGGGGGCTTAATCATTTCTTGATCCCGGCTCCCCTTCACTCCCCCAGAGAGAATCACAGAACCACAGAATGTAGCCCATTCCAGTCCAGGTTCCCCTCACGCACCATCCTATCACCATCCCTTCATCAATGTTGGATCTAAATCCTGGAACAGCAGCACGGAGGAAGCAGCCTCAACAGAGGCACAGCAGTGGTTCTACTGCGCTCACAGTTGGGGATGGGGACTGAATGCTGTTCTTGCCAGCTGAGTCCACAACTCTAATCGTCAGTGCTCCAAACGTGGGCAGCGGAGTGCTGAGTTCCAACGCCTTTGACCCATCCCTTGGGATCCGGTCCACCTGGGATTCTGCTGACTCCAGCTGCTCGGAGATCTTCACCAGCCGTGCTTCAGATCTCCTAAACATTGCAGAACCTCTCAAACCTGCTGCTGACAGTAGCCTTGATCCCAGCACACTGGTTTCCTGACCAACTGTTGTCCAATACCCTCAACCAGAGCAATATGGGTTTTCCTGTACAAGTGAGCAATATTTAACTTTTGTGGGGAGTTTTTTTTTTTCCTTGCTTTTTTAAAAAATTCCTTTTCTCAAAGAAGCTTTGTTTTCCTGACCATCAGGTGAGCTGTACTCCACTGAGCTGTACTCTACCAACTGTCAGACAACTTACTGCATCTGCCTGACCTCTCCTAACACTAACTGCATCTATTGTACTGATACCAGAGGAGGTTACACCTCCTCGATGGTGCTGGAATAAGCCAAGCTGGGACTCATTGACAGCCCTGAATATATGCTAGATGTTAAAGGGCATTTCCACACCCACTCCTATCTATCACTGTCAGTTCTCTTGTAACGAGCCAACTCTCTGCCTTAACCTGAGCAGTGGGCATTGGCAAAGATCCTATAGCAAGATAGATCACTCCTGCTAAATGCAATGGGCTGACATGTAGTACGCAACGGAACGGACGTGGACCTTTTTTTCATCCATTTCCGTAACCCAAACCGACCCGACTCGCAGTGTAATCAACGTTGCGGGGGAACAGTTTGTGTTAATAAATTAAAATTCTGAAAATGAGGAGATCTTTACCAAATAACTTTTATTTTTACGAGGATGTTTCCGTAACCGGCTTCTGTCTCCCCACTAGTTATCTTTGCTCCACTATGGGATCTTTGGTGCGGAGACGGAAGCCGGTTCCGGAAATGGGGCCTAAAGTTACCCATGAATCTGCCCATGACCGTACTACGTCTTTTTCGTTGAGTGATCTATCTTGCTTGCTATAGGATCTTTGGGCATTGGGTGTCTGAGGATCAGTAGGTTTCTGGGTGGGCCTGTCCAACTTTGACAAACTGTCATTGACTGTCTCCATTGCTGCACAATTTCCGTCTAATGAAGCTGCTCAAGGGGCTAGCCGTTTCTCCATCAGAAGCAAGTGAGTGAACGGGTACTCAGTGAGCACCTGCACCCGAGGGGCTTATCTGTCAACAAAACCACCATTGAACGTGAGCCTGCACATGAGGCACCTGCACCAGAGTTGCAGTCCCATCAGAAGCGACGGAGCACCTGGTCTGCATGGCAACACCTTGCAGGGCTAGACTGCAACGTGCTACCTCATTCCCAGTGCAAGGTTCTGACCGAGAGTTTGGGTTGTGTTCACCTCTTGAGCAGCACATGTGTGTGCATGATTTGTACTGCGTGTTGCCTGGCATTGTACAGTAACTCTTTCTAATCTTATTATAGACTATTGGGGAGAGTCTAGTTACAGTGAAATCCTCGACTTGCATCTGGGTGGTACGTATGGCTGTCGCTCTGCTTCATCATTCTTGCTAACCTTCACCTTTCTCTCTAATGCCTTCCTCTTCACTTGTATCCTTGACTGCACCCTCTTTTTAGTTTAGTGAGGTTAGAGTACCTGCCTCCCTGCCCCAGATCTTGCACAGTCTCATGTATGTATAGTGGTGACCATTCTCGGCTGAAGAGATGGGGGGTGGGAGGGGGGGGGGATGTCAAATTGAAAGTAGTGTTTGGACAAGTGATCAAGCAGCAAGTTGCAAGAACGGCTTTGCTTCTAATTGAGTTACATGCTGACTAATTATAGGGCTAGCCAAATGTTGTTTCTTGGCTTTGGAAGTGGATGGGTTTGGGGACAGATGAATGGGGAACCGGATGGTTGGTTGGGTTAGAGGGTGAAGGGCGGCAGGGTGACAGATGTGGGTGGTTAGGGGTGATTAATGAGAGCGGGGGGGAGTGATGGATGGTAAATTGGCAAGATGTACAGTGCCCACCATAATGTTTGGGACAAAGAGCCATCATTTATTTATTTGCCTCTGTACTCCACAATTTGAGATTTGTAATAGAAAAAAATCACATGTGGTTAAAGTGCACATTGTTAGATTTTATTAAAGGCCATTTTTATACATTTTGGTTTCACCATGTAGAAATTACAGCTGTGTTTATACATAGTCCCCCCCATTTCAGGGCACCATAATACAATGATGATACAACTGCTGATGGTAGTAGCATAATGAATTCTGAAGTGTATAGACTCATCCTATCTGCTCAACTTTAAACAAATGCCTCAAAACTCATTGGCCGGCGGTTCATTCTACAGCAAGACAATGATCCCAAACATACTGCTAAAGCAACAAAGGAGTATTTCAAAACTAAAAATTGGTCAATTCTTAGGGCCAAGTCAATCACCCGATCTGAACCCAATTGAGCATGCCTTTTATATGCTAAAGAGAAAACTGAAGGGGACTACCCCCCAAAACTAGCATAAGCTAAAGATGGCTGCAATACAGACCAGGCAGAGCATCACCAGAGAAGACACCCAGCAACTGGTGATGTCCATGAATCGCAGACTTCAAGCAGTCATTGCATGCAAAGGATATGCAACAAAACATTAAACAAGACTACTTTCATTTACATGACATTGCTGTGTCCCAAACATTATGGTGTCCTGAAATGAGGGGACTATGTATAAACACTGCTGTAATTTCTACATGGTGAAACCAAAATGTTTAAAAATGGCCTTTATTAAAATCTGACAATGTGCACTTTAACCACATATGATTTTTTTCTATTACAAATCTTAAATTGTGGAGTTCAGAGGCAAATAAATAAATAATGGGTCTTTGTCCCAAACATTATGGAGGGCACTGTACGGCAAGATGCAGTGAAGACTAAATGTAATGAGGAAATAATGAGCGAATAGGCCAGAGTCCAGTCCCACAGGAAATGACTCCCACAAGAGTTCCACTTCTGCAGAACATGATATTCAGGTTCTAGTTGGGCGGGGGAATTTGATGCATCAATGGGAAGAGGCACTTTTACGGAATTAACTGACAGAATTTTTTTTACTGAATTAACAAACAAAAATAAGGTTGGGGGCTTCAACCTCTGCAGTGCAGGTGGGAGCTCCAGGATTCTACCCATGTCCCTGGGGGACGGGGACCGAGGAGGTGGGGTCCTAGCTGATCCAAGAGAGTTATGAATCTGTTGAATTCTCTGCCTCAGAAGGCAATAGAGGTCAATTCTCTGGATGCTTTCAAGAGAGAGTTAGATAGAGCTCTTAAAGATAGCAGAGTCAGAGGATATGGCGTGAAGGCAGGAACGGGGTACTGATTGTGGATGATCAGCCATGATCATGGCGGTGCTGGCTCGAAGAGCCGAATGGCCTACTTCTGAACCTTTTATCTATTGTCAATAGAGAGAAATAGGAATAATGTTTTTTAATCGAGCATGCCTAATTTTAACGGGTTGGAAAGTGATAGCAACTCAAACATAACTCACTCGGAGCTACTCATCAAAGGGGTTCAGGGATTTAGCATTTTTTAAGTCGATAATTCAACAGAACTAAATGATATGCAGCTCAGACTAGTAAAAAAAAACAAAAGGGGGAGATGGTAGAGGCTCTGGATACAAATGTTTGATATACTAGGAACGGAAGCAGAAAACAATTGCAAGGATATTGCCAGGGTGATTAAGGTACCAAGATTATTTTTCTCATTTGAAGAGTTTTTTTTTAAATGTAGTGTGGAACTAGGCCCTGAATCCATGCCGACAATTGTTCACTGGTTCTATATTATCCCTCTTCCGCATCCTACACACTAAGGGCAATTTGCAGAATCCAAATAACCTACAAACCTGCATGTCTTTGGATTGTAAGAAGAAACGCAGAGGAAATGTAAGAGGGAGAACGTGCAAACTCCAAACAGACAGCACCCGAGGTCAGGATCGAACCCAGATCTCTGGCACTGTGAGCCAACTGCTCTACCACTATGCCAGACTTGAAGGACTAAGTTGTAGGGAGAGATTGGGCAGGCTAGGACTTCATTCCACCCAAGGGTGTGTTTGACAAAGCTTTCAATGTAACCCTACTGGTCAAAATAATCATAGACCATGGGATCCAAGGGTGAGAGGCAAACTAGATCCAGAACCAACTCAGTGTCAGGAAGCAAACAATAATGGTTGATGAGTGTTTGAGACAAGAGGCAGTTAGCAGTGGGGGTTTCTCAGTACTTAGTACTTGATCCCTTGATCTTTCCCATTGCATAATCAATGATTTAGACTTAAATGTAGAGAGCATGACAACAAATAGCAGGATATTGGTGTGGAGAAACAAATAAATCTTGACAAGTATGTGCACAAGTACTTAATGGTGGCAGGACAGATCAATAAGGTGATACAAAAGATATACAGGATGCTTTGTTCTATTTACTGAAGCACTGAATGAAAGATAGGAATACCGAGAGGGAAGACTCCTGTGCCCTAAATGTATGAGGAGTCTGCAAATGTAGACAGACATAACGAGTGTGATGGAGAGACAGTTATTGATGGGAGAGGCAGGAATCGAGGTGTGATGGGGAGAGGCAGAGGTTGATGGGGAGACAGGAGTGAATGAAGGAGATGGCGGATGTGATGGAGGAGACTGGGCTGCATGGGGCAGTGGGGGTTCTGATTTGGGGGAACCAAGGATGGGAGAGGAAGTGATGGTGGAGGCAGGGGGAAGATGGGAGAGGTGGAAGTTGATGTATGTAATGGTGAAGGGGCACACTGTGCAGTTATTTTTACCTGACCTTTCTGTTTCATCACAGGAGCCTGAATATTTAGACTTTGGAGCACTAATATTAAGATTAGTGAGTGAACTGTAGGTTTCACACTCACTTCTATTGTTAGCTATCACTGTGTACATCTCTGCATGAATTTAACCATGGCTTGGTCTCCTGCTCCCCATCATTGGCTGCGGAAACTTGCACACGTGTGGATATTGGCAACCAGCTACAGCTGTCCTCAGCTGTGATAGTCCCCACCGTTCAATAGCTAAACCGCGCCCGTTCTTTAAGCTTGATGCATTACCGAAAGTTAATGATGCGCAGTTAGAGTTGGCATCTACAATTCAAAGGAATGAAAGCAGAATGTGTCAGTGATGGCCAGCGCGATGTGAAGATGGCAGCTTGCTGATTGCCCCACTCTCTGTGAACCAGGTTAGCTGGCAAGTTGATGATACCACACTGCTAGAGGAGGCCATTCCTGTTAATGGGCTGACATGCTTAGAGGGCACAGTCACTGATAAAAAATCTAGCTGCTTGTTTGCTCTTGGTTTTAAATGTAGATTGCATGCTCTTTATGTAATTCCAATGGTTTCTTCACTAACAATTAACTGTTTGCTCTCCTCTTCCATCACCTACCAGTCTCCCTTTGACTTCCGGTTTGTAGCAACACTTGTTGAGCAGACTGTCCTAATGACGTTGGTTCGGTTTAAGCATGGGCACATTAAGGATGTTCTCTTGATGGATGCATGATTGTGGAATTTGGTTTTCTAACTCCGCATCATACCAGGTTTTACAGAGGTCAAGCAGTCTGCTGCCAAAATGGCTTAGCTAGAGCACAAACGCCAACCAGGGAAACTACTATTACAATCCAGCTGTTGTGCCACAGAATAACACTGGGAGGGCAGTGAGCGAAAGAGGCAAAGCACTCCACATCTGGGCTCCACACGGGCAGTCCTACCAGCAACATATCTCTCCCACATCCATTATAATTCACGTTCCTCTCCTCATCCATCCTCTTCTAATCTCTCTCCCACACTACGTGTGACTTTCTGCCTCATTTCACCCCCTGCTCAAAAAGTGCTCACATTTCTTCCTCGGCCTTTTGTGTACTCATGCCTTTTCTCTTCCAAGCTGCGCTTCCCGATTCCCTCCCCCTTTGTGCTTCTGCCCCACTCTCCATCTTTGCTCTGGTTTACATCCCGGCTCTGCCTCTCTCCCTCCTTCTGCCCCACTCTCCATTCAGTGAGAAGATTTGCTTGAGATTTTGAAAGTTGGAGGGCTGCTTGTTATGGAGGGGTACCGTGGTCTTTGATTGTGTAACCCTGGATTGCATGAGTGAGATATGCCATTAGTTCCTTGATTGCTACAGACAGTTGCACTGTCTCATCCTGTTCTTGTTTTCCTTCATTTCTTTCTGTTTGTTTCCTGCCCCCTCATTATTAGATTCTTTCCTTTGCCCTCTTCTTCTCTCCCTCTCACATTCTGCTCCTCTGCTTTGCTTTTCTTTTACTTCTCTTGTTGAAGTTGAGGCCCTTGTTGGAGCTCCGCGGCGAAGACCTCTTTCCTTCTGCCACTGCTGTACCCACGACAGAGGTAATGTAAACCAAGCCCTCAGAGGGTCACCTTAACCACACTGGGGTTCTCAAACCCTGAGGCTCAGTACAGTTCCCTTGGACACCTGGTCAAGTGTAAATTGTGATCAAATACCGCACCCGCTGCAGGACCAGCTTCAGGGAGCCAGAGGTAAGAACGGCCAGAGAGCTGGAGCCGTCAAGAAGTTGAGGAAACCGATGGCTTCAAATTAGTGGGGCAGAGATAGAAGTGAATGGTACAGTCCCCCTGACGGATGGGTTAGGCTCATGGGACATTAAAGTGGTAGATGGTTTAGCCATGCCCCATTTGGCAACGTGCAAGATGGCGGTCAGTAGGGATAGCGTGAGTGTGTAGTGCCATGTCCCATCCCGACAACACATGCTGTTGTCAGCCTGCTCTGTCCCCCTCCTGTAGACCTCAAGCCTGAGAATCCCCGACTGACAGGACCTCAGAGTGAGCATCAAAGTTCGAAGCAAAGCCCCGTTAGATTAAGGCAGATGAATGGATTCAAATGCTCTCTTAGCTTTGGGGTTATCCTCTGCTAACAAGATAGAGCTCTCCACCCTTCACCACCTCGGCCTTGGCCCCCATCTGACCACTCAACCCCATCCCTTGATCACAGGCTCCAATCACCAACCACCAAACCCTGCACTTGGCTCCACTCCTTGATCCACTCCTTGATCCTGCTACTCCCCCCCACCCTTCTACCTCAATCTACCTTGCCACTCAACCACAGCATGCAGGCACACAGTTGGTCTGTCCCTTCAGTCACACCATCTCCCGTTCTCTGTGTGTTATCCTCCCTCCCCAGTTTCCTGGCCTTTTCTCCCCATTTCCTATTTCCCCATCATTTGCTTTTTCTTCCCATGGCCTTTCTCCTCATCTCCCAATTCCCCTAATCAATTTTCCTCAGTGAATGGAAGGTTTCTTACTTGTCACACGTTTTCACTCTCTCTCTCTCCATATTCTCCCCATCTCCCACTTGCCCATTTCCCAAACAGTTCCCCATAACTGTACAGTACATAATAGCGCCATTGATACACATATCCAGAGTAGCGAAGATCCTCCTTTCTGACACACGTAATTTAATGGTTAACTACCTGAGGACTCATGGATCCATCACCATATCCTGTAATAACAAATCTTTGAATTGGAAGATCAGCCTAATCTCTGCAGGATGAAAACTCAGTCAGCATTCTCCTCTGAAAGTAGTGGCTGAAGAATAGATTCGGATCATCCCCAAAGGCCACTCCGTGCCGTCCTGGGTCAGAAAAAGACCGAGGGCTCTGGAGAGTGAGTGAGGCAGTGTGACATTAGTTTTAATTGTGCCAGTATGGAGCCAGCTTTGGCACCATGGATCTAAAGGCAGAGATACTCAACCACTACCCGCACTGAGGTGAGAAGCTGGGCAATAAATGAGAAAGAATTGAGACGGAGTAGTTTCCTGAACCACCCCCCCAAGGATCTCACTTCACTGTGAGTGCACACTGGGGCTGGGAAGGAATGAGAGTCTTGCCGGTGCAGAAAATTGGCTTGTGGCGTAGACCAGAGCGTAATAGCTGTTCCTTGGGACTTTACTCTGCCTCTCTGCCTGCTTGCAGTGACTCACTCCATTCCACCCGCAGTAATCTCCACCTGGACTGACTTCTCATCTCAACGACTGGGCTTTATTTTCCCGTACCCTGCTTTTCTGTTCTGCAAGCACCCGTTTTGTTGAATGGCCTGAAATTTTTCCTTGGCTGAGAAACTTTCCATTCACTGAGGCACAGTACCTCCAAACCTTGGTCAGCTGACAGTGGAGACATCTGAGTTTTACCTGTAAAATGTGAAGTCTGGAGTCAGGTGCAATCCATAATGGTGAACAAGATTCAACCTGGGGCAGGGACTGAGAAAGCAAGAGGACTAGGGATTGCAGTCAGTGGTTCTACGCACTAAGTACATAGGTTGCCAAAATACAAAGATGTAGGCGTGATTTACCCCCTAGAGTAATTCCCACTGCACGTTAGATGATACAAGTACGCTATAGAAAGGTAGATTCAGGGAACTGCAGATGCTGAAATCTTGCTTAGAACACACAGGAAGGAACTCAACAGGTCAAGCAGCATCTCTGGAGAACATGGATAGGCGACATTTTGGGACACGTCAGTAGAAGGGTTCTGATCCTAAACGTCATCTGTCCATGTCCTCCAGAGATGTTGCCTGACCCGCTGAGTTACTCCAACACTTTGTGTTCTACTCTGTTGAAAGATGGTTTAGATCTATGACCTTTGAGGCCATTAAATCTAATTAGCATGAATTAAGCAAGTGTTCACATACAGCATGTAATTGTTACACATTGGACAAGTACTGTAGGTTGCCAAGGCTACCCTGTTTATCATGCACATTCAGAAGTAGCATCATTCTCCGATGCTCTCAGGTTGGTTGTGTGTTGCCCATTCAGTTCAAACGGGTTAGATGCGACTTTTGTTCATTGTTCATGGATTAGCAATAAACACGTGCCATCAGTTGGCATCGCACGGAAAAACGATTCCTTTACTCCCATCAATCCCACCATGGGCCCCTCCTCCCCCCCCCCCCCATTCACTTATCGTCCTTCTACCCATTCATTTGGACTTCACTCCTCCCACTTTCCCATCACAGAACTCTCTACAAGGACAAGAGCAGTGACAATTTTATTCCTATCATACGTTGGTGAAGGAGAATGTTACTAACCTTGCCACACGTCTTGATATTACCAACCAATTGTTAGAGGACATCATAGGTTAAGTCTCACAAATATTAGTCATCCTTTTTTAAACAAATTAACATTACAACTTCCTAGTGTTATAAACCAATAAAATACCTTCCATAGAAGTGACCTATTACAAACCTGTCATTGTATTAATTTAACATTACAGAACTTATGTGTAATAAACTGCTACTACCGACCAACCATTATGTTAAGCTATCATTACAAAGCAACCAGTGTTTCAATCTAGTATGACAAGCTTGCCATTGTAACACGCTGATACTGTAGAGTTTCCACCCAACAAATTGGCACTGCAGATCAACCAATATAGTTTAACCTCACAGTTTAATCGACCAATATTACAGGCCTTCCATTTTTACAAACTGACAATACAGACCCCTTATTATAATATACCAATATAACAGAGCAATCATTATATGAAACTAATGAAACTAACTAAGATCACATTCCAGTTAAAACAACATTGCGATCTTTCCATTGTAACGAACTGACATGGCAGACACACCATTATAAGGAACCAATATCACAGACTAACCACTCTTAAACCAAAATCAAACTTTAGATTTAAAGGAATTGAAATTGAGAACCTCTCATTATGGAGGCCAATGTCACAACTGTAGTAAATCAACATTCCAGGCTTTCCTTTGTACAAAATGACACTACAGCTATCCTATTGCAATAGAATTGTAATAAGACTTCACCTGGTAACCTATTAACCTTACAATTTGTGAGATATGAGTTGTTTACTACAGTTCACCAACTCGGCAAGTCTTTGAAGCCTGAGGCTTTATGCCAAAAGTAGGCTATGTCACAGCTCCCTACTCCGAAACAATACACAGGGTAAAGCACAGCAATGCCTAATGCATGGTGGAAGGAATAATAAGTAAGTGGGGTATGAAAGAATGTTCAACGTTGAATCTCTAATCTACATCCAAGAACCATTATTTGCATTGTTTCATATCCATATTCAGGCTAGAGGACACACAGACTGGGCTCAGGAAAGGGATTGTGTAGAATGGTGGGCACTACTGAGGTTCCATGAATGTCATCAGAATGAAAGTGGGTGCATATGCAGTGCATGTGATAATGTGTCTTAATGTGTACGGTCTTTAAGATTGTGTGAATGGATGCACACTTGAGTTTAAAATTGCATGGGATGTCTCAGAATATGATGATTGTGTAACAGAAAACTTTTACATACGAGTAATATGTGCATGGTACAAAATGCCTGAAAATGTCATCATATACACTATGAAGAGTAGCATACCTGACTATTTTGTAGTTTATGTAATCAATTGCGGATAGCCAGCCAGGTGAGTTGCAGGCTGCAACATTACCTAAAGATTTTGCGATTTATATATTAAATAAAAGATGATTGGGAGCGAGTTGTAGGCTCTATCAATAAATATTGGGAGGTTTACAGGTAGAATATCAGATACTTGGAAATAAGTTCAATGCCAGTCTAATTGAGAGATTCTCAGTGTTCTGGTGCGGAATGTTTACATCTAAGTGGTTACTGATTAGAATGTATTCAGTGGGTTTTGAAGGTTTATATTAGAAAACAATG
Source organism: Amblyraja radiata (assembly GCF_010909765.2). Taxonomy (NCBI): domain Eukaryota; kingdom Metazoa; phylum Chordata; class Chondrichthyes; order Rajiformes; family Rajidae; genus Amblyraja; species Amblyraja radiata. The sequence goes on from NC_045974.1 coordinate 17,955,034, forward strand.
GAGTGAGTTATAGGCTGGAAACTAATCTATAGATATTGGGTGTAGACAAAATTGCTGGAGAAACTCAGTGGGTGAGGCAGCATCTATGGAGCGAAGGAAATAGGCGACGTTTCGGGTCGAGACCCTTCTTCAGACTATAGATATTGGGAGTTTATTTATAGAATAGCAATTACCTAGAAGCAAGTTATAGGCTGAAATATGAACAATAATGATGGGGATGTACAGCATATGTAGAATGGCAGATGTTGAAAGTAAGTTACTGACTGGAATTGAGAGATCTTTGGAGTTTACTTATGGAATAGTAGATGCCTGAAGGTTGAGTTTGAGTACAGAATCCAAGCAATAATGATTGGATAGTTCGAAATTATTTACTGCCCTGGGTCCAAATAAGAGTTTAATTATAAAATCTAATCAGTAGATGTTGAGAATCAAATGGGGAATCTAAGGAAAAATCTATAATCTTACTGAGAACTGAAGGATTTGTAAACAGAATCAGTAATAACGGAAGGAATTTGAGTTTAGATGACAAATATTTGTTGTTTATATCTTGATTAACATCGAGCTGGGAATTGGTTTTATTGTATAAATAGACTAAAAAGCTATTCAATAGGTTTGGGGTAGTTGAAGTCAATTATGTGCAGATTCTAACTGGATTTTTGGAGCATTAGAAGCAAAGTAATATGTGGAAATATTCAAATTTTTAATACGTGGAAAAAAATATTTGAAATACTCTGCAGATCATGCACTATCTGTGAACCGAGAAATAGAGTCAATGTTTCAGACCAATGGCTTTTCTTGGAACTGGGAAAGGTTAGAAACAGAATGCAGAGTGAGGGGGTGTCGGATAGATTGGAGACCGGGAGAGTCTAAATAACGCAAGCGTTGGTGGTGCCTGTTGAGAGAGGTTGGTGACGGTGTGCCTGGACGAGGCGCAAGTAAGAGGTGAAGAAAGAAATTTGAAATACCAGAAGAGATGAGCGGAATAAAAGAATGACTACAGTAAATGTGAGATACAAGAATGGAACGTGTAGGAAGGGACTGCAGATGCTCGTTTAAACCGAAGATAGTCACAAAAAGCTGGAGTAACTCAGCGGGTCAGGCAGCATCTCTGGAGAAAAGGAATAGGTGACGTTTCGGGTCGAGATTCTTCTTCAGAATGGAATGCCTGAAACTGTTGGCTTTGTTGTTGAGCTGAGGACTGTATTGAGCCCAGACAGAAGATGAGGTGCTGCTCCTCGAGCTAATAGCGGCCAGCAGCAGAGGGGTCAGGGTGAGGTTACATAGAATATCAGACACCTTAACAAGACTTAATCTAATCAAATTTCTGTGCTCGGAGGTCTGTGACCAGTGATGTAACCCAGGAATCAGTGCGAGGAACCGTACAGTTTGTTGTACGTGGTAATGATCTCGATGTGAACCAGGATGGAGAGGGTTAGAAAGTTCACAGATGACAAGGAAATCATTGGTGTTGTTGATAGTCTTCTGCTCCAGTACTATATTGGTGAACTGGTAAAATGCATTGGCAGATAGAATTTGTTGCGAAAAATGTGATAGGATGCATTTTGGGAGGACTAAAACGCCAGAATAAGCATGATGAATGGCAAGCCCCTAGGGAACAGAGTGACTTTGGTGTCCAAGGACCCCTGAAGCCCCCCAAGTTGGTAAGGTGGGTAAAAAGGCAAACGGGATGTTTGCCTCCATTCACTGGGGCACATAATATAAGATCAGGGAACTTAATATAGCAATGGAAAGGCCACACCTGAAGTACTATGTGCAGTTCTGGTCACCACACTGTATGAAGGGTATCATTGCACTGGAAAGAGTGTAGAGGAGATTCTCCAGGATGTTGCCCGCCCGACATGGAGCGTTCCAGTTATGAGGAGAGGTTGGGTTTGTTTTCCTTTGAGCAGACATGGCCGAGGGCCATTAAGGTAAACCAAATCCTGAGGGCAAAGACAGGGTAAACGATGAAAGACTTATTTTTAGCAGGGGCGTCTGTAATCAAAGAGCATGGGTTTGAGACAAAGATTAGGAGATGTGAGGAGGTAATTTTTCACACAGGGTACACTCACAACTTTTAATATACATTTAAATAAACTCTTAACATGCTATGACATTGAAGATTACGGGTCGAGTACTGGAAAATGGGATTAGCACAGAAATGTAGTTCATGGCCAGGTGCGTGCAGTGGGCGAATGGGCCTGGTTCTGTGTTGTATGGCTATGACAAGATGTTGAAAGTTCACATATAGAATGCCTTGAAGTAATCTTGAAGTGATTTTGGAAATAAATGTGTTGAAGGCAGCTGTCTTGGAGCAAAATTCGAGGCTGAAATTATAAGATTTGACCAGTTTATACGAGGGGCAGTGCATGTTACCAGCTAGTATTTTACTGAGAAACTTGAATTCATACTAAAGTGCCATTTTCATTGGAACCTCCTATTAAACGTACACGGTTAATGAAATGCTTATCTCCATCCTTCCACTTACAACCACCCCACACACTACAATGGGTAGGCATCCCTGAAACTCTGATCCCTGTTTCATCCTGCAATCCCTTCTCACCCACACCCAAAGCCAATGATTCCATGTACCCCACTCCAGTCTATGTCTTGGCCTCCAGTCCCTCCCCCACCAGTGCAACCTTACGCCTGTGTCCTGTCATCTACCTTCTGGTTACAACTGGAATTTAATGTGGAGGGACAGCAGTATTTCTAGGCAGATATTGGAGTGAGTGACAACCCAGAGGTAAAAAAAAAAGATTTGGATGGTTTAAAATAAATGAACAGATTGTCCAGGTCAATTCTGGGCATGAGCCACATCTTTTTCTTTTAAAGTTTGCACATAGAATGAGGGAGTTGGGAGTGAGTTACTGGTTAGCATCTAATCAAGACATTCAGATGATCTATGTTCAGGATAATATCTAACTGGAAGTGAGTTCTAGGCTGGGATATAGTTGAGGAATTTGGACATTTTATACATTTTTATATAAGAAAATGCAGATGCTGGAATCTTGTGCAAAACATAAAGTACTGGAGTCAGTGGGTCAGACAGCATCTGTGTAGAGAATGGATAGGTGATGTTTCAGGTCAGGACTGAATGTCAGAATCAGGCTGATTTTTATGTTAGTTTAAAGTTAATTGCCGAATAGTCTGCAACCTGTTTGATGACCCCTACGGACTGATGACCTAGGACGAGGTTAAGTCGGTGTGTTACCCAATGGTTTGAAGTGCAGGGTTATGCTATGTTGAAATGATCCGCTCCAGCTGTGTGTGTACTTACAAGAGACTGTATGACAGAGCTTTCTTTGTGTTGGTGAGTGGCCCGTTGCCTCCTGTCTCATGCATGGCGTGCCTTGTTGTGGTCTTTGATTGTGATGTGCTCTCTGGCAGGAATGGGAAAGAAAGATGATCCTCGCCTGATGCAGGAATGGTTTAAGCTGGTGCAGGAGAAGAACAGCTTGGTACGCTACGAGTCAGAGCTGATGATCTTGTAAGTAGCAAGAGTTATTTCTCACAGCCCGATCCATTGTTCATTTCTTTCCCTCTGGCGAGGAGCTACGCAGCACCCTGATCCTGAATTTCAGCCAACAATCCTTAATAAGGATCAAATTTTCCACCTCTGGCATTCTGCTCTTCTATTGATAGCCTACTGACCTGAACCAAGCTACCAAAAAGTATTCAATTCAATCTAAATCATTTTAAATGCCAATATTTGCTTTTGGTGTAGATAAAAGCTTTTGTTTGTGTACTATCCAATTAAATCAGATAATACTACACAAGAATACAATCGCCATACACAAGCACAAGAGATAGACCAGAGAATAAAAATGACCAGAGTGCAGAATATAGTTTTCACCATTGTAGCATAACCGTTCCAGAGAAAAACTCCAATGTTCACAATTGGAGGATTGGTACTGGACCCTAGCACATGGGAGAAATGTTCAGAAGACTCATAACAGAAGCAAAGAAGCTGGCCCAGAGTCTGGTGGTACATGCTTTCAAGCTTTTGTATCTTTCTGCCCAACGGGAGTTGGAAAAGAGAGAATGATCAGGGTGAGAAAGGTTGTTGACTGTGTTGGCTGCCGTCCCGACAGTGTTCCAGTCACCCACAGCCCAGCAGCCCACCACTAAGCCAGTTCTGAATCCAAAGGGCCGAGTCATTGTAGACTCCATACATCTTAATCTGCTGGATCAGCCTACCGTGCGGGTCTTCATCAAATGCCTTTTTAAAAACCATGCTGACAAAACACACTCCCCTACCCTCAATGAAACACCCTTGTCACCTCCTCAAAAAAACTCAACAAATCCAGGCCATAGCCTCACTGGGTCAGATTGAATATCTCCTGGAGAGATGCAAAGTGATGAACTGTGTTTGTTTCCTGGTGTAGTGCCCGTGAGCTGGAGCTGGAAGATTGCCAGAGCAGGCTACAGCAGGAGCTCCGAGAACGCATGGCCATTGATGGTAGGTGACACTCGTGCCTATTCTCTGCTGGCCCTCTCTGATCTTTCCAGGCCAAAGACACTGGTGGATATTAGGGCCCCCTCCTAGGGATCTGTGCAATGTTTAAGTGATTCCGTGGGCCGTGGTAAGACAGCAGTGCTTGCCACAAACCAGATAAACCCGGGAGCTTCTGTCAGCATGTTGCTGCAGGTAGCTCATCATGTCTACAAACCTCACATCAAACAATCCACCCTGAGCTCCATCATGGCAAGATATTCCCAGAGGCAGAGAAAGCTAGGACATTGTCAAGTCTCTCTGCCAGGAACACATAGAGGGGAAGAGCAAGCTGCATCTTACTTACCCATCCACCTCAAAACCACCTGTCCCACATGCAGAGGCTCGATCCCCCACTGGGCCCGATAGCCACAAAAAAACACCCACAACTGGGGTGGAAGCAAATCATCATCAACCTCAAGAAGGCAGTCAGCTGGAACAATCAGTATCCACCTTCAATCTAGATCCCTGTTTCCCCAATATCCACCTCGTTCTCAAGGTATCTAGGTCCCTGTCCCTAGAGTATCCTCACCCTTTGTTCTAGGGATATCAAGGTCCCCTTTGCCAGAGTATATCCCCTCACATCCTGGTTTCTAGAGTATCATCCCCAGTCTTTGTTCTAGGGGTATCTCGGTCCATGTTCCTCAGCTGTTTGTTCTGGGGGTACTTGGGTCCATTACTGTATGTATGCGTGATGTTCTCCCCCTTTCCCATGGGCACGAGGCATTTGACTCGTTTTGTGACAGGCCTCAGCCCTTGCGCTGGGTGATGTCTGGACCACGTGCTGCTCCGTGCTCTGACCGTTCCCTGTGTGCTCGGCAGACAATCTGAAGAACAGCGAGGAGCTGCTGGAGGAGAAGCGGATCCTGAACGAGATGCTGGATGTGGTGGAGCAGCGGGACGCGCTGGTGGCTCTGCTCGAGGAGCAGCGGCTCCGCGAGAAGGAGGAGGACAAGGACCTGGAGGCGGTGATGCTGACCAAGAGCTACAACCTGAACTGGTCATAGACAGTCCACCTGTGGCCGCAGTCACTGAGTGCTGGGCATCAGCAGCCGGCAGGGAAGGCAAGAGAGGCTGTCTTGCAAATGGCTGGTGGAGCAAACCCCTGCAGCCTTTCCACGGCCGTGTACACCACAGAATACTACTTGTGCTGTGTTCCCAGGTGTTAGCCACACATGATCCCACCTGACCCAAGGGCAACTTCAGATATTGGCCAGATTTACAGTATAGGGCAGGTGTTCAGAGGATAAGGAACACAGGAATTTGGGGTGCTGAGTTATTTCATCAGATTCGTAGAAACTGATTCTTTTTGGTGAGGGAACAGTAGAACTGAACGGCACAAGAGCTTGAGAGAGAGAGCCCTTGAGTGAGTATAGACCTGGTTCAGTCCACCAATTATTCCTCCATGCGCATCAGAAATAGATACGCTGCACCCTGAGGTGGAGGCTTGCTCCTCTTGTTTACCCAGTCCAGAGGGGCAGCTGCCCTTCACAAGCCGGCCCATAGGTATTTATGCAGCTTGCTGCCGCTGATCTGGGAGCTTGAAGTACTGAGCACAGAGTGAGCCACTCCCAGCTGCTGTAGGATCCAGTTACCTTTCCTTTGGGGAGGGTAAGCCGTGTGTGATAGAACACACGCAGGAGCAAAAAAACATTTAAATGCCATGACGTGAGTAAAGGGAGGGGGAATATACCAGTGGTGGGGCATTCAATGGAGTCCAGCGACCTGCCACCATTTAACAAGCACAGGGCAGCTTACCCTGTTCCCACCTGTTCACTTACACGCTGTACTCCTTCCAACTCTAACTTAGTTCACTTGAACATTGTACCTCCTAAAACTCCTCATGGTCACACTTACACATCCCACTTGCTCCCATTTGCATCCCAAAGGCTTTTCACTGTATCTCGGTACACGTGACAATAAACTAAACTAAACTAAACTCCAGTAAATACAACACAGTTTGCTCCAGTAAAGACAACATCGTCCACTCCAGTAAACACAATGTAGCCCAGTGCGAAGGGGATTCAGAAGAAATCCCAGCAACACCTAGCAATGGGATGCCCCCTTGAAAGAAATGTTTAAGAGGAGGTTGGATGGGCCTTTCAGATCAAAGGGTACAGGTCATGCTGATTTAGATAAGTAAAGGCGAATGGAGTGGTGCAAAGTGACAGCTGAGCGGCCAGTTTCTGTGCCATAGCTCCAGAATGTAGCTCCCATCATTGCACCATGACAAACGCGCACATCTCTGCACACTCACGTTCTGTATCTTACCAGATCTAACCCTTCATATTTACACATGTGCACGCACCCATCCCATCCATCGCAACATCACCATCACACCATGTACCCATGCACTCCCAACACCAATGAGGACATTATTTAAGAGCTACCTTTTCTCTCATGTGAGGACCAGAAATGGACACAGTGCTGCACGTGTGGTCCAGTTAGCATTTTACAGTCTTTGCAAGATCGCTCGGCTCTCATAATCTGCATTTTGACCAATAACAGCAAGTATCCCAGATGTCTCATTAACCATTATCTACCATATCTGGGACTTTCAGATCCAACGGAACGTGCTCTCCAAACTCCTGCTGGAGCGATATTTCCCACTATCCTCTTGCTTGGTTGTGTCTGCCTTCCCCAAATGCATGATATTATCCATCTTCAGATAACATTGCCTGTCTGACCAGACTGGTGATTTCTTTGTTGGTTGTGACTTTCTTCTTCACCGTTAGTCACGTGGCCACGGTTTACATTACTGCAATCGCTTTACCATATTACCCAGAGTTAAGTCCAAATCATTGATAAACAGCGACCATTGAGCCTTCTGGTCTCAACTGCAAACAGCCTCCCATTCACCAATGACCAATAATAGCTTTAGTTTTCTCCCTCAGAGTAAGAGTGCAGATTGGCAGTCTCCCTTGAATCCCATAGGTTTTATTTTCTTCCCATGGGATGAGATGTGGTCAAAGGTTTTGCTGAAATCCATGTATGTACTTAGATGCCATCATCACCCCCTTCTCAAAAAATATCTAATTTGTCTTCCTCAGCCTTCCCAAACAAATCTATGTTGGCCATCCTTGATTAAACCATGATGATTAATCATTTCCCGCACTGATCTCAGACTGGCTGACGTAATAACTTGCTCTCTTCCCTACCTTCCTTTTCTAAAACAATGCCATTCTGGTGACCCTCCACTTATTTTACAGCTGCTCCGAGGGAGGGCTGGAAATTGTCCACGTCGACCTGCTTGGACACCAAGTGTATTGCATCCAACTCCCCACCCTTGAACAGGCACCCTTCCTCCTCCATCACGCTCCACCCACCCTGACATCACTTCCTTTCAGACGAGTCACCAGCTCCTGTATCGACTTCTACCTGTCGCTTTGTTCTTGTAAATCAATGAACTTTAGAAATCACAGGTTTTAGTCCCTTCCCGCACGTCACAAGCATCCAACCATGCCCTCCATTTATTTTCTTATCTCTACAACCTTTCCCAGCCATTCTGCATTTCCCCCACCACAATCTCATATGCTTATATACTAACCATGTCCCGCTCAGCCTATTATTCTGCCCCTATACACTGCATCAGTTTATCATTCCTACTCGGGATATACACGGCTCCTATCATTGCCCACGCCTAGTTGCTCTAGAGAAGTAGTGAGTGAGTCACTTTCTATTGAAAGAACTCTCAGGGTGCTACTTAGGTAGGGAATTCCAAGACATTGATTCAACAATGATGAAGGAACAGTGAAGCCACTCCAAGCCATGACAATTGCAGAGAGATTGTATATTTAAGCACTGATCCTGTCAGTTAACCTTTCAGTTTTATTTCAGCGTGAGACTGCATCAGCATTGGGCTGGTGGTGTTCCCATGCATCTGCTTCCCATTCCCGTGGCCATAGCTGTCGCAGAAGCGTGGCAAGGAACTGCAGTGCATCCTGTTGCTAGTCAACAAGGTACCACTCTAAGGTACTGGAGGGCAGCTGGTAATTTAAACTAACACGCAAACATCCTTTACTGCACTGCTTGTGCAAGGAATCAATGTTTGGGGTGGTGCTTGAGGAGCTAACCATGCTTTGTTGTCGAACTTGTAACAGCACTCGTACAGGCAGGTGGACAGTATTCCATCCCACTCCTGGCTTGCCTCAGAGACTGAGAAAACACTTTGGAAGTCAGGAAGTGAGTCATCCACAGCTAGACACACAACGTCCGACCAGCTCATCTCATGGGCACCATATTCATGGACATGATCTAATTTCTGGTTCAAAGACAATGCCCAGGGTATGGATGGTGGAGATTCAGTAATGGTAATGCTATCAGATGTCAATAGGAGGTTGCTAGAGCCTCACTTGTTGAGATAATCATTGTCTGGTACTTGTGAGGTGCAAATGTTACTTGGCACTTACCAGCCTGTGCCTGAATATTGTCCAGGTCTTGCTGCATGTAGACATGGATTGCTTCAGTACCGAATTTCCATTGCAAATGGAACTGAAGACTGCGTGCATGGGTTCCCGTGTGTGTGGGTGGGTGGGTGTGTGTGTGTTTCATTGTGTCTCAGCTCTCTTTCAATGTGGTCAGGGTGACAACAGTGTTGGACCTGTGGTTTAACACAGTATTAGGTACAGATGAGTGTGTGGGTGTGTGTATGATGCGGCACAGAGGGGTACAAATATATTTAAGAATGAAATCCTGTGGAATGTAATTCCAGAGGTCAGGTTTGAAGATTGTTTCTGTGACTTTGTGGCTACGCTCAAACTGGAGTCTGAGTCAGACGGAGAGCAAGATGCAGCCCAGGGGCTGGAGAGAAGGCCCTGCCTACTGACAGCCTCTCTGGGAGAAGATTTATAGGCCGAGTTGGTCTGTGAATCAGGTCAGTTCCCAATGGGAACGTGATTTAATGTGATTGTACAGTGTGCTTTATACATTTAAAATACATCCCTTTCATTCGGTTTTGCATGCTGAACCCTCACTGGGACAACGTTCCCAGCTCGGGCTTGCTCCTGTAGTTATAGAGTTGTACGGCACGGAAATGAGTCCTTCGGCCCGTCATGTTCATGCCGATCTTTTTGCCCAACTACGTTCATTTGCCTGTATTGGAACTGTCTCAATGCTTCTTAAACGTAGTGACTGTATCTTGCAGCCTGCTATGTCAGTGTTGGGTTCCCTTGCAGGGATCAAGCAGTGAGACCTGGGTATGCTGGAGGAACCCGGCCCCACGGTCCCCCCCCCCCCCCCCCCACTTCTCTCCATGACACGCCTCCCTCTTACACATCACACTCCTTCAAGAGCTTCAGCTGGTTGGCAAAGCCCTGTGCCAACTGTGACAATTACAATTTATGAGAAATCCACATGAAGAATTTTTAAAAACAACATTATTACAATCTTATATGAAACTAACACTGAAAGCATTCAGTTCCTGTCTCCTATGTCTCTCAGAGAGTCATACAGCATGGAAACAGACCATTGACCCACTGAGAGCGTTGACCATCAACCACCCATTTCCATTAATCCCACTTTTTAAAATTCTCACATTCCCAAAACCTCCCCCAGTTTCTACCACTCACCTGCACGCAGGGCAATTTACAGCCCAGTGGTGCAACGGTCGAGTTGCTGCCTTACAATGCTTGCAGCGCCAGAGACGGGATCTATCCTGACTACGGGTGCTGTCTGTACAGAGTTTGTACGTTCTCCCAGTGACCTGCGTGATTTTCTCTGAGATCTTCCGTTTCCTCCCACACTCCAAGGACGTACAGGTTTGTAGGCTAATTGGTTTGGTGTATGTGTCAATTGTTTCTAGTGTGTGTAGGATAGTGTTAGTGTGAGGGGATCAACAGTCGGCACAGACACAGCGGCTGAAGGGCTTGTTTCCACTCTGTATCTCTAAACTAAACTAGACTATTCACCCAGCAACTTGTACATCCTGAGGACGTGGGCGGAGCACACGGAGAAAACCCATGCGGTCACAGGAAGAGTGTGCATCTATTGCATCCGCTGCTCTAGGTGTCAACTGCTCTACATTGGTGAGACCAAGCGCAGGTTTGGCGATCGCTTCGCTCAACACCTCCGCACAGTCCGCATTAACCAACCTGATCTCCCGGTGGCTCAGCACTTCAACTCCCCCTCCCATTCCGAATCCGACTTTTCTGTCCTGGGCTTCCTCCGTGGCCATAGTGAGTCCCACCGCAAATTGGAGGAGCAGCACCTCATATTTTGCTTGGGTAGTTTACACCCCAGCGGTATGAACATTGACTTCAGGTAGTGCTTGCTTTCTCCCTCCTTCCCCTCCCCTTCCCGGCTCTCCCACAACCATGTCTCTCTATCCGCCTTTCTGTTGTTCACACTCCCTCTTCTCACAACCCCATACTTTACTGTCTCTGAAGCCATTCAATCTTTTCTCTCCCTTAATTCCACATTGTGCAGTCTTTAAACTCCCCCCATCCCAGTCTGTACACACACTATCTAAATCCCCTCCATCGCATCTCCCCGTTTTTCATTGTATCTGTATCTCAGCATACTTGTGCATATGACAATAAACTACTCAAGTCTTCTTACACTGAGCTCTCCCCCTTCCTTCCAATCCCACATTGTACCTTTGTTTTAAACCCACTCCATTCTGCACTCACACTGAACATCCTTAGCTCCAGACCAGCATGTAATCTCCCTGTGTAGCTGCGTGCTGTCGCACACTCAGAGGGATGCACACTAGGGCAACTGCACCGGACAGGAGTGGATCATTATCTTTCACCTGCTGTGGATTGAACACACAGGCTTCCTCTGAAGGACTCCAGTTTGCAGTGTTGGGGCGATTCCAGTGTAGAATTTACTCCACAGAATGTAAATATGCCACTTATTATTCTGTGACAGGCTACATACTGAGATGTGCTTTGGTATCATTTGCACTCACTTGGATAATAATTATCGTTCTCAATGTGTGATGTTGGAATAAAGTTATTTATTAACACTTGGTATGATACAAATTTATATATTTAAAAAGAACATGTTTATCCTCTGCCTTTTTATTTGCTTGTGTTTTCGTTTGTTTCTCGTGTGGGCAACATGAAACTACATAATATCCATAAAGATATTAACAGAAAAAAGTCCATTCCTGCACTTTCTGAGTGTAGTCCCACAAAATGAAATCTTCACCTAATATTGACCAGGTGAAAAAAGGAATGGTAACACAAGAACTGAATTCTCGAGCAAAAAGAATGGTCTTCTCTTCAAAATGGAATTGGCTAAATTATTGTAGGAAAAATAAATTACTGGGCAGTGGAGGAAGAGGACGTGAACGGGTAAACACTTCCAAAGAAACAGCATTGACAAGATGGGCCAAATTCATTCATCCTCACAGGTGGTTGGTGCCAACGCCTATTTAATTCATATCTTTCATCCACTTCCCCAACCTCCCACATTCCATCACTCAGCTGCATATTAGGGGAAATGTAAATAATCATAACTAGACTAAGTGGGACCCGTTGGGTCCCATGTTCACACGGGTGGGCTGGTCCCCCAATGCAATATTCCACCTCTCCACCAATTCCAATATTGGTGGCCAGAGGAGGGGGTGGGGGGGCTTTCTGGAGCGCTAGTATGAGTGTTGTGGGCTGAAGGGACTGGTTTCCAGAGGGCTAGTAGGGACATTGTGGGCCAAATGGATTCTTGGGGTGGCAGCTCAGTCACTCAAGCCTGATGTACTGGTAGCTCACTCACGGCTGGTGGGCTGGCAGTTGACTCACGGCTATTCCTTGAAATTCCATTTCAAGCAGGGTGCAAGGCCACCAAATTCAAATGCAGTTTCCTACCATTTCAAGCAGGGTGCAAGTCCACCAAATTCCAGTGCAGTTTCATACCACTTCATGCAGGGTGCAAGTCCACCAAATTCAAGTGCAGTTTAATACTACTTCAAGCAGGGTGCAAGTCCACCAAATTCAAGTGCAGTTTCATACCACTTCAAGCAGGGTGCAAGGCCACCAAATTCTAGTGCAGTTTCATGCCATTTCAAACAGGGTGCAAGGCCAGATTAAAATGCAGTTCCGTACCATTTCATGCAGGGTGCAAGGCCAAATTCAAATTCAGTTTCATACCATTTCATGCAGGGTGCAAGGCCACCACATTCAAATGCAGTTTCACACCATTTCCAGCAGCATGAAACCACCATAAAACCAGCAAAAAAACACATAAACGCCACACTCACAGTTCAGTAGACATTCAGTGTGTCCAGTTGAATCACAGCTGAGTCGTGACCTCTCCCTCCCCCATCTTGCAGAGACTGAGCCACACCCACACTTCCGGGTTTTATAATCCCTCTCACCGGAAGGGGCGTGGCCTTCATGGCGTGATTGACAGGTGAGAGATTCTCAACATTTTTTAAACACTAATAACACTTATTTTTCATTGACGGGAAGAATCCGCTGCACCTGATGAGCAGAGGGGGACTGAGTAAGATGGCCAAAAATCACAGCCGTAAGTGATAGCGTTTTATCTAAAATCAATATACAGCAAACTGGAAGTTGTCAAGCTTAGACTTTTAATCATTTGCCATTTCAAACCAACCACCACCGACAACCATTTGCAGTGCTTTATTTCAAACCAACCACCATTTGCTGTGCTTTATTTCAAACCAACCACATTAAGGGCACTCAAGGTCAGTAAAACCACACTCACAGTTTAGTCGACATGTGTTTAGTGTTATTCACAGCTCAGACTGAGAGACATGACCCCATCGCTCCCCCATCTTGCAGACACTGACTAAGGCACTCAACACTTCTGGGTTTTATAGTCCCTCCGGAAGGGGCGTGGCCTTCAGGAGAGAGAATCTCAACATTTTTTAAACACTAATAACTCTTATTTTTAATCGATGAGAAAAATACTCTTGTCCTGCACGGGGAGGGGGAGTAAGATGGTCAAAAATCACAGCTGTAAGTGACAGCGTTTATTCTAAAATCAATATACAGAACAAAAGGAAGCGGTCAAGATCAGACTTTTAGTAATATAGATTATAATCATACTTTATTAGCCAAGAATGTTTTGCAACATACAAGGAATTTGATTTGCCATACAGTCATACTAATAAAAAGCAACAGAACACACAAAATACATTTCAACATAAACATCCACCACAGTGACTCCTCCACATTCCTCGCTGTGATGGAAGGCGAAAAAAAAGTTCATTCTCTTCCCTTCATTGTTCTCCTGTGGTCGGGTGCCTCGAGCCTTACGTTGACGGGACAATCTTGACTCCCGTAGCCGGCAGCAGGCCCTCCACGTCGGGGCAATCAAGCTCCTGCATTGGAGGGATCTCAACTCCCCGCGCAGGGCCATTCTGACCCCGGGTCGATGCTGGTCGAAACCTTCTGTGACTTTGGAGCTCCCGACTCGGTCTCCCGAGACTCCCCAATGTTGAAATCCACCGGTTGGAGCGTCGATCCCAGGCAAGGAATCGGCCCTGATGCAAGTCCACGCCCCACGGTGGGGCTCAAAGTCAGTCCCGAGGAAGGTCCTTCCGCTCCACGATGTTAGGCCGCAGAGCGACCGGGGATATGATCGCATCTCCTGCAAGGTAAGAGATTTTTTTTTAAGTTTCCCCCGACCCCCTCGCCCACCTCCCACATAAAGCAAACCAGAGAACATTAACACAAACTTTAATAACACACTAAAAATAAAAATAAAAAGACGAAAAGACAGACAAACTGTTGGCGAGGCTGTCATCGCGGCGCCACCCGGTGGTAATCAGCCAATCAATCTACCAACCCACCCATCTTTGGGGAACCAGTACACCCAGAGGATACCTACATTGTCACAGGGAGAATGCTAACTCCACACAAGGCCAAGATTAAACATGGTTACTGGAGCTGTGAGGCAGCAGCTCTACCAGCTGTGCCACTCTGTGCAAACATTCACATTTGCAGGTCTTGACTGAGAATGATGATTATGCTCAACACTGATCACACAATCAGAATTTGTGACCACAATAAATAATTTACAACAAAGGGTGAAGCCAATTAAAGAAGTCGTTCAGTGTGGTACAGGTGTTTGCAGAAGGCTCTGTGGCACCACTAATTGGAGGAGTTGGTCAGGGAGGATGAATCGCAGACTATCAGGAGCATCTCAATAAAGATGTACCAGAGCAAAAGATCCTGGAGTGTATCTGTGACTTTGGTGGCGAGTCTGAAGAAGGGCTCGACTTGAAACATCACCTATTCCTTTTCTCCGGAGATGCTGTCTGACCTGCTGAGTTTCTCCAGCTTTATGGGTCCACAGAGGAAGGTGGCAGTGGCTTTCAAATCAACGTTAGAGAAATGAAATCTCTTCCCTTCAGCAGGTCCCCTTAAAATCCTGCCTGTATCAAGTTCAAGTTTATTGTCATGTGTCCCTCTTGCTTTGCCTCAGCACACAGAACATAATAGGCATTGACTACAAAACACAAGAATAAATAAACTGATGAAGTGCAAAATGACAGATAATGGGTTATTAATGTTCAGAGTTTTGTCCGAGTCAGGTTTAATAGTCTGATGGCTGTGGGGAAGTAGCTATTCCTGAACCTGGTCGTTGCAGTCTTCAGGCTCCTGTACCTTCTACCTGAAGGTAGCAGGGAGATGAGTGTGTGGCCAGGATGGTGTGGGTCTTTGATGATGCTGCCAGCCTTTTTGAGGCAGCGATTTCGATAAATCCCCTCGATGGAAGGAAGGTCAGAGCCGATGATGGACTGGGCAGTGTTTACTACTTTTTGTAGTCTTCTTCTCCAGGGCACTCAAGTTGCCGAACCAAGCCACGATGCAACCGGTCAGCATGCTCTCTACTGTGCACCTGTAGAAGTTAGAGAGAGTCCTCCTTGACAAACCGACTCTCCGTAATCTTCTCAGGAAGTAGAGGCGCTGATGTGCTTTCTTGATAATTGCATCAGTGTTCTCGGACCTGTAAAGATCTTCAGAGATGTGCACGCCCAGGAATTTGAAGCTCTTGACCCTTTCAACCATTGACCCGTTGATATAAACAGGACTGTGGGTCCCCATCCTACTCCTTCCAAAGTCCACAATCAGTTCCTTGGTTTTGCTGGTGTTGAGGGCCAGGTTATTGTGCTGGCACCATATGGACAGTTGCTCAATCTCTCTTCTATACTCGGACTCATCCCCATCAGTGATACGTCCCACGACAGTGGTGTCGTCAGCGAACTTGATGATGGAGTTCGCACTATGACCGGCTACGCAGTCATGAGTATAGAGTGAGTACAGCAGGGGGCTGAGCACGCAGCCTTGAGGTGCTCCCGTGCTGATTGTTATTGAGTCTGACACATTTCACCACATTCCAAAGGATGAATCTTATACTTTGTCAGCTCAGTCCACGGAAACCTGAGAAGTCTACTCGAAAGTCTGCCTCAAAATTAGTGTCTCCTTTCCAATAGAATGGGTTCCTAATTTAAAGCGAACTTTTGCAAGCCAAATGTTCCTACGTCCTTTCATTGTGTCACTTTCCTCGGCATGCCTTGTTCCCCTCATCTCTCTTTCATTGATTTCTTCAAATTGATGCCCCTTGTTTTTGAGTTCTCCACTTCATCTCCTAAATGTAGACAACTCACTGAAGTCCTCCCTTAACCCCCATTGTCCCAGTGAAATTAACCTAAGACCAGATAGTCCCTCTGCACAAGTATAATTTCCCAGGCTAGACATCAACAGCAGCCCCTGAACCCACTCCAGATCCATCACATCCTTCCTGTGCTGTGATGGAACTGCACAGTGTAACCCATTATTGTTCACCATAACCTGACTGATTCAGCTCATAAAGAAAAGCCTTATTGACCTATCCTGGTGCCTTCAAGAACCTATGGAGATGCACAGTAAGCCTCCTCTATTGTTCTACACTTACTAACACACTCCCACTTAACATGTAACTGCTTGCTGCCCTTCCCCAAATATATGATCTCATTCTTCAGTGGATTAAACAACATTTGTCAGACCTTTACAAGACCATTTATATTTCCCTTCAGTTGAAAGATTTTCCCTTTCAATTTATATGTAGATCAGTACAGCACAGGAACAGGCCTGAGCATGAAACTAATCACTGCTTCCTGCACATGATCCATGTTACTTCATTTCCTGCATGTCCATGTGTCTTAAATGCCTCCACCACCACACCTGGCAGCAGATTCCAGGCACTCAATACCTTCTGTGTGAAAAAAAAACCTGCCCCACACATCTCCTCTAGACTTTGCCCTTCTCACCTTAAAGCAATGCCTTCCAGGATTTGATATTTCCATCCTGGGAGAAAGGCCATCTACTCTATATTATTTTATAAACTTCGAGGAGGTTTCTACTCAAACTCCAATACAATTTTTTTACTAGTTGCAAACCTGATCATCTCCCCTAAATTTAGGTTTAATTCACCAATATCCATTATTTGAGGAGCTCAGGAGGGTACACTGGGAGTGGTTGCTAAATCCACAACTGGCATGTACCATTAAGGAGGGGGAATAAGGGTGGCAAAGGAATGGAACCTTGGATGACCAAAGGGGTTGTAAATTTGGTCCCCAAACAAGAGGAAGGTTTAAGAAGACAGAATCAGGCACGGCCTTTGAGTAATATAAAGAAAGGAAGAAAGAATCTCAAGCGGGTGAATACAACCCGATCTTTAAGTCCGTCAATTATACCACTGTTGTCGGCTGGATCAACATCAATGATGAAGCAGAATACCTGTATAGGAAAGAGATCAAGTGCTTGTGTCGTGATATATGGATAATAACTTCGCCCTTACCTTCAGCAAGCTGATAGAGTAGGTTGTTGTCTGAGGGGATTGGGAGGGTGAACACAACCCTGTCATCAACAAAGAAGGGTTTCGGCCCGAAACGTCGCCTATTTCCTTCGCTACATAGATGCTGCTGCACCCGCTGAGTTTCTCCAGCTTTTTTGTGTACCTGTCATCAACAAAGCTGCTGTAGGGATCGTCAACCGCTTCAAATTCCTCGGCATCCAGGATATCACCAGCGTGCAACCTGGTCCCTTCACACTGATGTGGTGATCAAGAAAACACATCAGTGGATTTACTTTCTTTGGGAAAATATGGCATGCCCACGTGTGCTGTAGTAAGTTCCATGTCAGCCTGGCATGGAAACTGCTCTGCACTTGACCACCAGGACCTGCACAGTGGTGAACACAGCCCAGCCCACCAGGATCTCGTCACTTCCTTCCAGTCCATCTTCATGGTGCATTTCATCAGGAAAGCTGGAAACATTGTTATGTATGCTTGCCACCCAGGTCATTTTCCTTTTTCTCATCTACCTTATGGGAGAAGACACAGGAACATGAAAGCCCAGACATCCAGCTTCTTCCCCACTGGGTATTGGATCAACTCACCTGAACCTCATCAGCCTCCTCGTTAAAAACCAAGGTGATTCCAGCCAGAAGAAACCGAGGAAGGAAAAGAGAGAATGTTGCGTGCCTCCCTGTTAGCCTTCCTGCTAGCTGTTCTCCCCTTTTGCGGGTTTGGAGGAAGACTGAACCACCAGGATATGCCTGAGACCGCCTGCTACCATGGACGCACTCTTCCAAGTCAAGACTGTGCTGCGGGTGCAATCCCGAGATTACCTCACCTGCACACCGATGATGAGGGACTGTGCCCTCATGTGGACCTGGACCTTCTCATCGCCATTGTAATTCACTATAAACCACATGAGTTCACTATACTCTGAGTGTCAGTATAGTCATTGTTGACATCATCCCCAATGCCAAAGGGAGCATGGCTTGAAATTGGAGAATTCAATGTTCATACCATTGGGGTGCAAGCTTCCCAGGCGGAATATGAGGTGGCGTTCCTCCAGTTTGCTAGTGGCCTCCCTCTGGCAATGGAAGAAGCCCAGGACAGGAAGATTAATGTGGGGATGTGAAGGACAGTTAAAATGGGTGGCAACCGGGAGCACCAGCAGGTCTTGGCAGACCAAGCATGTGTTTAGCAAAGCGTTTAGGTAGCCTTTCCCAAAGATTATTTTCTTCCTAAGACAGCCTTTTTCTGCTTGTCAATTTCTAACATAACTTTTTTGTTTTATTAGTTCCCGATTTAAATCATGTCATAACCATTTCAGCCTGTGTAATGTAAAGTGTGTTCCTCGGTACATCAGTCATGTTATATCCACTTCATGTTATTATGAAAACGTGTAGTAGCAGAATTAGTTGTACTGCAGGGAAGAGTGAGAAAACATTTGGGGCGATGATGTGGCCTTTGCCTGACACTAATCTGCACCGAGGCTGCCTCTGTTGGGCCATTGACTGGGGTCACAGTTTGCATGCCATTATTAACTAAACATAAAATGGAGCTGAAGGTCTGAGCAGCCAGATATGAGGAGGTTCCCGATATCATATCACGATTCCCGAGTGTCAGTGTGAAAGGTATCAAAAGGCCACACATAGTGATTGGTACTGTCCCCTGTACTGCACAGAGTAGTTGTATAGTCCGCTGTGTTTGTAGAGTGATTCCACACTCATTCAGGAAGCATTGCTCAGTCACTGGGTGGAAGAGGTCCCTGCTTACACCAGCACCCCAGGCTGGACACTGGGACCTATGGAATTATATTAGCAGTGAAGTGAATGCCTGCGAGGACATCCCAGGGAAAGTACTGATGACTGGAACTCTCACCACTTAATCTACTTGGTTATCTCCATCCCTTAGTGTTTCGCAGAGAGATGTTCTAAGACAGTGCCTTTCAGTTTGGCAATCAGTGTGTGATGTGGTGCCACTGTGTTCATTGTTGGGGTTCAACTCTTTGCAATTCATGTTAATGATTATCATTTATCAGGGTGTTGAACCACACTGACGGACCCAAATCACAAGCCTGCCTCAGTACCCAACTACTACGCACTTTGTATAGGTTGCACTACGTCCTTTGACTTGCACTACTATTATCTAGTTACCTAGTATAACTGGTAATTTATTGTATTATTGTTTATTGTATATTTACTTGTTGTGTTATTGCATTACCTGTAAAGTTACACCAAGCAAACATTTCATTGTTCTGGCCCCACAGCGGTGACAATTAATCACTTTTCACTCGACTCTCTTAAATTAAATGGCAACACTGAGTGCATGGCTGCCGAGTTTCAAGTGAGTGGGCAGGAAGTTGGCATATTACATGTGAAAATGTAGTTATTCACTTTGGAATGAAGAACAAAAACGTAAAAATATGTGAAAAATAATGTGAAGTGAGCTGGAAGCACAAGCAGATTGCCTGTGGCTTCCTCAAGTATGTGGGAAGGTCAAAGGAATGGTAGTTTTTACTGCAAGCGGATTGTGCTCATAAGAGGGAGGTTTTGAAGCAACTTTACAGGCTGCTGGTTAGATTGGTATCTGGAGTACTGCATACAGCTTCTTCACATTCAACCATTGATGCACTCACATTGTATTCTGTGCAAGGAAAGCAGAGTCCTGGGCTGATGCATGAAGAAAGTTTAATCAGGGAGAAGGTTGGACCGCTGAAGGGTATTTGTGCTTGGAGTCAAGGGAAGGTACTAAAGGAGTACTTTGCATCTGTATTCACTAAGGAGATTGAAGGAGCCTTGACGAGGACCTTTGCACCTTCTCTAGCCACAGGCAAGGTCCCGGAGGACGGGAGAATAACCAATCTTGTTCCTTTGTTTGAGAAGGGAGATAGGGACAATCCAGGGAATTATAAGCCTATGAGCCTTTCATCAGTGATAGGGAAGCTATTGGAGAATTCTTTGGGATACGATTTACTCCCATTGGAAGTAAGTTGGTTAATTAGGGATAGTCAGCATGGCTTTGTATGCAGCAGCTCGTGGCTTACTCATTTGTTTGAGTTTTCTGACGAGGTGACAAAGGTGATCAATGAAGGTAGGGTGCTGGCTGTTGTCTACAGGGATTTTACTGAGGCATTTGAGAAAGTCTGCATGGTAGGCTGTTCCAGAATATTAAGATGCATGAGATTAACTATGGATTCATAAATGGCTTATTGATATAAGACAGAGGGTTGTGGTAGAAGAACAATATTCAGCTAGAAGCGTCCAGTGGCGTTCCGCATGCTCAGACCTTGACTGTTTATGATATAATGACCTGGACATTAACGTAGATGGGTTGGTTAGGGGTCATGGAATAAGGAAGGCTGTCAAAGCATAGAGCAGAATATAAATCAGGTACCGAAAAGCTGATGGAGATTAATCCAAGCAAGTGTGGGTGTTGCACTTTGGTAGGTCGAATGCAAGGGGAAAATAAACAATTAATGCACGACCTTTAATGTACAGCATTGATGTACAGTGGGATTTATGTGGATAAATGTGAGGTTATCCATTTTGGTGGCAAAAACAGGAAAGCAGACTATTATCTAAATGGTGGCCGATTAGGAAAAGGGGAGATGCAGCGAGACCTGGGTGTCATGGTACACCAGTCATTGAAAATAGGCATGCCGGTGCAGCAGGCAGTGAAGAAAGCGAATGGTATGTTAGCTTTCATAGCAAAAGGATTTGAGTATAGGAGCAGGGAGGTTCTACTGCAGTTGTACAGGGTCTTGGTGAGACCACACCTGGAGTATTGCGTACAGTTTTGGTCTCCAAATCTGAGGAAGGACATTATTGCCATAGAGGGAGTGCAGAGAAGGTTCACCAGACTGATTCCTGGGATGTCAGGACTGTCTTATGAAGAAAGACTGGATAGACTTGGTTTATACTCTCTAGAATTTAGGAGATTGAGAGGGGATCTTATAGAAACTTACAAAATTCTTAAGGGGTTGGACAGGCTAGATGCAGGAAGATTGTTCCCGATGTTGGGGAAGTCCAGGACAAGGGGTCACAGCTTAAGCATAAGGGGGAAATCCTTTAAAACCGAGATGAGAAAAACCTTTTTCACACAGAGAGTGGTGAATCTCTGGAACTCTCTGCCACAGAGGATAGTTGAGGCCAGTTCATTGGCTATATTTAAGAGGGAGTTAGATGTGGCCCTTGTGGCTAAAGGGATCAGAGGGTATGGAGAGAAGGCAGGTACGGGATACTGAGTTGGATGATCAGCCATGATCATATTGAATGGCGGTGCAGGCTCGAAGGGCCGAATGGCCTACTCCTGCACCTAATTTCTATGTTTCTATGTTTCTAAGTCCATAACTCCCTGAAAGTGGCATCGTGTGGATAGAGTGGTAAAGAAGGCATGTGACATGCTTGGTCAAGCTTTCAGTATAAGATACAGGAAGTCATGATGCAGCTATATCGGACTTTGGTTAGGTCGCATTTCTGATCGTCCAAATACAGGAAGGATGTGGAGTGTTTGGAAAGGGTGCAGAGGAGGTTTACCAGAGTAATTAGAGAGTATTAGTTATAAGGAAAGATTGGACAGAACCTAGAACATAGAACAGTACAGCAGAGGAATGTCCCTTCGGCCCATGTTTATGTTGAATGTGATGGCAAGTTCAACTGATCTCATCTGCTTGCACATCCATATCTTTCTATTCTTTGCACTTCTATGTCATGTGCCTATTTAAAAGCCTTCTAGACACCACTATCGTATCTGCCTCCACCACCACCCCTGCCAATGGGATTCAGGCCTCTCAGAATTAAAAGACGTTCCTTTAGGAAGGAGATGAGGAGGAATTGCCTTCTTTAGTCAGAGGGTGGTGAATCTGTGGAATTCATTGCCACAAAATGCTGTAGAGGCCAAGTCAGTGGATATTTTTAAGGCAGAGATTAATACTGGTGTCCGAGGTTATTGGGAGAAGGCGGGAGAATGGGGTTAGGAGGGAGAGATAGATCAGCCATGGTTGAATGGCGGAGTAGACTTGATGGGCCGAATGGCCTAATTCTGCTCCTATCACTTGTGACCTTATGACCACTCTGTTTTTAAAAGAAAAACGCCCGCACATCTCCATTAAAGTTTTCCCTTCTCACCCTATAGCTATGCCCTCTAGTGTTAAGACATTTCCACCCTGGGGGAAAAGGTACAGAATGTCTACCTTGTCTATGCCTCTCATTATTTTATCTAATTCTCTCCCCTCCCCTCCCCTCCACCTCTGACGTTCCAGAGAAATTGTTGACTTCTTTAGTTTACTTTAGTTTATTGTCACGTGTACAGAGGTGCAGTGTAAAGCTTTTGTTGTGGACTTCCAGACTTGGATTGATTTCCCTGGAACACCCAGAGGTTGAGGGGAGATCTGGTAGAAGTATATAGCATTATGAGAGGCATAGATAGGGTGGGCACAGAATATTTTTCTCATGTTGGGAAAATCAAATACGAGAGGGCAAAGCTTTAAGATGAGAGGTAACTTTTAAAGGATATGTGCGGGGCAAGTGTTTTCTTTTACAGAAGTTGGTGGATACTTGGAATGCACTTCCACGTGGTGGTGGTGGAGGAGGCAGATACGATAAGGGTGAATGAAGCGTTTGTACAGGCAAATGGATAAACAGGGAATGGAGGTAAATGGGTTATATGCAGACAAATAAGGAACGGGCAGCCAGAGGAATTGGTTAAGGCAGATACAGTAATAACATTTAAAATATATTTGACAGGTAGATTGAAAGGTTCGGAGCTTCGGAGCTTGGAGGCCAGCTTCGGAGTGTGGAGAGCTGCTGCGACCCGACTCCGGTGGATGGTGACACCGGGAGCTCGTGGGTCCCCGGTGGGAGACTGCTTCGCGGGGCACCGGCAACGGCGACTTCTCCTGCCCGAATTGCGGGATTGAGAGTGACCTGGAGCGGGGCCTTACAACGCCCGGCGCGGCTTTAATTTGCCGCGGACTTGCTAGCGCCCGCTGGGGGCTCCAACACCAAGACCCGGGGCAGGGCCTTACATCGCCCGGCGTGGCTTTGAGTGGCCGCGGACTTGCTAGCGCCCGCCGGGGGCTTTGACCTCGACTTCGGGAGAGGAATGGAGAGCAGGGGAGAGACAAGACTTTGCCTTCCATCACAGTGAGGAGGAGACTCACTGTGATGGATGTTTGTGTAAATTGTGTTGGTGTGTGTCTTGGTTCTTTTCTTGTATGGCTGCAGAAACCAAATTTTGTTTGAACCTCATGTGAGGTTCAAATGACAAATAAAAGGTATTGTATTGTATTGAAAGGAAAGGTTTAGAGGAATATGGGTCAGAGACAGATAAATGGAACTAGTGTAGATTGGCATCTTGGTCGGCATCGAAGAGCTTGATGCTGTGCTAACAATGCTGTATGATCCTATGACCCTGATCCTGTATGGATCTATGACCCTGATCCTGTTCCTTACCCATGTCCAGAACTGAAATAAGACAAGGTTCAGCCTGATCATGTCTGTGAAAACTCAAATCAAAGACAAGTTTCAGCCCAAGTCAGGGTCAGCCGATGCCTGGGGATGGTCCATACCGGCAGCATCACTTCATGTTGTGGGGACCGTGTGCTTGCTTGGTGATCGGTTATCACAAGCTACACTTTGCTGAGCTGCATCATGAATTTGGAAACTGGACGTACCCCTGTGACAACAAGTGTGTGTGCAGATACACTGACCTGTGGAGTGCTTGCAGCAATTTCTCTTCCCATTCTGTTCACATTCCAGGCTGCCCGCTGCCAGGGGAGGTAGTCGAGGCTGGGACTATCCCATCGTTTAAGAAACGGACAGGTACATGGATAGGGCAGGTTTGGAGGGTTATGGACCAAGCACAGGTAAGTGGGGCTAGGGTAGATGGGGCATTGTTGGCCGGTGTGGGTGAGTTGGGCCGAAAGGCCTCTTTCCACACTGTGTTACTGTATCTGCAGGTTGGCTTGATTTTCATTTACTGCAGAAACACTTGTTAATTTAAACTCCGATGCCATGAACATGTGCAACATTGTCAGTTTATTTTACAATTACCATCACTGGATCTATCAATGGTGTGTGCTGCATTTTCATTAATGCTCTTCAATAAATAACTGTTGTAATCATCACCTCAGTGAGTCTGCCCCTGTAGCACTGTGCTTGGATTGTGATGTGGTTGCTTTTCAATGTCATTGAGACTGGGAAGAGGAAATCTGTGCAAAGATGAGCTACAGTGCCCACCATAAGATGGCGGCGCTGGCTTAAGCGCGGCCCACCTGCAGTCCGTCTGTTTTTTTTCTTTCTTTTTGTTTCTTGTCATGTTTTAGTTAATTTTGTTTTATTAAGTTGTGTATGTGTGTGGGTGGGGTGGGAGAAACATGCTTTGGTCTTCCTTCTGGGGATGCGACTTTGTTTTTTTGTTGTATTCCCCGTCTCCGTCTGCACCGAGGCCTAATGGCGGAGCTTGCGGCATCGGTGCCGTAGCGGCGGCAGCAGCAGCGGAGACCCGACTCGGCCCCGGAACCGTGGCGGCGGCAGTGGAGACCTGATCTCGGAGCTGTGGCGGCGGCAGCGACCACCCGCGGAGTTTGAACCGTCGCCTCGGCGCAGAGGGAGAACAAAGGGAAGAGACAGAGACTTTAAGATTTTGCCTTCCACCACAGTGAGGAGGTGTTTGGTGAGCTCACTGTGGTGGATGTTAAATTTGTGTTGATTGTGTGTTTTTGTCACTTTTTAATTATATGTATGACTGCAGGGAAACAACATTTCGTTCAGACCGAAAGGTCTGAATGACAATAAACGAATCTAATCTAATCTAATCTAATAATGTTTGGGACAAAGACCCATCATTTACTTATTTGCCTCTGTACTCCACAATTTGAGATTTGTAATAGAAAAAAATCACATGTGGTTAAAGTGCACGTTGTCAGATTTTATTAAAGGCCATTTTTATACATTTTGGTTTCACCGTGTAGAAATTACAGCTGTGTTTATATAGTCCCCCCCATTTCAGGGCACCATAATGTTTGGGACACATGGCTTCACAGGTGTTTGTAATTGCTCAGGTATGTAAACAGGTTGCCTCCTTAATACAGGTATAAGAGAGCTCTCAGCACCTAATCCTTCCTCCAGACTTTCCATCACCTTTGGAAACTTGTATTGCTGTTTATCAGCATGAGGACCAAAGTTGTGCCAATGAAAGTCAAAGTAGCCATTATGAGACTGAGAAACAAGAATAAAACTGTTGGAGACATCAGCCTAACCTTAGGCTTACCAAAATCAACTGTTTGGAACATCATTAAGAAGAAAGAGAGCACTGGTGAGCTCACTAATCGCAAAGGGACTGGCAGGCCAAGGAAGACCTCCACAGATGATGATGGAATAATTCTCTCTATAATAAAGTAAAATCCCCAAACACCTGTCTGACAGATCAGAAACACTCTTCAGGAGTCAGGTGTGGATTTGTCAATGACCACTATCCGCAGAAGACTTCATGAACAGAAATACAGAGGCTACACTGCAAGATGCAAAGCACTGGTTAGTCGCAAAAATAGAATGGCTGGGTTACAATTTGCCAAGAACTTAAAAGAGCAACCACAGTTCTGGAAAAAGGACTTGTGGACAGATGAGACCAAGATTAATTTATATCAAAGTGATGGAAAGTGCAAGGTATGGAGGAGAGAAGGAACTGCACAAGATCAAAAGCCTACCACCTCATCTGTGAAACACAGTGGTGGGGGTGTTACAGCCTGGCATGTATGGCTGCTGAAGGTACTGGCTCACTTATCTTCATTGATGATACAACTGTTGATGGTAGCAGCATAATGAATTCTGAAGTGTATAGACGCATCCTATCTGCTCAAGTTCAAACAAATGCCTCAAAACTCATTGGCCGGCGGTTCATTCTACAGCAAGACAATGATCCCAAGCATACTGCTAAAGCAACAAAAAAGTTTTTCAAAGCTCAAAAATGGTCAATTCTTGAGTGGCCAAGTCAATCACCCGATCTGAACCCAATTGAGCATGCCTTTTATATGCTGAAGAGAAAACTGAGGGGACTAGCCTCCAAAACAAGCATAAGCTAAAGATGGCTGCAATACAGGCCTGGCAGAGCATCACCAGAGAACACACCCAGCAACTGGTGATGTCCATGAATCGCAGACTTCAAGCAGTCAATGCATGCAAAGGATATGCAACAAAATACTAAACAAGACTACTTTCATTTACATGACATTGCTGTGTCCCAAACATTATGGTGACCTGAAATAGGGGGACTATGTATAAACATGGTGAAACAAAAATGTATTAAAATGGGCTTTATTAAAATCTGACGATGTGCACTTTAACCACATGTGATTTTTTTTTTGTATTACAAATCTCAAATTGTGGAGTACAGAGGCAAATAAATAAATGATGGGTCTTTGTCCCAAATATTAATAAGGGCACTGCATCGGAGAAACCTTATGAATGGACACATCTTCCAAGCCTATTCCATTTACTGACCAATGAATTAACAAAGGTTAGGATGTGTCGTGTCTAGACACCTACTGCTCATAGAGAAACAATCAGCACTGGTTTGAGTGGGGCAGAGGCTTTACGACATAGCACAGACACAGGCCTTTGGGTCCACAATATCCATACCATACATGATGGCAAGTTAATCTCCACAGCCTGCACATGATCCACATCCCTCCATTCAGTGCATATCCATGGATACATATGGATCAGATACAGACAGAAATGATTAGGGTAGGTTAATGCAGGGAAGTAAACCAAGAGTCAGCTTGTGGACAATGATGCAACTGTGAGATGCAGACTGGATGGAAATTAATTTCAAACCGGAAAATATGTTAGGAAGATGGTTAAAACAGCAATTTAAATTGTGAATTACATGCTGAGTCAGGCAAAAACAGTGTATTGAGTTACACAACTTTTAAAGGGCCTCAAGCAAAAAAATAAATTGGTGGAAGAACTCAGCAGGTCAGGAAGCATCTGTGAGATGGTCCATGGTTCAGGAGCCCAGGAATCCAGCATCTGCAGTTCCTTGTGTGTCACAAGGCAGTCTCCACTCTGGAGAACTTGTTGCCTGTTGACTGAGCGTCACCCCCTTGCGGAGGCAAGGTCACTCTGCAGCAGCACAGGACCCTGCGTGGCCTCGCCCCTCACTCTGGCCGGTGCTGGTGCATGGCCTGAGTGGGCACCTTCCCGGCAATGCACTGGCAGGCTGGAGGTCCATAGTGGTGAACCTGGGGCTACAGAGGGAATGTCCCTGAGGGGCAATGTGGGACATAATGGGGGGGTTAACTGCGGTGGGTGTGTAAGGAGAGGCTATCTGGGGCATGAGGTGGCGGGGGGGTTGGGTGCAGGGATAGGGGCTTGTTACCTATGGGGTAAGTCCCACATTGGTCTATCAGGTCAAAGGAGGGGACCCACCCCTCCAGCCTGTCTCTGCTACTTTGCCCACCCCCACCCCCATCCATCCCCCACTGCTAATCTGCCAGCGGTTTCCAGCCTGCGAAGGCATCGCTTGTCATATTGCCATGCGACTTTGAGCCTCCCGACCCACCCACTAACATCTACATAGACAATGGCTACTGTCCTGCTCTCATCTCTTGGTCACCTCATCAAAGAGCTGGATCAAATTTGTAAGACATGATTTCCCACACACAAAACCATGCTGACTGTTCCTTGTTAGTCATTGTCTTGTGTTGCAGAGGTCATGATTTTGGGAGGTGCGAATTACTGATATGTAGCCTGCCCTGGAGCCAGTTTAGATAAATGTGAGGTGAACATTTTGATAAGAAAGAGAAATAAAGAGTAATTGGAGAAAGGAGATGCAGGATGTAAGAAGGCTGGAGTTCAGTGTCGATCAATGATCAGGGTCCACACAATCCTCCACTTACTGTGCTTTATCAGCACATCATCCACTGGCTACTAAATCTTTATCACTCATTTATATGGCTTCATTGAATAAAATTGACATTTTTGAGCACTCTAAGAATGATATAATGGCTTTAGAAAAAATGAAAACTGCTCGGATGAGGGATTTCAGCCAAATGAGAAGACAGCAGAAAGTAGTCTTTCCCTTCAAAGAGAGATCAGAAAGAGATTGGAAATTGGTGCTGATATTCCAACTCCAGTGGTGGAGGGTCCTTAAGAAATGTTTCACTTAACTCCGGAAGTTGTGATATTATTTTGTTTATATGCCAGCAGGTGATTATGAATACATTTGCGGAATAACTTCCGGAACGGAAATGGATCAATAATTCGGGGGAGTAGAGGCAGCACTGGCACTGGGTGGGTCAGCAGTGTCCTGCTTCCGTGATTTTAACAGTAAAGAGAGGGAGTGAATCTTGAATTTAGTGAATTCAGCTTCAATGCTGTTAGAATATCTGTCACTTGGGTGGTGGAGGAAGGAGGATAACGTGAGGATGCCCAGTTCCAAAGGATTATACGGGATCTGCCACTTATATGTGGAGCTGTTGGGGAGGAGCAAGTAGCGAGATTAGATGAAACAGCAAGTAACCCTATTGTGATTTCTGTACAACAAGCATTTGATGAGATTTGTAAAGGACTGCAATCGTCAAAGATTGGTGGGAGGTTTTTAGCTGTCACAGTGGTTGCTGGCTCCTGAGTACACCGCTCTGGTTTCAAGATTCACAGGATCGCCCCCAAGTGAATACAACTGGAGCCCTGTACAATAATGCCCATTTAAAATCCATTTTCATTTTAATTCAAGATGTAGCATTGTTCAAAAAGAGTCGATACAAAGTGTGTTTTGTCAGAAATATGGATTCTCAGCGTGAGCTCAGAGAGAAAAAGAGAGCAAGAAATTGCATTTGCGCAGTTTTTAAAAAAAACTCAAAATTCAAGTTAAAATTATTAAGAGAAATAGTGCATTGGACAGCAGGATATCCCACTCCCCCACCCTAGCAGGCTGACACAGACAGAGTTCCAGCATAAGATCGATCAGCCAGGACTGGCTCCACTCTCCTGGCTCCCTGGCCCAGAGGTAGATCAGACTCCATGACGGGACCTCAGAGATGGCAGCATCTTCTACTCTTCGTAGGCTTCTGGGTCTGGGCTGAACCTCTGCTTGTCCTTCATCACTCCCAATCACTGGTCAAATAAATGGTTGAAGGTTGTCACAGTAATGAAACAGCAGGTGTAGAATAGATTTAGCGAGAGCTAGTGGCCCTCCAGCACTTCACACAGAGCTACTTCCCGCTCCATAACTCGGGGTGGCCAGTCCAACAAGCCGCGATGCCTTGGCGTGTGAGTCGCATCCAGTGAGTGTTCCCAGTTCTCCCACTGCCGCACTCAGCACTCCTCATCCTGGTACAGAGGCTCCTCCATTTCCTGGCACTCCAGGTGCTCCAAGCGATCTGCACGGCTGTTCACAATCTCATCCGGCGTCTTCATAAACCTGACGGATGGCCAGGGGGAGAATTCATTCCAAGCATAGGGACAGCAACACTGTCTGTCTTCACCCGCGTTCCTCTCGCTGGGCCCTCTCCGTACGCTTCCAATGCTCATCACTGATCCCACCTCCTCTAGGTCCCGTCCCCTCACTATCTGGTAATTGTACATTACCTTGAACGAGTTGCCATCTAAATACACCACTTTTCTCTTCACTCGCTCTTCACCCTCTCCTGATCCCTCTTCACACCCCATTCCCTCGTCTCCTATTTAATTCCCCCATTCCATCTTCCACTTCATACTGCTGTTCCTCCTTCTCCTCCATTTAACCTTCTATCAATCCCTCTTTTAGTCCCATTTCACCCTCTGCCATTCCTTCTTCTCAACCCCCCCCCCCCTCCTCCATTCACCCTGCCCTGGGTATAACTACACTGAGCTTACACATACCGTCCCACCCCCAGTAACCACTACCACCACTGATTCCATCACACCCATCTACTGCAACAGTACTTGCTCCATTCCATACCCAAGGGGCACAGTGTCTGCCTGCCTACTCAGATGTTCCCATCTCCCGATTCTAAGCGCCAATAACTGCTCCGTACCTGAACAGGAGCCGCTGACCAGGCTCCTTCTTGATGATGTTGAGTTTGTAGTAATGGCGAAGAGCTCTTGACATTTTCTCATACGTCATGTTTGTTCTGTTCTGTTTAGGAGAGAGTTATTGATTGTTAAACTGCTGGCCCACTTTGATCCCCTGTAACTGATGTAAACCCTCCTCTTATCAGCCCTTTGTGAGCTGAACCCACTACTTTCCAGCTTCCCTCCACATGAGTACATTGTGACTGACCGATCAAGATTTAAACAGGCTGGATCTCGTAGTCATTGTGCCAAAGGGCACAGACACTGGCCCCTCAGCCCAATCCATCCAAGCCGACCAACATGCCTAACCAAGCTAGTCCCACTTGCCTGCCCCTGGTCCATATCCCCCTGAACCTTTCATAACTTACTAACCATGCAAATTATATTCAAATTGCTAATAATGACCAATAGTGGACCTTGCACTGAACCCTGTAACACACCACATCTAATCAGTCTGAAGTGGAACCGTGCAGATGGTGCTGCCTTTGATGTTCCATGCATTTAGAAAGCTGAAACTCAATGGCACCAGTTACATTGCCTGACGTGTCCAGTGGACAACTGTCCTTCAATGTGGCGCACTGAAGCTATCAGTACATGCAGTTACTGCCGATGTACCCAACACTGGTGTTTCCATAACAGTTAAGAAATTAAAATGTAATTAAGTGTTAAAGAGGGAACCAATCTATCCAGGGTTAAGAAAATACTAAGAACATCATCCCCCCCGGGTATACGAACACCTGACTTACACACACCTACAGACAAGTGAGCGCCATAATATTAAATTTAAACATCTTACATATGTGATGCATTCATTAACTCAGCGGGACAGGCAGCATCTCTGGAGAGAAAAAATGGGTGACTTTTTGGGTCGAGACCCTTGTTCAGACTGAGAGTCGGGGGGGGGGGGGGGGAGATACAGAGATAAGGAAGTGTAAGGTGTGAGAACAATACATCAAAGGGGGTGGAGGGGAAGGTAGAATAGATCATTGATAGCTGGGAGAAGGTAACAACAAAGCAAACAGATACAATGTAATCAGGGACAGTCAGACTGGTCGAAGAGCTGGGAAGGGGGAGGGATGGAGAGAGAGGGAAAGCAAGGGATACTTGAAGTTAGAGAAGTCAATATTCATACCGCTGGGGTGTAAGCTAACCAAGCCAAATATGAAGTGCTGTTCTTCAAATTTGAGCTGTGCCTCACTTTGACAATGGAGGAGGCCCAGGACAGAAAGGTCAATGTGGGAATGGGAGGGGGAGTTAAAGTGTTTAGCAACCAGGAGATCAGGTAGGTTTAGGCAGACTGAGCAGAGGTGTTCAACGAGGTGTTGTTCAGGAACTGTTCTATATTTTATGAAATGGTGAGAGAGGGATATGAGAGAAAAGAACATACAAGAAATGGTGGGATACTATGAAATGAAGGCCAATGTGCCTGTAATTTAACATCGGGAGCCTGGGAGCGCCAAACCGGCGCGGCCTTGTCGGCTTCGGCAGCCGCGGGCTCCAACCAAGAAGCGGCCGTTCCAAGTGGCCCAGCAGCCGAAAGGACTCTCCCGACGCCGGGGCAAGACCACCCGGTGAGAACGGCCAGGGACATCGGGCCTCCGTAGAGGCAATTGCGGTGGCCTCAATAGGCCTGACTTTGGGGTGAACATGGGGTGGGGACTGGACATTGTGCCTTCCCCCACAGTGCTACCCACTGTGGGGGGATGATTTTTTTGTCTAATTTGTAGTCCTGTAGGTCTGTGTCCAAGATGGCTGCCGTGAAGAGAGAGTGGACGCTGGCGCGCTTTGGCTGCCGCTGCTCTCTTTTCACACTGTGTTTTTGATTTTCTGTTTTTGGATTGAATTCTGTTTTTAATTTGTGTCACTGTGATGTCTTTAATTACTTGTTTTATTCCGATTATATGTTTTTATTCCGATTACTATGTAAGGTGTCCTTGAGATGTCTGAAAGGCGCCCATTAAATAAAATTTATTATTATTATTATTATTATTAATGCTGCTGCAAGTAGGATTTTTCATTGTACCTCACAGTTCTTGTGTATATGACAATAAACCCAACTTGCTGTGAAAAGGAACAGGAAGATCTTTGTTTAAACAACATAAGGGATACTTGGCTTTATTATCGAGACATTGAATATAAGATTATGGCGGTGATGCTACACAACAAAAGGGCACAAAGTGCTGGAGTAACTCAGCAGGACAGGCAGCATCCCTGGGGAAGACGTTTCGTGTTGAGACCCTTCTGCTTTATAGCATTAATTAGATCACTGCTGGATGTACAGTGTAACGGTGTATAGTTCCAGTCACCATACCACAGGAAGGATATGATCGCATTGGAGGAAGTCCAGAGAACACACAAGGTAATTCCCAGGCTTGGGGAAATAGCACTGCAAACAGAGATTATGTAGGTAGAGGGTAGACAAAAATGCTGGAGAAACCCAGCGGGTGAGGCAGCATCTATGGAACGAAGGAATAGGTGACGTTTCGGGTCGAGACCCTTCTTCAGACTGATGTGGGGGTGGGTGGGGCGGGAAGAAGAAAGGAAGAGGCGGAGACAGTGGGCTGTGGGAGAGCTGGAAAGGGGATGGGGAAAGAGGGAGAGAGCAAGGACTACCTGAAATTGGAGAAGTCAATGTTCATACCGCTGGGTGTAGACTACCCAAGCAAAATATGAGGTGCTGCTCCTCCAATTTACGGTGGGACTCACTCTGGCCCTGGAGGAGGCCCAGGACAGAAAGGTCGGATTTTGAATGGGAGGGAATTTGAAGTGCTGAGCCACCGGGAGATCAGGTTGGTTATTGCGAATTAAGTGGAGGTGTTGGGCGAAGCGATCGCCAAGCCTGCGCTTGGTCTCACCGATCTAGAGCAGCTGACACCTAGAGCAGCGGATGCAATAGATGAGGTTGGAGGAGGTGCAGGTGAACCTCTGACGCACCTGGAAAGACTGTTTAGGTCCTTGGATGGAGTCAAGGGGGGAGATAAAGCGACTAGTGTAGAATTTCCTGCGGTTGCAAGGGGAAGTACCAGGGGAGGGGGTGGTTTGAGTGGGAAGGGACGAATTGACCAGGGAGTTACGGAGGGAGCGGTCTCTGCGGAAAGCCGAAAGGGGAGGAGATGGGAAGATGTGGCCAGTGGTGGGATCCCATTGGAGGTGGCGAAAATGTCGGAGGATTATCTGTTGTATGTGACGGCTGGTAGGGTAGAAGGTGAGGACAAGGGGGACTCTGCCCTTGTTACGAGTGGGGGGATGAGGAGTGAGAGCAGAGTTACGGGATATAGAGGAGACCCTGGTGAGAGCCTCATCTATAGTCAAAGAGGGGAACCCCCATTCCCTGAAGAATGAGGACATCTCCGATGCCCTAGTTTGGAACATCTCATCCTGGGTGCAGATGCGGGTAGACGGAGGAATTGGGAGTAGGGGGATAGAGTCCTTACAGGAAGCAGGGTGGGAAGTTTAGTCCAGATAGTCATGGGAATTAGTAGGTTTGTAGTAGATGTCGGTCAGTGTTCCTGGACAGGGCGGCGGTAGACCTTGAACAAGGATTGTTTGACGTATGTAGGTAGAGTATGTTTTCTTTGGAACAAGGTGAACCAAGATATTTCACTAAAGTTCACAACATTAAGAATGGATGGGGCAGGTTAAATAAAAGAGGCCGGAAACGTTTGGTCATTAAGGAGTTTGAAGGGTTAGAGGATGGGTGGGAATCATTATTTCCCTCAATGAGACGCGGAGGATCTGGAACTCACTGCCTGAGCCCCTTGCAACATTTAAAAGTACTTTGACGAGTGCTTGATAACAACAGAGCTGATCTCCACAACTTTGTGATGGTATCAATCAATCACAAGGTGACCTCATTACTTGGAGAAACACCAACTGATCACAAGGCCAATCACTATAACCTGTGATTACTCCGACCTCTGATTAAAGCCCTGTCCCACGGTACGAGTTCATTCCAAGAGTTCTCCCGAGTTTGCCCTGATTCGAACTCGGAGAGTTACGGTAATGGTCACTCGTCGGTACTCGGGACTCTCGTGGACATTTTTCAACATGTTGAAAAATCTTCACGAGTCTCCCCGTGCATACCTGCCATTAGCGAGTCTTCCCGAGTACCTGCCGTTAGCGTTACGAGCCGCTAAGAGATGCCCCCAAGCTCCGACGTACCCGCTACGTTTATTCTCCGTGCTTACCACAAGTTTGATTTTTTTTTAAACTCGGGAGAGCTCTTGGAATGAACTCGTACCGTGGGACAGGGCTATAACGCTAAGGTTCCCCCAAAATATTACAACTTGATCCCCGATTACCTTGTGGTGACCTAATGGATGACAAACCTGACCTCTGATTACCCCGTGAAGACTACCATCGATTTGTGGAAGCTTCAATAGATCACAAACTTGACTCCCAATGACCTTATGGAAACCTCAGCAATCACACTGCTGACCTTTTGATAATCCAGACAGCGCCACAGACCGATTCGATCTTGACCACAGGTGCTATCTATGTGGAGTTTGCATGTGCCCCCTGTTACTGCGTGGGTTTTCTCCAGGTGCTCCAGTTCCCCCCCCCCCCCCCCCCCCCCCCCCCCCCAATGGATTTGTAGGTTAATTGGCCTCAGTATAATTGCCTCTGGTGTACAGGGAGTGGATGGGAAAGTGGAGTATCAAGGAACCAGTGTGAACGGATAATCAATGGTCCGTATGGACTTGGTGGGCCAAAGGGCCTATTTCCACACTATATCTCTAAATAAAACCAAACAAGCTTAATGCCTTTACCTTGTGGTAACTAGATCACAAAATCCAGATGCAAGAATAAATCACAATACCAAGTCACACCCAGTTACCCAAGGCAGTCCTGAAGACAGCCACATGCCACCGTGCCTCACCTTGTGGTTTCCCCACAGACGGGCAAGGCCATTGGGATCCACGATTCGGAAAACCTTTGACTCGTGGTCCTCCCATCGGATGAACCCTTCGTATCTGCTGTCAGACAGCAGCTGGTAGACGTAGTCCCACAGGAGCCTGCAGTCTGCAGACAAAAACATTATCACCAACTGTACTCCCCACCATTGATGCCATCTATACTTCAAGACGACCGTCCCTGGCACCGGATCCGGATCTCCCGAGCACTGGCACCAAGGGGCAGCGTTTCTCACTCCCAAGCCTATAGTTAAGTCCATCACCAGTTGCCTGAATGGTGTCCAGCTCCTCCTGTCCACTCATCTCTCGGTCTGCAGCTTCCTCCCTTCACTGATCCAGTCGTATGGGATGGTCCTAGATTGTAAGACCATGTTCCTCAATCTATGTCTTAAAGAAAAGCTTTATAACCGGTAAATCTGAATTAAATGCAGAACTCGCTTAAATCTCAGCAGGTCCGTCATTAGCTGAATAGGGAAATGATTAATGTTTCAGGTTGAAGACTTCTCATCAGAAACAGGACAGTAAGAAACCAGCTTGTCCTGAATTGCTGCAGGAAGAGGTGCGGGGAATAGAAAGGAATGGCTGTGGTAAAGACAACGACAGGATCAAGATAACAGAGATAGTGCCGTTGGATAGCGGGTGCAGGGTTGGCCACAGATGATCGGTGGGAGGGTGGAGGTGGGAGGGATTAATGAGAGCAGAGAGAAATAACAGCATTGTAAATATGAGGTAGGAAAGACAGCAGTGGTTGGAAATCTGAAACAAAGTGAACCCTTAAAAGGACAGGCAATGTTTAAGAAGAGTTAATATTACAGGTGGGTGTAGAAAAAGTTATGCCGTGAAGCTGTTGAATCCAAATTCAAGTTTCAAGGACAGGAGATGAGCTGGCCCTTTGACCCAACGTCCATCTAAGCTAGTTCCATCTGCCTGCATTTAGTCCATATCATTAAACCTTTCCTATCTATGTACTTGTACATTTGTCTTTTAAATGTAGTTAGAGTATCCGGTGCAACCATTTCCTCTGGCAGTTCATTCCACATACCCACCACCATGTGCGAAGTTGCCGCTCTGGATGCTGTTAACCCATTTCCCTCTCACGTTAGACATATGGCCTCTAGGCTTTGATTCCCCAACCCTTTCCTCAATACAGGTCCTTCCCAGGTTCCACAGGGTTCGGCTCCCGTGAACTGTTTGCAACCCATACGCATCACAAGCCGTGAATGGGGCTCCCTGGCAATATATTTAAATAAAAACATAGGCCAACCAAGGGCAACGTGTAATGAAACCGGGGGCTTTTAACTTAATCATTAAGATATCGTTGACTTTCCATCCAGCAGATGATGCCTGCAGTCCACAGCAGCCGGCAAAACCATTTCATTTGTCTGCCAAACATTGTTCCCAGTACGGACTGGCGTTGGTAACCTGGGGAGGACCTGTTCTCTGTCTACAGTGTGGTGATCCCCTCCTGTACTCATGGCTGATGCAGTACCTACCTGCAATCCTTCCTATGGGCATGAGTGACTCGTCCTGAGCTGCCATGGGCACCATGAGATGGTTCCTGTACAGCAGCTCCTCCTTATGGGAGAGGTTTAACGGCTTCTCCTTGTGCACGTTCTCCTCGGACAGTCTGGGCCTGAACTCCGAGAGCTGCCGGCTGTTCAGGATAATGGGGTTCATCATAGAAGTGGAAATTAACTGGACAATGCGAGAGTTGTCCTGCGGCGAGCCATCAGCATGCTGAGGATGCAGGATCTGCTCGTTGCCCAAGGGGCAATGGTTCTCGTCCACTGGGGAAATGGAAAGTCTTTGCTCCATGTCTGGCGGGGAGCCGTGCATGTTCTCCACCTGAGACCTGGGCGTCTGGTTTCTGTCCATTGGCGGCAGGAGGCCGTGCAAGCTTTCCTGGTCCGTCTTTGGAGATGGCCGGTGGTTATTCCGTGCCGGCGACTGAAGCAATCTCTGTGACGGCTCCACGGAAGACTGGGACCGGAGGCTGATGTGCTCCAAGGGCCGCAAGTTCCTGTGCACCACACCTGCAGCTGAAAGAACGTACAGAGTTAAAATAACCCGGTTCAGGATGCCACGCAATCCCGATTCCTTTTTCACTTCCCTGTCTGTGTGTTAACAACATGTCTGTTCCCCGTGTTAGAGCATAATACCAGTACATTACTTCTCGATGGTTACCCTTTTGTTGTTAATGTACAGTGCCCTCCATAATGTTTGGGACAAAGATCCATCATTTATTTATGTATAACAAAACGTGGGATTTTCTTTCATCCGACTCTATAAAGCTATTTTGTGACCCCACCTGCCCCTTCTAATCTCCTGTTTCAGTTCTTCCTTCTTGCTTTATATTCCCCAAGGCCCTGTCTGATTTTAACCTCTTAAACACTTTTCTTTTTGATCAAATTTACAGCCCCGATGGTCATCCAAAGGTCCCTTACTTTGCCATCCTTATTATTCCTCCTTCCTGGAAAAAAACAGTCCTGAACTTTGATCGATTGGCCTTTAAACAATGTTAGATGTGAATGTGTCCAATAACAACTGCTCCCAATTTACTCCCCCTAGCTCCTGCTTTATAATCTTGTAATTTGCCTTAATCCAATTTAGTACCTTCCCATAAGGTCCAGGCTTATCCCTATTCAAAACATTCTGAAATTTAGGGGGTGGTGATTACTATCGCCAGAATGTTTTCCACTGAAACATCAGTTATCTGGCCAGGATCGTTTCCCAACACAAGGTCCAGTCCCTTCTCTGTTTGGAATATTCAAACACTGTTTCAAGAAACCCTCTCAAATTCTGCTGCATCTAAGCCTTTGGCACTGAACAAGTCCAGCCAATACTGGAGAAGTTAAACTCACCCACTAAAATAACCCTATTGTTTAGGTATCTTCCGTAATCTGTCTAATCAGTTCCTCTATCTCCCGCTGGCTATTGGAGGGCCTCTGGTGCAATCCCATAAGAATGTTAGTTTAGTTTAGTTTAGTTTAGAGATACAATAAAGAAACAGGCCCTTCGGCCCACAGAGTCCACGTCAACCAGCGATCCCCGAACACTAACATATCCTTCACAGTAGGTACAATTTACAATTTTACCAAACCAATTAACCTACAAACCTGTACGTCTTTGGAGTGTGGGAGGAAACCAGAGCTCCCATAGAACGTACAAACTCCATACAGACTGCACCCATTGTCTGGATTGAACCCGGGCTTCTGGCGCTATAAGGCAACAATTCTACTGCTGCTTACACCTTTCTTATCTTTGAGCTCTACCCACGTCGCCTCAGTGGACGAACCCTCTAGTATGTCCTCTGCTTGCCGCTGTGACATTCTCCCTGACCTTCTCCACCTCTTTTGCCTCCCTCTCTTTTATGTCTGAAATATCAAAGCCACATCCAAGTGTCTGCTGGACGGCAGTAGATGACAAATCCCCTGACGGTGAGTCTTTCTGCCCAACACTCCCACCCACCCTCACTCAACCTCCCCTGTTTCAAGAGTATTCACAATGATCCAATAAGATGCAGCAAAGTCTGTTCAAATGTTTGTTTGCATTCACTGGGCATAATTCTGAAATAACACATCACAAACAAGGATTAACTGAGGTTGACAAAAATGCTGAAGAAACTCAGCGTGTGAGGCAGCATCTATGGAGCGAAATAAATAGGCAACGTTTCGGGTTGAGACCCTTCTTCAGACTGATGTGAGAGTGAGGGGGGGGGAAGAAAGGAAGAGGCGGACACAGTGGGCTGAGGGAGAGCGGAGAAGGCAGGGACTACCTGAAATTAGAGAAGTAAATGTTCGTACCACTGGGGTGCAAACTGCCCAAGCAAAATATGAGGTGCAACACCTCCAATTTATGGTGGGCCTCACTCTGGCCATGGAGGAGGCCCAGGACAGAAAGATCGGATTCGGAATGGGAGGGGGAGTTGAAGTGCCGAGCCAGCAGGAGATCGGGTTGGTTATTGCGAACCGAGCGGAGGTGTTAGGCGAAGCGATCGCCAAGCCTACCCTTGGTCTCACAGATGTAGAGC
Source organism: Amblyraja radiata (assembly GCF_010909765.2). NCBI lineage: Eukaryota > Metazoa > Chordata > Chondrichthyes > Rajiformes > Rajidae > Amblyraja > Amblyraja radiata. The sequence continues at coordinate 17,994,274 of NC_045974.1, forward strand.
AGCTGACTCCTAGAGCAGTGGATGCAATAGATGAGGTTGGAGGAGGTGCAGGTGAACCTCTGCCGCACCTGTAAATACTGCTTGGGTCCTTGAATGGAGTCAAGGGGGGAGGTAAAGTGACAAGTGTATCATTTCCTGCGGTTGCAAGGGAAAGTGCCAGGAGTGGTTTGGGTGGGAAGGGACGAATTGACCAGGGAGTTACGGTGGGAACAGTCTCTGCGGAAAACAGACAGGGGAGGAGATGGGAAGATGTGGCCAGTGGTGGGATTCCGTTGCCAAGGTGGCGAAAATGTCGGAGGATTATTTGTTGTATGTGATGGCTGATAGGGTGGAATGTGAGGACAAGGGGGACTCTGCCCATGTTACGAATGAGGGGATGGGGGAGTGAGAGCAGAGTTACGGGGTATAGAAGAGACCCTGGTGAGAGTCCCATCTATAATATAAGAGGGAAACCCCTGTTCCCTGAAGAATGAGGACATCTCCGATGCCCTGGGTGTAAAATTAACTGAGGGCTCATTTCCCTCTCTCTAACTTTGCAAGAGCAGTTTGTCACACAATCCCCCTCAACCCTGGCACTGATTGGTGTCACAACTGTCATCTTGTGTGCAGTTCTGGTCATCACACTAAAGGCAAAACCCTTAATAATAGCGCTGATGTACTTGGGGGTCTTGGTGTCAAAGTCCATAGCAACCTGAAAGTGGCAACACAAGGCATTGAGATAAGAGTTCGGAAGTCACGTTGCAGTTTTATAGGAGTTGTTAGGCCATATTTGGAATATTGTGCGCAGTTCTGGTCGCCTCATTATAGGACGAATGTAGGGGCTTTGTAGAGGGTGCAGAAGAGGTTTGCCTCAAGAATCCTTCAAGAATGTTGCCTGGATTAGGGGGTATTAGGAACAAAAAGAGATTTGAATCGTTTCAACAAACTTGATTTGTTTACTCTGGAGTGTCAGAGATCAAGGGGAGACCTAATAGAAGTTCATAAAATGTTTGCACTACCTGATGTGCTCGTGTATGGTATGTTCTGCCTGTTTTCGCTGTATCTCTGTACACGTGGCAATAATAAACCAATACAAATACACTTACTTTCCAAGTGATTATGAAGGATGACCCCCGGTGGATTGTGTGAGGTGTTCCCTGGCTGCAGAAACGGTGGGTACCAAACAGGCGATCCCCGCTGTTTCAGGATGTGATGTAGTAATTCATAGAGGACATCTCCTGAGATGACAAGAAGCAACCAATCATGAAAACAATGGCAAAAGTGAGGCAGAGGCAAAACGGTAAGAAGAGAAGGGAACGGTAGGTGGGGGCAGGGTCCGGAGAAGTATGACTGGGGCAAGAGAGAGGAAAAACAAGGGGGGTGGGGGCTGAGGCAAGAAGATCGCTGGCTTTCACATGGGTCAGAACAAGGTAACAATGGAGGACAATGGGTGGAACAGTCATGGGGTAAGGGACAGTTGGTCACTGGAGGGTCAGGGGTGCAACATAATCAAAGGGGCCAAAGGGAGAAACTTGCTGGAAGTGTCTGGCAAAATAATAACTGCAGTGGTATGGAATAGTGAACAAGGAGGAGAACAGCCAGCAAGGTGGGGAGGCAAGGTTGGATCCAGTATGGAGGGAAGGACAGAGATCAGGGCAAAGATGGGTTGGGCAAATCCGGAAGCTAGTGGTCAAGTAACAAAGAAGGGGGGACATAATTTGAGATCATGAGGAGCAAGAAATCTACAGATGGAGGCAAAAAGTCAGAGAAGTAAATGTCCCTGGATGGGGCCAAGGTGGGGGGGAAGGGAGGAAGGGAGGAATAAGGATGGGAATGACCAGACCTGGGAGAGGTGAGGTGGGAACAGCTGGGGGGAGGGAGGGGGGTGTTGGGAGGAAGGACTGGACTGAGGATGGGAGGGGAGAGACAACCGGGCCGGGGTGGGGGGAGAGGGGGGTAGGTGAAGAGGGAGGTATCAGACAGGGTCAGTGTGGGGTGCAGGGAAGTGGAGACGATGCCGTTGAGGCAGTGGAGAGAAAGTTTAGTTTGACCATCCACCCATTAACATCCAATGGCATTTCCATCACCAACTTCTTAAGCATAAATATCACCACCTATTTGTCTTGTGGACCAACCACATTGAAGCTATGAACAAAAACGTGCAGAAATGCGTCTACTTCGGCAGGAGACTAAGGAGGTTCGGCATGTTTCCAACGACTCTTGCCAATTCCACAGATGCAACGTAGAAAGCCTCTTACCAGGAAGCATCGCAGCTCAGTTGGGCATCAACTCTGCCCAAGACTATACGAAATTGGAGGGAGTTCTGGATGTAGACCAGACTCACCACTATCTACTCCATCCGTACCTCACGCTGCCTCCGGACAACAACCAACATAATTGCGGACGTTTTTCACTCTAGTCATTCCCTCTTCTCCCCTCTCCTGTCGGGAAGCTTCTTCAAAAGCAAGGATCCATGTGGCACCTAATTTATGACCAGCTTATTTGTCGCGGTTATCAGACCACTGAACAGTCCTCCCATTAGCTGGGGTGTAGCCCAGATCTTCCACCTACCTCATTGCGAATCTTGAACTTTTTTCCTGTAGCTACAACACTATAATGCTATAACACTATATTCTGCATTCTGGTATTTTTCTCTTTGCAATTGTGTCTGGTTTGATTGTACACAAGCACCTCTCATTTTACGCAGGGGATATGTGTTTGAACAGCAGCATGTAATTCAAAGACGCATAAATTAAACATATATGCGACAATGCTGTCAGCAGTAAATTTAAATGTATTATTCCAAAAGAACTAACACGTAAATCAAGCTTTGGTATTAAATGAACAAGCGCGTAATTTCAAAAACCAATAAATCAAATACACATTTTGATTTGATTGAATAGCATGCAGACAAAAGCTTTTCACTGTAGCTTGGTACACTGGACAATATAAACCAATTCCAATACTAAGTGCTCTAATGGCAATGTCCTAAACCAGCCACAAATCACCGTGACTATAGCAGCAGATCAGAGGTCAGGCATCCTGCGGCAAACAACTCCCCTCCTGATCACAAGGCAGTAGTGTGATTAGTACATGTATGTCCATTAATACTCAGGAAGCTCAACACCATTCAGGACCTCCCCTACCGGCAGTGTGGACCCTCGACAGAGTGCACATTCACTTAGGCTACGCCGACAGCACCTCCCAAACCAAAGAGCCCTACCACCAAGGACAAGGGCAGCAGGTGCAGGGGAACACCAACACCTACGGGTTCAGCCACCATACCGACATGGAAATATAATCGCTGGGTCTTCATTTCCCCCTGGGAGTAAATCCTCACCGACAGCACTGTGAGCGCTCCTTCACCAGAAGGACTGCAGTGGATCAAGGCAGCTCGCCCCCACCTTCCCGAAGGCAACGGGGATGGGCAATAAATGTTGACTCAACCTGTGAAGCTCAGATTCGAAAAACCTGAATAATTGAGGAAGCAATGGAGGAAGTAGGGCACATGAAGGAAACTGGGCGGGAGGAGCGGAGGAGCGGGAGATCTGTGGAAGGGGCAGCAGTTCGGCAAGGGGGACATGGTTGCACAGGGGTGAGGAAATCAGCTGAGCCACAGCCGAGGAAACAGCAAGGCAAAGGGGCAGTTGTGTAAAGAGGGGAACTGATTGTGCAAAGGCGGTAAAGGAGGGGACAACAGCTGCACAGGAGGGTTGGCGACTGCACAGGGGGTGATGCAGCTGTGCAGAGGAGAGAGACACAGGTTAACATGGATGATGCAGCTGAGCAAAGGGGTGGACAGCAGTTTAAGATGCGACGTAAAGAGATGTGCAGGGAGTGAGGATCCTGTGGCCTCAGCCCGATGCTCTGCTCACCTCTCACATGCCTCCAATAACCCCAGCGGCCCCAAACTCCAACCCACCCCAACTGTTGTCCTGCCCTACGTGCCCCGGGGCACTGACACATTAGACAGAGGGTCCTGCACAAAGCAACCGTGTATCTCAACAGTGTCCCACCCTGGTGAAGTCCTGTTGAAGGGAGGTGTTTTACCTGAGTGTGGGCACCGGTACCTGAAGTCCTCTTTGGTCAGTAGGCAGAGAGCTTTGCCGTTCATCTCAAACATGTCGCAGTCCATCGGGCGCAGAGAGTATTCCTGCTCTGCCCACTTCAGCCACTGACCGACATCCAGCCTGCTCCAGAACACTGGCTGCAACCCTGCGGAGTGAAAATGGGACACTGATCCACTGATCACCACCCCCATAGCACACGACCACCCCACTCCCGAAATACATGCTGCAGTTTCATATAACGTGGGTTAGGCCACACCTGGAGCACCATGTGCAGTTCTGTGCCCAAGACTGGACAGTCTTTCCCATATGTCCAATTTAAAGTTACTCCATCCAAAGCCACTTAAATCCCAACCTCACTTTCTCCGCCCAATCCCATTCCTTCGACCTTTGGCCACAGTAACCCCAATACCTACTGCATTGTAATGTTAATCCTCCCATATAAACACACACACAAAAACGCAACCCCAAAATAGCAGGAACACAGCCCCAAAGTGAGCAGTGTTGAGGAAGTACATACTGGATACTAAAGGAATGGTTGCTGGTGTGCAATAGGTGAGGCCTGTAATTCTGTGGATGGTCTTCAGACACAGAGTGCAAGGGAGAAGGGATGAAGAGGTGAAACTAGTCCCAACACTTCCAAAAAGCGATTGATAAGGCGTTACACACAAGTATTACATTAAGTAAAGTTGTGTGGGATTTCGGGTGACATTAGTACAGAGCCGACTGGCTAAAGGAGGGGAAGCATTTGGAGTAACTGCAGGTTGACACAGTGCGTTGTCCATTGCACTGTGAATGCCTTGGATGAAGAAACAGAGTAAGATCCCCCAAGTTTGCTCAAGATAAAATGGCAAGTTTGAAATACAATATATTCAGGCTAACAAGCGGGCAAGAGGTGGGAATATATTTTGAGAACATTTGAGGTGCTTACTTCGATAGGAAATAATTGAAAATCAGAATATGTTTTAAAAAGTAAAAGTTAGTTAAGAGAATCATAAACAGATGGAAGAAGCTGCCAGAGGAAGTGGTTGAGGCTGGTACAATTACAGGAAAAAGACTCTTAGACGCGTACTTGAATAGGAAAGACAGAAGGAAGTGGTCCAAGCTCAGGTAAATAGGACTAGCTGATTTAGGAACACTGGTCGTCATAGACAGATTGGGTTGAAGGGCCTGTTTCTGTGCGGTATAACTCTACCACTATATAGCTAGGGAAAACGTTTGATTGAATTGAATGGCATATGTTTAATTAATACCCTTTTTTATTTACACTTTACTTTTCAAGTGCATAACCCCTACGTAAATCACGAGGTGTGTGTATTGGTGAAAAATTAGTATTGGAGGAATGAAAGGGACTGGAAGCCCAACACGAGTCATCTTAGCGTTTTCAAAGAGCTGTCACTGGAGTCACCGTCCCGATGTTGCCACCTTTCAAAACGCCATGAATTCTAGAATGCTTTCACAGAGTGGAAGATCACAAATGTAATGTCACTATTTTAGAAGGGAGAAATAAGAGACTCAAAACCAGTAAGCCCGTCATCAGTGATGGGAAAATTATCTATGTTAAGGAAATAGTAACAGAATTTTTCAAAACTAATAATAGGATTGGGCAAAGTCAACGTGGATTTCTGAATGGGAAATCATGTTTAAATAAATTAGTTAGGGAGTTTTGAGCCAGCAGAATGGACAAGGAGAAATAAGTGAATTTGGTGCATTTAGATTTTCAGAAGATGCCACAGGAATTAAAGTACTTTGGATCAGGTTAACCTGCTCATGTGAACTGAAGCTTGGCTAATAGACGGCAAAAGAAGGTCATTCTCTGGTGAGGTTTGTATTGGGCTCATTACTGTTCACAGTCAGCATCAATGATTGGGATGAAGGGATCATGTCCACTATATCCAAGTTTGTTGATGATTGCTGGATGCTGCTGAGGAGGATCCAAAGTGGCTTGGGTGACATGCCGACTGGGGATGTGAATGGGCAAAGATATGGCGGATGGAACATCAAGAGGAAGAATTGAACTTTAAATAAGAAAATAGATGGGTGTGGAGGCTCCCACGGGTCGGGCCATTCCCACTATCAAACCCCTCGGCACGGGAATGGTTGAGTCCAGAGACGGCCCTTAGCTGGAGGGATAAAAGGCAAGGGTTTAGGTGCCATCTTCCTCTTGCAGACTCCTCTGGTGACAAGAAGGACACTATTAAAAATAAATTTGAAAAAAAAAATAAAATATATACCTCCCGAAGCACCTGGTTCCTCGCCTTCATTTCGGGACTATCGCCCCACAAAGGTGTAGTATTTATTAGATGGTGAGAAATTGAAAAGTGTTGGCGTTCTCAGCTGAATGGAATTGAATTTTGTAGAGTAGCAGGAAGAGTGGATTCAAAGATCGAGAAAATAATACAAGCGTAATAGGAGGGGTGAGAGGGATTGAAAGAGAGGCTGCAGGGATGGGAAGGGAAGAAACTCAGAACAAGGAAAAGAATGGCCTTGTGGTCTGAGGAGCAAACTGTGAAATTAGGCAACACTTTCAGTGCCCAACCCTCCACCACTAGGACAATCTTCACACAATGGATTGCACATTCTACTTACTGAGGTGAGCAGGGAGAGCGTGCGATCCATCTGCCATGCGTCTACACTCGGAGGCAGCCCCGTGCACGGAGCTGGGGAACGGCGGCACAGGGCTGACGGGAGGCGTGTATGCGTTTCGCTCCTGCTGGGAAAAACAAATATAACATTGTCACTAAATGAAGCACTGTTAACTGGAACATTCCCCTCGCTCACCGCAACAGCCTCGTGGACACTAACACCGCAACCTATGTCTGTTATTTAAAATATGGATGTACAATACCGGACGGCACAGAGTTTCCTTGTATAACACCGGGTACATGTCTGATGAGATGGCTCCGTCATTGTATCTCTAGAGTCTAAGTAAAGACTAAAGTCCAGTAAAATCTGATTAAAGATAGCCTGAGGGTCTCCAATAAGGTAGATGGTAGCTCAGGACTGCACTCTAGTTGGTGATAGGGTGGTTCAGTTGCTTGATCACAGCTGGGAAGAAACTGTCCCTGAATCTGGAGGTGTGCCTTTTCACAGTTCTTGCCTGATGGGAGAGGGAGAATGGGAGAGTGTCCGATGTGAGACTCAAACTTGATTATGAACTGTAGATGGAGTCAATCAAAGAAAGGTTGGTTTACAAGATGGTCTGGGCTACGTCCACAATTCTCTTTCTTGCCGTCTTGAATAGAGCTATTTGCAAGCCACACTGTGATGCATCCCGATTAAATCCTTTCCACGGTGCATCTATAGAAGTTGGTGTCAAACTTCCTGTGCTTTCTTAATAAGTAGAGGCATTGGTGTGCTTTATTGGCCATTGCCTCGATATGACTGGTCCAAAACAAGTTGGTGATATTTACTCCTGAGCAGGTTTACTCCTGAGAGGTTCTCAATCTCCTTCCTTTTATTTGGCTTCACAGTCGCAGGTGTATGAGTAAACAAGGGGGCCGATAATGCATCCTTGCGGGGCACCAGTGTTGAGGATTATCGTAGAGGATTTGTCACCCAACCTCACTGATTGTGGTCTGTTGGTCAGGAATTCGAGGATCCAGTTGCAGACGTGAGTGCTGAGTCTAAGTTTCTCGAGTTTAGAAATGAGCTTGGAAGGGATAATGGTGTTGGAAGACAGAGCTCTAGACTGTGAATAGAAGTCTGACATAGATGTTTCTCTTATCCAGGTGTTCCAAGGATGAGTGTTGAGCCATGGATATGGCATCAGCCGTAGTAGACCTGTCGTGGCAGTCAGTCACCTCTGGTGGGACAAGAGATATGCTGCTGGTACATTGATAGAACACCCTTGAAGTTAGCTTGATTTAAGTCCCTGGCAACAATGACCAGGGCTTTGGAGTGTTTTGTCTTAAGGCTATTGATAGCAGAGTACAGTTCATTCAGACATCCACATGGGAAGGGATATAGACTGTTATCGGGATAGCTGAGGCGAATTCCCTCGGCAGATAGTAAGGACGGCACTTCACAGTCAGATATTCCAGGTACGGGGAGCACGAGCTCTCCAGGACTACCAAGTCTGAGTACCGCACGACATTGATTATAAAGCAGACCCCACCGCCTCTAACCTTGCCTGAAGACGCCATACAATTCCCCTGGTGAAGGGAGAAGTTCTTGGGCTGAATGGCACAGTCAGGTATGTCAGGAATAAGCCATGTCTCTGTAAACAGAGCACTGAGGTACAGTAGTGGCGGGGACAGAGTTTCTTTGTATAACTGAGATACCGTAGTGGTTGGTATGGTCTCTTGGTGTATGATACTGCGTCGTTATGGGGGGATGGGTCTGTCACTGCATTACATCAAGGTACAGTAATGGTGGGTACAGGATACTCACTGTATAATACTGGCACAAAGAATGGTGGGGTCCTGGAACAAATTGCCTGGGCTGGTGGTGGAGGCAGATACGATAGTGGTGTGTAAGAGGCTTTTAGATAGACACATGGAACTGCAGTGAATAGAGGGATATGGATCATGTACAGGCAGATAAGATCAGTTTAACTTGGCATCTTGATCGGCGCTAACATTGCGGGGGGCAGAGGGCCTGTTCATGTGCTGTACTGTTTAATGCTCTTGTAGTGGGAGGAACAGCAGTGTGTAACAAAGTACACTGCTAACGGTTATTTTCACTCACTGCGGTATCGCCGTACTGAGCTGTAGGTGGGGTCAGTATCTGTCACCAAGGCTCACACATTGTGGGTTGAATTATTGTGACTGACACAAGCTAAGAGCTTGTTATTGCACTGAGGAGACTTCAAATTTTCTTTTTGGACTTAATTATTGTTGCAATTTTTAAAAACACGACTATTAATTTGTACAATGTGCAACCCCAATTAACCCCAATTTCAAGAGACCATACAAGGTGTTTATTCCAATAGTAATTCAGGGATTTATGTTGGCCAGAATACAATCAATCTGTTAGATCTCCAAGCAGATGTGTCCTCACCAAAATCCTCACAGTAAAGACAAGATCATGGGCAGTCTCCAGAGATGTGAGCCCATGGCCCCCCTGATATGCCCCATCACCCTGAAGATTCTGTTGTGCTGCTGCAAGTAAGAATCTCATTGTCCTATCTGGGACAGATGACAATAAAACACTCTTGACTTGATATGTGAATTAAATCAGGACATTTAGTCCAAGTTGTTGCTTTAGAATTTTCTCTCAATTTACTAATGCAGTCCTTATCACATTTACCTCTCATATGCCTCCTCCCACCAGGTAACCAAGTATGGATATGGATGCTTTTCATTAACCACTAACTCTGTAAGTGAATCCCACAGCCTCACAGTTCTCCGCAGAAATTCACCCAATTCCTTTCAAAATTTTCTCATTTAGTCTTGTCAACTGGATTCCATACTCTAGGAAGAGTATAATAGTGCAGAGTGGATAAAGTACAGGTGCTGATTTCTGCAGAAATGATGTAGTGTTTGTCGTTTTTAAAGAAGATGATGATATGTAGACTGTTCCCTGTTATCAAAATTGAAGAACACTCTCTCGATTGCCTCAAGTTTGTGATTGAAAAAATATCCTCTACAGTACTAACATTTTTTTAACCACCTGATCATTGCCCACTTTATTTTTAAGATTCTACACGATAAGGCTGTGAATTCTCAGGGCTTACTCTATTGCCTTTGACAAGTTGTGTATCTGATCCATTCAGACAGTGGTATGAATATGGAACAAGCTGCAGATAAATTGGTAGTGGCAGGTACAATAACAACACTTAAAAGACAATTTTTGCAGTTACATAGATAGAAAAGGATTTGGAGAGACATGCGCCAAACACAGGCAAATGGGATTAATTTAAATGGAGACTTGGTCGACATGGCCGAGTTGGGCCGAAGGGTCTGTTTCCCTGCTTCATGACACTAATACACTAATATTTCAGCCTTGTATCAATTACCAAAATGCATCATCTTACACATACAATCTTGTATTCTCATCATGCAATGCCGTCAACATATCCCAACATCCCCCCCCACTTTCAGCATTCCGAAAGAACCAATCCCTTCCTTCAACCACCTCCGACCACTTTCCTGTACAACTACAGTAGATGTGATGCACGCACTTCCCTCTATCCACGGCAGCAAACACTCCTTCCAGGTATGGCAGCGATTCTCTTACACTTCCTCCAGGGTAGCCTGCAGCAGTCGCTTCACAATGTGATCTCCTGTTCACAGACTAAACCACGCATAGATTGGGTGACGGCTTTCCAGTCAGTAAAGGCTACCCGAGCTTCCAGCTGCCTGGCCCTTTGATTCTCCAACCCACTCCCACCCTGACCTCAGTCTTACACTGTTGCAATCTTGAGAAACCACACTCATCTTGTCTGGGCATGTTACAGCATGTAGGCCTCAACTGCAAATTCAAACAACTACAGATAATTGGGCTTTCCACCATGTGTCAGAACTGACCGGTTCTGATCAAGGCGAATAATCTGTAACTCTAACACATTTTTCTCTCTCCTGTGAAGCTAAGTGTTCTCTGCCGCTTCAGATGTCCAGTAACTGACATATTCTGCACTTGCATTCCCTGCCCCTCCCGCACCCTTGTTTGTTTCATCCTCCACAACCGCTGACAGATCAGCTGTGTTAAACCAAATCATCGCCCCACTGAAATTGCTCTTCATCTTTCAGAGACATTCTCCTTGTTCAATGTGTTCACTAACTTACCCCAGATCCAAGGAACAGCACGCAGAGACATGACCCGTCTCTCTCTCCACAAATGTTGCCTGACCTGCTGATCGCTTCCAGCAGCTGCTGCCCTTGTTTCCTCCATTGTTTGCTTTTTCAAAGTAGAATTCCATTTGACAAGATTTAACCCTATTCAACCATCTTTTCAATAGTTCTTTAGAACGTTATTGTCTTTTTTTTTTTTAAATGTTAACACTTTTGACTTTGATGCCATCTGCAAACATAGGCAAGAAGGAACTGCAGATGCTGAAGTATATATATTTTTTAAAGTGCTGGAGTAACTCAACAGGTCAAGCAGCATTTCTGGGAACATTGAGGTGGGGGGTTGTGTCCCCCACCCCCCACTACAATCAGTCTGAAGAAGGGCCCAATCCTGAAATGTCACCAATCCATGTTCTCCAGAGATGCTGCCGACCCGTTGAGTTACCCCAGCACTTTGTGCTGCTTTTTGCAAAAGTAAACACCATCGGTGTTCCTGGTTCCTTACTGAATTCTCAGAGCAGTCACCAGAATTTCCAGTGAGGTCAGCAGTGTTCACTTCCAAACCTAAAAAAACTGCAGACTGCTTCCTGCTCTCCATCCTATCAGTCTACACTCCTGGAACATTGGATAAGAGTCTCCATGTGTTACTTTAACACTTGACATCACTGCTTTTCTTCACCTGCTCCTCTATTTTCCTCTTCCAAACAACTTGATCATTTTCCCCTTGTCAGGCCTGCACTGCTTCTATTTCCTACATTCTGACCTGTGATTACATAACAAATTAATCTTCCTTCAACAGATGTTTGTGTATGTCCATCTCCACCCAACTCCTTGTCTGCTCTCCCTGTCAGCAGAGTCATCTATGTTGTACATTGCCTGGCACCGAGCTAGGTTCAAGTGCCCCCTCCCAATGCTCAAATAGTTCGTTGATGCTCTTACTGGTGAAATTATTTGAAAACTGTAGCTCCTTTCCTACATCGGCAAACTACAAGACCCAGTAGATAAACACTGGAGGTGAAGGAGGCTAACTGGGAGTTCCAGTAGATGGGTGGCATTTACGGCAGGATCAAGACATGCGCGTCTCAGCGTGCCAAGTCACACTGGCATCAAGTCCCAGGTCTGCTGCAGACGTCTGTCTCCCCGGGTGAGGACAAGCTGCGTCACTGGGAGACCGAGGGTAGAACTGGAACACAGGCTCCCCGAGGCCTCGCGTCATCCACCCTGACGCGTTGCTGAATCTGATCCAACATGAACCGTCCCCATGCTGACCCGCCGAGCTCCTCCGATGGTTTGATTTTTACTCCAGATCCCAGCATCTGCATCCAGTTTGTTTCGGAAGCTGTGGGTCGGAGCAGAGATCCGAACTGAAGGCGGAAAGCCCGTGTAATGTTTACTTCCTTGTCGCCGCCTCTCGTCGGCATAAAAACTGATCGAAAGGTTAAAACCTTGCGTTTTTCTCTTGCAGTTTACATTTGGTAGTACACTTCCTGGGCCTCTGTGTGTGTGTGTGTGTACCCGTGTCTATGTGTTTGTGTCTATGGCTCTGTGTGTGTGTTTGTGTTTGTGTCTATGGTTGTGTTTGCATGTGTGTGTGTCCATGTCTATGGCTCTGTGCCTGTGTGTGTTTATGTCTCTGGCTGTGTGTGTGTGTGTGTCCATGTCTATGGCTCTGTGCCTGTGTGTGTTTATGTCTCTGGCTGTGTGTGTGTGTCCATGTCTATGGCTCTGTGCCTGTGTGTGTTTATGTCTCTGGCTGTGTGTGTGTGTGTCTGCCTGTGCACCTCTGTGTTTGTGTCTATGGCTCTGTCTGTGTGTACATCTCAGAGTGTGTGTGCGTGCTTGTGCCTCCCTAGACAGGAGACTGTTGTTTGGGATGGGGGGGGGAGGTCAGATCTAATGAAATAAAACGTCCAACTTTTCTGGAGACACGAGTGCAGCCCTCAGGTCCCGGGCCGGCGAGTTGCTACCCTCCTCCTCCTCCATTTCCCATTGTGATCATCACCACCGCCCGCCCGCCCCTGCGACTGCAACAAGCTGGCGACACGATCGCTGCGTCCGGCCTGCTTCTCCCACCGCCGGGAAGGGAGTGGATCCAAACTCAGGCCGGCTCCAAACTTGGGAGTAAAGGGGAGCGGATCAAACTTTGTGCGCTCCTACCTTGATGTGTCGCTGTGCGAAAGCCTCCGACATGTCGGTGCTGGCCGCGGCCTGGGCGGGCGGGCTGGAAGGCAGGGCCCGGGCCGGGGCCCAGCGCCCAGGGGTGGGCTGTAGGGAGGGAGGGGGGGAGTGAGGAGGGGACGCGGCCCCGGGCCGGCCCGCAGCCTCAGCGCCGAGCGGGGGGGAGCGGTGGATGGCGGCCCGATCGCCAATCACATCCCGGCAGCGCCGCCCCGCTTCCGGGAAGAGGAAGCCGAGTGCCGGCTGAGCTCATGGCTGCTCGCCGACTCACTCCAGCCAGCCAGCCCTTGACGTGGGCTGCCTGCAGCCGCCGGCGGCCGGCCGGGTAGGAGGGCGGGGACTGGGGCGGGGGCAGCCGCCAGCCCGCTTAAAGCGGCGCTGTCACCGGGTGGGGCCCGCAAGGCTGCGCGACCGCTTTAACTTGGGAGGTACACAAAAATGCTGGGGAAACTCAGCGGGTGCAGCAGCATCTATGGAGCAGAGGAACCTTCGCTCCATAGATGCTGCTGCACCCGCTGAGTTTCTCCAGCTTTTTTGTGTACCTTCGATTTTCCAGCATCTGCAGTTCCTTCTTAAACGCTTTAACTTGGGGCCCGGCCTGGCCTGGCTGGGAAACAAAGCCCGCCGCACTCACTATTGACCGGGATTGTGCACAGAGGCACCGTGGGCCGCAGCTGGGTGAATGTCCCAGCTTTCGGCTCCGCACACACAGAGATCACGGCAGGAAACACACAGCACCAGCCATTAATCTACGCGGGTGTGATGTTTATTGCCCCACAATGTTACTTCTATCCAGAACAATAATTCTCCATCTAATGTTATCCCAGAAAATATCAATTCCCCCAGACCTCCAGCACAGTGAACATACTGAACCCCATCTCACATTAACTCTCCCACTGAACCCCAACTCCAGGACAGCGATATACTGAACCCCAACTCTCCAGTACAACTCCCACTAATCTCCAATCTCAAGTCCACTAACTGGCAGTGAACCCAACGACCAGTACAGTAACACTCATATAAAACCCCATTGTCCCAATGCAGTACGGTATTCCCATCAAACCCTATCTCTCCAGTACAATAACTACTACTGAACCCAGCCAGCCTCTCCAGTGCAGTAAATCTCCCATCGCTGCATCGCTCCCATACAATAACACATTGAATCCCTACCAGATACAGCTCACATTGAACCTCAGTCACTCAAGTCCAGTAAGTCTCCTAATTAACTCAACGATCAATGCAGTAACTCTCTCAATGAACCACAAGGCTCAGTGCTGGGACCCCAGCTATTTACAATTTATATTAATGATCTGGATGAGGGAATTGAAGGCAACATCTCCAAGTTTGCGGATGACACTAAGCTGGGGAGCAGTGTTAGCTGTGAGGAGGATGCTAGGAGACTGCTAGGTGACTTGGATAGGCTGGGTGAGTGGGCAAATGTTTGGCAGATGCAGTATAATGTGGATAAATGTGAGGTTATCCACTTTGGTGGCAAAAACAGGAAAGCAGACTATTATCTAAATGGTGGCCGATTAGGAAAAGGGGAGATGCAGCGAGACCTGGGTGTCATGGTACACCAGTCATTGAAAGTAGGCATGCAGGTGCAGCAGGCAGTGAAGGAAGCGAATGGTATGTTAGCTTTCATAGCAAAAGGATTTGAGTATAGGAGCAGGGAGGTTCTACTGCAGTTGTACAGGGTCTTGGTGAGACCACACCTGGAGTATTGCGTACAGTTTTGGTCTCCAAATCTGAGGAAGGACATTATAGCCATAGAGGGAGTGCAGAGAAGGTTCACCAGACTGATTCCTGGGATGTCAGGACTTTCATATGAAGAAAGACTGGATAGACTTGGCTTATACTCGCTAGAATTTAGGAGATTGAGAGGGGATCTTATAGAAACGTACAAAATTCTTATGGGGTTGGACAGGCTAGATGCAGGAAGATTGTTCCCGATGTTGGGGAAGTCCAGGACAAGGGGTCACAGCTTAAGGATAAGGGGGAAATCCTTTAGGACCGAGATGAGAAGAAACTTTTTCACACAGAGAGTGGTGAATCTCTGGAACTCTCTGCCACAGAGGGTAGTTGAGGCCAGTTCATTGGCTATATTTAAGAGGGAGTTAGATGCGGCCCTTGTGGCTAAAGGGATCAGGGGGTATGGAGAGAAGGCAGGTACGGGATACTGAGTTCGATGATCAGCCATGATCATATTGAATGGCCTACTCCTGCACCTATTTTCTATGTATCTATGTATCTATGTCCCTAGTACAGTAACTCACCTTATGAACCCCATCTTTCGTACAGTAACTTACCCTCTGAACCCATCTCTCCAGTACAGTAACACACTGAACCCCATCTGCACAGTACAGTAACTCTACTGCTGACCCAATCTCTACAGTACTGTAACTCTCCCACTGAACTCTTATCTCTCCAGTACAGTAACACTCCCTCTGAACTCTATCTCTCTCAGTACATTTCCATCCAATGAATCCTCCCTGTTCATGACATTAACATCCACATTTATCTGTCTCATATATGTTCTCTTGCACTGAACACTCTCCGGTACAGTCTCTACAAAATCTCGCTCCCTCCAGATGTCATCGCCAACGTCCGTGATCTAACCACAGTTTTTGTTCTGCCAATGAGTCATTGTTTAATCCCTATCCCCTTCGCACTCTGACTCTTCTGTCTCTGGGCTCCTGCACTGTTACGATGAATCGCAATGCAAGCTTGAGGAGCAACAGATCATCTTCCGTCTGGGTATATTGCACCTTCCAGACTCTACATCGAATTCTCCAACTGTAGATAACTCATTCGGAGTTTCTGTCTACATCAGAAATGACCAGCCATTAAATTTCTGAGTTATAATTTTTGGTTCTGTTTTTCACTTTCGTCATGTAGTCAGCATCTGCAGTTCCTTCTTAAACACATGTAGTCAGGCCTGTTGGACAACATTTAACACAGACAAACCAGCATTACCTGCCTCCAACTGGCACATGAAACTACTTTGTTTCATCCTTTAAGAGATATTCCCTTTGTGCTCTCCAATTACCCTCCCCCACATCCACCTCCATACATCTCTGCTAATGAAAAATTAACGCATTCTTCTTTCCCTGTTCTGAGGAAAGATCCCAGATTGGAAACATTAACTATTTTTCTCTCTCCACAGATGCTGCCTAACTCGCTAAGTATTTCTAGTGTTTTCTTTTTGTTTTTAATTTGCTAGCATCTGCATTTTTGCTGATCTCATGTTTGGAACTGTGTGTACTATCTACAGTCTTCACTCTCCATCTGGGCAGTCAACACGTTGTTTATTGTTGTGGCAGAGTTATAGTCCACATGTCTGGCCTGTGCATTCTGGTTCGAGCCTTAACAGGTGCACTACCAAGAAGGCAGGGTACATGGATTGCAAACTCTGTAAGGCCCTCCGATCCATCCAGATAGGAGAGATCATGTCTCCATGGGTCCCACTCGTCATTAGGTGAAAACAATGTTTTAGGCTGTTCTGTAACTTCCTCAAGGAGGAAAGGTAGAGGCAGAAAGTGAATGAACAAGATGGTCCGACATACTTTTTATACTTCTGGCACACTTGCATATATAATGTCTGTAAAATCATTCTCTGCGAAAGGGTAGTAGTTGTTCCGGATTCGCGGTTGGAAAGTGACCTAGGTGGATAATTAAGTAAGTGGTGATACTGGACTTTTGGATGAGAAAGGCATAGGGGAAAGGATGAGAGGAAGCATTGAATTTACAGAATAGGATGGGGAGGAAGGAACATAGCTCAGGAAATCAGGAACTAGAATCTGATTGGTTGGGGCTGAGAAACAGCAAATGACAGGAGATATTGTTGGAATAACAGGAAGTGCTGGAAATGCTTTGCAGGTCAGGCAGCATCTGTGGAGGTGATAACAGTTCATCGTTCAGGTCGATTGCCTCTGATCAGCACTGGGGAAACTAGTGCGGAGAAGGTGAGGGTGGAGAGCAATGTCTTTCAACGCGTGGAGATAGGTTTGCCAACTGTCCCGTATTAGCCGGCACATCCCGTATTTTGGGCTAAATTGGTTTGTCCCGTATTTGACTGTTGCAACTCGGGTCGAGGGGATTGTCGGGTGGGAGCGCCGCGTCCAGCGGCTCCGGCCCCGCCTCACCCGTCCCGACGTCGTGCAGCAGCAGCGCCTCGTCCGTGGCCCCGTTGGTCGGCAGCCCGGTCAGCTGTCCGACCTTCGGACCTTCGCTTACCGCCGACACCATCACCCCTCCTTCTCATGCCGATCATCGGTTCATGAGTTGGATGGGGTGCCGGGCCAAAACTCCTCAGCTGGCCCGCCGGCTGGGCTTTGTGTGCAGTCCAGCACCCGGGCCAACTCATCATTCACCCAGCCACGGCCGAGTCGGTCAACAAAATAGGGAATTTGTCCCGTATTTTGAACGTTTGCCCCTCATTTGGGAGTGAGAACGTTGGCAACCCTAGGTGGAGACCACCTGGCTATCCAGGTGAGAATGTGTTTCAAAGCCATCCAGTTAATAGATGACGGAGTGTAGTTGGCGTGAGAAGAACAAAAGGACATCTGGAACTGGCAAAGGGAGCACATGGCAGTTGCTGGAAAAAGAATGCTGGAAATAGGTAACAGCCCAGGTTGTGTCCATGGAGAGAGAAACACAGAGTTCAGGTGCATAACTTTACATTAGAACCTGCCAGTTCCAACACAAGCTTGCAACGGTGGCTGTGTGAAACAGTTGGAATCAGTATTGCATCCAGAATGCTCTGCTGTGCCCAGATAGAAACAAGAGGTGTAGTTCCTCAAGTTCACATTGGGCCTCAATGTAACAGCGCAGGATGCCACATTGGCTGAAAGACTCCGTCTATATGGATGCATGCACGTGATTGCATCTGTGTGCTTTCCGTATGCTTGTGCGTGTGTACATTGTGTGTATGTGCACACGTGTATGCATTTGTGCACATGTGCACCCGCGTGCATGTGTGCATTTGTACGTGTATTGCCTGTTGTGTGTGCAATATGTGCATGTGCCTTTGTGTATACAGGTATGTGTATTCATTCATATGTGAGGAGAGAATGGGGGTGGGCACAATCATTGGAGATAAATGGCCTCTAGAAACCTCAGCCAGGGGAAACACAACTCCATGTCTACGCTGTAAAGCATTTGTGCATTTCATGGGTTGCACCTCATTCTTCTAGACTCAAAACAGTATAGTATGTTTAATCGCTCATACAAAAAAAAACATGCATCCCAGGAATCAGTCTGGTAAACATTTGCTGCACTTCCTCAAAGGCAAGTACATTCTTCCTGAGATAGGAGGACCAAACAATTAGACAATATCCTGATGTGTTCTCCTCAGGCCTCTCAATGTGTCTTCACGCTTGTACTCAAAACCTCCTGTAATAAAGGCCACCAGATTATTTATCTCACTAATTGCTGTAGTTTAACTCTCAGTGATTCATGTACACTTCAGTCCTCTCTGCATCCTCATAACCAACACTGCCACCTAGCCTCATATTGTCGTTAAGAATGGATATATCACTTGATCCGCTGTTCAATTGTGAAACTACACAATTCCATGCTCAGTGCTTTTTTTTGCCAACTCTCTAAGCACTTTCCTTTTAGCTAATACCGTCTTTAACTTCTTACAACCGCAGCTGAACCACTTTAATCCCCCGAAGATAGACACAAAAAGCTGGAGTAACTCAGCGGGACAGGCAGCATCTCTTCTTCTTCTTCTTGCGTATGGCGTGCACAGCCTAAAGTTGTAGGACAACTTGTTCTATTTGATCTTATTTGATTGTGCACGCCAGGTTGATTGCATTCGTCGAAACAGGGCGGACCACGTGAAGGTTGCAATGTCCCACTCCGCAGCATCTCTGGAGAGAAGGAATGGGTGTCGTTTCGGGTCGAGACTTTTCGTCAGACTCTGTCACCTATTGCTTCTCGCCAGAGATGCTGCCAGTCCCGCTGAGTTACTCCAGATTTTTGTGCCTATCTTCGGTTTAAACCAGCATCTGCAGTTCCTTCTTACACTTTAATTCCCCGCCTTGGTCACTTTTCAACTGCACTTTCCCTGTTTTTTTCATCTTAAAGGGCTATATGTTACCTGTAAACTAAATTAATTCTTTAAATACTAGCTATTATATATTTACTGTCACACCTTCCAATTCGGTTTCCCCATGTACCAAAGCCAATTCATGCCTTTGTAGTTTCCTTTATTTGGATTGAAGATACTGCTTTCAGATTGAATAAATCACTTGCAACATTTACGTAAATTCCTTTTATATCCTGATCACTACTCCCTAAAGATTTTGCAGCTTTCCCTCCTGGTTCACAAGTGTTACAGTATATCTCTGACGCAGTTTGCCATTTGATAGTTTCCAGTTTCCTAATTGTAACTGGCTCATCTTCAGCACAGGTGTCCAATCTCTCTACACGCTCTTCCTCACTGAAGTCCAACATGCCAGAGGAACAGCACTCCCTCTTCTGTCTGGGAGCACCTTAGCCCTCGAAGACCAATGTAGAATTTAATAACTTCAGATCACTTGTCTTTCCCGTTTGTGTCAGGACAGGACAGTTCTGAAGGAAGGTCTTCGCACTTCACAGATGCTGCTCTATTCTTTGCTTATTTCCAGCATTCCATTTTATTTCATATTTCCCTTAGCTTTGTTCTGCATCTCAGAATTCCAGCAACACTTTCCTCTCTCCACTGCCTCACTCAGCTCCCACTATTTACACCTCCTCCACACGAAATAGATGTGAATAACAAGAACTCCCTCTCGTAAACAGTGTCAATGGCATTCCTGGTTCTTTCCAACTCTCATTCTTTGCTGCGTAAAACATGCTTGTTTTTTCACTTTCCCACTTTGGACGACAAATCTTAAACACGAAATGGTAACCGCCAACATTCTCTGGCTTTCACAGCGCAGCCGGCTGCTCATCTGTTCATCTGTGCAGAGGATGGTCTCTCGGCTGAAGCAATAAATTCATTGCTCTCTTTATAGATGCTGCCTGTCCTATTGAGTGCCTCCAGCATTATCGGTCTTACGTCAATTTACGCTTTCTCTGTACAGATTCTGTATGGTACTATTTGGTCACTTAGCCTGCACAGTCTATAGATTACAATTCTATCTCGTTACATGTATCTAATGTCTGGATTTATTACATGACCTGTATTATAACTATGGTTTGAGAGTCTTTACAGAACTCCCACTAATTGTTATGACGTGCAACCTATGAGCAATACCAGATCGTGTTGTACCAATTATGAACAATGACATTACTAGCCTCTGCCATCTGTGAGTACTGATATCCCTTTCACTTACGATCTGCGATCCATGATATGCTTCAGAGATTTCTGCATCCATGGAATCTCAAGCAGTGATCTAGTCTGTGCATTCTGAAAGTGTTGAATTATTCAGCCTGTACAATTCTGAACGACTGGAGTCTAACTTGTGCAGTCTCTGAGCAGAGACATATTCACTGCCCATCGCAATTTCGTGGAACTTTTAAGTAGTAAAATATCGACCCCCAAGTAATTATCTTTACCCTTTGAAATATCTACCTAGTGCAAACAAGGACCTATGTTGCACCCATCTGCTACAAATGGTGAGCATAGCTATCTCTGTCCTGTACTATCACTGGTATCCGTGCCTCTGCGCTGGGCAACCTGACTTGTCATTGACAGATACAAAATGCTGGAATAACTCAGCAGGACTGGCAACATCTCAGGAGAAAATGGATAGTTGACGTTTCAAGTCGGGATCCTTCTTCAGACTGATTGTAAGGTCTATGTGCAACTTCTTACCTGGAAAAGTTGGTGTTTGAAGTAAAAGGCAATTTATTAAACTGGTGTGCACCAGGAGGCCAGCCAAAGCTGACCTGTCAAGTGTGACTTTGGTACAAATATATACTCCCAGATGACAAGATTACTCAGAAACTTGATTAAATCAAGGACTGAATGGGGTGGGAGATTGCAACCTTCACGTGGTCCACCCTGTTTCGACGAATGCTATCAACCTGGCGTGCACAATCAACTAAGATCAAATAGAACAAGTTGTCCTACAACTTTAGGCTGTTCACGCCATACGCATGAAGAGGGAGGACTCAATTTCAGAAACTTGACTAACAATAAAACAACACAGAGGCATGATCAACAATAAAACAAGGTCTTAATTACAGAACGGAACTCAGAAAGTCTTAATTAGGTGACAAACAGAATTAGATGATTATCCACAAGTCTAAATTCATTAACAGAAGATCCAAATTTCTGTTATAATGATGCGCGCATGCATAATCAATTCCTGTTAGGCTTTGACTGCGGTTTCCTGTCACCACATTAGCACAATTCACATCCCTACATACTAATTATTAGCCCACATTATTGTTTACCCTACAACAGATACATTAATGCAGTGATATCATCACCTCTTCCTCCTGTGAAATGTGTGGAGTGATATATATGGTCTCAGCAATCACACATCAACAAGAAAAACAATAAATGGTGGAAGTCTTCCACCTGTAAATGTTGGCTGTGCTTCTTATCCTACATATGCAGCCTGACCTGCTGAGTATTTCCAGCATTCTTCAGATTTTATCTTAGATTTCCTGCAACTGCAATTTTTCTGTTATAAATTTATGCTCTGTAATCTTTGCACAATATCCCTGCCTGGTCCAAGTTCAACAATCTGTGGCTTGTGATCCGCTCATTCTGTAACATTGCTACATTTATCTTGTGCATTTCGAGAAATTCCTCAGTTTTGTGAGCTGCAAAGGGTGGAATTGTCTACTCATTACATTGTTCAGTCTCCAGTAGCCCATCATGTGTCCCTCACATAGGAAACAGAAACACAAGTAGGCCGTTTAGCTCTTCACACTAATCCTTCATGCGGCACCTTCATGCGTAGATTGTTTTCTTTGGAACATCGGAGGTTGAGGGGAGACTTGATAGAAGTATATAAAATTATAGAAATTAGGTGCAGGAGTAGGCCATTCGGCCCTTCGAGCCTGCGCCGCCATTCAATATGATCATGGCTGATCATCCAACTCAGTATCCCGTACCTGCCTTCTCTCCATACCCTCTGATCCCTTTAGCCACATCTAACTCCCTCTTAAATATAGCCAATGAACTGGCCTCAACTACCCTCTGTGGCAGAGAGTTCCAGAGATTCACCACAGTTTTTCTCATCTCGGTTTTAAAGGATTTCCCCCTTATCCTTAAGCTGTGACCCCTTGTCCTGGACTTCCCCAACATCGGGAACAATCTTCCTGCATCTAGCCTGTCCAACACCTTAAGAATTTTGTAAGTTTCTATAAGATCCCCTCTCAATCTCCTAAATTCTAGAGTATAAACCAAGTCTATCCAGTCTTTCTTCATAAGACAGTCCTGACATCCCAGGAATCAGTCTGGTGAACCTTCTCTGCACTCCCCTCTATGGCAATAATGTCCTTCCTCAGATTTGGAGACCATAACTGTACGCAATACTCCAGGTGTGGTCTCACCAAGACCCTGTACAACTGCAGTAGAACCTCCCTGCTCCTATACTCAAGAGAGGCTTAGATAGGGTAGATAGTCAGAACCTTTTTTTCAGGGTACAAATGTCCAATGATAGCTTTAAGGAGAGAAGGGGAAAGTTTAATAGAGATGTGCAGGCAAGTTTTTTACACTGAGCGTGGTTGGGGCCTGGAACGCATTGCCAGGGGTGGTGGTAGAGGCAGATATGATAATGGCATTGAGAAGCTTTTAGATAAGCACATGGAAGTGCAGGAAATAGGGGGATATGAAGGTGCAGGTAGGTGAGATCGGTATAACGTGGCATCATGTTCAGCAAAAAACCAATTTAGTTCAATAATATGTGGCACTTCATCAAAGGTCTTCTTGTCCAAATATACTACATCCATTGGCTAACTGTTGATTCTGCCCCTTATTATTTCTTGTTACCACTAGAATAATATCAGATCCCAGCCCTTTCTGATACTGACTGGGGGTCAGGTAGTGGGTCATGCCAATAGACAATAGGTGCAGGAGTAGGCGAATCGGCCCTTCGAGCCAGCACCGCCATTCAATGTGATAATGTGTGATCATCCCCAATCAGTACCCCGTTCCTGCCTTCTTCCCATATCCCCAGACTCCGCTATCTTTAAGAGCCCTATCTAGCTCTCTCTTGAAAGTATCCAGAGAACCGGCCTCCACCACCCTCTGAGGCAGAGAATTCCACAAACTCACAACTCTCTGTGAGAAAAAGTGGTTCCTCATCTCCGTTCTAAATGGTTTACCCCTTATTCTTAAACTGTGGCCGCTGGTTCTGGCCCCCAACATCGGGACCATATTTCCTGCCTCTAGCATGTCCAATCCCTTAATAACCTTATATGTTTCAATAAGATCCCCATCTCATCCTTCTAAATTCCAGAGCATACAAGCCCAGTCGCACCATTCTCTTAGCATACGAGTCTCGCCATCCCGGGAATTAACCTTGTAAACCTACCCTGCACTCCCTCAATAGCAAGAATGTCCTTCCTCAAATTAGGGGACCAAAACTGCACACCATACTCCAGGTGTGGTCTCATTAGGGCCCTGTACAACTGCAGAAGGACCTCTTTGCTCCTATACCCGACTTGTTATAAAGGCCAACATGCCATTCGCTTTCTTCACTGCCTGCTGTACCTGCATGCTTACTTTCATAGACTGATGAACAAGGACCCCCAGATCCCGTTGTACTTCCCCTTTTCCCAACTTGACGCCATTTAGATAGTAATCTGCCTTCCTGTTTTTGATACCAAAGTGGATAACCTCACATTTATCCACATTAAACTTCATCTGCCATGCATCTGCCCACTCCCCCAATCTGTCCAAGTCACCCTGCATTCTCATAGCATCCTCCTCACAGTTCACACTGCCCACCCAGCTTTGTGTCATCTGCAAATTTGCTAATGTTACTTTGAATCTCTTCATCCAAATCATTGATGTATATTGTAAATAGCTGCGGTCCCAGCACCGAGCCTTGCGGTACCCCACTAGTCACTGCCTGCCATTCTGAAAGGGACCCGTTAATCCCTACTCTTTGTTTTCTGTCTGCCAACCAATTTTCTATCCATGTCAGCACTCTACCCCCAATACCATGTGCCCTAATTTTGCCCACTAATTTCCTATGTGGGACCTTATCAAATGCTTTCTGAAAGTCCAAGTACTGGCTCTCCCTTGTCCATTTTCCTAGTTACATCCTCAAAAAATTTGTTAAGCTGCAAAGAGTACAGAGATTTACAAGGATGTTGCATGAGGGATAAGGTGCAGGTAGAGGTTGGGCAAGCTAGAAGATTATTCTATGGAGTGTAGGTGGCTGAGAGGTGATCTTATCGTGGTGTATAAAATCATAAGAGGAATTAATAGGGCAAACGCAGAATAATTTACCGAGGAGCCTTCTGTCGCCGTGCTCTTGACTCTTGAAAACCTAGGATTCAGATCATCATGTCCTTGGGATTTAGTATCAGAGAATCATAGAGCTGTACAACATGGAAACAGATTCTTGCTCACCTCATCTTTACCGACCAGTTTGCCTATTTCTGGGAATTTGTCCATAGTCATAGACTCAGAGTATGGAAACTCGCCCACACCGGCCAGCTACACTCGTCCCACTTGCCTGCGCTTGGTCCATATCCCTCCAAACCTGTCCTATCCATGTACCTGTCTGTTTCTTGAACGATGGGATAGTCCCAGCCTCAACTACCCCCTCTGGCAGCTTGTTCCATACACCCACCACCCTTTGTGTGAAAAAGCTGCCCCACGGATTCCTATTAAATCTTTTCCCCTTCACCTTGAACCTATGTCCTCTGGTCCCATATTCCCCTACTCTGGGCAAAAGACTGCATCTACCCAATCTATTCCTCTCATGATTTTGTAATCTCATGATCCATGTCTGCTTCTGTGATGGCATACACTAAATATCTATTGTATTTGTCAGCCCTCACCTATTCTGCAATGTGCCTGACTCAATATACCTTAGCTTAAACACATAGGGCACTCGTCCTAATTGAAACATCATCTTTACTCCCACACAATGGTCTTTGAGCACGACAATGCCATTGTACAAGTTAGTGAAGAGATGGTCATATAGCACCAAATATATCTATGACAATCACCAGTCTCTCCCCTTTCTCGATCTTTCTGTCTCCATCAGACCAACTATCAATTGATGTCTGTTACAAACCTACTGATTCCTATAGTTATCTGGAACGTGCTTGCATCGTCCCAGAATGTGCAGAAACCCTGCTTCATTCACCATGGGTGCACTGAACTTTCCTCTCACTCAGGCCCTTGTGACCCAAGGATTTCTCAGCTATGTTGATCCTAAAGTGGCAGTGTTGAAGCCAAACCCCATAATAACCAAATTTGTGAAAGTGATTCACTTAGTGAAGGCTCTCTGTGTTAGGTTTTAACTCTAACAATCCCATGACATCCAGAGGTTTCTTATAGACATCAGTTCGGTCTGAAAGCAGTGTTTCTTTCACACTGTGCAGCCTGCAAATATCTGATTTATTGATTCATTCATTCATTCATTCCGGATATGGGTGTTGGTGGCCAGCCCATCCCTAATAGTCATGAGAAGCTGGTGAGTCACCTTAAACAGCCGATCTTTCAGGTAAGTGTACCCGCTCAATTTTGGTTGGGGAGTTCCAGGATTTACACCCGACATTAATAAAGAACTGGCAATAAATTGCAAGTCAGGACAGTGTGTAACCTAAACCTGTATATGATGACCTCAGCCCTTAGCAGTAGAGGTTACAGATTTGGGAGGTGGTCAGATTAGCCTGGAAGTGTAACTGCAGTGCATGTTGCAAACGCACACAATGCAGCTATTGTGCAACAGTAGTGGAGGGAGTGAAAGTTTAAGAAGGTGGATGGGGCTGCTTTGTCCCAGGTGGCATTGAGCCTCCAGAGAGGTGCTGGAGTTGCACTCATCCAGGCAAGTGGAGATTATTTCATTACAGTCCACACATGTGCTTTGTCAATAGTGTAGTAAAATGCCATGGGAAACTTAGTTTAGTTTACAGATACAGCGCAGAGACAGGCCCTTCAGCCCATCAAGTCCGCAACGACCAGCAATCCCCGCACATTAACACTATCCTACACATACGAGGGACAATTTACAATTATAACGAGCCAATTAACACACAAACCTGCACGTCTTTGGAGCGTGGGAGGAAACCGAAGATCTCAGAGAGAGCATACAAACTCCACACAGACAACACCTGCAGTCGGGATCGAACCAGGGTATCTGGCACAGCAAACGGAGTAAGGCTGCAACTCTACCGCTGCGCCACCATGCCACCCTGTCAGATTGTGTATATGTACCCTTTTCTGATCCATGCTCGCTGACAGGATGTTAGTACTGGGGAATCCGATTCATCGCAGATGGTTTGACTATTTTGGACATTGACATTTTCTGGCAGGTCAGACAGAAATGTTACTTGCCTTCCATCAGCCCGTGCTGTATGTTAACACCGTCTTGCTGCATGCAGGCATGGCCTGCTTCACATGCTGAGACGAGTGGAGTGGAATTACTGTAATTATCCGCTTCTGATCTTATAGAGGGAGGAAGGCTTCTGAAAAAGCAGCTGAAAATTTGTCTTGTGGCACTGCCCCAAAGAACTACCCTGGGGATAGGCAGCTCAATCTACAATCACCTAGAGAGGTATGGAGAAAGGACAAATTAAGGGCTGTGTGGGTGGGAGAGGTAGCATAGAGGGAGAAAAATACACCTTCAAACGAACATAAATCAACACCTTTCAAGTACATCTTTATTGTCGACTATCCAGATGTCACAAATATACACACGTCACACCTGTAACTCAGTCGCAGTTGTCATATCTGACTACAATTGGGTTGGTCGAGGGGTTCTGGCCCCAAAGACATTATGTTCTGTTTATAATGAAAGCCAAGTTCCATTTATTGATACAACATTAGACAAAGGCTACTCATGCCTCTTACCGTGATGTTTACTGGGCCGTCAACCTATGACGGATGTTCCCTTTGTTAAAGTGGATATTGTATTCACAACGGCTTGCAGTCTGTTTCATTGGAGCACCGGCTGACATAAATTTCCTTCAATGTGTCCTTTAATGAAAAGTCTTCTTTACAAACACCAAACCCCGCAGGATATTCACTCCTCTCACCCAAATACTTTGGCACCACAGTCCCCTCCTCCCTTCCCAATGCACTGATTAACAGTCCACTGAAGCAACCGAGGGACAGAGATAGTTAACCCCTTCAATGCAGAGTGGAACTGAAAGGGATTACAGAAAGGAACATTGAAGGCTGTGCCTGTTGCACAGTGAGACTATCAACTGCAGGTCTGATATGCCAAGCTGGTTCGAGCGAACTTCACTGGAGCAAGAGCCCAGCATCAGGACTTGCTCATTTTCTAGATTCATTAGATTGTGGTGTTTAACTAACCAACTCTCCTGCCGAAGTCACTGGCCAAGCCTTGTCTTGTAGTAAGGAGAGAACATAATGTCCCATGTCGACTTGAGGAAGAGTCGTACACTGGTTAAACAGGAAAAGGTGACTGGAGAGGCTGAAGGGGAAACAAAAGAAGTATATTGAGAATGAAAATACTGTAGATGCTGGAAAGCTGAAATAAAAACAAATGAGAATATTTTAGGTCAAACACCCTTCCTCAGAACAGACACAGAGAAAATGATGAGCAGTCAGTTGTCACAAGGGATTGGAGATGCTGGAATTTAGTTTAGCTTAGAGGTACAATGCGGAAACAGGCCCTTCGGCCCACCATCTGCACAGACCAGTGATCTCCATACACTAGCACTATCCTACACACAAGGGACAATTTACAATTTTTACTGAAGCCAATTAACCAACAAATCAGTACGTCTTTGGAATCTTGATCAAAAAACACAAAGTGTTGGAGTAACTATTATTCAACCTATTAAAAAAAACCATCACATCTCTCCTATCAGGAGAGTAACCTCAATGACCACAGGGCATTAGGTTGGTTCAACTGCACTGATTCTGCTACTAATTAAAAGACATTTGGATAGGTGCATGGACAGGAAAGGTTCAACGGAATATGGGCCAAACACAGGCAAATGAGATTAGCTCAGATGGACATTTTGCCCAGCATGGATGTGTTCGGGCCTAAAGGCCTGTTTCTGTGGCACACACAGCAGTCTTAAATTAAATCAACCATATTTTGGGATCTGAATGTCGTTGACAAGGCCAGCATTTACTGTATGTAGCTAATTAACCTCAAGAGGTGGTGAGACGTCACTGCTGCAGTGTTGAACTGCTGCAACCCTCCTGGTGAAGGTGATCCCAGTGTTGATAAGGAGGGAGTTCCAGTGACAATGAAAGACGAGCAGTATTAAATCCCACTTAGGATGGAGTGGTCTGGAGGGAAACTTACAGGCGAAGGTACTCCTGTGCTTTAGTTGCCCTTGTACCTCTCGGTGGGGGAGGCTGCGGGTTTGAGAGGCAAAGTTGGGATGCATTGGCCGGTGTGTGTTGCTGAGGTACATTTTGTAGCTGGTGCTTGCTGAAAAGCTATGCCACTCACCAGGGTCCAGCCTGATGACCAGCAGATAGGCTACGAACACGGCCAGAAGCAGCTTGCGAAGAGAAACCAAACGCAGACTTCTACGACACAACTCCACCACTTGCTGAATTAACCGGAACATATGGCGTAGTGTGTATTGTGCTGCCAAGAAAAAGAGAAGTGGCAATGAAACACACCATGACAATGTTTGGTTATCCTCAATCTAATACTTGCAGAAGATGGAAGATGGGACAGCAGCCACGTGAGCTTTGGAATGGTCTTGTCTGCAAAATGCCTAGGGAATTAGGACTTGGTGGGCATATGTGGAACAGTCTGAGCATACAGCTAGCAATGGGGAGTGTGGAGTAAAAGACTCAATGGTAACTCTACTTATTGTTAACTCAGTACCAAAGAAACTTTATGAGTCACAAGGGACTACAGATGCTGGAATCCAGAGCAAAAACAAATTGCTGGAGGAACTCAGCGGATCGAGCAGCAGAAAGGAAGTGTCGACAATTGTTGAACAGATCGCAGGGTCTTGACCTGAAATGCTGCCAATTTTACCAACAGCCCCCCCCCCGCGCTTCACAAGATCCGCTGAGTTCCTCCAATTGTTTAAGGAACTGCAGATGCCGGTTTAAACCAAAGATAGACACAAAAAGCTGGAGTAACTCAGCGGGACAGGCAGCATCTTTGGAGAGAAGGAGTGGGTGATGTTTCGGGTCAACACCTTTCACCTGACAGGTCAGTCAGAAGAAGGGTCTCGACCTGAAACGTCACCCATTCCTTCTCTCCAGAGATGCTGCCTGTCGCGCTGAGTTTCTCCAGCTTTTGGTGTGTACCCTCCAATGGTTTGCTCCATCTTTTTTATTAAGAGTTTGTTTGTTATCCAAGTTAGAGTCTGTCAAACGCATTGTGGTATGTGAATCATCTCTTCCCACTGTGTGTGTAACACAGCAAAGGGCAGCATGAAGTGTGCACACAATCTTCACAGCCTTAACAGTTTGGCAAGGCCTCACCAAAGAATGGGATGGTGTGCAAGGTTTGCACTGGGCGAGAAGATCCTTCTAATCCAGGGATATCCTGCACAGGAAAATAGGAAAAGGACGCAGAGCCCCTTTGGAGGCAAATTGCTGGAATACTGGTGTGTGGGCCGCCAGAACTAGACAGAAACACAGCCAATCAGGAAAGGCAAATAGCAAAAAAGTGCAGATGCTGGGGATCCAAAATAAAATCAGAGAACACTGAGGCTACTCGGCACATGGTCATTCAACTAAACTGATCGGTCTCTCTCTCTCTCTCTCTCCACAGTTGCTAGGGTAATCTGCTAAACATTTCCAGCATTATCTGCTTTTATATCAGGACACTGCTATATGTGACAGGAATTGGGGGTTACCAGATTGTCTGCGTTCGCTGCATTCTGCTGGAACCTGGCTCCTGCTCTCCGCCAATTCTTGCTCCAGCAGTTTGGGTCTCTTTCGCAAAACAACTTCCAGCACCGATTCCTTCTGTTGCTCCGTCAATAATGTGGTATCCTTGATCTCCTTCTCCGCTTCTGCATAAAGACCAAGTGGCAGCAGCACATGCAGTATATACAACTCAAACACCAGACCCACACTTCCTGGGGCACTTGTGCTGGCCTTGCTCTTAAGCCAGCTGCTGACGGCCTGCTGTATTTGGCCAGGCTCTCCAGCCTTGCTGTATAGGATGATGCTGCCACAGAGAATATCATCAGCTTCATGCATTTTAAGGGTGTCTAACATTCATAAACGTGACTGTAACATCAGCACGTATAAAATGTAGACTAAAGCCATTACTTCATGGGCCACACAGTGGTGCCTCACTGCTCCAGAAACCAGGGTTCAACCAGACCTCGGGTGCTGTTTGTGTGGACTTTGCACGTTTTCCTCTGCTTTTCTCTCACGTCCCATGGATGTGGGGGTTGGGGAGTTAACTGACTGTTGAGGGAAATCGAGGGAATTATCAGGAATGTGAGGAAGAATACATAACTGGGAACTGCAGGGGGGAATAGGATCGATGGGAGTCAAGACTGCTCTTGGGTTGTCAGAATAAAATGAGGAGGAAAACAAAATGAAAAATGCAAAAAAACAAATTGCCAGAAGAATTCAGTGGAGGCTTTAAAACACTCACAGCCTTATCCAACACTCCCAAGCGATTTATTTGATTTAGTGCCTTTTATGCTGTTTCAAAGGGGAAAGTGACAAGGGGAGTTGTACAACCAGCACCATATATGCTCTCACATCCTGCTGGAGGTACTCAGCAGGCTGAGCGACAGGGGTCAAAGGAGAAGAGAAACTGTCAAATGTTTCAGGTCAAACCCTGCATCAGGACCGAGAGGGAAGAGGGAGATTGCTGGTGTAAAGAGAGGGGATGGGGTAGGGGGGAGAGTTGAACGGTTGATGAGCAGAAGGAGCCTGGGGGAGGGGTGAAATGGGAGACAGAGAAAAAAGCAGATGAGAAAAAAGGCAGATGGACCCAGATGGGTGGAGGGGGGAGGGTTAGAAGGGTGATGTGAGAACACAAAGGCTACCAGTGCTGGAATCGATACGTAAGGATACGACAATGGGGACCATTGGAGGATGGTTAAGATCAGATGGGGAAGAGACCTGGTGGTTGATATTTGTGAGTAGTAGATGAACAGAACTAGGTTGGTGGGAGATGAATGGAACAACCAGGGTCTGGAACAACGCAAAACCCTACCTCAACATTAGAACTACGGTCCACCTGTTGCACTATCATCATGGACTTGTTTTCTCATCGGTTTTGGACCCTCTTTTTTGCACAACCGTTCTCTTTCAGCTATCTTGTAGAATTTGTGTAACAAGTATATACTTTATGTTTCCTTATGATGCCCGAGACTATCTACCTGTGATGCTATGGCATTGGCAAGCAAGATTGTCATTGTACCTGCACCTCCCCCTATTCGTGTGTGAGACAATAAACGCGACTGGAGCCGAGGGCATCTGTCTCAGGGCTGCACCAACACTCACCAGAGCTGGAGGAGAGCGGCGGGGATTCGGTCGGGGCTGCCGTACTGTTGCAGCAGCCAGTCCCAGGCCCGGCGCCACTGCCGTCGCTCGGCCAGCGCCTGCAGCCCCATGGTGCACAGGGACGACCTGATGTCGGCGGCTCGGGGCGCACTGCAGGCGGGGGGAGGGAGAGAGAGAGAGAGAGGGAATGAGGATACGCGGCCCCGCGGACTCCGCCGCCCTGGCACCCACACACAGCCTCGTATCCCGGGCCCCGTCTCACCTGCCGCCCGGCTGCCGGTCCAGCCACTCCAGGCCGCGCTCGCAGGCCGCCAGCGCCCCCGCCAAGTTGCGCTGCACCTGCAGCAGGTCGGCCGCCCGCTCCAGCCACACCAGGCCCGGGCAAAGGGCCGGCTCCCGGGCGCAGGGCCTCCATCGGCCCAGCACCAGCGGCCCGCTCCGCTTCATGCCGCCCGCACCCCGCTCTGGCCACGACCCACGCTGCTCCCTCCCCTCCACAGCGCCAGGGGGCGCCCGAGGCTCGGCCACGGGACCCGGAAGCTGCGGATCGCCCGATGCCGCAGTGACCAAGAGCAAAGATCCTATAGCAAGCTATTGGATCTTTGACCCAGAGAGTCAAGAGTGTTTTATTGCCTTTTGTCCCAGATATAACAATGACATTCGTACTTGCAGCAGCACAACAGCATATGTAAATATAGTATACTGTTAACAATATAATAACGAGAGACAGAGAGAAAGAGAAGGGAAAATAAAGTTAAATGTTCCGTATTAGAGGTAATTTACAGCAGCCACCTAATCTACACGTGTTTAGGATGTGGGAGGGTAATGAAGCATCATGCAGCCACAAAGAACTTGCAAACGCGAGGCAGGACAGGATTGCTAGAAGATAGACACAAAAAGCTGGAGTAACTCAGCAGGACAGGCAGCGTCTCTGGAGAGAAGGAATGGGTGACGTTTCGGGTCGAGACCCTTCTTCAGACTTGTTTTTGGAGCTGAGAGGCGGTGGCTCTATCAGCTGTGGCGCTGAGGCACCATCTGATGCCAAACAGTTTCTCTGAGCATTGGCAGGAGTACAAGGTAATGTACAAGATGAAAACTGCAGCTGCCTTTTCAGACTAGTTATTGGCATACGAGGGGTGGGAGATTGCAACCTTCACGTGGTCCGCCCTGTTTCGACGAATGCAATCAACCTGGCGGGCACAATCAAATAAGATCAAATAGAACAAGTTGTCCTACAACTTTAGGCTGTGCACACCATACGCAAGAAGAAGATTGGCATACGACACTGATGTACTGATCCACTATTGAAATGCCAGACGAAGCACGATGTGCTCTGTATCTATCTTGGGAAACCCACCCCCAATTATTATCACCCAATAAAGCTCTGCACAAGCCTTTAAGATGTTCACAGTGGACATTCCTTGTACTCAGTCTTGGAAGGTACCATTGATGCTTGCGTCAGCTATGCGAGAGGAACAATGCTTACCAGCCATCTACACACCCTGATGCAGCATTTCCAGTGGTGAGGCTGAATCCAGATAAAATGTTAATGTAGCACCCCTCATCCCCTCCTATGCCATTCCTTCTACTAATTTCCTTTTGCTGCTTTCCCTCAGATCCCACAGTGGTGCAGTGAATCCCACTCTTGTACTCTATGCCCTGTCTGAAGGCATGCTTGCCAAACACTCATAGTCAACCTGTCTGCCCGAGTGTCCACTTTCAGGGAAGTATGCACCGTAAACACAATCTCTCTACTGTACAACGTTCTTCAGGACTATTCCAAATACTGTGTATGCCCTACCTGGATTGAGTTACCAAATATGCATCACTTCACACTTATGCGAGGGAGAATTTATCTAATTTAATTCCATTGATTAGGAGACCACTGAGCTGAAACAAGCACCAATTAATATTGGAGTTTCTTGGTTGTAAACTACTCTTTTCCATTCCAGAATTGTGCATGGCTGCATTGGGTAATGGAGACCCTGAATAATGGTGGCACTTCATGGTGCAAAAACTGCTGGAAGAACTCAGCGGGCCAAGCAGCAACTATGGAAGAAAAGGGATGGGTGCTCTGCATTAAGGCCAAGGGCATCAAGGGGAGATGGCCAGTGTAGAGTTGTAAGGGAGGGGTGAGGCAGAGAATGGCCGGTGGAACCTGATAAAGGATGGATGATGGGCACATGGAACCTGGTGGGGGAGAGTGATGAGTTGAGATAAGGGGTGGGGGGGGGGGGGGGGGGGGGGGGTGCTAGAGGGATGGAAAAGAGATACCCTGGATGGACTGATGGGAGTGAGAAAGGAACATGAAATTGAAAAAAATAATATTTAATTAATATATAATTTAATTAATTGGGCTCTAAACTACCTGAGCAGAGTAGGTGGTGCTGTTCTTTAGTTTGTGATTGGACTCGCCCAGGCAGTGGAGAAGGCCAAGGACGTATATGACAATGTGAGAATGGGAAGGGGCACTGAACTGTCATGCTACTTGGGAGCTCAAGATAGCCATTGTGGTAGGGTGCATGTGGTCCATACATGGTTGCCAATGTAATGGGGGTCACATTACAAGCACAAAATGCAATAGACAAGGTTGGAAATGGTTCATGTGAATTTCTGTCTCACCTGGAATAGCTGTTTCGGTCTCCAAATGATGGTGAGGCTGGAGGTGTCCTGATGCAAGGTCTCAACCCAAAACTCCGACAATCCCTTTGCCTCCATGGATGCTGCTTTACCCGATGAGTTCCTCCAGAAGTTTATTTTTTGCTTCTGATTCCAGCATCTGCAGATTCTGTTTCCCCATATTTCATGATATTGTATTATCTTCCCATTTCCATGTTGCAAAAGCAACTCAATGTGAAGTTTAGCTAAAGTATGTCACATTTAGATTTTGGATGTTTATTTGCCAAATAGAGCCTGAGTATGTAAATTATAACTGTAGATTATGCTGCTGTATCTTTGTGCTTTTGTACAAGTTTAATTCCTGTAAAGAAATTTGATTTCTAATTTTAGCCTGACAGATGTTTGGCCTGGTGAATATTGTCTATCCACTTGTGAAGCTCTGGCTAAAAGAGCAATAAACTGCCCTCCTTTACAGCCAAAAATAAGGTTGAAGAGGTGTGTCTGTCAATTCACAGTGTGCTTCATGACTAGAAAGATGTCAGAATGGCCAACACACTATCTTCCCAGTAGTTCCTTCAGTCTTGATCACCAGATCCTTGGGGCCAATTTCCACTACGATTTATAGTGTCATAAAACACAAACAGTCTCTGTCCCAACTCATCCACCCTGACCAGCATGTCTACACTAATTCCCTTTATGTGCACTTGGCCCATATCACTCCAAACCTTTTCTTTTTAAAAACATGTTTTGTTTTTAAACATTGTAATTATACTCGCCACCACCACTTCCTCTGGTATCTTCTTCCATATACCACACTCTGTGTGAAATATTTGACACTCAGCTGACTTTAAATCGTTTTGCTCTCACCTTTAACTTATGCCTTCTAGATTGCCCTATTTCGATTTTATACCCCTCAATCAACCTCCTTCACTCCATCAAAAAGTCCCAACATATTCAATCTCTCATAATTCAAGCCCTCCAGTCCATGCAGCATTCCTGTGAATTGTCCAGCTTAATCAAATCCTTCCTATAGCATAGAACCAGAAGTGCATACATCACTTCTGAATGCAGCCTAACCAAAAATTTGTACTACTTTACCATAATGTCCCAACTCCTATACTCAATACTTCAGCTGATGAAGATAAATATACCATTATCCTTCTTTGCCACCCTGTCATGACTTTGAGGGAACTGTGTAGTTGTGTCCCAAGGTTTGCAGTTCAGTAACACTCCCCAGGACCCAGCCATTCACTGTGCATATCCTCCCCTGAGTTAAATTCCCAAAATATACCATTGTGTTTGCCCAAGTTAAATTCTAATTGCCAATCCCATACCCACTTTGATGTGAAATTGAAAAATAGTGTAAGATAGTTGGATTTTGGAAGTGATAAACATAATCATTTTAGAATAAATTAAAAGGCAAGGATTATTCATTTGGAAATATGGTTCAATATTTTATATCTAAATTATTTTGTTCAACTGAATCAATTCCTCAATAAATAGTTTTCTCTTTAAAAAAAAAACAATGCTGTTAAATTAAAATGCATCAAATAATTTGGAAGATAAATTACAACAGAGAGTATCTTAAGAAAAAACAGAATAGCGTCCTTTAAAAATGTCTGCTAACCCTGAACGATTTTCAGAGCTTCTCCATTACAGTCCTTCTCTCCCCAGCTCTGATACTTCCATTATTGCTCATCTGTGCTTCAACAGTGCATATCCAAGGGTCTCTTCCAAGGGCACGAGGTAGGGCCATCTATGCAGCAGCATTGTGACCCTCTTTGGCCCAATGCTAGTCCATAAAGTCTTATTTCTAAAGAAAGAGGCGACCACTTCGGTTCAGCTTCAAAATCTTTCCCAGTCGCTGCTTTGCAGTTGCCATCCCTTTCTTTGGACGTTTTCCTATCAAAAGGTTAATAAAAATCAGTTATGTGAAAACTTTAACAAAACAATATTCATACACTTGATGAAATAACCAACATTCTCCCATTGGGGATACCTGTGTTGTTACTTCCCAATGGTGATATCCCGCCCACCCATCTCTTTGACCAGGACTCTCGCACATCAACAGTGAGATAGTCTCTGATCAGGATGCCCCAGTATTGATGGGATGGTTTCCCTCTCTATTCAATGATGGTGAAACGGTTTTACCTCCCTCTCTGATCAGGCGCACCCTTGTCTTACAAGGATATTGATCACTGACCTTTTGTTGCCTGATTGCTCACGGGTGGTGGATTGGAAATGGTCGTCTTGCTGGATGGATGCAGGGGTGGCGAGGTTGATATTCCAGGATGGATCCAATCTGGACTGTCACCATTGTCAACTGGACTCCCTTGCAGGCCACAGTCAGTGGTTGATCGGTACACTGCACCCAGTGAGTCAGAAGCAATCTGACCCTCACTATCCACCATTTCTTCCACTAAAATCTTGTTCTCCTGAATATTTTGCCTTGCCATTGAAGAACATTCTTTTCGGAGATGTTTTAGTTCATTCTTCAATATCTTGAATAAAAGTTAGAGTTACCTTTGTTTAACTGAGCAACCCCATGCCAGTCCTGACCTCCCCAAATCCCTCAGTATACACGCTTCAACATGCTGACAGCCCCCACTATCCTTGACCTGAGTATCTTCTCGACATTGTTGGCAATCAATTGATTTTGTCTAGGGAATGCCTTGTCTTACTTGGCAGGGAGAAAAAGGGAACATGGGCTTAGTCTTTACTAAGACTAGCAAACTTCGTACCTGGAGATCAAATCTCGGAAATTCCATTCCAAACAGTACTGCCCAGCGATCAGATGGTGAAACTATACAAACTATACAAATACAACTAGACATTTAATTTAAGCTTATAGTTTCAGTTATAACAAATTTTCAGCAACCCTCCACAGCATCCGACAACCAATTAGGCAAAGAATCCAGTTTGCATAATCATTATATATCCAGGTAGTATAGAGGAGTGGGCCAATCAGCAAAGTATCACTTCCCCAGAGAGCTAATTACATAGTAGATTCTCCCTGATCAAATCACAATCCATGTCCTAAACACTCAGAAGGCACACTGGGAACAACGTCCTACCTCTTCAGATAATCTAGCTGTAGTTCCCATTATGGCCCTTGTTTCACTATTCATCAGCACAGTACTGCATTCAGCGGCTTCCTGCTTCCCGGGCCCAGCTGTGAAAACATCAAACACTCAATCAAGAAAAACCAATGACAGGATCACAAGACTACTGTGAAACCAGGAATTACAACCCATATAAATGAAACCCATGGTCTACAAATAAAATCAATGGTAATTACTGCTTGTGCCCCAGAAAAGTTTCAACAATCTAAGTTAAACGTAGACAAAGGAAATCAACTACCACCCTCCTCTCCTCAACCCCCCCCCCCCCTCCCCCCCTCCCCTCCTCCCCAGCACGCCTCTTTATTGCATGCTTTTACTGATTACCCTCCTTTCCTCTTTCACAAGCTTGTCTCTCTACAAATCTTTCTCCCACATTCCTCCAGCTATGAGGCAAGAGACGGGCATATTTATTCATTAGACACATTTTTATGAAACATTTATGGAAACACAATCGACGGAGATTTAATAATTTGAACCAATTAAATATTTACAAGCCACCTGACAGCTGCAGAAAAAAGTTCAAAAATCATCAGTTCAGAGATTAGAAGTGATTCCATTGTTCCACTGAAGGGCAGAATTGTTTTAACTGGAAAAAATGAATTAGCTCAGATCAGAAAAATAGTGATCTTCTTCAGAGGATTTAAAATATGCTCTGGATTTAGTAGTATTGATTAAATTTGGTTAATCATACTTCCAATTGTGAAAGGGCCTTTATCAAGCAGTAACAATAAAATTATCAAATTCAATCCTGGGTATGAAAACAAGACAAAAGCTTCCAATATTCTTTATCTTCTGGATGATCAACCATGAATCATCCATTGAATGGCAGTGCTGGCTCAAAGGGCCGTATGCCCTACTCCTGCACACACACACACACATATATATATAATTTCCTCATGCAGCTCTTTTTCATGGGCTGACTAAACAGTGCTATTGCCTTTAACAAGTGTGATGTTTCTTTTATTTTCCAATAAATCACTCAAGAGTTAAATTAAAAAGTGCTGCCAGTTTCCTTCCTGAAACAAATGAATTAAAAAGCAGAAATGTTGAACTTGCACAACCGTTTTGGTTACACATGTATTGTGAATCTGCCTGGTCTGTACATTATAAAAAAGATAAATCGGTTTTGTCGAATGTAAAACAAAAATTACATGGACGACATCTGACCTAAAATATCTTCTTTTCAGAATTTTGCAAATCATCAAAATGGCTGGGTTAGTAGTGCTGCTGTCTCAACTTCAGTGGTCTGGGTTCAATCCTGACCCCGTGAGCAGCCTATGCAGAGTTTGCATGTTCTCCTTGTAACTGTGTGGGTTTCCTCGGGCATTCCAGTTTCCTCCAACATAGAAAGTAGGTGCAGGAGTAGGGCATACGTCCCTTCGAGCCAGCACCGCCATTCAATATGATCATGGTTGATCATCCAGAATCAGTACCCTGTTCCTGCATTCTCCCCATATCCCTTGATTCCGTTAGCCCTAAGAGCTATATCTAACTCTTGAATACATCCAGTGAATTGACCAGCACTGCCTTCTGTGGCAGAGAATTCCATAGATTCACAACTTTCTGGCTGAAAAAGGTTTTCCTCATCTTAGTCCGAAATGGCCTACCCCATATTCTTAAACTGTCACCCCTGGTTCAGGACTCTCCCAACATGTGGAACATTATTCCTGCATCTAGCTGGTCCAATCCCTTAAGAATGTTATATGTTTCTATGATCCCCTCTCATCCTTCTAAATTTCAGTGAGTCCGTCCCAACGAAATGCCTTTTCATGGCCAATAAATAGTCCCAACTGTGTAGATAATGGTAACATTTTTGGGCATGTTAAGGGGAATATGGGAGGAAAACAGTGGGGATTAATGTAATGTGAATAATGTAACTATTAATGTAAACCAGATGCTCAATGATCAGCACAGATTCAGTGGGCTGAAGGGACCATTTCTGTGCTGTATTCTCTGATAAATGTATGGTAATTTATGGTAGGTGAGTGATCCTGTTTTCGTGCATTGGTGTAATCAGCAACATTGGTAAAACTAGGAATGGCATTCTTCTGACAGAATTTAAAGTGTTGGCTTGAAATTACAATCGAACTTCTGCTCTGATGCAAGGAGAATGACCAGAAACATAACTGTTTCACAAGATCACCCTGATTTTCAAAACCTGCAATGTTTTGTGTTTCCACATTTGCCAAGCAGTAAACAAAAAAAATATTTTAATTGGACCATTTCAAATAAAGTCCTTTTCTGCTTACCAGATTTCAACAAACCTCAGACAGATTTAACAATACATTTACAAAAAATATAGACATCCCCACACTATTAAAAAAAAACAGAAATACAAGTCTATTCTTTAAAAATCTAGTAAGTCCCACCTTCTCAAAGGGCAAATTTTCTCATTTCCTCATTCAGGGAACCTAATACATTACTTCCCTGTTCATTCCTCATAATCACTGCATTTCACAATATCAGCTCTACTTTGGAATCCCACATGCACGAGACTCTAAAATCTGAGATAAGGTACACCCCACTCCGCCATGCTTGCACCAGCTTAAAAAAAAAAAAAAAGAGTCCTCGCAAACAACAAACATATACGATCGTAGTACTGTGCATGTTATGATAGGCCCATCAGTCCTACCAGCTGCACCCTAGACTAGAGCTGCTTGTGAACCTGGAAGTGTATGTGAACATAAAGATCAGGGTCCAGAGTCTCAGAGTATTTCATTCCCGAATCTCTAGTTAGGTCTAGTAAAATATAGGGAGTTCATTAAGATTGCAAGACTGGTAACTCTTAAGGAATTTTCAGTCCCACTCCAGATTATATGGTCAAATAGGAAGGATATAAACAGACCTTGCCAGCAGTAGACACAGGTAGGTCAGGTACCATGTTGTCAATGTACAGATGTTTTTGTTCTCAAATTAGTGGAGTTTGAAGACAATGGCATAGGAGGTAGTGACCAAAATATGATAAGTTTTAATCTACAATTTGAGAGGGAGAAGGGAAAATCAGGAGCAAAGTTGACTGGCCAAAGTTGACTGGAAAGAGACCCAAGCAGGGATGACAGTGGAACAACAATGGAAGGTATTTCTGGGAATAATACAGAGGTGCAGGATCAGTTCATTCCAAAGAGGAAGAAAGATTCTAAGAGGAGTAAGAGGCGACCATGGCTGACAAGGGAAGTCAAGGACAGTATGAAATTAAAAGAGAAGTATAACATAGCAAAGATGAGCTGGAAGCCAGAGGATTGGGAAACTTTTAATGAGCAACAAAAAATAACTAAAAAGGCAATACGGGGAGAGAAAATGAGGTACGAATATAAGCTAGCCAAGAATATAAAGGAGGATAGTAAAATATTCTTTAGGTATGTGAAGAGGGAAAAAATAGTTAAGACAACTGTGGGTTCCTTGAAGACAGAAACAGGTGAATTTATTATGGGGAACAAGGAAATGGCAGACGAGTTGAACAGGTACTTTGGATCTGTCTTTACTAAGGAAGACAAAAACAATCTCCCAGAGGACCTCGGGTGACGGAGGAACTGAAGGAAATTCACATTAGGCAGGAAATGGTGTTGGGTAGACTGATAGGACTGAAGGCTGATAAATTCCCAGGGCCTGATGGTCCGCATCCCAGGGTACTTAAGTAAGTGGCTCTAGAAATTGTGGACGCATTGGTGATCATTTTCCAATGTTCTATAGATTCAGGATCCGTTCCTTTGGATTGGAGGGTAGCTAATGTTATCACACTTTTTAAGAAAGGAGGGAGAGACAACACAGGGAATTATAGACCGGTTAGCCTCACATCGGTGGTGGGGAAGATGCTGGAGTCAATTATAAAAGATGAAATAGCAGCACATTTGGATAGCAGTAACAGGAACGGTCCGAGTCAGCATGGATCTTCTGGAATTTTTTGGGGATGTAACTAGGAAAATGGACAAGGGAGAGCCAGTGGATGTAGTGTACCTAGTCTTTCAGAAAGCCTTTGATAAGGTCCCACATAGGAGATTAGTGGGTAAAATTAGAGCACATGGTATTGGGGGTAAGGTACTGACATGGATAGAAAATGGGTTGGCAGACAGGAAACAAAGAGTAGGGGTTAACGGGTCCCTTTCAAAATGGCAGGCAGTGACTAGTGGGGTGCCGCAAGGCTCGGTGCTGGGATCGCAGCTATCTACAATATACATTAATGATTTAGATGAAGGGATTAAG
Organism: Amblyraja radiata; assembly: GCF_010909765.2. Lineage (NCBI taxonomy): Eukaryota > Metazoa > Chordata > Chondrichthyes > Rajiformes > Rajidae > Amblyraja > Amblyraja radiata. The sequence goes on from NC_045974.1 coordinate 18,035,726, forward strand.
AGTAACATTAGCAAATTTGCAGATGACACAAAGCTGGGTGGCAGTGTGAACTGTGAGGAGGATGCTATGAGGATGCAGGGTGACTTGGACAGGTTGGGTGAGTGGGCAGATGCATGGCAGATGCAGTTTAATGTGGATAAATGTGAGGTTATCCACTTTGGTGGCAAGAATAGGAAGGCAGATTTTTATCTGAATAGTGTCAAATTAGGAAAAGGGGAAGTACAATGTGATCTGGGTGTCCTTGTGCATCAGTCACTGAAAGTAAGCATGCAGGTACAGCAGGCAGTGAAGAAACCTAATGGCATGTCGGCCTTCATAACAAGAGGAGTGCAGGAACAAAGAGGTCCTTCTGCAGTTGTACATGGCCCTAGTGAGACCACACCTGGAGTATTGTGTGCAGTTTTGGGTTCCAAATTTGAGGAAGGACATTCTTGCTATGGAGGGAGTGGCGATGGCGGGACTGTCATATGTTGAAAGAATGAAGCGACTGGGCTTGTATACACTGGAATTTAGAACGATGAGAGGATCATATTGAAACATAAGATTATTAAGGGATTGGATATGCTAGAGGCAGGAAACATGTTCTCGGTGTTGGGGGAATCCAGAACCAGGGGCCACAGTTTAAGAATAAGGGGTAGGCCATTTAGAACAGAGATGAGGAAAACCTTTTTCCACCCAGAGAGTTGTGAATCTGTGGAATTCTCTGTCTCAGAAGGCAGTGGAGGCCAATTCTCTGGATACTTTCAAGAGAGAGTTATTTAGAGCTCTTAAAGATAGCGGAGTCAAGAGATATGGGGAGCAGGCAGTAACGGGGCACTGATTGTGAATGATCAGTCATGATCATAGTAATGGCGGTGCTGCCTCGATGGGCTGAATGGCCTACTCCTGCACCTATTGTCTATTGTCTAAAATCAGAGCCAAGTCATTCAGGAGAGAACCTAGGTAATGCTCCTTTCAGAATCATGAATGTGTGCATGTAAACTCAATAATTATTTTAGATTTAATAATTTTTTGTTCTCCATCAGCATTGACGGACTTGAAGCCAAGGTTGGATAAAAAAAAAACTTAGGTCTCACATCAACCATGATAGGCTGTGGGCCGAGGAGCTTTATTCTGCAGTTTCGTGACCCAAGTCACCAAACTACATGAAATTTTCACATATTGTGTAAAAAAATGTATATAAATCACCCCTGAAACTCGATATGAAGAAGACTTGTACATTTTTATTAAATTAGAGAAAAACCGGAAAAATGTTGGGAATTTTTTTAGTCCAATCAAAGCACATTTAACATTGAGTTGTCTGCCAGTGGCCAATCACGCGCTTTGTTTCAGGCTAGCACACAAAATGGCTGAGGGGGCTTCACAGATGCCTGTTTTACTGGAGATTCCGATGTGTTCTGTGGAATAAATGTCGTGGAAACTTGCAGCAGGTAATTGTATTTAGTGGGAAAAGCATTAAAAAGGCTGAAGAAAGTGCTGCGAAGTGGATTAAAGTGCAAGAAAGCCTTCAAAGTCCCTGCTGATGTGTGGAACACAAAGAAGGCCCCCATGAATCAACTCTAACTGAAAGGTAAGATTAAAGTCTGAATTTATGAAAATCTATCTGTATGGACTTTAATTAATTTAATATAATGTGAATAAATTCATTCATTCATTCATTCCTTATTCATTCATTCATTCACTCACTCACTCATTCATTCATTCACTCACTCACTTACTCATTCATTCATTCATTCATTCATTCATGAAATTGAGGGCCTAAACTATAACACAGTCAATTAAACATTGTCACTAATGCCAGCCTGTTGTAGAGTAATAAGTCTTTAACAACTAATCTCGGAGCTGCCTGCGAAAACTTACCGGGAAAAAGTGCTCCGATCGCGGGACCTAGGTACTCGCAGTAAATAGCGATCGATATCCCTCCGTTTTTCTCCCGTTGTCGGGGTCTGAAAACGACCGCTATAGACGGCACTATGTACAGCCTCCCCCCCCGCCGATGATCCGCGGCTCCGCGATCACGAATCGGCCGCTTATTAATTGAGGCCGCGGCTTCACTTTACCGCGAGTACCTAGGCCCCGCGGTCGGAGCACTTTTTCCCAGTAAGTTTTCGCAGGCAGCTCCGAGATTAGCTGTTAAAGACTTATTGTCACTAATGCCAGCTTGTTATAGAGTAATGTTTAATTGACTGTGTTATAGTTTAGGCCCTCAATTTCATGAATGAATGAATGAGTAAGTGAGTGAACGAATGAATGAGGAATGAATGAATGAATGAATGAATTTATTCACATTATAAAAGGGTGCAATTAAATTAATTAAAGTCCATACAGATAGATTTTCATAAATTCAGACTTTAATCTTACCTTTTAGTTAGAGTTGATTCATGGGGGCCTTCTTTGTGTTCCACACATCAGCAGGGACTTTGAAGGCTTTCTTGTACTTTAATCCACTTCGCAGCACTTTCTTCAGCCTTTTTTATGCTTTTCCCACTAAATACAATTACCTGCTGCAAGTTTCCACGACATTTATTCCACAGAACAACAAATCGGAATCTCCAGTAAAACAGGCATCTGTGAAGCCCTCTCAGCCATTTTGTGTGCTAGCCTGAAACAAAGCGCGTGATTGGCCAACTGGCAGACAACTCAATGTTAAACGTGCTTTGATTGGACTAAAAAATTCCTGACATTTTTCCGGTTTTTCTCTAATTTAATAAAAATGTGCAAGTCTTCTTCATATCGAGTTTCAGGGGTGATTTATATATTTTTTTACACAATATGTGAAAATTTCATGTAGTTTGGTGACTTGGGTCACAAAATCCTATTTCTAGACACATTTTTGATGCTCGGCCCACAGCCTATGATCCCACTCAATAGCAGAACAGGAATGAGGCCGAATGGCCTTCTTCTTAGCTTTAACTTCCTGAGGTGGATACCAGGAACTTGTATATTGTGTAGACAATCTTCCAAAGGTCTCCCGACTCAGGAATTCTCCTGTTTGCCGAGAATCTCATTACCTCTGGATTGTTTATCCAAAATTCTGTTGTCAGCATCCTAGCTTTGACCACCCCATTCCCCATCACTCCAGTGCTTGTTGGGAGTTCCATCTGCTGTTTTTGAAGGAGATCACAGGCCTATTAGTCTAGCATATGTAGAAACCTCATTGTGCATGTCAACTGAATACTTGGATAAACTAATCGGAGATATCCAATCTAGGCACATTATGTCCTAACAAATACATCTGAATTCTGAGGCAGTAACATGGGCAGAAGAACGAGTGGAATTTATATGGACTTCCAGAAGTGCTCCATGCAGCCTAAGAGGACCTAAAACTGACATGAATTGACAAGATTTACTTGGATGATACAGGGAATACAAATTTGTGGAAATAGGAGGAGCTGATAAGAAATGACTTGGAGGTCTTAAATTAGTAGTGCTCTTGGCAGCACAGACTGAAATTGTTTCTATTTCTGGGGAAAGGGCAAAACTGAGGCACGAGTCATCCAATCCGAATGCAAGAAAGTTGTGGCAGTTTTCAAATAGTAGGGTGTCATTCAGAAACCCAAGTTTGGAAATGATGGCAATCTATGGGTAAGTGAAACAGCTAATGGAAAGTTGGTGTCTATGTCAAAAGGAAGGGCATTGAAAGGAATGGAACAAGCGTCAGTTATAAAGTTCAACCAGAGCTTTTATCTGGAGTACGAGAAAAACACTGAACTTTTTTTTCTTGAAAAATATACTATCTTGGAATGGGTGTCAGGCAGATTCAGTTGAATAATGAGGTTGAAACATTACATTGGTTGAAAGCAAAATGAAAACAAAGTGCTGGAGTAACAAAGGTCAGGCAGCATCTCTGGAGAACACAGATAAGTGACGTTTTAGGTCAAGACTGTTTTTCACTGGATTGAACACAATTAGTTTATATTCTATCACGCAAGGAAGATTAAGGTCGTCTAAATAAACAACTTCTCATGGATAGAACAAATTTTATATTTCCTCCGGTGAAGGATAACAGAAACAATTACAATGTTTCAAAGCCCTTTGGACAAGTACTTGGACGAAAGGCATAGAGGGATATGGGCAGAATGCAGCCAAATGGGATTGGTGTTGTTAGGTATCACAGTTGGTATGAATGAGCTGAGTCAAAGGGGTCTGTTTCTGTGCTGTACCATTCTACGATTCCATGAAAACAGGATTTCAAGCTTAAAAATTAAAAGCTCAATCATTGAAGTAGCGATGTTTTAAAACAGTTCTGTAAATATATATACACACTCACTTAAAAAAAATTATCAAGGAGTGGTTGTTGAAAAATTCAAAATGAAAAGATTTTCATTAGGCAAAAATAATAAGGATTATGAAACAAAGCAGATGGATGGAATTACAATGTAAATTAGCTGTTATCTTACCAAACAGCAGAGCAGGCTCAATGAACAATGTAATCTAATGCTGTTCCCATGTTCCTTGTACACCCTCAGAAACACTTCGCCACCCTCACCATTACCACACATTTCTACCTCCAACTCTCCCCCAAGTCAACCCTCACCACCTCAACCAGTTTACCCTGCTCCAAACCTATCTGCATTTCCAGCACACCCACCCCACCATTACTGGTGTTATGCTGATGGATCAGCATCTGTATGTGGAACTGCAACGATTCTAGTCCACATTCCACCTGCAAAGTAGGATTCTCCTACTTTGTTTTGTAATCCTGAGTACACGTACAAACACACTGAAATACCCACCACAGTCTGATGCCCTGGAACATGGGCTCAGTTCTCCTTTCTCCCGCCTATTAGTTCTTATGCCATGATGTGACTTGGAAAGGTTCCTTTTATCCAGGCTGTCCCTATTCTTTCTTGGGCTGTTGCGAAGGTCTGAGTACTGCAAGGCTGCCATTGAAAGCATGCCCTGAATGGCCTCGGTTGTACTTGGAGATGGTGGCTGTACCCTGAAATGCAGCAAGGAAAATTGTTGGGCGTAGGTAATGTTTTCTCTTCCCAACCACCCATTTACACAAATACAGTGCCCTCCATAATGTTTGGGACAAAGACCCATCATTTATTTATTTGCCTCTGTACTCCGCGATTTGAGATTTGTAATAGAAAAAAAAAATCACATGTGGATAAAGTGCTAATTTTCAGATTTTAATAAAAGCCATTTTTACACATTTTGGTTTCACCATGTAGAAATTACAGCAGTGTTTATACATAATCCCCCCATTTCATGGCACCATAATGTTTGGGACACAGCAATGTAATATAAATGAAAGTAGTCATGTTTAGTATTTTGTTGCATATCCTTTGCCTGCAATGACTGCTTGAAGTCTGCGATTCGTGGACATCACCAGTTGCTGGGTGTCTTCTCTGGTAATTCTCTGCCAGGCCTGTATTGCAGCTATCTTTAGCTTATGCTTGTTTTGGAGGCGAGTCCCCTTCAGTTTCAGCATATAAAAGGCATGCTCAATAGGGTTCAGATCGGGTAATTGACTTGGCCACTCAAGAATTGACCATTTTTTAGCTTTGAAAAACTCCTCTGTGCTTTAGCAGTATGTTTGGGATCATTGTCTTGCTGTGGAATGAACCGCCGGCCAATGAGTTTTGAGGCATTTGTTTGAACTTGAGCAGATAGGATGTGTCCATACACTTCAGAATTCATTATGCTACTACCATCTGCAGTTGTATCATCAATGAAGATAAGTGAGCCAGTACCTTCAGCAGCCATACATGCCCAGGCCATAACACCCCCACCACCGTGTTTCACAGATGAGGTGGTATGCTTTGGATCTTGGACAGTTCTTTCTCTCCACCATACATGCTCCATACTTTGCCATCACGCTGATATAAGTTAATCTTTGTCTCATCTGTCCACAAGACCTTTTCCCAGAACTGTGGTTGCTCATTTAAGTACTTCTTGGCAAACTATAACCTGGCCATCCTCTTTTTGCGGCTAACAAGTGATTTGCATCTTGCAGTGTAGCCTCTATTTCTGTTCATGAAGTCTTCTGCAGACAGTGGTCATTGACAAATCCACACCTGACTCCTGAAGAGTGTTTCTGATCTGTCGGACAGGTGTTAGGGGATTTTTCTTTATTATAGAGAGAATTCTTCTGTCATCAGCTGTGGAGGTCTTCCTTGGGCTGCCAGTCCCTTTGCGATTAGTGAGCTCACCAGTGCTCTTTTTCTTCTTAATGATGTTCCAAACAGTTGATTTTGGTAAGTCTAAGGTTTGGCTGATGTCTCTAACAGTTTTATTCTTGTTTCTCAGTCTCATAATGGCTTCTTTGACTTTCATTGGCACAACTTTGGTCCTCATGTTGATAAAACAGCAAAAAAAAGTTTCCAAAGGTAATGGAAAGACTGCTGAGAAAGGTGCTGAGAGCTCTCTTATACCTACATTAAGGAGGCATTTAAACACACCTGAGCAATTACAAACACCTGTGAAGCCATGTGTCCCAAACATTAAGGTGCCCTGAAATGGGGGGGGGGACTATGTATACACACAGCAGTAATTTCTACATGGTGAAACCAAAATGTATAAAAATACCCTCTAATAAAATCTGACAATGTGCACTTTATCACATGTGATTTTTTTTCTATTACAAATCTCAAATTGGGGAGTACATTATGGAGGGCACGGTATGTCTCTACTAACAAGGAGTTCACACAACCTACCCCACCAACACTGTCAATGTTGACGTCATTTTCGACGCAAGAGATTCTGTAGCGTGGCAGATTCCCTTCCACACATTAGCTGAACTCTGTGTTATTCTACACTGGAATGAGGAATGGATGAACATGCTATTCATCCCTGAAATCTGTAGAATGCTGATAATTTTGAAATATTATAAAAAAATGAAGATAGTATCAAATTTCACAAGGACGTGAAATAGGCAGACACATGGAAGATGTAATTTAACACAGAATGAAAGATTCAGAGTGGTAGGAAAACTGGCGATGTAATAAAAACGAAACAGCAGGGTGCAGGAATAGAGGTGTGCATGACAGAGAAAGCATTTATATCAACGGCATTATCGGCATAATCATAAAGTACAAAGTTAGGAAGACATGCTTAATCTTTTAAAACTGAAATTGTGTTACTTTCTGAATACTGCATTTTGGAATAGACTGAAAAAAGGACAAGAATTTATATCGGAGGAGTTATTAACCCTGAGAATGCAGACTTAAGAGCCAGAAGAAGAGCAGGATATTTTCTAAATCTGGAATGACTTTTGGATGGTGAAAGCTGATGCAGTAACAACAAAGAAAACTGGCCACATACTTTAAGAGATCTGTTAAGAGCCACAAGACATCAGAGCAGAAGCAGAATTAGGGCTCCGTCGGCCTGCTCCACCATTCATGACGTTAGTGGCTTAGCCAAGCTTGGCCTCGGTTCCACCCCCCCCCCCCCCCCCCCCCCGAATCCGCAACACTGCGCAAATCAAAGATCCGTCTCTCTTATCCATTTAATTTACTTCATCTTCAGCACTGGGATGGTGAACACCCATAAGTATTAACATTTATAGAAATTCTTCATTTGTTTTGAATTGATATTTTATTCTTTCTAATTATTTGCTGTATCTGTATGCTACCATGCTGTTTGATAAACAAGGATATCCAAATTCCCAAATTATACTCCACGAGCCAAATTTTTCCCTTTGGAAATTACTCTTCCTTCTCGCCCCCAGATTTCCCACTCAAGTTTTGTCATATACATTTTCCTGCAGTGCGATGATCCCTTCATCAACGCCATTGAACAACAGCTTCTTCCCTGCGGGTGTTACATTACTTAACTCTGCACCTTGGTGATTGCCAGTCACCCCCCCCGGACACTCCTGCCCCCAGAAAAATTGCACTACTACTACTGCATGTACGTATATATATTTATTGCTCATTATTCTATGTTTGCTCTTCTGGGGAGATGTTCGCTCTTCTTCAGGCTTTGCAAACAGCAATTTTAAAACAGCAGAAAAATTGAACATTTGTTCCGAATGGGTGGTATTTTTGTTTGACAAATCTCCTCCCAATGTTAAAATCTATACTTAACATATTTATATTTCTTTATAATTCATTTGCTTGTTTAACTTCCACATCCACCTTCCTGTACTAAAGAGTTCCACATTCTAACTAATGTTGAATGGCAGAGCAAGTGAGGTGTTTACTATGCCTGATGTTATTTATGTTCTAACTTTGTATCTTTTATAACTTGGTTAAATTGCACTCAGTCCCTTCAGTCATTGATATTAAAAATTGTCAATAACCAACGTCCAGACACTGCTAAATAGCACTAGTCAAACCATATTTATCCCATGTTTACCCCAACTTATTTGTGCTGATAATGAGCTCTCAATCCATGTTAGACTATTGGATTCATCCACAAGTACATCAATTCTAGACAACCCCTTATTTGATATTGTAAATGAGTTTGAAAATCCAAATACGCTACCAACTGGTTTCATATCAACTAATTTTAGTTACAACTAAAATTCTCATCCTTTTTACTTTGCTCAATCACCAAGTGTCTTGCTTCAGCGCTCCTAACGGCACCTTTAAATATAACACAAGAAAACAGGAGCTAGAGTAGGGCATTTGAACCCCTCAAGCCTGCTCCACCATTCAATATGGTCACAGTCAAGCTGTCTGAAGCCTCATCTTTACCTCTGTGCCAGTTTCTCATCACCCTCAATCCCCTGATCCATCTAATATATGTATCTACTTCCTCTTTAACTACTCCAAATGACCTCACCTCCACAAACCTCAGGGTATAGAATTCCAGAGATAGCCACCATCTGCAAGAAGTTCATGCACACCTCCTTTTTAAATATCCACCCCCTTATCATGCAACTGTGCATCCTTGAGATTCTCCCTCCAGGTTCTCCCATGCTGGTCGGCATAGACTCAGTGGGCCAAAGGACCCGTTTCCCTTCTGTATCTCTAAACTAAACCAGTGGAAACATCTCAATATCTATCCTGTCCTGATCCCTTACAGATCTTGTACATTTCAATAAGATGATCTTTCATTCTCCTAAATTCAGAAGAATATAAATCCAATTTCTAATATTCGGAAAACTCTCATCCCAAGAACTATGCTAGCAATCATTTTTGGAATGCCTCCAATGCCAAAATATCCCTTTTTAAATAAGGGGACCATAATTGTGTACAGTATTCCAGGTGTGGCCTTCGCAGCACTAGTGCAACTGTAAGGATGCTTCACTATTTTAAACACCAAACCTCTTTCAATAATGCCTGAATGCTATTTGCACATTGAACTCAATTTGCCAATTTTTCATCCACTCATTCAACCTACCAATATCCAGTTGCAGACTACCAATATCCTCATTGAAACATGCCCTCTCCTGCTATTTTCATGTCATCGGCAAATTTGGATACCTTGCACAGAACACCTATCATTTGGGTCACAAATATAAATTGTAAATAACCAAGTCAAGAACCTTAAAACATCCATCCAGTGTGAAAAAGAGCTTCCTATGTGATAAACAGTCTTTCATCAAGCTAACACACTTCACCTAACATGAGCTCTTGTTTTGTGCAAAAGCCTTTCATGTAGCACTTTGTTAAATGTCTTTTAAAAATACAAATACATTATATCAACAGGTTGCCCTTTGTCAACTGCTACATCGAGAACCATAGGTTCCCATTAAATCTCCCCTCCCCCCCTCCCCCCCCAGTTTAAACCTGAGGGGTAACTTTATTTTTACACTAAGGGTGGTGGGGTCTATGGAACAAGATGCTGGAGGAGGTAGTTGAGGCAGGCACTATCGCAACGTTTAAGAAACATTTAGACAGGTACATGGATAGGATGTTTATAGGGATATGGGCCAAACGCAGGCAGGTGGGACTAGTGTAGATGGGACATGTTGGTCAGTGTGGGCAAGTTAGGCCGAATGACCTGTTTCCACACTGTATGACAATATTGTTAAAGAGCTCCAACAAACTTGTTAAACATGTACCTTTCATAAAAACAGGTTGACTTTGTTTAATAGTTTAATTACATTAAGTTTTTGTTAAATAGCTTTTTTACTTAATTATAGACTCCAGCATCTTGCCAACAACACATGTTAAGCCAATAAACATATATTTGCCCGCTTTTCATCTTATTCTCTTCTCATACAATAGGGTGATGATTGCTGCTTTCCCACTCACTGAATTCAACCATGTTGTAATCACTACTACTCTTGGGATCCTTAACCACAATATTTTAATCAATCCTATCTTATTACACAAGACCAAATTTAAAACAGCCTGTTCCCAGTAGGTTCTGTAAAAGGAGGAGATTCTGTAAAACATTGTGCTAAGGAACAATCCCTGGAACACTTTGCCTATTCTTCGGGGCAGCTTGCCAGTTTGATTTGTCTAATTAACATGCAGATTAAAAGCATCCATTAATTTCACATCCTTCTTTCTTGCCTTTGATATTTCCCATTTAAGCACTGACCTATTGGGGGGTGACATTTCAGGGCCTACAGACCATACCCAGCTATGTTTTCATTCCTCTGCTCTTCATTATTTGCACCCAAACAGATTTTTGTCACATTCTGCTATATCTATACGACTCAGCACATACTCATTCCTTCCTGCATTAGCAAAGCTATCCACCGCCCCTCTAGCGTACTTTGTTGGAATCTCAAATAATCTGGAATATAGATCTTGCACCTCTCATAACCCTGCAATCGCAGTCTAGATAACCACATCAGATCACACTCGCACACTACCATTTGCACCATTAACTACTTATTCTTATTACATTTACTTTCAAATGCTAAATGCATTTCGTTGTCACTGTACTGTACACTGACAATGACAATTAAAATTGAATCTGAATCTGAAATAACAATCTTTAAGCTTTGATTTTTGGCACTTTTTACTTAAACTAGATTCACTTTCTGGTGCACATCTTTGCTGATATTTTCTGTCCTTTCCTGGCAAACTTTGATTTTCATTTCCCTATCACTATCCTGTACCACTGCTCTCCTACCTTTTAACTTCTTAAGCTAACCGACACACGAAACCCTACACCATTCCAAATGAGTTTAAAGCCCTGTCAATAACCTCATTTACAGGATTCACCAGAAACTGGTTTCAGCACAACTCAAATAATCCAGTTCTAACAAACTGTTCCCTGTTCCCCAGTACTGGAGCCAGTGCCCATGAATCAGAACCCATTTCTTCACATTACTCATGTCAGTCCAAATGACCTATTCTTCCTTTTGAAAAACAAAACAAAAAAAAGCAGATGTTGGAAATTTGAGATAAAACAGAAAGTGTTGGAAATACTCAGCAGACCAGGCCTCATTTATGGGAAGAGAACTAGTAAACATTTCAGGTCGAAGATCCTTTGTCAGAACTGAAAAAGAGATGCAAGCCACTTGTAGAGTGTGGATGAGCTGTTGTCACTGAAAGAGTAAAACCACGGTGACCATGCGGTTAAGCTATAAACAAGGTTCCTGGTCAGTGAGTGAATGAAAGTAGTTAAGAGATTGAGAATATAAACAAAAGAATCTGGAAGCCACAAAATGCAGAGCAGGAAGACATGCCCAGTTGGTTTTAGAGCAATGTTCAGTCATGATGTAGAAATATCATGCTGGATAGAAATGCACAGTCAATATGGGTTAAAATCATGAAGAGCAGAAAGACATGTGTAGGAGTTCTCTTGTGCGGGAATGTGACCTCTTGATAGGGCAGAATGTAAATGGGGAAATATCCAGGATGTGCTTGATGGGAACTGCAATTGTCTCAGGAGATTTTAATCCAGATATTGATTGAAAAAGCAAAATTGGAAATGCATTTGTACAAGAAGAAATTGTGGAGTACATCAGGGTTTGCTTAAAGCATTCTGTTATCGAACCTATTGACGAAGAGGCAGTTTTAGATTTGGTCACTCGTAATGAGAAAACATTAATAAGAGGTCTTGTAGTTAAAGATCTCCTGGAAAGTAGCGACCACGACGTATTAGAATTCCACATACAGCTTGAAGGTGAACACTACAGTGCCATAGGTCTTCTTTTGACATGATGGAAGAGTTGTCCAAGGTGGACTGGAAGAATAATCTAAGAGTAAGTCATTAGATGAACAGTTGGGGATATTCAAACTACTAGGTCACAACACGTAGCAGGAATTTATCCCAATTATAAAGAGGAATTCCATTAAAAAAAATGCAAGATCTGCAGTTAATATAAAGGAAGGATAATGTTAACTGCAAAGCAGGGCTACAAAGTGGCAAAGGCTGGTGGACCACGGGGGACTGGGAAGTTTTTAGGGTCCATCACCAAAAAAACAAAAGAAAACATTGATTTTGGAAGAGAATGTGTAATTTGAAAACAAATAAGAATTTATATGCTCATATAAATAGGAAGATGGCGATTAAAGTAGATTTTGGACTTCGAGACTGGCGAAATATAAACAAGAAGCAAAGAAACAGCTCATAAGTTAAAGAAACATTTTGCATCAGTCTTCACCATGAAAGAATGCTAGAAATATCCCTGAGATAACAGATGGGAGCAACTTTTAAAAATCCCAATACAAAGGACACTAAAGTATAAGAGGAACTCACTGGGTGAAAGGCAGACAAATCACCAGGTCCACATGGCCTGAATCCATGAGCTTTAAAGAAAGTGGCTACAAAGATAGTGGATCCATTGGCTAAAACTTTTCAAAACTCACTAAATTGCAGGAGGGCACAAGATTGGGAAATGGTCAATATGACTCCTTTGTGCAGAAAGGAAGTCAGGAGGTAGGATAGGAGAGGTCAAGCAATTGTTGGCAAGATGCTGGAGTCAATGATCAAAGAGGAAATAATGAATCATTTACCAAAGTAGAATACAATCAAACATTATCAACAGTTTGACAAATTTGCACAAATGCTTTGAGATGTGACAGGGAAAGGCAAGAGACATTGAGGAGAACCTATCTTTCCTAAAGGCATGACAAGATGCATACATTAAAAGCCCAAGGTATTTGAGGCAGTGTATTATCATGGATTGAAAACTAGACATTACATAGAAAATCAAAACCCAAACATTAATTCAGTTCCTCTTTTCACAGGTGCAATTTCTGTTTTATTTTAATTTTCAGCATTACAGTTTAAATTTTTTTAATTTACTGTTGAAAAATTACAGATAGCAATTTTAAAGTTAATTATTAATTTTTCTTGTTTTTATTAACAACCTGGGGTACACTTTATCCATGCTGTAACTTATTCATGTTCAAAGATAGCAAACCCAATAATAATCCTACGGTACTAACTCATTGCACAATACAAAATCTTCTGGGCTATTTACCAGTTGTATTCTCCGATAGAAAATGGACTTTGCATTATGGAATGCAGAGTAGAATTTACATAAGATATCAAAGTAGGTGAAAAGTAACAGTAATATCAACTGACTTCTTTGCATATCTGTTTTGTGAAATGCAAAGGAGAATGGATTTCAATGTTGAAACTGAAATGCAAAAGAGAGTAGTTGCTGGAAAGCTGAAAAAGAAAGCTGAAAATATTCAGATCAGATAGCATAACAAAAGAGAAAAATTAAAGCAATGTTAAAGATTGCTGGGGAAAAAATAAAGTGCCAGAGTAACTCTGTGGGTCAGACAGCATTTCTGAAGAACACGGATAAGTGATGTTTCGGGTCGGGACTCTTCTTCGGACTGATAATGGTGGGGGAGAACATAGAAAACTAGCAGAGAGGAACGGCAGGACAAAGCCTGGCAAGTGATAGGAGGACACAGGTGACGGAAGGTTTTCGATAGGCATATGGTTGGACAATGGTCAGTCGCTGGTTGGGTCCTATGTGGGGGATATAAGCAGGGCAAGTCGATTTAATTCTCCATCCCACTTTCATGTCATTTTCCATCTAGGACGCTGCAGCCCTCTGGATTCAATGTGAAATTTCAGAATTTCAGATAGCCAATCTATTCTGTAGATGTCACAACTGACCAGTTCAAGTACAAGGTCAACCTACTGTAACAGTAATCCAGTTTCTCCTTACCAGCATGCTACTCGAGTTGCTGTAGATTACCTGCAGAGTTTGATTTCGGATTTCCAACTGCTGTGAATTGTGACCTCAGTTTCACTTACATGTTTTTCCTCTTTCTGCTGCGCTTATTGACTTTACCCAATGGTCATCAACCTTACACCTAGTGGAAATGGTTACTGCAGTTCTGGTTTTCCCATTACAGGAAAGATGTAGAGGCTTTGGCGTGTGTGCAGAGGTTTACCAGAATGCTTCCTGGATTGGTGGGATTCCGCTAAAGGGAGAGATTAGATGGACTTGAATTGTTTTCTCTGGAACAGAGGTTGAGGGAAGACTTGATAGAAGTATATAAAATTATGAGAGAGAGAGAGAGAGATAGATAGGGTAGACAGTCAGAACCTTTTTCCCCCAGGGTGTAAATGTCCAAATACATGGTAGAGGGCATAGCTATAAAGTGAGGAGGAAAGTTTAATGGAGATGTGCAGATCAAGTTTTGTTTTAAAAGAGAGCAGTACGGACCTGGAACACATTGCCTGGGGTGGTGGTTGAGGCAGATACAATTGTGGTTTTTACATTGGCACATGGAAGTGCAGGGAATAGAGGGATATGGATCATGTAGAGGCAGACAAGATCATTTTTAGTTTAATTTGGCATCATGTTTGGTTCAAACATTGTGGGGCAAAGTCTTTTCCTGCACTGTAATGTTCTATGTTCATCCATTTATTTAGATGCATCACTTTTCTAGCAGTCACCAGGGCTTCTTTATCTCCAAGCAACTGCAACCTACTTTTGCTCCATATTCAAACCACTGTCATGTCGACTACATTTAGATCAGAATCATTAATAAAGGGACAGAGTATTAAGACTCATGAACACTACTGGCAACAAATTCCTTGTCACAAAAACTCCAATCATTGCCTTTGCTTCCTGCCACTAACCCACTTTTGCATCCCACTTACCACTAGCCTGTCATGTGGAGTTCTTTTTTTTAAATAGCCTACCATGTGAACATTTGTCACAAACTTTGCTAAAATGCAGGTAGACTACATAAAATGTACTGACCTCAATCCTTCCCAAGAACCTTCTTATAAAAATTTAATGAGGTTAGGCAGACAGTACCTCCCCCTAAATTTGTGCCAATTTCTCACTAATTAATTATTGCATTCTAAAAGGTTAATAATTTCCTACAAAGCAACTCCAATAAACTGCTCAGCACCAAAGTTAAACTAACCGGTCTGCAGTTCCTCAGTTTATTCCTTTTTTAAACTATGCCACCGTGTTATTGGTCCGACAACCTTTGGCCAAGCAGGACTGAAAATTGTAGTCGGAGCATCTGTAATTTCCACTCTTTATTTTAATATCCTAGGATGTACATAACCTAGGTTGAGCAATTGCTCATTTTCAAACTTACTACAACCCTGGTGTCATTCCCTCTTTTGGCTGTGAAAGGAATCATGAAGTTTTTATTACCATCCTTACCCATATCCTCTCCCTCTATTGATCCCTAACAGGTCTTTCTCTTTCCTTCATGAATCTTTGCCTCATGTACTTAAATGTCTTTGGATCTTACTTGCCAGTATTTTCTGAAACTGAAATAACCCATGACTCCTTGCATGCCTAGGAAGGAACTGCAGATGCTGGTTTAAACCGAAGATAGACACAAAAAGCTGGAGTAACTCAGCAGGACAAGCAGCATCTCTGGAGAGAAGGAATGGGTGACGTTTCAGGTCGAGACCCTTCTGACAGGTCAGTCTGAAGAAGGGTCTCGACCCGAAACGACACCCATTCCTTCTCTCCAGAGATGCTGCCTGTCCCGCTGAGTTACTCCAACTTTTTGTGTCTATCTCCCTGTATGCCCACATGTTGCGCTTCAACTCTCAGTGCTATGTCAGAGCTACATCGTGTTCATTTTGAACATCTTTATCCGACCTTCCCTAAACCCCTGATCAAAGCTATTTGTCCCATTTCTATCTAGTGACTCCAAACAATTGAAGTCCTTCATCTCTAACTTACCTCTCAACCATACTGTCCTTCTTGCAACGCTTCAGACTCGTCCTGGGCTTCTCTGGAACTTGGTGGGATTTACCAGTCAATGAATTATTTGTCAAATCATTCTTCCCACTATCACTTGACTGGTCAAAGCCTTCATCCCAAGAACTTAACTTCTGCAGAGAAATTTACATTAGTGTTGAAGACGATAAAGAATTGCATATCTTCAAGCTATGCTCAGTTGGCAACAAGAGCTTTGTTTAAGAAAGATTAGTTTAGTTTAGAGATACAGCGTGGAAACAGGCCCTACGGCCTACCGAGTCCACGCCAACCAACAATCATCCCGTACACTAGTTCTATCTTACACTCAAGGGACAATTTACGAAAGCCAATTAACTGACAGACGACTATCCATTCTGTTGGGACTGTTGGGAGATAGAGATGAAAGGAAGTGGGGCAAGAGGTGGTATGTGGTTGGTGGATCCAGGTGAAGAGTTGATTGATTCCAATATTTTCAGTTCTCTTGTGTCTCCAAGGGTGGAGGAGAACCATAGGAAGGAGAGGAAGTAGAGGACTCAATTGCAAGGACAGCAGACGGGAGTTTCTGTGGCTACAAAACAGAATGCTGGATGATACATTACTTCTCTGGGGCAGGGCCAAGGGTGTTTCAGCACAGCTGCAGGGGAGTCTAGAGAAGAGGGCTTGGTACACCTGAATGCAAAAGACATTGGTAGAAAATGATGTAGGGTATTGTAACACGAGTTTAGCATGTTAGGTAACAGATTAAAGAGCAGGACCTCCAAAATTGTAATATCTGGATTACCATGTGCTACTGAATACAAGAATAGGAGGATCAATCAAATGGACGCATGGCTAAAGGGATGGTGTAGGAAGACAAGTGTTACATTTTCGGATCACTGGAAATGTTTGTTGGGTAGGCTGGACCAGTATGAGAATGGATTCAATATCCTTGCTGAAATGTTTGCCTGTACAACTGGGACATTTTGACCTAATTTGGCTGGGGAAATGGGACAATTTGACACGGGGGGGGGGGGGGAGACAAGGTTCAGTCAAATATAGAAAAAATACTAGGTCAGTTTAGCAGGTAGACGTGAGCATGATAAGGCATCTTGTAGTAAGGGATTTGAGCAACACAATATTAACATTTCCTCCCAATTTTAACCCTTCACACTTAGGTGAGGTAGGAGAGCTTTTAATGTCAGCATGTAAAGCCCCGTATGAAATGGGGGAAATGCTGGATCTAATCCTATGAAATAAAGCTAGGCAAGTAGATGAAGTGTTCTAGAACTGGCAGAACACTAAAGCAAGCACCTGTATGCTGTATTCCTCCTTCATATCATCAGAGTTATATTGCTCAGATGATTCAGACGTTCCATCCTGAATTTCGATTTTCACACTCTCAAAGAACTCTGAAAAATAAAGAAGATGCGGGGTGACTAATAACATGCAAATTAGGAGCAGGAGAAAGCCACGTGGTCCCTCAAAACAGCTCAAACCACTGAATAAGATCACAGTTGGAATTAATGTAATCTCAACTCCACATTCCCATCTACTTATAATCTTCAATGCCCTTGAGCAAAAACAAACTGTTGGAGGAACTCAGCATCTGTGGAAGGAAACAGATAGCATTTTAATTCGAGTCCCAAACTGACAGCACCTGTAGTCAGAATCAATCCTGGGTCTCTGGTACTGTAAGGTAGCAACTTTGCCAGTGTCCCGCCTTAAACATTAGCTGTCCTAAACCTCCCACTGACCATTCCCCACAACAGATGCCTGACCCACTGAGATCCACCAGCAATTTGTTTCTTGCTCCAGATTCGAGCATTGGCAGTCTCTTGTGTCAGATATAACCCCTTGTTTACCAAGAAAATATCTGCATTGCAAATATTCAGACTCTGCTCCTGATCACCCTGACACTCTTGCATTTCATTCAAATCCCCTCTAACTGCCAGTAGATATAAACTATACCCTCCTGGGTACGACAAATTGTTTGTTCCAGGCATTAGTCCAGCCCAACCTTTTCTAAACTGCTTCCAACACATTTATATATTTCATTAAATGGAGACCAATGCATAGTATTGCAGATACTGTCTCACTCATGCCCTGGACAGCTGAAAAATTAAATTTCACTACTGACATATTGATTCCCCCTTGCAAGAACATACTTGGCTTCCTTAATTACTTGCGGCTCTTGCAATCTTTTGCCAATCTGCATTCGGACACCAAGATCCCACTGCATCAGTAGTCTCGCATCGTTAAGACAACATGCTTCCTTTAGATCTGCCTGAAGAAGGGTCTCGACCAAAACGTCACCCATTCATTCCTTCTCTCCAGAGATGCAGCCTGTACCGCTGAGTTATTCCAGCATTTTGTGTCTACCTTTGATTTAAACCAGCATCTGCATTTCTTTCCTACACATGCTTCCTTTATTTATTGCTCATTCACTTAACCACATTAGCCACACTCTTCTCATCTTACTTTACTGTCCATCTTTGTCTCATCAGCAAAGGTAGTGAGCATAACTTCGGAAACCTCATTGAAAACAGTTATAACTTACAAAGAGTTGAGAACCTGCGCTCATGAAGTCTAACATGAGTTGGTGCCGGGTCAGCCCACACCTTAAACAATTCAATTATTGGCGTCATTGACATCAATTTAAGATGGTCATTTCACACCAAGTTATCCTTGATCTGACAGATCGGTTAATCTAGCTTAATAAATGTTTTCTGTTGCACAGCAATTGTCTTGTGGATTAGATAGCAAATACACCAGTTTCCATTGTTCTCATTCCATGCTGAGGTAGATCAATCAACCAATCTATTACCAGAGGATGGAACAACATGCTCAGCAGACATGAAGTTCAGTTCTCAAGATTTTCTCCACTGCATCATTAACAGTTACTTGCATTACTAAGACCCTGCAGTATTTGTTGCATAGGTAGACACAAAATGCTGGAGAAACTCAGCGGGTGAGGCAGCATCTATGGAGAGAAGGAATTGGCGACGTTTGGGTCGAGACCCTTCTTCAGACTTGTACGTGTTGCACACATTGCCAATAAGTTATCTAGTCCACATTGGGAGAATGTAAGCAGCACTGCAAAAAAGATAATAAAACCAAACCACTGCAAAATTTTCAAGAAATATGTCAAAGAAATAAAATATATATTAAAAGCTTCCATCATCAGTTTAAGGAAGAGAGAGAGAGTAGGAACCAGAACAAGGGGGGAAAATAAGGCCAATTAAACAGATATAATGCAAATTATTTCAATTCAACTAATGATATAAATGTACCACAAATAGTAGAAATAAAAGGATGAATTAGTTTAGGCAATTAGGTTGGCATGGACAAGTTGGGGTGAATGGCCTATTTCCATGCTACGTAGCTTTATGAACTAACGCTAAACTGCAGGGCTGTACAAACCATCTTTCTCTCATTTGCAACTTTAAAACAACGTACTTTATAATAAACATAATAGATGCACATTTAATGGATAGGGCTGGATGTGCAGACTTACTGTTCAGTGGAGTTTGAGATGCTGGCTTCTGATCCTCCCACTGCAAGTTCTCTTCATGTAGCACACTGCTCTGCTCATCTGTCTGTTCCTCCTCTTCATCTTCGCTGCTGGCGCTGCAATGTTCAGACTTCATCACTTTGTTCCTGCCATGACTGGAGGGAGGGTTACAAAAAAAAAACTTTAATAAACTGCATCACACATTTCATGAATAACACATAATAGATGGAAATGGGTTCTGGAGTATTAACACTGTGTGGAGAGATTGTTAGAGTTGAAGAGTTCACCCCAAAACATTAACTGGTTCTCTTCCAAGCGATGTGGCCTGACTTGCTCAGTATTTCCAGCATTTTCTGTTATTCTAGGTTGCAGGCATCAGCCGGTATTTTTATTAAAATGTCATGTTCTTGAGAGAACCGTTTATCTCATTAATACACAAACTCCTACAGTCCACAAGATAACTGGTGCGGATTTTCAAAGCCTTGTTTAAGAAAGAACTGCAGATGCTGGAAAAATCGAAGGTAGACAAAAATGCTGGAGAAACTCAGCGGGTGAAGCAGCATCTATGGAGCGAGGAAATAGGTGACGTTTCGGGTCGAGACACTTCCTCAGACTGGTTTTCAAAGGCTTAAGCTGTTTCGCCAACAGAGTAAATTTTTCAAGTCATGGCAGATTTGGTAGATAAAGGAACGATTGTAAAAATGGTATGTTTGGATTTTTGATGGCAACACAATGTGTATCTGAGAGGACAATAAAATGGAGAACGGCAAAATAGTGGAAAAGTAACTGCACATACCAAGTAAGGTGCCTCCCCCCCCCCCCCCCCCCCCCCCCCCCACCTTTGTTCAGTACACTATCTTACTGCTTCCTGTACTTGCACAAAATCAAAAGCTTCACCTAATATTGCCAATTTCTAACCTGTTCTCCCTCTTAGATGCTTATATCTGAGCTTCCCTATCTTTTCCAGACCTCTTATCGCCAGCTCAGGAAACATGTTAGAAACAAGTATCCATTTTGAAAATGGGCAGATTTTTTCATTCTGCTACGGTTAGAATAAAAACGTATCAGTTCTTATTCAGGTTCCTAGTCACCTGGTGTAAACCAATTCCACTCTTCCTGCAAGGATATGGTCCATTTTCCCCAGATTCCCTATCCCTGATTCAATTCTTTCCATCATTTCAATATTTTCCATAGAACATTTTTCATTTTTCTTCTAAAATGTTGGGTTTAAAAAATAAAAATAAAACATCCCTTCCCACCCCTGAACATCCTTGCCAAGGCTCTGAACCCCATCCATTCCATTTTCTGCTCTTCCATTCTCATCCCCATACTTCCACCTTTAGAAATAATAGTGTTCCCCTTGTTCTCACCTTCTACCAAACCAACATCTACCTTCGATGGATCAACAAATGTAATTTCTGCCATCATCAATAATACACCATTACCAGACACCAACCCCTCAGCTTTCCAAAGGAACCATTCTCACTAACTTACTGGTTCACTCTTTCATTGCACACTCCCCTTCCATTGGCACCTTTCCATGCAAGCATTAAAAAAAAATGCAATACCTGCCCTTTTAATCCCTTCCTTTCCAACCACCCAGGGACCCAAACACACAGACAGCAATACTCCTGTATGTCACTCAAGTTAATGTATTAGTGTTGGTGCTTAGGATGCAATCTCCTGGAAAAACCAAATGCAGAGAGACAGACCCAATCAGTATGCAAGGGTGACTCAGAGCTTCCAGTAGGGTGTTACTTTAATGCTTCCTACTCCCACTGTCATTTACCCTTGGCTCAAACCCCACCTTAAACTCAAGGAACACAAAAGGCATCATCCATCTGGCATGTTCTGACACTATTTCTCTTTGTCTCCACCTTATCGCAGACAAGAGGCAAGACTAAAGGGAGAGGGGGAAGGTGATGTCACTGTGTCAGTTTTTGGATTATACATAGCATAACAATACACCAAAGAGACATTTTAATGCTTTGAAGACCTATACCTCTCGTAATCCTTTCTTTGACTTTTCTTAACTGAGAACAGCCAATAATCAGTCAACTCACAGACAAACGACAATGCAGGACAATTTCCAATGCTGTCTTTAAAGTCCTCCAATTCAAAATTATGACACGTACCTAATGATTCTTCCTTTCGACAACACCAGCTGCAAGTTATTACCACTGCAACCTTTTTCAGCTGCAGTCGAAGATGGTGATGAGGTCCCACTGAGTTTCACTCTCAATGTGGAGCTGGACATATCATCCTGTTAACAAATTCACGGAACCATGAGTAGAAGTAGTTTTGCCACCTCATCCCTAATCGAGCACACAGTTGCACGGCACCTACCTCATTCCACGGAGCCATTTCCATCTTCTTCAATACCTGCCGGGTGTGAAGCTCCAGTATATCCAGGTTTGAGTGCATCTTGTTCGAAGGGTCTCTTAGTCTTCTACATTTTCTCTTACTAGGATTAATACTGAAGGAACAATTCTTGTCCTGAGAGATCCGTGTGACTGGCACTGCAGGCACAATTCCCTGAGATTTCACAGGTTTATTTCCAATGTTCATCTCCTGCAAATACACAGGAGAAGTTTCGTGCGAATGACTGAGTGACTTCTGCTTTGTGCGTGCATGTTTGACGACTTAACATTAATCAGAGTAGACAGTTTCTGAGCTTCATATGCATCTGCTAACCAGACACAGATGACCAGCTCAAACCAAACTTTTGCATGTAGTGATCAACAGAAGAAGAAACAGTTCCAACTCTAATTCCTACAAAACCGTTAAAATGGCACATGTTGCAGTTTCAGACCACAGGCCAAACAAAATGTTGCTAGAATGAAACAACCTCGCCTGCAGTTAACAAAGGCCAGATTTACAATCAAAATGGTGGCAATGGCAAGCTATTGTAATTTTAGGATTTTTAAAAAAAATTTGCACCATAAAATGGTCACTGTTATAAAAAACAATTACGATTTGGATATTTTACTACATAAATCTAAATTAAAGATCCATCCAAACTATTTTAACAAAGGTTCTTTTATCTTAAAGATCCTTATATTCTGCAGCAATTTTCTCAAGGTCTGATACCAATCTTGATTTTCAGAGGCAATAATTATTATTATTCAAACTAATCAAGTTTCCTTCATAGCTAATTCTCCTGAACCACATATGACATCATGCACAAGCAGATTAAGTGTTTCAATGGATACATTTATACCTCTGAGGACACTAGGTAGTTTATATTCGTTCTTAGTGCTTGTATTACAGAAATATTTTAAATTATAAAAACATTTGAGCATTTAAATCTGATTTAAAAAAATATGATTTGAATTTTATTAAATATTAAGGTTGATAGGGTTAGGGTTAGGATGGCTGATGGGAATATCATAAGTAAGTATTCCCAGTTTCATGGATGGGCTTGTTGCTGCCTACCCGTATAATACTGGCAAAGCCCCTACTAGCTAGGTTCTGCATACAACCAGCCAGTGTGTTCATCTTCCAAGAAAGTAAAAGCAATAGGAAAAATAACCAGTGAAAGCAAGGGGCATGGAACATAGAACAGTACAGAAACAGGCCCTATCGTATGTGCCTACACCACCACCCCTCGCAGCACATTCCAGGCACCCACCTCCCTCTGTATAGGAGAAATAACTTTACCCAGCACATCTCCGTGACATTTTCCCCCTGGAGAAAAATGTTAAAGACTAAAGGGCATATATTCAAGGTAAGAGGGACACAATTTCTGACCATCTACTCATCTATGCCTCTCATAATTTTATATACACCTATTGAGTTTTCCCTCCGCCTTTGACGCTCCATAAAAAAACAATCCAAGTCTGTCCAGCCTCTCCCTGTAGCTAATAAGCCCTGGCTAATACAGCAGGCATCATTCTGGTAAACCACCTCTGCACCCTTTCCAGATTCTCCATTTCTGTAATGAGATGCCCAGAACTGCACACATTATTCCAAATGGCGTTCAACCAAAGTCCTATAAAGCTAAATCACAACCTCCTGACTTTTGTATTCAATGACCGGCCAATTAAGGCAAGCATTCCATATGCCTTTTTTTAACCACTATCTACGTGTTGAGACTTTCAGAGAGCTATGGACTTTGACCCCATCAATGCTGTTAAGCCTTTTGCCATTGAAAGCTATAGGCAACTGCACTTACATTCGACATCGCAAAGTGCTATGCCCGACACTTGCTTGGATTAAAGTCCATCCGCCATTTCTCCACGCATTACTGTAGTTGATATATATCCTGCTGTATACTTTGACAACCACCTTCATTGTCCACAATTCCAGAAATTTTGGGCAGAATATGAACAACTTTGGCACCACGGTGACATAGCGTTAGAGTTGCTGCCCTACAGCGCCAGAGACACGGATTGATCTGTTTGTACGTTCTCCCCATGACCTGCGTGGGTTTCCTCTGAGATCTTTGGTTTCCTCCCACATTCCAAAGGCATATAGTTTGTAGGTTAATTGGCTTGGAAAAAAATGTAAATTGTTCCTTGTGTGTAGGATTGTGTTAATGTGCGGAGATCACTGGTTGGTGTGCCGAAAAGTCTGTTTCTGCGCTGTATCTCTAAACTAAACTTAACGAACAAATTTATTGCCACCTTTAACCAAGTGGCAGAAAATTGAGTTGATTGGATGATTTATGGGACGGTCTTTGCACCTCAATGGACTATGATGCCTAGATAAAGACAAACATTTTAAAACAGTATAAACAGCCAATTTTTTCTAAAATTCTCTACTGTTTTCTGCGTTTCAGTCCTATCCATTCATACAATGCTGATTACAACCAGTGCTCAGATAAATCCAAGAAATAACTGTTCATTTTACCTCCACAAAGCGAACTTCCTTGCTGAGCTCTTTAATAAGATGCCCTGGTCTAATTTGATCTGGAAGTTCAGACGTGCGGCTAATTAACCCCTGGAACCAAAACAGGAATGAAGAACAAAATTAGTAAAATAATTTGACAAAAGGACTGAAAGCATAACTATAGCTACAATATCAGGTACACAAACACAAGAAACTGACACTGTGACCCTTTGAGTAGCTCTGCTCAGATTATGCCTCATCTGTTCCATCATGCTCCCCGATTCCAGTGTTTGATTCCGTCCCTCGTTTTCAAAACATTTACAGTCTTGATGTTCAAGGCAATCAGCAACCAAGCATCCAGAGCTCTGCATGGTAGATCCTAAAGATCTAAACGTTTCCGAATAAAGTTTTTCTGCTGAATCCTCAAATGCCAATCCCCTACCCTGAGATTATGCCCCTGGTTTTGGTCAACCCAGCTGTAACAGCCTCATGCTATCTACTTTGCCAATTTGCAGGAAATTTGCAGGACTTTAATTTATCCAAAATACATCTAAACACAAATGAGCATACGCCAAATGTTTCAGTCTTTCCTTCAGACCTCATCACAGTCTCAGTCAGCTGAATACAATATTTGATTCCGAGACTAAGCCAGAGCAACTGCCATTGACATCAAGATAACATTTGATCAAGTTTAACACCAGATAGTGTTGGTCAGTAATTTCAGCTCAAGAACATTACTGCAGGAATTCTCAGGGCAAAGCCCAACCATTTGCTGAAGAGCCAATGATTGGAAATGTTATCTCCACACGTGCTACTGTGAGCTTATTTTCTGTACGTCATGAACCAGTGCACAATATCTTAAATATAACATTCACTGTTTTATGAATGTTTGTAAAGCACTTTCAAATTCTTTGCATCTTCCATCTTCATGCCCACTCGCTTCCTGCCAATATTGTAAATTCTTTCAATTGCCATTAGTTCATTTTCCCAGCCAGTTTCATAAACAGCAACAAACTTGGATTAATATTTGGATGAATGTTTGAAAGATCAATGATTTAAGAGAAACTGGCACAGAAGGGGATTTGAGGCTAGCATAGATGAGCATGATCATATTAAATTGCAGAACAGGTTTGAGGGGCCTGGTGGCCTACTCCTGCTACTTGTGCAAGGAGGAACTGTGGATGCTGGCTTACACCGAAGATAGACACAAATTGCTGGAGTAACTCAGCAGGACAGGCAGCATCTCTAGCGAGAAGGAATGGGTGACGTTTCAGGTCGAGACCCTTCTTCAGACTGATTTTCTTGGGTTCATTCCTGGAACAAAGTAAGAGGCCGAGCAGGTACTGGTGTAGCTTGCTGCATCCAACCCACTTAGCCAATTTGCCATCCAAAAGATGGCAGATCACTCAATACTTTCTCTTGCTGTTCTTGAATCATTACCTCTGCATATCACTAGGGATTAAAAGTTTGTCCTTATAATTTCTCCTGCACATTCCTAATACAGTTTCCACAATCTGAGTCACCCCTCACTCTGCATCTCTTAATCAGTCTCAAATTTCAGAATGCTAATTTGACTGGCTCCAGAAACTCTACTCCCCCTACCCTCAGCTTCTCTGGTCACCGTCTCATGCTGTCCTAGATTAATCATAAACTCCATTCCACAACCATAGGAATCCATTTCTGCCAATGCCTCAATTAACTTGCTGAAACCTTAATACCTCAAAGACCTCCAAAACTCAACCAAAGCAATGCTTCTGAACAACCTCCCATCTTCTCCATTCTAGTAACCCAAACACATAACATTTGCTGCAAGTACATTAACTCCTATCAAAGGATCAGATCACCCACAGTGCTCACTAAACAATGAAGACTGTTTACCAGCTCCTCCAGTTCAAAATTCATCATCCTATCAAATCTCCCCCATGACCATGTCCTTCCTCACCTCTATAGCTACTTTATAATGTGATCACTACATAAACTGAGACTCTTCAGCCCATCAACTCCATGCCAGCTCTCAGAGCAATCCTGTGAATCCCATTTCTCACCCAAGTCCATGCAACTGATTCTCACAGACCCCAGTTAACTCACCCTAATTCTCCAACCACCCATTTGCACTAGGGGCAATTTACAGAAGTCAACTGAACTACCAGAACATCTCTGGGATGTGAGAGGAAACATGAACAACCGGAAGAAATCTTACAGTTTGAGGACACTGTGTGGAAACTCCACAGTCAGCACCCGAGGTCGGGTTCAAATCCGTACTGCTGGAGCTAAGAGGCAGCAGTGCCACCTGCTGCTTCCATCCCTATAACCCTCTGGGATAACTGATAATCTGTATCAACATCCTTGCATCCCAAGTTGGACCCTCAATTATTCATGCCGACTATGAATCCAGCAACCTGGACATAAACTTCCTATTAACCTTCAACTCTGGAATGTTTTACAAGAGTAATTTTCATAATATTTGAGAAAAGCAAAATGCAGACGAGAACTAATTGACCTGAAACTCTTTCGCTTTCCACGGCTCTGCCTGACCTGCCGATAGTTTCCAGCATTATCAAAGTGCTTTCACACACCATTCTTGAACAGTCCAGTACCGATTTCAAAGCTTCGGACTTGCCATCACAAGGAGAGGTTTTCTCCATCTACTCTATTCAGTTGGAACATCATAAACTTTCAAATATAATTTCACTGAATTTGATGTTCAGGTTCCGCGGAATACAGGCCAAGTCTACATTTTGTCTTCATATAGCCTTTCTAGCAGCTTACAATCATCTTAAGCTACACTTGAAAACACAATCCAGCCTGACTTTCCAGTGCAGCATCAGGGAAATGCTGGAAGTTAGTTAGTTTTCAAATGCAATGTTAAACCGATAATGTTTAATGAAACTGAGCATTTGAATGACATGGGTAGTATCATTGCAGATCCTTCAAATATCTGATCAAACTCAAATGTACATGATTTGCACCACAGGAACAGTCTAACTATGCCTACACCTCTGAAGAACCAAACTACAGTAAAATGTGTTTAGAAGCCATTACCTCCCTCTGAATCCAGCATTTAAGTGATGGGATGAGCAACTTGACTCCTTGCACTAGGTATTCTTGCGGCTGACAGTCATCTTCCCTCATTTCTAAACAGAAGCAAAATTGAAATGCACTAAGTCCATTAAAGTCAATCGTGGTTAAGTAATGGATGACTTGAGACAAAATATTCAATAAAAAAGAGCAAATATTTTTAAACAAGCCCCCCTTAATTGCAATGTTTTTTGTGTTATTTTAAGCCCTTATTCAATTGTTTAATCTATAACACCAAGATAACTAGATTCTTCAGATCCAGTAACTGAAGCTTCCCCACCCACCATTGAGTGTACAATCCCAGTGAATCTCTCTTGTAACTTTCCATGGTATTGACTATTCCTGCAAAATAAAATCCCCAGATCTATGAGCTAATCAATGAATTTATTTGTTTTAGATTTCCTTATTGCCATTGAATCTTTGATCTACTTCTAAAATCCTACAAAACCCTTTAGAAATTAGTTTGTAAGCTCGTTGAAAATGACACGATTTAGTGTATTGAGTTTCCATATGAATGCCCATGACAATTAGCGCTCACCCACCTCTTTGGACCCCTCCAATCTATTTATCACACTTGTATTGAAAGATGTAGGATTTTCATCCAAAAGTGGAAAGAATTTTGGTTCTCACCAAACACTCCATATTTATAAGTTGACAAGCCCATCTAAATTCAACCAACTTCGTTGGAAATTATCTAATTACAGTGGCCCAGCAGCAGAGTTAATTAATTTTAATAGACTAGCAATGCACTATAATTTGCAGTGTCATTGAATGAAACCGAGCATCTTACTTACTGCTCAGGTCCCATTTGCTTCCCTTACCTTTTAGAGTTTCCCAAAGGCCATTTGCCACATACCAGCACATTGCTTCAAAATACGGAAACTTGAAAAGTTCAGGAGTCTTTAATCGTTTCTCCATCTCATATATCCTGGAATCAAGAGATAAATATTACTCTATATTACTGATCTCTTCTTCTTCCAATGGACTGGTGAAATGCAAGAAGTAGTCTATAAAATCCCCTTGTCCAATAATTTTAGCTTTGTTAGATTGTACCCCAGAACAAGATTGTTGCTTTAAATATTCATTACAGGGAGTACAGAAGGCTCAGAGATTAACTAGCATCAATGCAAGGATCTCAAAAGCAGCTGCCTTTCTGTGCAGTTCCAGAAATTTTCAATCTCCTGGTGTAATGTGGACCTAGCTATAATGCTACCAGAATCTGGAGGAAGAATTTTCAACAGGAGCACCTGTCTGTGAGTGGGCAGGGTGAGCAATGTGGTGGTGGGAATAAGGAGTTGTGGTAAGAATAGACAAAAGTTGCAAGCTCAAAACTCAAAAAGCTGCAGAGATTGAAAATCTGAAGTAGTAACAAATGCTGGAGCTTTTTAGCAGGTCAGGCAAATCTGTGGAGATAGAAACACAGCCAACATTTCAAGTTGATTACCTTTCAAAGCTGGGAAAAGTTTTAAAAAACATGCATGTTTTTGTTGCAGAGAAGGGCGAATGTCTGTGATTGGGTAGAGACCCAGAAATTCAATTACACAAACGCTGGTGCAGGCAGAATAATCACAGCTGATCCAGCAACAGGAAAGATGAAAAAACATGGGAAACAGAATAAAATAACTATTAAAACGATGAGATAGACCAGTTATTGCCATAAAGCTGAAATTAAACAAAATGCTAGACAAATCCAGGTCAGGCAGCATCTGTGAAGAGAGTAAAACTGAGTGAACCTTAAGGTGATAACCTTTTATCAGAACTGGTAATTATGTCACAAACTGGAAAGGCTAGTTCTCTGAAATTGTTGTCAAGTCCTGAAAGTTGTAACATGTGGAGACAGAAAATGAAATGCTACACCCTGTGCTTGCTGGAAGAGCGCGAGAGATCAAAGTCAAAGAGGGCAGAATGGGAGTGGGATGGAGGACAGACTTCTTGTGCTTATTCTTCCATACTGAATGCAGGTTTGCTTCTTCACAGTCATCCAATCGGCTTTTGGACTTGCTGATGTAGAATCATTTCATTTCAGATTTCCACGTGGTCTCTCATTTCCTGCACTTCGATCTCTCCTCTATTCTCATCCATCTTCCATTGACACCTCTCATTCAGCTACGATTACCAATCCTAATCCCTCTCATCCAAAGAAAGTACCATTTATTCTTACGTTGCCTCCACCCCTTCACAGATATTACTTTAGTCCTATCATGCCTCACCTTGCCTGCATCTTAAAACATGTTTATTTTCCAACTTTTTAGTTATGACGATAGATCAAACACAAGACCAAGATTAAGAGACAAAGATTAAGTACAAAGACATTTTAAATAGCAGACTGACTGAAAGCAGCTGCAGATAAAGCAGTTAAAACCAAGTGACAGTTCAACAAAACAGCATGTTTTACTGATTGCATGGGAATGGGCATTGATAAAAGATTAGATTTATCTGATCAGTCTTAAAATCATGCTTTTCACATTATTAAACCTTTTAGACCAAATCTTGGCATACATTGGTAGCAGAACACAATTTTAAAAAGGAACTCGAGGATTTCAGGGTGAAGAATATTTAAAATATATGTTGTGGCCATTGGCACCTCACAGTTGCTCCACTATTCAATAAGATTGTGGTCACCAGCCCAGTAGCATAATCCTGTCCTATCCCCATTCTTCTTAATTTCCTCAATATCAATCTATCCTAGACAAGGAATAAACCTTATTCTCCAATTTAGAGAAGGCTTGATGCTGACAGTAACCTAATCTCTTCTGAACCTAATCAATCAGTCTGAAGAAGGGTCCCGACCCAAAACCAACTATCCATGTTCTCCAGGGATGGTATCTGACCTGCATGTTACTCCAGCATTTTTTTTTCATTT
The DNA here is from genome assembly GCF_010909765.2 of Amblyraja radiata. NCBI lineage: Eukaryota > Metazoa > Chordata > Chondrichthyes > Rajiformes > Rajidae > Amblyraja > Amblyraja radiata. Next base: position 18,065,996 of record NC_045974.1, read on the forward strand.
AAAAAAACTGATTTGTTCTGTTGATCTCACTGGAAAGAAATGAGTGTTGGCTGGAATACAAAGTACTCACACTGGCATATCTGCTTTTTATCCACTACATGGACAGGTAACACAATTTATGTAAACTGTCACCTTAATAACAGCATGTTTTAATTTTGTTGGAAAATAAAACTGCTTTTTACAACACTGATGCCATTAAAGATTTTTTTAATCAGAGATCATAAACTTACAAACAGCTCCATCTGGATGCTGACACTACAACAGATATTATTTAACACATGGCCACGAAAAGCCTGAGATGGATTTTGGAAAGTACAATTTCTCAGGGAGAATTTCAAGAGGGAGCATGCCGGACCAAGGAAACAATATTTTAACCAAGCAAAGAGGACGATAAAATGCAGTTCTGAGCTGCATGGAAAAGTTAGGACAGCAATATGCAGGAATAAGTACTGGCACGAAAATGGATTGAGAGATTACAGTTAGTGGAATTTTGCATCAGGCTGGCAAGAAGGAAAAAAGGCGATAGGAAAGGTACAAATCATAGATTCTTCCATCAGCAAACATATGCAGGTTTTAATATTAAGAAAGATAAAACCTGAAAAATTTGTGGGTGAAGTTCATAGTGATTACTGGAATAGCAGCATGCACAAGTGTGTCTGAATATTTTACATTGAATGGTTATGCTCCAGCATTATAAATATGTCTTGAAAAAGTCTGTCATTTATTTTCCATACGAGTATCATTCACTGCCTGTTTTAAACAATGTTTTTTGGAGACAGGAAGCCTCCTGCTGCTACAGTCAGGATCCACAACACATGGCTGACAGCAGAATGTAAGAATAATAAAATAATTTTTTGTTAAAGGTCTGCATATGTGCTTGAAGCACCAGAACACAGCAGACTGATCTCAGGTGCTGGTTATGAAGTTTGCACATTCTGCTTGTGGCTACACGGATTTCCTCTAGGTTGAGTTTAGTTTAGAGATACATAGCCGAAACACCGCCTTCGGCCCACCGAGTCCGTACCGACTAGTGATCCCAATACACTAGGGACAATTTATAATTTTACCAAGCTAGTTAACCTACAAACTTGTACGTCTTTGGAAAGTAGGGGAAAAAATCAGATATCGCGGAGAAAACCCACACAGGTCACAGGCAGAACGTAAAACTCCGTACAGACAAGCACCAGCATCGAACTCGGGTCTCTGCTGCTGTAAGGCAGCAACTCTACCGCTGCGCCACTGTGCCACCTAGGTTCTCCAGTTTCCCCTCTCATCTCAAAGACGTGCAGGCTGGTGGTTTAATTGACCACAGTAAATTGCCACTGTAGAATCTTGGGATGGGATGGGGGGCTGGAATTGATAGAAATGTGGGGGAAAAATGCAAATAATGTAGGATCCGGTGCAGTGTAGGTAGATGGTTGATGGCAGACACGACTCGATGGACCAAAGGGTCAACTTCCGTGCTGTATCTCCGACTCTAAAAGCTAGTGAATGGCATGTGTTAGGATATTTGGAAGCCCGTTCGCCCTTACAAATGCAGTCTTTCAGTTTCACTCTGGCTATTTGCTGCCAGAGCACCAGAAAAATAATTTCACCACCTGACAATCTGTCAATGACTGCTGCCTGTAATCTTGCACTCAATGTATTCCCTCACTGCACAAAGTTCACACTCCATATGTCTACACCAAACCATAAGCATGTCATTCCCACCCAGGAAACCAACTAAATCCAAATAGTGTCTTATGCTTGAAGCATGTATTACACAACCATCTTTGATAAGTCTGCTGATATATAGGCAGCTTACCTAGTATGACATTGGTTGTCGGAGAGAGAAAGCTCAGGAATAGACAAGCATACAGAGTGGCTACTAACCTGAGTTGTGTTCCAATGTTGAGGTTATGCAGAAAGTTTCCACCAAAAGCCATACAATCCTTGGAGGTTAGGACAGCGTGGATCCAACCTTGAAAACAACAATAAAGGCTTGGGTAGAACCAAGAGAGCAAACCAAGGCCCAGCACAGCCACAGGTCAATACCTGACCAAAGTCCAATAACATGAAACCTTAATTCAATTTCTCTGCTTCAAGTATTTCGTCATTTGCAAAATATCTTTTGATTTACATTTTACTTCTAATGAACAGTAGAGTCAAAATTTTCAATGGCAAATTTAGAAAAAAGATACATTCAGATGACAGTGGTACAGACATTCTTCAACAAAGCTGAATCTGATGCTATATCACTTGTAATTTTAAATTGGAGTATGAAAATATATTGGGTCAAGTTCGATCATAAGTTAGCCACGATCTGGATAACAGGACAGACTCAATGGCAGTAAAAGCCTGCTTGTTTGTGTGTAATTAGGCAAATTGTGCAATGCCAACCATGACGAAGTGTGGGGCAGAATAGAAAGCCCCTGTTGCCATCTCCTTTTCACCATACCTGTGGGAATGAGAAGTGTCTGTCCCTGTTGCAGTACACACTTGTAGCATCGATCCACTTGGTCTCCAAAGAACGTTTCGCTCTGGTTCACAGAACTGCTCCAACTTTCATAAAGTGCAAGATTGGCATTGGTAGGCTTTATCAAGTAAAAGATTTTATCACCCTGCAAGGAAGAAAATGTTGTGTTTTTTTGGGCTTTACAATAAATCCTCAAAGAATGTTATACAATTTGCACCCATACAGTTGTATCTTTCACCACAGCACAGGACTCATCATACAAGTGGTGACACTTCAACTTGCTACCATATTCTACATCTGGAATATCCTTCAGGTGAACTGCAATGTGTGGGAAAATCTAACCTTTTATTTTGTTCTTAATTTTCAAACTCATCACAAATCTAGTTGTGCTGCTAAGTGCGTAAATAATGGGCAGAGGAAGGCAATCTCTATGCCAAGAAGGCTTGAGGAATCAAAGATTAGGACTCTATTAGGATTTGTACCATGGATCAGAAGCGAGAGTAATTTTGCTCCAGAGAAATATGATTAAATAAAAAGCCGATAACTGTGGTTAAGATTGCACAAATAGGACCAACTTATTCCAAGCCTCTAATCTTAGAGATGCCAACATTTTTGAGTTAAGCAAATATTTTGAGAGGAGCTTGGGGGAGGGATGCAGAGCTGGAATAATATACTTTTGTTTGCTTTCATGAACAGTTCAAGCTCACACCAGGTCACTTACCCACAGTACATGGTACCATACAGAGGTGCCTCCAAAGTCAATGTGGAAGTCGGTGTAACTGTCCTCCATTCCCATCAGACAATATTTCTGAACACAGGGCTTGGGAAAGATGGAATCTTCAGGCCAGTAATTCTCCACCCATGAAAGCTTCTGTACAATGTCAGGAACCTTCACCAAGTCTGACATCCTGCGTATAAATCAAGAGAATAAATGAGCAGCTTGTAATGGGGTATAAATAGCAAGTAAGTTAACGTTGCATTTGACATTAACATCAGCTCAATTTTGAAAAATGCCTTATCCTGTTAGACTGCAGTTCAACAGAAATAGTCCATTTTACATTCATAGTCAACAAAATAAAAACAGAATTCTTCACAGACAGCCCCCTGGGCTGAGGATGTCCACTGCACATCTGTGGGGTCGGACATGACTGATGATCCTTTGTGGGATCTAGTCTCTGCCACAGTGGATGTAGTCAAGGCTGGGTGGGTGGATTGCTCAGATAGTTGTGTATTCTGTCTGCTGAATGTGCATGGCCTTCATGCATACTTAGAGAAAGGAATACTACAGGATCATTCAGCTCATGAAACCAGCAAACAATCTGCACAAGCAACCAGCAAGGTCGAAAAAGAACTTCCTCACATCTTGTGCAATCCCTTACCCAAGTTCCAAAGAAAGACAAGCAAGTAGTTGGTAAAAATTTTAATTTGTGACAAAGTTGAAATGAAATTGAACTACCAGATAGATGACAGGCAGGGAAGGAATATAGAAAACAATCCATATCCAGATTTTGTCATAACCAACAGTGTATTGGAGAGCCAAGCTAATTTTTATCTCTTTGCAAAAGATGTCCCAGCTGTTCACCTTTTGCCAATTTTGCTAATGACAACTTCAAACTGCTTTTGGTGCATACTGTTTGTTTTGAAATGGCCATATCTAAGAACTGAGGAATGGTAGATCCAGTTTTCTTTTCAGAATTATTCTCAGGTAAACATATTGAATTACAGAATATGTTACACAATATGGAGTTAATATCTTTCGAATTTAAAGGTTTAAAGGTTTAATGTAACTATGTAACATACCGAAATAAATTTTCCTTAGGGGTAAGGTTAACATTTGAGTCCGTTATTCTTTAATGAATCATTCCTTACACAAGTACATTAATAATAAACGTTAAAAATACATTGGGCGATATACAAATGAGGCTAGGACCAAAATGTCAATTTATGACCTCATGTTTGCCATCGGGCTAAATGTTTGCTTTAAATGATCAATCACACCTTGGGGAATACAAAATGACCGATGCTATAGCAATTATCTGCTGCCTTGTGCCCATCAGACCCCCCCCCCTCCCCCCAGTTGGGCAATTAGGTGACTATTTGGGGAGTCTGGGAGGACCAAGGCAATGGATTATTATTCTGGCATGGGTCATTTTGTATTTCCTAGGCTGTGATTGATCATCTAAACCTGGTTTTAGCTGGTACCTTTAATATCGAGGCTAGCCTAGATTGGCCCAAGGGTCCATTTAGGGGGTCTGGTAGACCCTGGGCAGCAGATAATTGTTCTGTCATAGGTCATTTTATATCCCCCAAGGTGTGATAGATCATTTAAACTTGGTTTTCATTGGTACCCACAATATCTAGGGTAGCCTAGTTGGACAGCAGGGTCTAGGGTTAGGGATGTCTGGTACCTGTAGTGCTGTGGACTATTTGTCTGGCGTAACCCATTTTGCACTCTATGAACTCAACATGGTCATTTGGCATTATTTTTTAGTGCTACCTTGCTCGTCTATATGCTAGCCCATTTTTTCGGCCCTGTGTGGAGGGTCTGGCGGGCCTTTTGCAGTGGGGAATATGTCTTCCGTTTGTGTTGTTGATATAGGCGTGGCAGTGAGCACACCATGGTAGTGGATTTAAGTGGCACCTCACTCATTTATTTAGCACCCATTTTTTGGTCCCTTGAGGGGTCCCCCAGGTCTACACGCAGCGGGTGGTACCCGGCAGGTTCCCAATTCTGTTCATTCCCTACACACTCCCTTAGTCAGACATTGGTAGCTAGTTCATCTAACCTAATGTCTCTGGGCTGAAGGTCTATGTGCTCTGACATTTGTATAATGTTCAATAGCACTTGCAGTTCCTCGGCAAACTAAGTTATCCTTGCCTGCAGGGTGCAAGACCTAGGCAACAATCAAACATGGTTAAGTGGTAAATAACATTCACATCACCATCTATCTGATGGTGCTAACCATCTCCAACTAAAGGAGGTGTGACCACCTCTCCTTCATTTCTTTGATGTTACCACCAACGGAGTTCCCCTCTTCATCCACATCTCAATTATTAGCACAGACCTAAGGTTGAGCTGGACCATTAATACTACGGCCGCAAGGGAATATGTCGAGCTAGGCTGCCTACGGGGAGCTACTCAACTCCTGATATTGAAGCATTTCTATCATCTACTTGATTCATTTATTATATAAACCAGGGTGCAATGATATTCCTTGTTCGCATGATTGTATGATAATGATAAATGATAAATACAACAAAAACTACAATGACGATTAAAAATCAGAATGATGCAAAGATTGTAATACAATTTGCTGTAGTGCAAAAGACTACTCAAGTGCAATAACAGAATAGCTGAATGAGGTAGAGTTAAGAGTAGCTAGCAGCACCTCCAGGAAGATACTGTAAAGCAGGAAATTAGTTCAGGAGTCTAATAGCAATAGGGAAGAAGCTGTCCTCAAGTCCAGACATTGTGCTTTCAGGCTCCAGTATCATCTCACAGAAAGTTGAAAAGGGGATGGCCAATGTGGCAGCATCCTTGACACTATCAGCCTTCTTGATGCAATGCACCATGAAGATTGACTTGACAGATGGAAATGATGAGCCTGTAATGTACTAAGCTATGTTTTCTATTCCCTGGAGGTTCAGTTAGTCATGGGCAGAGCAATTTCCACATCATGCTGAGAAGAATCGTGTCAATATTGGAAGTTACACACAATCCTCATGGACATGCCAAATCACATTGATGTGCTTACTGATCACTGCATCAGTGTCACGGGATCAGGTTAGTTTATTGGTGATATTGATGCCAAGGAATGTGAAGCTGTTGGCAATTTCTGTAACAGGTCCAGTGATGGGGACAGTTTGTGTTCTCCCTCCTCCTCCTTCTCTCCTCCTCATTCCCCCCTCCCCCTCCAAATGCCCTTACGTCAACCAACTAACTCACATCTTGCTTATGTTGAAGATTGGTGCTCTGGCACCTACTCTTTCTTGTCTGGACGCACATAGCTATTTTGACCACCAGCCAATATATAAAGCTAACCACTTAATTGGCACTACAACCTCAAACTTAAGCATTCATTTTGTCAACACCAGCACAACATGTCAACATTGAGTATTGTCTAAGAAAAAAAAAATCACTGCAATGAATTTGCCTCGACAACTCTCAAACCTCCCCTCTACAGGCAAGGTCAAGCATAATGACAGCTTCATTTCTCAAACTGTTCATTAACCCCTCTCTGATTGGTGGGATTTTGCTGTTTGATTTACACTAACTAGCAATTAGTCAACAATTAACGGGCATTTTAATTCTACTGAATTACTTTCAGATACCCCATGGAAATGAAAAATAAATGCAGCTTCTTTCTCTCACCACCCCCCCCCCCCCCCCCCCCCCCCCCCCCCCCCCCCGCCCCCCCCCCCGCCCCCCCCCCGCCCCCGAGTATCTGTTGGCACGTTTAACAGCCACATTATCATATACCATTAAAGACATCGCACATTACAATGCCAACACATTTAACAATATTCAGCCCAAACAACTTACTTTGTATCAGAAAATTCCAAGCTAATAACATTTAATACTTTGGTTCGTTGGGCATTGTAATATTCTACAAACTCCCGCAGTTTCATCTTACAATCAGCTTGCCGAGCCACATCAATCACATCGATCACCTTCTCACCACCTTGGAAGATTAAAAATTAATAGTCAAATAAACTTGCAAGTCATGGCATACAAACAAGAATAATTAACTATGGCTTGAAACTTAAAATTACCAAACCCATTTGGATTCCATATTGAACAGAGAACTATTAAAAAAGATTGCCTGGGAGTTGAAGTAAAAGATAAATAAACAGTGAGGAAATTAGGGAAGTGAATAAATAAGACGTTATGGGGAATAGGAGATTTTAAGCAGGGGGCAGACATTGCTGGCAAAGCCAGTATTTATTGCCCATCATTAACCGCTCGCGAGAAGACGGTGAGTCGCATTTTGAACTAATGCAGTATTTTTGATGAAGGCACTACCACAGAGCTATTGGGAAGGAAGTTCCAGAATTTAGATCCAATCAAGGTAAAAAGCAGACACATTTCATCCTATTCAGCATGTATTTTGAAACCCACATTGGCCATGTTCCCACACACCAAGTGCTCGTCTTTCGCAATGGGGACAGATTTGGGAAAAGTTATTGAAGTAGCCCAAGTGATTAAATAATAACTGTACACATAAAACACATTAGATTAAGAACACTGTAGCTTAGGAAGGCGTCAACAATAAAATACATAAAATTCTATTCCTAACAGGATGTGTCCAACTTTGATGTTTCCCTCAGCAGTGATAACTGGAAACAGGAGTCAAAGTCTCAAAATAAGACAGCATCTATTCAAGGCAGATGAGAAGAAAGTTCTTCATGGAGGAATAATGAATCTTTGGAATTCTCCACCGAAGAGGTCTGGGGAGGCTGTCACTTAGTACAATCAAGACAGATGGATATAGTTTTAGATATAGAGGCAACCAAGGATATGGGGTTAGTGCAATGAGGTAAAACATCAAGCATGATGTTACTGAATGGAGGAGGTGGTGTCAAAGGCCAAATGCTTCTATTTGTTATGTTCTTATGCAGAGAAAGACAAGACAAGAGTCAAGAGTCAAGTCAAGCCAAGAGAGTTTATTGTCATGTGTCCCAGATAGGACAATGAAATTCTTGCTTGCTGCAGCACAACAGAATATTGTAAGGATAAATACAGAACAGATTAGTGCGTTTATATACCATAGACCAGGGGTGGGGAACCTGCGGCCTTCTTGGCCATTAAGTGCGGCCTTTTGAATGAATCCAAATTTTGTAGAACAAATCCTTTTATTTTTATTAATATGCTTTTGTTGGTCTTTTATTATTTTTTATTTTAATCTTAAAATGAACGTATTTAAAATACCAAAGAGTAAAAGAAGATTCAACGAAATAATTGCTGTTATAGTTCAGAGTTTGTTTGAAGTTATGTTTAATTGTCTGATGGCTGTGGGGAAGCAGCTGTTCCTGAACCTGGATGTTGCAGATTTCAGGCTCCTGTACCTTTTACTTGATGGCAGCGGAGAGATGAGTGTGTGGCCAGGATGGTGTGGGTCCTTGATGATGTTGGCAGCCTTTGAGGCAGCGACTGCGATAGATCCCCTCGATGATAGGGAGGTCAGAGCCGGTAATGGCCTGGGCAGTGTTTACAACTTTTTGCAGCCTTTTCCGCTCCTCGATGCTCAAGTTGCCGAACCAAGCTATAGGTCAGCATGCTCTCTATTGTGCACCTGTAGAAGTTCGAGAGAGTCCTCCTTGACATACCGACTCTCCGTAATCTTCTCAGGAAGAAGAGGCGCTGATGTGCTTTCTTTATAATTGCATCAGTGTGCTGGGACCAGCAGAGATCTTCGGAACTATGCCCAGGAATTTGAAGTTCTTGACCCTTTCCACCAGAGGTTGATATAAACGGGATTGTGGGTCCCTATCCTACCCCTTCCAACGTCCACAATCAGTTCCTTGGTTTTGCTGGTGTTGAGACCCAGGTTATTGTGCTGGCACCATTTGGTCAATCGGCCAATCTCACTTCTATACTCTGACTCGTCCTCATCAGTGATACGTCCCACAACAGTGGTGTCATCGGCGAACTTGATGATGGAGTTCGCACTATGTCCGGCTATGCCGTCATGAGTATAGAGTGAGTAAACCAGGGGGCTGAGCACGCAGCCTTGAGGTGCTCCCGTGCTGATTGTTATCGAGGATGATACATTTCCACCAATACGGACAGACTGTGGTCTGTGGATAAGGAAGTCGAGGATCCTATTGCAGAGGGATGCGCAGAGACGCAGATTTGAGAGCATGGTAACCAGCTTGGAGGGGATGATGGTATTAAATGCCGAGCTGTAGTCAATGAATAACAGCCTGACATATGAGTTTTGTTGTCCAAGTGGTCCAGAGCGGAGTGGAGAGCCAGTGAGATCGCATCCGCCGTTGATCGGTTGTAAGCGTACTGCAGTGCGTCTCGGTTCTTGTCGAGGTAGGAGTTGATATGCGCCATGATCAACCTCTCAAAGCACTTCATCATCACATACGTTAGTGCCACTGGTCGATAGTCATTGAGGCACATCAGCTTGCTCTTCTTGGGCACCAGTATTATTGATGCCCTTTTAAAGCAGATGGGAACCTCAGACCTCAGAAGCGAGAGGTTGAAAATGTCCATAAAAACTCCAGCCAGTTGGTCCGCCCAGGTTTTTAAAAACACGACTGGGTATACCATCAGGTCCAGATGCTTTCCGAGGGTTCACCCCTCTGAAGGATCTTCTGACATCGGCCTCTGTGACTGTGACTGAAATACCATCACGGCAAATGGGGGCTTGGGAAGGCACATCAATGTTCTCCCTATCAAAGCGTGCGTAAAACACACTAGAATTGGACCAAAGATGAATAGTTTTAGTTATGTGGAGAGGCGAGAAGAGTTGAAAAGAGTATACGCTAAGTATTCAATACATGTAGATAAGATAGGGGGAAATGTTTCAAACACTTTGTGTCAGAAAAGTAATTAACAGAGGAGACAGGTTTAAGGTGATTGGAAGACCAAGATGAGATATCCTTCGACTCCCAAACACAATGTGGTAACATCAGGAATGCACTGTTTGAGGAAGCTCATGAGGAAACAAGTAGAAAGAGAACCAATTAATATTCAGAAGGCAGAACTCGAGAGGAAACTTTCAGAGCCATGGATGACAAATGACTGAAAGTGACTGGGCTCCACCTCACATGTTGCCACCACTTACCCACATATTCTTCCAAATCCCTGACAGAAAAGGTGCTTGAAGGAAGAGCAATTCCAAGTCCATCTATCTTGGGCACCAAAATGGGAAAATCAAACCCATGCTTTTCCAGGTACTTGTGTGTCAGCTGGGTACCGTGCATCTTGATGACAATTCCACCAGCACTACGAGAAAGAAACAAGGCATTATGGAGCTCAACATTAATATTGGTGAAACATTCAGAGATTCTGATGGAAAGCCATCAATTGGAAATATTAAAAAAGGTTTCTTTCTTCCCACATGTTAAGTATTTACTTTTGGATTCAAAATTAATTTTTAAGGTAAAATAAGAATGTCTCACTCCAGCCATCCAGCAACCCAAACAAAGGCTTTATATTGAGTATATGTATATAGTATAGCTGTATGCATATATATGCAACCTCACCTACGGAACAGGAATCTCCATAATTATTGACAAAAAGGAAAAGTACCTCATTGGCCATCAGCTACTGAAACCCCTTATCCATGCTACTGTCACTGCAGAACAAGATTACCTTGCTGATGCACGATTACCTATCCAGCTGATCAATGCGAGCCCCATCTCAAATCCTAAGGCAAGCAAACGCTCAACAAGTATCCCTTCTAATTGTCCCCTGTCTATTTCTTGTTCTCTCCCAAATCTCACTTCTGAGATTGAAACACAAAAATCTAGGTTGGCACTCCAGTGTTGTATTGGCAGAGAAGGTGTTTTTCCATACGAGACCCGAAATTAAGATCCCATCTTTTCTAAGATTGCGCAGTGGGAACTTTGGCGTTATTTCAAAGACTATCAGGGAATTCACCGTAATGTACTGGCAAATATATAATCCCTCATCAACACCACAATGGATTACCTGGTCATGACATCTCTACGTTTGAGAGAATTTGCAGTGCACAAACCGCCTGATAACTTTCCCACAGTACAAGAATGACATTACTTATAATTTAAAAAACAACAAAAATGGCTGTCAAGCACTTTCAGGACATTCTAAAAGAGACATGTTTAGAACGAGGCCCCACCTTAGGTTTATTGAGCAAAAGTACAAGCGACCTGGGGTAATATATTGTCATGGATTGAGAAATAGTTTGTAGGAACAGTTTATTCCCCCCCCCCCCCCCCAGTCAGCAGTCTGCTGGGATGTGCGAATAGGCTCATCTATTCACATTATACATCGATCATTGGAATGAGGAAACAAAGCTTTGGCAGGGAACAGGTGGACCTGGGAAAAGTGTGAATGATGAGGAAGACGTGGAGAGATTCCAACATGATTTAGATCAGTTCAAAGAGGAAACACCTGCACAGCAGATGCAGCGTGATGTGTATAAATGTGAGGTTATGCATTTTGCTGCAAGTCAGCTTATCTGAATAATGTTAGACTGTAAAAAGGGGAAAGTGCGGCAAGGGCTAGGTGTCCTTGTACCCAGTGAGGTGGGTCAGGTGCAGCATGTATTTAGAAAAGCATTTGTCTTCATTGCACGAGAATTTGAGCACAGGAGCAAAGTCGTCTGTCTGCAGCTGTCCGGATCTTAGCTAAACCCCAGTTGAAGATTACAGTATGGTTTTGATTTCCTTATCTGAGTATGAACAGAAATATAATCCTGAGATAGCAGACTAGAGTACAAGGAGAGTTTGGGTTGATTAGGCCTGCACTCTCTGGAGTTCAGAAAAATTAAAGAGGATTTCATAGAAACTGTTAAAACCTTAAGACTACATAGATTGGATACATGGAGAATGTTCCCAATGGATGCAGACGTAATTCAGCCTCCAGACTCATGGTAAACCATGTAGTGCCCAGATAGAATTCCCTTCCCAGAATGCAGTGAAAGCCAAGTCAGTAAAAATATTCAAGAGCCAGACACATTCCTTACTTCCAAAGAGATGCAGGAGTATACACAGTAAAGATGGGAAAGTAGTGCCAAAATCAATAACTAACCCTGTTAGAATAGAATAGTAGAGCAGAGTAAAAGTGCTGAATGGCCTACTATTCCCCATGTTTCTACGTTACCACCTTCTGAGTGAAAGCATTTTTCCTATTGTAAATGGTAGACACAAAAAGCTGGAGTAACTTAGCGGGACAGGCAGCATCTCTGGAGAGATGGAATGGGTTTTGTTTTGGGTCGAGACCCTTCTTCAGACTCTTATTGCAAGATTTCCCGGTGCCTCGTTCTAGACCCCTCATGGAAGGGAGGCCTCCTCCCTTCCTCCAACCTGATCTGGAAAAATGGCAATCACATCCTTTCTCGACATGGAAGTCTCACCAGAGAGGGTTAGAGGGTTATGGATTAAACACAGGCAAGTGGGATCAGCTTAGATGGGCACTGAACATGGCGATGAACATGCTGGACTGAAAAGCTGTGTTTCTGTGCTGTATGATTTTGACTCATTTTTAGTTGTGTTTGTACATCACATTTTAGTGACTTGTATACGTCCACCTGAATATCTCACAGTTCTCATCACTTAAGGAAATAATCAGTTTTTCTGTTTTGTTCAAAGTAAGTAGAAGACCACATATTTGTGCCACATTATATTCCATCTGACATGTTTGCATCCAATTATTCAACTTGTCGATCACAACTTATTCATCTGTGGAATTCTCTGCCACAGAAGGCAGTGGAGACTAATTCACTGGATGTTTTCAAGAGAGTTAGAGTTAGCTCTTAGGGCTAAAGGAATCAAGGGATATTGGGAAAAAGCAGGAACAGGGTACTGATTTTAGATGATCAGCCATGATCATATTGAATGGCAGTGCTGGCTCGAAGAGCCGAATGGCCTACTCCTGCACCTATTTTTCTATGTTTGTCCATAACCACTGAAGCCTCTTTAAATTCTCCTTCTTATTCAGAATCCCACCTACTTTAGAAAACTTGGAATTGAGATACTTGGTCCCCTCAACCAAATGGCTAAAGAAGATTGTGAATAGCCAGAGGCCAAACTCTGATCCCAGCATTATCTCACTAGTCATATCCTGCCAACCAGAGAATGATCCAATTATTCCAATTGTGTACTATCTGCTAACCAGTTTTCAATCCACGTCAGTATATTATCCCAATTCCATGAGTTTCAACCTTGCTGGCCATCCTCCTGTGCGAGACTATATAAAAGGACTTCCAAATTCCAAATGCACCAAATCCACTAATTCCCCCTTTTCAAATCATATTCTCAAAACTCCAGTAGAGGATTCAATGATTATTTCAATTTCACAGATACAGATGGACTATGCTCAATCCTATTATTCTGCTGCAGCATTCTGTATTTCACTGTAGATTTGAGCATTTTGGTAGTTTTGTTCATTAGGAACTGTAACTTATTCCATCTGTCTCTACAAAGGAGAGTATTGACCGACTGAAACGCTTGCAGTCTGCTTTTAGGATGCTCTTATACATTTGCATTTGCAAAAGAAACTGGGAAATTTGTCTGCAGTTAGGAAAATTCCTCACATCACCACCATCATTCCACTTGCACTATGCCCGGCCTCTGCAAGATACTGGAACTGTCTGGGCAACATAAAAGAGACAAACACTCACAAAAATACTATTTCCTTTACTTATGTGCAGTGCATACAAAAAGCCTTGTAGCTGTAATGAAGCAGGGCAGTAAGTTGTTTACATAGCCAAGAAAGGCCAAGCTTTATCAAACACCCTTTAACATGCTACAAGCACAGCAGACAATTGAAGGATTCATATACCTGGGAAAGTGCCGGGCTCGGAGGTGCCTGACGAAAACCGGTGTACCTGCTTGTATCATCTTTACCGAGTCTGTGACCTCAGTGTAGTCATGTCGGTGCCAGTTTTTCCGTCTCTTCACTGCAGGTCAAACAAATAGTCAAGAGTGTTTAAGAAGGAACTGCAGATGCTGGTTTGAACCAAAGATAGACACAAAAAGCTGGAGTAACTCAGCGGGATAGGCAGCATCTTTGGAGAGAAGGAATGGGTGACATTTTGTGTCGAGACCCTTCTTCAGACAGGTTAGGGATAAGGGAAACGAGAGATATAGACGGTGATGTGGAGAGATAAAGAACAATGATTGAAAGATATGCAAAAAAGTAACGATTATAAAGAAAACAGACCATTGTAAGCTGTTTGTAGGGCGAAAATGAGAAGCTAGAGTGACTTGGGTGGGGGAGGGATAGTGAGAGAGTGAATGCCGGGGCTACCTGAATAGAGCAAAATCAATATTCATACCACTGGGCTGTAAGCTGCCCAAGCAAAATACGAGATGCTGTTCCTCCAATCACTCTGACAATGGAGGAGACCAAGGACAGAAAGGTCTGTGTAGGAATGGGAAGGAGAATTGAAGTGTCCAGCAACCGGGAGATCAGGTTGGTTCACACGGGCTGAGCAAAGCAGTTCCGCGAAACGATCACCCATTCTGCGTTTGGTCTCGCCGATGTATAAGAGTCCTCATCATGAACAACAGATACAGTAGATGGAGTTAGAGGAAGTGCAAGTGAACCTCTGCCTAACCTGAAAGGACTGTCGGGGTCCCTGGACAGAGTCGAGAGAGGAGGTATGGTGACACGTGTTGCATCTTCTGCGGTTGCAGGGGAAGGTACATGGGGAGGGGGTGGTTTGGGTGGGAAGGGATGAGTTAGCCAGGGAGTTGCAGAGGGAACGGTCTCTGCAGAAGGCAGAAAGGGGTGATGGGAAAATGTGGCTAGTGGTGGGATCCCGTTCTTGTGCGCAACAGCTGATTGGGTGGAAGGTAAGGACTAGGGGTACTCTCTGTTGTGACTAGGGGGAGGGGGAGCAAGGGTGGAGGTGCGGGGTACCAAGGAGACACGAATGAGGGCCTCATTTATGATGGGAGAGGGGAACCCCCGTTCCCTAAAGAATGAGGATATCTTGGATGTTCTAGTATGGAACACCTCATCTTGGGCGCAGATGCGGCTTAGATGGAGGAATTGGGAGCAGGGGGATAGAGTCTTTGCAGGAAGCAGGGTGGGAAGATGTGTAGCCAAGTTGGTTGTGGGAGTCAGTGGGTTTGTAATAGATGTCAGTCAATAGCCTATTTCTTGAGGGAGACTGCGAGATCAAGAAAGGGGAGGGAGGTGTTGGAGATGTTCCAAGTAAATTTGAGTATAGGATGAAAATTGGTGGCAAAGTTGATGAATCCCATGAGTTCTGCATGAGTGCAGGAGGTAGCACCGATGCAGTCATCAATGTAATGGAGAGAGTTCGGGGTTAGGGCCAGTGTACGCCTGGAACAGGGATTGTTCAACCTACCCTACAAAGAGACAGGCATAGCTGGGGCCCATGCAGGTGCCCATAGCCGCGCCTTTGACTTGGAGGAAGTTGGAGAATTCAAAGGAGAAGTTTTGAGGGTGAGGACCAGCTGAGTAGAGTGTTAGTAGAAGGAAATTGGATGGTTTTGCGGTCGAGGAAGAAACCGAGGGCTTTAAGCCCTTCCTGGTGGGGGATGGAGGTGTAGAGTGACTGAACGTCCGTAGTAAAGATGAAGGAGCGGGGGCTCGGAAAGCGGAAGGTCATTAAAGAGAAGATGAGCATGTGAGGTATCTTGGGTCAGGAAAGATTGGACCGGGGGGATAGAATGGAGTTGAGGTACATGGAAATCATCTCCGTGGGACAGGAGCAGGCAGAAACAATGGGTCTGCCAGGGTAGTTGTATTTGTGGATTTAGGGGAGAAGGTAAAAACAGGCTGTGCGGGGCTGGGAAACGATAAGGTTGGAGGCTGTGGAAGGCAGACAGCCAGAAGTGATGAAATCAGTAATGGTGTTTGAGATTAAGGCCTGGTGCTCATCTGTGGGATCATGATCCAAGGATAAATAGGAGGAGGTGTCTGAGAGTTGTCGCCTGGCCTCAGCCCGTCAAGAATGTTTAATAGTCATGTCCCAAAACAGAACAATAAAATTCTTACTTGCAGCAGCACAAAAGGTTTGTAAATAGTACACAATAGATAAGGTAATAAACAAAACAATATTACTGAAATATCCAAACAATAAATGAAATGTCAAAAACTGAAAATGCTGGAGATCAGAGATAAAGCTGAAAATGATGGGAACACCAAGGTCAGGCAGTATCTGTCGAGTGAAATAGTTAACATTTCAGGTCATATATCCTTCATCAAAACTGGGAAAGAAAAAAAATACAACTGCCAGAGATGTACACCTGCTCTTTTGCTAATCACTTCCCTCCATCCAATGACTCAAATGGTCTTTTGTAGCAGGAATTACACTTCTTCTCATCTACGATATCGCATTGCGCTCAAAGTGGAGTTTTCCCTGCATGTTTTCACAACCAGAGACTTTAGCAGGAGGCTGAAGGATGATCTTATAAAGTGTAAAAACATTATAGGATGAATACTCAGTGTCATTTATCCCCCCCCCCCCCCCCCATAAGGGAATCAAGAACTGGAGGGTGTGGGTTTAAGGTGAAAGGGAAAAGATTTAATAGGAACGTGAGGAGCAACCTTTTCCAAACGGGATGGTGGTTATATATAATGAGCTGTCACAGGAAGTACGTAGTTGAGGCAGGTGCAATAACAACATTAATATGCTTTTGGACATGGATAGGAAAGATTAAGAGGGATATGGGCCAAATGAGACAAGTTGAGTTGGGGCTTGTGCGGATGAAGAAGCTACTTGCCTGCTATATGACTCAATGAAAACATTGCTTTAAAGAGCAAGAAGTTTAGACTGGATTTAGGAATCTATCTCCCAGAGTATGGCCGGAATCTGGAATGTACAGTCTAAGAGGGTAGAGGAGACAAACTCATAATATTTAAGTATCTGGACAAGCACTTGAATTGCAAGGCACAGAATGATAGGGACAAAGTTCTGTTAAACAAGATTAGTATAGATGAGTTATTTTATAGTCCTTGTGGGCAGGGTAAGTTAAAGGACCTGCTTCTGTTATATTACTCTGTGGACCTGAATAACTAGTCTTCATCAAATCCCACAAAACCATTCTGGAGATTGAGAAGTTGGGATAAATCCAAAATGTGCAGTGCCAAGAAACATTTTAGCTTGGCATCAGCATGGGTCTCATCACAGAGAGCATGACTAGAGATGTCACCCAGACCCCAATGTTTGCAGGAAAGAAGGAAACCCTGCCTCCATTTCCTTCTCACAATTCCTCCATCTCATTGCTCTGATGAGACTGATGCCACGGGTGCTTCTTTCTCATTTAAATGTGGCTGCCTCTCCACCATAGAGCTCTGAACCACATCTCACCTATTTCACTCATCTCTGCTCTCATCCCCTCTCCTCCTGGATACATCAAGGTCTGGAGTACCCCAGGCCTTCATCTTCGACCAGCATTCATTCAATGGATCATCCGTTGTAATTTACACCACCCTCAATATGATTCCAGCCACAGTATTTTACTCCTCCTTTTCAGCATTTTGAAGGATTTACCACTCTTTACCACTCCCTTTTCCATTTCCAACAATCACTCCCATATCTATGGCACTGTTCCATGCAAGCACGGGAGATGCAATACCTATCTTTTCACCTCTTCCCTACTTATCATCCAGGGACCAAAACAGTCCTTTCAGGTAAGGCAGTGATGCACCTGCAGTCCTTCCAATTTAATGTACTATATTCAATGCTCACACAGCAAGATTGTGGTGGCAGAGGCAATGTGGCTGCTGGAGATTCTGCAGCAACCTGGGGCTGGATCAGGTCAGGCAGTGCTCCAAAAGGCCGAGCGCATGGATCGGAAGCAATCTGCAGCAGTGCAGACCGGCAAAACAGCGACGGAGAACATTGACAAGATTGGCTGGCCAACCTCTGCAACTCTATGCCAATGCCGCCATCAGGACAATGAGCCGTTATGGCCAAATTAAGACACTACATTTTTAACAGCTTTGGACTTGAATCATACAAAATGGCACCAAAAACATCACAACTCTTATATACCGTCTCAGTTTAACTCTTCGTATGCTCTTGTACTTAAGTATGATTGAGCATATGTACAGCAAGATATTTATTGAATTATATGCAAAAAAGGAATTTCATTGTATCTAGGTACATGTGACAATAGAGTACAATTGAACCATTGGACCAGAGTAACCTCATCTACACTGAAGAAACCAAACAGATTAGGTGACTACTTTTGGAGTGCAGTCTGCAGAGGCAACCTTGAGCTTCCAGTTGCCAGCCACTTTAATTTATTATCCCACTTGGACTTATATGTGGTCTTCTGCACCATTACAATGCTGCTCAGCTCTAACTACACTTTGTCTTTCATCTCAGCTCATTGAAACCTTCTAGACCCAAAGAAAAATTCCATAGCCTCAAGTAACTCAAATAATCTTCTGTCCGTATCAGAATTAGCCAGCCTATCGATGGTATTGGCTCAGATTTACCTTTGTCATTAGAGCAGCATGAATTGCCTATTTCCTTCGATCCATAGATGCTGAGCAACATTCACAACTATACGTACACATTTATGTTACCATGGTCCAGGCTTTATTGACACAGGTTGATCATACGCTGAATAATCCAACCACATTTTTGTTTGGAAGTGGAAAGAACTAATAGAAATTGCATTAATTGCAATGTGTAAAAAGAGTTGAGATACTGTCTTATAATTTTGCTGCATGTCATTGTGGGATATATCAAGTCTTGATTGGTGAATGTTTAGTTTGTGACTTTATTTGAAGCAGAAATAATATGTGAATGCTTCATTGAGTATAATTCCGACTGGTAACTATGCACTTCGTCCAAGCACATTATCACATGCGTCATGCAAGCCATCTTAAATGACCACCTAAACTGTCATTTGGCAACTTAAAAAACTGCCACGGTTGCCCGGCTGGCAACAGGGAAAAAAAGTTAAGCGAGAGCCCTGCAAACATGGCCCTTTTATCCTATCCATTCCTACCCCATCCATCCTGCAACTTTGACTATCTCTCCTTCCCAGATTTGATGACGCTTTGACCTGGAGTATTAACCCAGTTCTCTCCTTATACATGCAGCATACCTGCCAAATGTTTACAGCATTTTCTTTTTGTTTCAGATTTTTAACATCTTCAGAATTGCAGATTTCATTCTCGCTTTAGAAAAGGGTTGGGAAAAGCAGCAATTGAACACTAAGATATTTTCTTCGAAGGGTTCAGTCTTTAAACTCACTCAGAGAGGCTCCATGTAAGATGGCACATTTGGGACAGTGGTACAAGTCAATGTCAACAGCTTGGTGTTCCTCCACTCGTACACAACTGAAAGAGAAAAATACAGATTTACAGTCGAGCAGAGCCAAAGACTACATCAAATTCCAAAGTTAAATTGTTAAATAACCAAACATTGCTGCATCACACATTAAATTTCCACCTTGTAGGGCCAACAACCCGATGCATAATACATTGCAACACAGAAAACCTCCAACACTTTCCCCCTGGACTCCGTGCACTCAAGTGTGTAGTTTATAAACTGCAGCCTTCAGTCCCACAGCAGATTTTTATTGCTGGGTTAAGGATAGTGTCTTCACTATCACTTGTTTGCAGTGGAAAGCAAAACAAATCAGCTAGTAGGATCTCCATCTATTACAGCAAATATCAGATATAATCCAAAGACAGTAAAAGTAAATGTTGCAAGTATGTTTATAATACTAGATTTAGTTTCAACCACAAAATAAAATAAAAGCAAGTGCATCGTTTCTTGTTCCTCAAAAAATAGTTAGGAATTATCCCAAGATATAAAATTGTATTTTAAAACACAACCCCAATTGAAACAACAATATGAAACAGAGATGGATAGCAGGACAGTCTGTGGGAATGTCCAGAAGAGTGGGAAGATGCAGCAAAAGCATATCCTTTTCCATCAAGACTCAGGATTCAGGCATATTGCACTACTTTGCATCAGTTTTTACACAATTCCTCTGGCATCATGATTGGTGGTAACCAGTTCTACATTAAATGTACTGGTTTTTCCCAAATCACGATCTGCTCCAGGGTTGAATCTCACCCTTCACACTGTCCTGAAACAGATGCTTACTTATCCACCAAAATCAAGAGCAGCTGGGAGCCAGAGACAGCAAAATGCAGATCTGCCCATAGGTTGCTGGTCCCTCTGTATTGCACTCAAAAACTACGGTTCTTCATCAGTAAACCAAAATCATACGAGACCTGGTGTGCAACTGCCGCCAACCTTTCCAACTGTTGAACATGAAGCTGAAGCACAGAGTCAGGAACCTGGTGGACAACCCCTACTGTGACAGACCTGATCATTGCATTATGATCATACCCTGGGACTCAAGACTCTTCAACAAAGACATAACTGTCCAGAGCGAGGCATGACAGAACAGACTTCATGAAGTTGTTTACGCCATTAATAATGAACTAATGTGGAGTTTTAGCAATTAATTGTGTTGATTATAAACTTTGTCACTTGATGGATCACTCTAGCAAGGAACCAACAAATGTGACCAAAAAAAAAAGTGTATTTCTACCACGAGCAAAACCGGACTAGAATTCTAATGGGAACTGGTTCTCCTTTATGAATTCAACACCAGAGCTGCAAATATGTGAATCGCTGGAAAGCATGATTAGCAAGGGTGGGGAAGGCTAACAACAGTCTTTCTCCTGACTAAATGCTTAGAATGCAGACACAAGGCACTGCAGATGCTAGTTTACAAAAAAAGAACAACATGCTGGATTAACTCAGCAGGTCAGGAAACATCTCTGGAAGACATAGAAAGGCGATGTTTTGGGCCAAGACCCTTTTTCAGACAGAACGTGGAAAGACCATTTTATCAGAGAGAAATGAACAAGATTTCCATATAATGTCCTTAATCTAGATATTGACACCCATCAGAATTACTTTGCTATCTAAAGCAATAACCAAAAGGCCAATACAACACTATGAAAGTACAGGTAACTGCTGAATTGACCACCACCTAACCTATTCTGTAATTTGCATCAACTTAGTCCCCCCAAAAATAGCAAAAGAAATACCAACACAGGAAAATAATATCAGTATGAAAGGACTCAAGAGCACAAAATTAATTGTAGACACAAAATGCTGGAGAAACTCAGTGGGTCAGGCAGCATTAAGAGAAGGAATGGGTGACGTTTCGGGTTGAGACCCTTCTCAGACTCCGATTGGACATGTCCTTTTTCAGACTCAGAAGAAGAGTCTCAACCCAAAACGTCATCCATTCCTTCTCTCTAGAGATGCTGCCTGACCCGCTGAGTTACTCCCGCATTTTGTGTCTACCTTTGTTTTAAACCAGCATCTGCAGTTCTTTCCTGCACAAAATTAATGGTTTAGCACCAATCTAATGACTCAAAGCAAACATAAGCCAGAACAATCCCTGGACATTCCCGAGGTCTACCATAATTAGCACCAGTGAAGGGTGAATTTCTACACCAGAGTCAAAACTGGTTAAGTAATGCATTATAAATACAAATCATTATTGGACTGGTCATGCAAATAACAGCATGCTTTCTGCTGCAATCTCAGCATTACTCCAGTCTGGCAAAGTGTAAAAGACTAACCAACAGTTAATAGGTAGGACCCCTGGATCAGGCTCAATCCTTACTTCCAGCACGACTTAACTTAAATTTCCTTCATATAATATGAAGGGGATATGCTGGAGATATCAAATGTCCATTTTTTTTTCCAAAAGGATATGTCCAATTGCAATGATTACAAAAGTGCTTGCTTTCTGCCTGCCATTGTGAAGGTTCTCACCAGAACCCTCATCAATTGCCTCCTCACAGAACCAGAAAGCAGCCACTTGGCACCTCAAACTTGCTCCAATCAATATTATGGTGGATCTGATTGTAAGCTCACCTCCACATTGCTGCCTACTCTGGTATCCTTCCACATACAGTCCTTCCCAGAAGAAGAATCTATCTAACCAGGCCTAAAAATATTCAAAGCCTGCTTCACTGCCTTTTGGGTTAGGGGGATCGACAGACACACGACCCTGAGAAACCATTTTGCCTCATTCTCGTCTTATATGCACAATTCATTATTTTTAAACAGGAGCCCCTAGCTCTAGATTGCCCTTTTAAAAAAAAAACCACACTTGCCAAAACCTCCAGTGAATTTTTGCATGGGTCACTCAAATCCTTTCTGACTCAAACTTCAGCCAATACAATTCTAGCCCTTCCAACCTCTCATCGACAATCCAGATATTAGCTGCTTCCAATATAATTACACATTTCCTTAAAATGAGACCAATACTGTACACAGTACTTCAGATATAATCTCACCAATGACCTGTATAACTGAACCTCCTAATTTTGTATCCCACATCTCTGACAATAAATGTAAACATTGTTAATGTTCCTAATTTGTTGTACCTGTACACAAGCCTTTTACAAATCATGCATAAGCAATAGTTGGCCAGTCAGTCCCTCTAGCATGTGCCACAATTCAATAAAATGTTAATGATTCTATCTCACCACTAATTCCTGCTCTCTCCATAGAATCCTTCATTCCCTTTGTAATTTAACTTTGTCATTCACTGTGTCAATAAATTCCATGATTCCAACTCCACAGGTCTTTGTGCTGGAGAATTCAAAAGAATTATGACTCCCTGAACAAAGAAATTCTTCATCTCCATCCCAAACTTATTTTGAAACCACAACGGTAGTTCTGGATACATCCCAAAAATTGAGCGAGGCATCATCTCAGCATCAGCTTTTACAGTCTACTAATATATTTATTGTTTCATTAATATTCATAATTACTTCAACCTACACCTTTGCTCCGTACATCAATCTCTTCACCACAAAAATTAACGTTCCCTACAATGCCTCCAACGTATCAGCATTTAAGCATGGAGACCAATGCACAGAGTAATCTAGACAAAGCCTTACCAGCATCGTGCAAAGCTGCTTCAAGAACTTTATACATTAGTCTTCCTACAGACTTGCTGTACCTGTTTGATTAGTTTTTATGTTTCATGAACTAGGACCCAAACACCCTTAAAGCACATTTTGTCATCTCACTTCACTTAAATAATAATTTGTTTTCTCATTCTTCCTTATGAAGTAACATTTTCTCACATTACATTCAAGCTGCCAATATCTTGCCCATTCACTTAACTGATCTATACCCTTTTGCAGTTACTTTGCATTCTTCTCAATTACCCACCAATCTCCTTATCAACAAAACAAAGACAAAGTGCTGGAGTAGGGGGAAAAACTTTTACACCCACTCTGGCTGGCTGGCAGGAAACAATTTTCTATTCCTAACAAACAATTTTATTTTCGACTATAATCTTTGATCTTGCACCTTATCAAAAGCCTTCTGGAAATCCAAGTATAAACATCCACTGGTTTTCTTTATCCACAGGATATGTCATGCCTTCAAAGGACTAAAGTAGATGGGTCAAATGTGATTGAGACCAAACTGACTCAAGTCAAGTCAAGTCAAGTTTATTTGTCACATACACATACGAGATGTGCAGTGAAATGAAAGTGGCAATGCTCGCTGACGTTTGTGCAAAAGACAAACAACCAAACAAACTATAAACACAATCATAACACACATATTCTTTTACATAATAAATAATGGAAGGAAAAACGTTCAGTAGAGTTAGACCCTGGTGAGATAGGCGTTTACAGTCCGAATGGCCTCTGGGAAGAAACTCCTTCTCAACCTCTCCGTTCTCACCGCATGGCAACGGAGGCGTTTGCCTGACCGTAGCAGCTGGAACAGTCCGTTGCAGGGGTGGAAGGGGTCTCTCATGATATTGTTGGCTCTGGAGTTGCACCTCCTGATGTATAGTTCCTGCAGGGGGGAATGCTCGTTCTCATTGTGATTGCTCTGTGTTTTTACTGCTTTAATAGTTTCTGATATCCTCCCCAGCACAAATGTAAACCTAATTGGCCTGCAACTTCCCACTTCCTGCTTCCTTCCCTTTGCAACTAAAGTAACATTTATCTAATCTATTGGAACTTTCCATGAATGCAGGAAATTGGAAAAGTAAAAGCAATGTGTCAACAATCTCAATAGCAACTACTTTTCAGATCAGAGTATGAAATTAATCTGGACTCAGGCCTGTCAGTCCACAGCTCTAATAATTTGCTCAGTACCACACTCCTGGTGATTTGAAATATTCCTCCAAGTATCTTCCTTCCATTCAGTTCCCACTTTAGCAGCATGTCTAAAACCAATGCAAGTGAAGACAAATGCAAAGTAACAACTTAATTTGCATCTTCTAACTCAGTGATTCCCAAAGTTTTGATACCTGTATACCACTTTGTAAATTTTCGTAAACATCTTATACCCCTCGTTAAAAACAATCGTATTTCATTGTAAAAGTCGATAAAAATTGCATACATTTTTATTTTGCACACATACTCACACACCCACCTTCTCTGGGACAATCGCTGAGGTCGCCGATGCTCACCACATCCCCGGGGCCAACGCCACTGTCGCCGACCTTCACTGTCTCCAGGGGCCACCGATGCTGCTGCGGCCAACCCATATCTCTATCCCAGCCCCCCACTGGCCTCCATCAGCGACTCTGCCGACTCTCACCTCTCCACCGGCAGGCCACAGCCGTCACCTCACCAGAGTTCCAGGCTCAGCACCAGGCCCACAACATCCACGATGCAGACAGCACGTGGTCTGACTCTGCTGGGTCCCATTGTTCCCCCCCACCCCCCTTCCTACAGGGAACCTCAGTAGTGATGGGTCTTCCCTTTCCCCCTCTTTCAACCAGGTTACCCCGATCACACACCCTCTAGTTAAAATTCCCCGCAAGTTTTTTTTCTATTTGTTTTACAGAGGTGCGGGAGCGGTGAGCTCTGGCAGCACTGCACCCTTGGTTGTCATACGGGAGTCTGCAAACTACCCAAATACAGCAGCTATCACAACTCGAGTAGGAGAATTCATACAAAATATATAAATTATTTGCAATTATGTATGTATAAAATAATTCATAACCACAATATTTTTTTCTAATAATGAATCTATGTTTCAGTAGTACATAGCTGAAAATTGCGGCATACCCCCTGAAGACCTTTCGCGTACCACTGGGGGTAGGAGTTCTAACTCATTAGACCATAGCAAATACTGCATCATGACTGCAGGGGAGAAGAAACTTGAGAACGTTTCCAGGATTAGCCAATTACTGCTATGGGAAAGACAGTATAAAATAAGATTATCTTTTTCAGGATAGAGGTGGTGAAGGGTTGAATTAATCTGTGTATAAAATTATGTAATAAAAAGGTTCATACCAAAGATAGACTCAAAATGCTGAAGTAACTCAGCAGGTCAGGCAGCATCTCCGAAGAGAATGGATAGGTGACATTTTGTGTTGGGATCCTTCTTCAGACTGATTAAGGTGGGGGGGGGGCACGCCGGGGATGGGAAGAAGCAAGAAAACACCAGGACAAGTCAGGGTCAGCACTAAATGACCTCTGGCAAGCAGGTTCCCTGACAGGCCGATTGTTGGCTAGAGGGATAGAGTTGCAAACTGTAGAACTGGTTAAAAGTCTTCAAGTGGAGGAAAACGGAGAGGGGGGGGGGGGGTGGGGGGGTAACAAAGGGGAGGCGAGGGGTTTGTAGAAGTTACCTAAACTTGGAGAACTCAATGTTCATACTGCTGTATTGTAAACTACCCTGATTCTGGCAATGCAGGAGGCCTAGGACAGAAATGTTGATATGGGAATGGTAGGGGAAGTTAAAGCAGTTAGTAACTGGGAGATCCAGTAGAACCTGGCGGACAGAGCACCTGTTCAGCGAAATTTTAGTCAGCCAAGGTTTACTCGATCTCCCAGTTGCTAACCACTTCAACTCCTATTACCAAATTGACCTTTGTGTCCTTGTTCACTTCCATTGCCAGAGTGAGGCCACGTGAAAATTGGAGAAATTGCATCTCATTTTGTTTGGGTAGCTTAAAACCCAGCGATATGAACGTCAAAATCTCAAATTTTAGGTAACTTCAACAAACATCTTTGCCCCATATGCAAATGAACAGTTTAAAAGTTATCTGAAAAGACACAAATTAATCAAAAACAGATGTAATTTAGTCTTTGAAATAAAAACAGCTCAACCAGAAGTCACACCCTTGTTGCTCAATGCTATGCCCTCCTATTTGAAATATATAGTGCATATTATGTTTCATGGAAACGTGGATAAATTGTCACTCAAATTACAATCCTATCACCCAGTGGCTGGGCTTACCCCAGAACCTGATCTTCAAAGGCAAGTATTTATAATGAGGAAGCTATACTACAGAAATACGCTTTTTTTTATAAACTTGCTTGCTATACCCGATTGTGAAGGGACTTTTACTCTATTCACTATACTGGCCCAAGAATAGAGTCAATGCAAGATTAAAGAATGAAAATGAGTAATGGCAAAAAATAAGAATAAATAAAAGGAAAAAGATTGGGGAACAGTAGGCGGTGGAGTCCATAACATCAATCTCTTTTATATGAAACCGACTACTGTATGAACTGAATAATAGCTGACTGAGGGGCAGAGAAGAAAACTTGGGGAAGCTAAAATGGACAACAGCTTTGGTGAACAATGGTATAAAATACTCACGGGAAATACATAAAACCCTCTTCATAGATCAGAAGAGATGCATCATAATACAATCGAACCAAATCATTTATGATACACTGACAAATAATGAAATATGGAAAATACTGAGGATGAGGCAGTAAATACCAATTTTTCAAATTTCATCTCCCATGCAGTCACAATTTTCCCTGCAGTGTAGTGATCAGACAGGATGCTGTACTTGTGCTGTGGTTTAATGAGCAAGAAGTCAGTAATATAAACAGATGTGTGAATAATTAAACATACAATGAGACATAAAATAATATTTACAGGAATATCAATGAAACACAATATTCTAAAAGAATAAGACCACAGAGACTGACAAGTTAAGATACAGGGATCTGTAGATGCTGGTATATAAAAAAAGACAAAGTGATGGAGTAACTCAGCGTTTCATGCAACATCTCTCGAGAATATGGAGAAATACAGCATGGAAACAGGCTCTTTGCCCCACTGAGTCCACGCCGACCAAGCCAGATTGATAAATAACAGCCAGTTTGTTGAATTTAAGATCAGCCCTTCCATGTGATGCTGGGACCCAATGGGTCCCACTTAGTCTAGTAACTTAGAAAACTCTGAGCTTGGATGTGGATGTATTTGTGGATTTGTGTGTTTTTCTGTGATTCACATCGCCTCGAAAACACGATGCACTAATGGTGACATTTTTACATATTCCGATAGAGATTGACCTCATGATCTCGAAAATCGCCTCATCACAAAATTTGATTCATTATTTCTTGAGTTTAATTAAATTTATTCACAAATCTGAGATATTTTTCAAAGCTAATGAGCTGATGACGTCACAATGGCTCTGCTCCTCGCGGCCAGCTGCGCAGTTTTTAACGCGCAGCCTGCTGGCCACTGGTTTCCATGAGCTGCGAGTTATGTAGACCCCCCCCCCACCGCGTAACTCGCACTCGGCCTGCCGTCCTCAGCACCCTGCCCCGCCCACATCACAGCCGCCTTCCTCCTCCAGTGATATAGATTGAAGCTGCTGATCACGCAGTAATGTGGTTGGGCTTCCGAGGGTTTCAGAGGTCCCGCGATGTCCCGAGAGCTGCCGAGACCCGCCGCCCGCTCGCAGTCGGCCCCGTTCGCGCCGCCCGCTCGCCGAGTTCAAGTCCACCCTCTCCCTTTTTCCCCCCTCCCCCTTCTCTGCTCCACCTCCCTCCCTCCCCCCCCCACCTTCTCTGCTCCACCTCCCTCCCCCCCCCCCTTCTCTCCCCCCTGCCCCACTCCACCTCCCTCCCACCTCTCCCATCCCCACTAGATAGGGTGGGGATGGGGTAAAAGGTGTGTGTGTGTGTGCGCGCGCATGCGTGTACGTGCGCTGAGGGGACATATATATACACACACACACACACTTAACTTTTTCTCATTCATGTTTATATTGTTTACCATGTACTGTTTACATATCTGTTGTGCTGCTGCATGTAAGAATCTCATTGTTCTATCTGGGATATGTGAATAAAACACTCTTGACTTGGCTCTTACAAACAGGAAGTTACTGAACAAACTTTTATGTACAGATCATAAAAGGAATGAAAAACACTTGTTATAATATCTTGTAATAAATACATTTCAAACTCCACAAGTTTACAAACTTCAACAGAGAGAAAATGAAAACAAATTTGAAGCAATTCAACTGACGATTTTCAACACAAACTCATCTCAATCTGGTCTCCCTATAACATAAAACCCACTCCTCAGCAAAAACAAACCACTCTCTCTTGTGGAAACAAAGAACTGCAGATGCTTGTTTATACCAAAGATAGACAAAGTACTGGAGTAACGTAGGGGGTCAGGCAGCATCTCTGGAGAAAAAGAATAAGTGCCTCTTCGGGTTGGGACTTCTTCCGACTGAAAATAGGAGAGAGGGGATAGAACTGGTGGCGAGAAAACACAAGGACAAATCAGTGCTGGCAACAGATGACCTCGGCAGGGTGGTTCCCTTGTAGGCCAATTGTTGGCTATGGACAGTGTGATCTCAAGAGGGATATATTGTTACAAACTGTAGAACTGGTTAAACAACGGGTGGAGGGAGGAGGCGGGAAAGGGGGAGGGGAGTGTAATTGAAGCTACTTTACATTAGAGAATACACCGTTCATACTGTTGAGTTGTAAGCTACCCAAGCGAAATACGAGATGCTGTTCCTCCAATTTGCATGTTGCCTCACTCTGGCAATGGAGGCGGCCCAGGACAGAAAGGTCAGTACAGGAATGGGAAGGGGAGTTAAAATGGTTAGCAACTGGGAGATCCCGTAGGCATCTGCAGACCCAGTGCAAGTGTTCAGCGAAACGGTCACCGAGCCTACATTTGGTCTCACCGATGTACAGGAACCCACATAGGAAACATAGGGTGCAGTAGATGAGGTCGCTCTCCTGCACCCCATCTTCTCTCCACATCATTTACTTTATCTTGATATCTTGAAATATCCTCTTTTTATTGGCACTCATTTCTCCTCTTTTATCTCTTTGTATGGTATATTGATGACTGCTGAATATAATCAGTCAACACGGTTTTATGAAAGGTAAATCATAATTGACAATATTGCTTAAACTGTGAAGACAAGACAAGGAGATTTGATAGAGGGAAACCTGTATCTGTAGCGTATTTTGATTTAGAAGAAAATATTTGACAAGGCGCTGCACAAGAGGCTGTACATAAATTAAGAGTTATTGGAGGAAGGGTATTAGCATGGATTGAAAACTGCCTGTTACACAGAAAACAGTTGGGTTAGCAGTTAGCATTGAAGGCAATCTATAAACAATAGATAAGGGAGAAACCACTGGATCCACTATATCATCGAGACTCTCAAAAGACATTGTCATCAAATATTCAAAACTAGAGAGCATACTGACTGGTTCAGTAATTCAAATGCACAGGAACGAAGACCTGGTCCATCATGGGTACTGACCTCTCTACCAAGAGAATCTACAGGAATTATTGCCTCAAATATACAGCTAATATCACCAAATGCCCGCAGCAACCTGGCCACGTTCTCACTGCTATCATCGGGAAGTAGGTACAGGAACCCAAGAACAGTGACCCCCAGGTTCAAGAACAACTTCATCCCATTAACCATCTGGTTAGTGAACCACACTTCCCAATCCCACCTCTGCAAGTTTAATTAGGTTACACTATGTACTTCGGCATGCACTATTATAGTCTGGTCACATTGTATAATTATTCGGTGTGTTGTTGTGTAGACATGTCTGTAAAGCTGCAGCAAGCCAGAATGTGTAGGAAAGAACTGCAGATGCTGGTTTAAATCAAAGATAGACACAAAATGCTGGAGTAACTCAGCGGGACAGGCAGCATCTCTGGAGAGAAGGAATGAGTGATGTTACAGTCGAGACCCTTCAAAGGTCTCTCCAGAGATGCTGCCTTGAAGGGTATCAACCTAAAGCGTCACCCATTCCTTCTTTCCAGAGATGCTGCCTGTCCCGCCGAGCAAGCCAGAATGTCATTGTTTGTTCTTGGTGCACTTTACAAACACACTTGATTCTTAAAGTACACACAAAAGATTTGTCTGTAACATATTAGCATGGATAGAGAACTGGACAAAGGGCAGAAAAATACTGTGGGGAGAACTATTTTCACGTTGGTACACTGTTCAGTGCCGGGCACTCAACTCAACCCCGCTCCCCACCCCCGGGCAGACAATCGTACGTAAAAACTGTATTCCCTTCGTCTCTTTAATTTGTCTCGCCCATTGAAGATGAGTCAACTCAGTGCAGGACAGTGTTTGGTGCTGCTGCCCCACAGTTGTTGTAACCCAGGTTCAACACCGATCCCGGGCACTACTGTGAGGCGTCTGAACATTCGCCGTGACTGTATGGGCTTGCTCCGGTTCCTCCCACATTCCATAGGCGAAGTTGGCAGGCAGGTTGACTAAAACTCAAAGAGATGGAGTAACTCAGTAGATCAAGCAGCATCTGATGAGGGAATGGACAGGCGACATTTTAAGTCGGGACCCTTCTTTAGACTTGGTCGTTGACTGGCCAGTGGCGCAGACGAGTGATAGGTTGAGATGATGTCGGGGACACATTGGGACAAATGCCCAGTTCCGTGCTGAATAACTCTAATCAGTTTATACCACAGACTGAGCTTAGAGATCATGGCAACATATCCTGATGATAAAAAGTTGGGCATGAAAGATAGTTGCGCGGAAGGCAGTGTTTACATTGGAGGCGGAGGGGCAAGAGGAGGTTCGCCGAGGGTCAGAGGGAAAGTATCGTGAACCGAGAGGCCAGTTGCAGACTTTGGTGATGCCCAAAAGCGTCACACAGCTGATCGCGGGGATCGAGTGGACTCGGGCCGTGATCTTAACGGACGGGGCGAGAGAGGAACAAGCGACACCCACTCGTTGTTTGCCCCAAAACAGCGTGGCGAGAGACCGGGGTTGCGGCCAGTGGGCGACCTTTCCCCGAGGATTTGTGGAACAGCGCCGCAGACACAGACCGCCCGGTCGGCTACAGTCCCACAACTCCCTTCCCGGGCTCCCCAATCACGTCCCGGCCCCGTTCCCTTTGTTAAAGAGTCGCGGGGCCGGTTGTTAAAGGCCAGGAGCTCCCTGCCTAGGAGCCGTCCACCGACCCTCGGCCACCCTGACACAGGTTGCGAGCGGTTACCTGCCGTGGAACCAGTCCTTGCAGACGTCGCACTCAATCATGAAGCGGCCGGCGTCGTAGGGCTGCCGACACTCGCAGTACACCGGCACCGTCGCCATTTTGTAAACTTGCAGCCGCACATTGACCGGAGCGAGAACAAAAAAAACAAGCCGGGCCCTCGGCCGCCGCCGGAAACGGCAGATCGACAGCGGCGCCAGCCAACCGCCGTAGGGGCGGGCGTATTCCAGCGACCTGTGCGGATATTGACGGCGGGATGCACGAATCAGAGCAAAGAACTCAGGCTGTGTGCCCGCCCCCCGATATATCCTCCCTCACCATTGACAGTCGCGGAGCCAATCAGCAGCGCGCATTGTGGTGAAGTCCCGCCCACTTTCGCCGTCACATCGTCAGTGGGCTTTAAACCGGCCCCGAGTACGGCCATGTGATTGGCCGGGTGAGCGACGGGCCCCGCCTCTGATAGGCGGCAACAAGGGGAAGGGGCGCAGTGATTGGAGCATTTGGGGCCCGGCCTGAAATGGTGTCTAATCAGGGGCGGGAATAACAAAACACACGTGCTGCTGCTGTGTTGCAGAGAGTGGAGCCCTGGACAGCAGAGAGAGTGGGAGCATCAAGTGATAGGAGCAGAATTAGGCCGTTCGGCCCATCACGTCCTAACCCCATTCTCATGCCTTCTCCCCATAACCCCTGACACCCGTACTAATCAAGAATCTATCTATCTCTGCCTTACAAATACTGTATCAATTGACTTGGCCTTCACAGCCTTCTGTAGCAAAGAATTCCACAGATTCGCCTTCCTATGACTTAAGAAATTCCTCCCCATCTTCCTAAAGGAAGGTCCCTTCATTCTGAGACTATGACCTTGAATCCTAGACCTTCCAACTCGTGTTAAAACATCCTCTCCACATTCACTCTATCCAAGCCTATCCAAGTCGAATTTGCTCTTTCCCCACATCCCTTGTTAACTTCTGCCTTGAACCTCATCTGTGACTCCATCTCCACAGCTCCCTGGCGTAGAGACTACAAAGAATCAGGACACAAGGAGAATAAATTTCTTCCACATCTCCATTTCAATTGATCGACCCCTTACTTTGAAACTCTACCCTCCAACAAAAACACCATTGAACCAATGAACCATTGAAGCTATACCTTCTAATCCTACTGGGGGAAAACAGTCCTTCTGTATCCACCTCATCAAGTCTCATCAAAATCTTGACACAAGGAAAAGCAGATGCTGGTTTACAAAAATAGACAGAAAGTGCTTGAGTAACCCGCAAATCACTTTGTGTCTTTTTTTTCCTATCAAAGTCTTGCAAGTTTTAATAAGAACATTCATCATTCTTTTTAACCTCTATGAGTATAGGCCCATCCTTTCTTCTTACATCCATTCCTTAATCGCAGAAATTATCCTAGTTAAATTGACTAATTACAGGTACATCTTTAAATATAAAGACCAATACTCTAGATGCAGTTTCACCAGTATCCTGCAAAAGTTTACCTTTATAAAAAAAAAATTTAAACCAATGTTGTAAATGTCTTACTAATTGCCTGGTATATATGTAAACTAACCTCATAATTCAGATAGTAGGATACCCAGATTCCTTTGTACGGCCATATTTGTAATCTTTCTCTTTAAATTATGATTCCCTTTTTCATTCTCTCGAAAGTGGAGAACTTTACATTTTCCCACATTATACTCCATCTGCCAGCTTCTTGCCCACTCAGTGAATCTTTCTATATCTCTCTGTAGTATCTTTGTGTTCTCACAACTTTCTCACCCACCTATTTCTGTATAGTTAGCAAATCAGGCTGCAAGACATTCAATCGCTTCAGTCAATTTATCAGTATAGATTCTAAATACAAATGGTTCTGCTATAAACCCTATTTCCAAACGTTGATATAACGCGTGTGATGAATTAGGGAACATTTTGTATTAAGCAGGCTAAATTGATTATAACAAGATTTTGAAAGTTAAGTTGGAAATTGACAAGCGGAAAAAATGCTATCTTGTATTTAAACTGTATAGGGGAACTAAAAACGGTTTCCATGTCACCCTCCCCATAGTAATCAGACATCACTGTCTTTTAGGAACACAGCTGATACTTTACCCACAAGTGGCCATTGAAATTGATTACCAATCGCCTCTATTAACATTTGTGCAATAATACTCTATCAAACAACATAATAGATAGACTTTCGTACTTTTATCTCCCAGCAACAAAAATACATTAATTGCCTTTATTTTTGAAAATCCTGCAGGAGAAATAGCTTTATTATTGCAAAACTGAAACTCTCTAAACCCTGTAGATGACACCCCAGCACTTAGTCCATGGACACTCCACTGCTTACCGATCGCAATGATCCATTTACCCCAGCTTTCTATTTTCTTTGATTAACAACACCATTTTTGCCAGCATTTTACCCCAAATCCATGTGCTCTTAACATAGATTGGAACCTTTTCTGGTATTGCAAGCCTTCTGGAAGTCGATATACACCACATCTTGTTCTCCTTTACCAACCTAGTACATTTCACCCTCAAAGAGCTATAGAACTTTTATTAAACATACTTTCCTCTTCATAAAATTATGTTGAATCAGGTGGATTAACTTAAGACTTTCTAAATGTTCTACTATGTCCTTAATAACAGATTCCAGCAATTTTCTAGTGATATATGTTCATAGTTTCGTGCTTTCCCTTTTCCTCCTTTCTTGAGTAGTGGCTTACGATGGAGTATTGTAAATTACTGGCACCTCACCAGACTTCATTGCAGATGTCTTATAATGTCAGGTCAAATGTGGGTGAGGAAACCTCCTCCTGATTTTTATCGTTCATTGTCCTTACGCAAATGAATCAGTGCTTCTTCATGCTGAACAGCAACTGCATGAATTACTGAAAGTGGAAAGGGCACAGATGTACTCTGGACAAAGGACTTCAGTGACCACCACCCAAAATAGTGTGTCACGTTCTTAGCTACACTAACCAGGTCCACTGGTGTGACACTCCCTGACCACACTAACTAGGTCCACTGACTAAGCTGGACTGGTAGCCTCACCAGTGGCTGAGCCCTGAACATAACACAATCACACAACTAGTAGAGATGCTGCCTAACTAGGTCCAAGTTCAAGTTCAAGCGAGTTTATTGTCATGTGTCCCTGTATAGGACAATGAAATTCTTGCTTTGCTGAAGCACACCGAACATAGTAGGCATTTACTACAAAACAGATAAGTGTGTCCATATACCATAATATAAATATATACACACATGAATAAATAAACTGGTAAAGTGCAAATAACAGAAAGTGGTTATTAATAATCAGAGTTTTGTCCGAGCCAGGTTTAATAGCCTGATGGCTGTGGGGAAGTAGCTATTCCTGAACCTGGTTGTTGCAGTCTTCAGGCTCCTGTACCTACTACCTGAAGGTAGCAGGGAGATGAGTGTGTGGCCAGGATGGTGTGGGTCTTTGATGATACTGCCAGCCTTTTTGAGGCAGCGACTGCGATAAATCCCCTCGATGGAAGGAAGGTCAGAGCCGATGATGGACTGGGCAGTGTTTACTACTTTTTGTAGTCTTTTCCTTTCCTGGGCGCTCAAATTGCCGAACCAAGCCACGATGCAACCGGTCAGCATGCTCTCTACTGTGCACCTGTAGAAGTTAGAGAGAGTCTTCCTTGACAAACCGACTCTCCGTAATCTTCTCAGGAAGTAGAGGCGCTGATGAGCTTTCTTGATAATTGCATTAGTGTTCTCGGACCAGGAAAGATCTTCAGAGATGTGCACGCCCAGGAATTTGAAGCTCTTGACCCTTTCAACCATCGACCCGTTGATATAAATGGGGCTGTGGGTCCCCCTCCTACTCCTTCCAAAGTCCACAATCAGTTCCTTGGTTTTGCTGGTGATGAGGGCCAGGTTATTGCACTGGCACCATATGGACAGTTGCTCGATCTCTCTTCTATAATCTGACTCATCCCCATCAGTGATACGCCCCACAACAGTGGTGTCGTCAGCGAACTTGATGATGGAGTTCGCACTGTGATTGGCAACGCAGTCATGGGTATAGAGTGAGTACAGCAGGGGGCTGAGCACGCAGCCTTGAGGTGCTCCCGTGCTGATTGTTATCGAGGCTGACACATTTCCACCAATACGAACAGACTGTGGTATGTGAATGAGGAAGTCGAGGTCCACTGGTGTGACACTCCCTGACTACACTAACCAGGTCCACCAAGGAGTGGAAATAAGGAACTACAGATACAAAAATGGACACAAAATGCTGGAGTAACTCAGTGGGTCAGGCAGCATCTTTGGAGAACATGGATAGGTGATGTTTTGGGTGGGGACCTTTCTGCTAACTGGTCTGGAGAGGTCCCGATGCCAAACCTCACTTTTCCATGTTCTCTAGAGATACTGCCTGATCTGCTGATACTCCGGCACTTTGTGTCTTTTTTTTCCCACCAATGAGTAACTTTCCCTGACTACACCAGGACTACACTAGTATGTGACATTCCCTGACAAGACTAACCACCTTCACTGGTGTGGACAGTCCACAAACACATTTCTCTCGCTCTTGGAAAACACTGTAGCAACTATTCTCTCAAAACCTTCTGCTGAACACACACCAGCCTGGGCGATGCCTTACAGGGGTCGCCGTGTTGGAGCTCCGGAGTGCTGGGAATGCCGACTTCAACACCATGGAGCTGTGGTCTGCGGAGTTTCCAGCCGCTGGCGGCGCTGACTTTAACAACGCACAGATCCTTCGCCGAAGATTGCCGTGTGGAGCTCCGCCCAGCTCAGCCTGTGGACTTCGGAAGCTGCGGTATCCGGTAGGAAGCGGCCGATTCGGAACTCCAAGCCGCTGAGAGTGTTCATCCGGCAAGAGGGCTTGAACATTGGGTCGCCATTGCGGCGACTGCGGAGGCCTCAATAGGCCCCGACCACGGGTGAACAAAGAGATAGAGGACTGAACTTTTATTGCCTTCCCCCAGAATGGGAAACGTTGATTCCGCTGTGTGGGGATGTTCAAGTTAAATTCTATCATGTGTTGTGTTCTTTTTATTCGTATGGCTGTATGGCAACCCAAATCTCCTTGTACCAATTGGTGCAGTGACAATAAATGTAAACTTGAACTTGAAGTCCTTTCCCTTTGTTAATGCTGCCCAACTTGCTAGTTCAAGTATTTGCAAAACACAAAATGCTGGAAGAACTCAACGGGTCAGGCAGCATCTGTGGAGGGAATGGACAGTTGATGTTTCAGATTGGGATCCTTCTTCAGACTGCAAGTATTTTCTGTTTTATTTAAGATTTACAAATCTGTAATATTTTCATTTGTTTTATATCCAAAATTTGCTTCCTCCAGTCACTGACAATATTTCTCTATCTTTATCAAAATCTTTTACTATTTTGAAATAATTATTTTCTTATCCTCTAATTTAGAACAAGCCAGAGCTTTTCTGCTCCCCCTGTGTGTGAGTTCCCTCAACCCTAAATAGTTTCCTGTTAAATCCTCTTGATAGTATTTCTAAACACAAGCACTATTTTTTTGAGTGAAGAAGATTCAATAACAATTTATCAATGAGAATTGGGTGAATACTTAGAAGAAAATTGCAGAACTTTGGGGGAAATAAGAGAGGGGCTGAACTAACTAAATAGTTCTGTCAAAAAATACCGTCACAAAGACTTACCTTGTGTGCATGATTCAATGGTGCGCGGAAACGAACATAATTCCCTTCCTGAATTCCAGCCTGTGATTAATAACTGTTTCTTCTCAATCATGCTGTTTCTGCAGCCAAGGATCCTGTGTGCTTTTAGTCAGCAACCTTCCCAACTTGCCCAGACATCTTCAATTTCAGGTTCAAACTCTGTTCTGGACATGGCTTGGAGATAAATATTCCACGTTACTTTGAAGGGCTGGGAATCTGGAAAAGGAGTGGCAATTCTAACATGGCACATAATGCTCATCAGCATTTGTGAACGTATCTTGTTGTACCCATAATTTAATATTCTATATTTTAACACCATAAAATCTGGTTCTGGATATCCCAGTCAGAAGAAATATGTGAATGTACCAACATATGAATTAGGAGCAGATATAGCCCCACAATGTCTCGAGCCTTCTGCACCACGTGATAAGTCATTGCTGGTCAGAGTTGAAGACACGATTATCTTTGCCCCTTGCTTATTGAAAAAATTAAAAGATTAATGTGTCGATTTATTTACATCTTTTACATAAATTCGGTGAGTACGACTTTTATTCCAATCTCAATTTGTTAGGTAGTGTTTTGCAAATTCTGTAAGGGCAAGTTTGTATGACCTGAACGGCTGTATCCCGAGGATTACCTGTACTAGATACTCCAGGACATCCAGATTCCTCTACAACCAGCATTCTTCAATCTCTGAAGAT
This sequence comes from Amblyraja radiata, assembly GCF_010909765.2. NCBI lineage: Eukaryota > Metazoa > Chordata > Chondrichthyes > Rajiformes > Rajidae > Amblyraja > Amblyraja radiata. The sequence goes on from NC_045974.1 coordinate 18,103,780, forward strand.
GGACACAAAGTGCTGGAGTAACTCAGCAGGTCAGGCAGCATCTCTAGAGAAAAGGAATAGGTGATGTTTCTGGTTGAGACTCTTCGTCAGACTCTCAACCTGAAGCATCATCTATTCCTTTACTCTAGCATTTTGTGTCTATCTTCAGTATAAACCAGCATCTGCATTTCCTTCCTATACTCTTCAATCTCTCACTGCTTAAATGACATATTTCTTTCTTATTTTTCCTCCTAAAATGGTCAATTTCCTATTTTCAGTGACACACTCCATTTGGCTGATCATCACTAACTTGCTTAACCTAACGACTTCCCTCTGTGGTCTAATTATGTTCTTTTCTTATTTTCCTTATCTATCTTTTTTACATCAGAACATTTAGCAAACATACGGTCGATGCCTTTATCCACGTCACTAGTATATATTATAAAAGGTTCCGGCCCCAGCACTGATTCTTGTGGCACACCACTTGTCACATGCTGAGAACCACAAAACAACCCATTTATGCCTGCTCTCCATTTCCTATTCGCAAGCCAATCTTCCACCCACACCAATATGTTATGTCTGACACCCTGAGCTTTTATTTTCCACAACAACCTTTGATGAGGCCCTTATCAACAGTTGCTGGAAATTTAGATATGGTATATTCATTGGTTCCCCTTTATCCTTGTCTTTCCATCCTCACCGGTTGTTACTTCTTCAAAGAACTCCAATAAATTGCCAAATGACTTCCCTTTCACAAAACAATGTTTTAACCTTGCATTTCGCAAAGGGCCCTGCTGTGAAGTCTTTAATAGCGTTCAACATTTTGCCTATACAAAGGCCAGGCTAACTGGCCTGCAGTTTGCTGCTTTTTTCTGCCTTCCTTCTTTATTTGAATAAAAGAGTTACATTTGCAGTTTTCCTATCTATTGGAACCTTCTACAAATCAAAGGAATTATGAAAAGTTAAAACTAACCCATCAACTATTTCACGAGACTCCAGGATCAAGTCAGTCAGGACCTAGAAACGTGTCCGTCTGCAGCTGCAACAGTTTGTTCAGTGCCAATGTCCTGATAATGGTAATGTTCCCGAGTTCCTCTTCCTTCCAATTCATGATTTATTGCGACTTCTCCAATGTTATTTGTGTCCTGTGCAGTAAAGATAAAGACTGATGCAAAACATCTGTTTAATTCATCTGCTATTTCCTTGTCTATTATTAATTCCCCAGATGCACTGAGGAAAATTTCACTTGCTAACCTTTCTTTTTAATAATCTATTAAAATATTTGCCTTTATTTTTATATTATTGGTCAGTTTTATCTTCTACTTTTAATTGTTTCTTCAATCTTTTGGTCATAAACCATTGCTGAACCAATCCTATAAAACCCTGTAAGAATTTTGAAGGGTTCACTGAGATCAATACTCAATAATCAAGGTTTCAAGGTCAATGTTGGCGGGTGTGGGCAAGTTGTGCCAAAGGGCCTGTTTTCATACTGTATCACTCTATGACTACGTTATACCTCCACCATGCATGAATGCTTCAAAATCAAGTGGTCGAGTTTTATTGCCATATATTCAAGCATAGAAACATAGAAAATAAGTGCAGGAAGAGGCCATTCAGCCCTTCGAGCCAGCACTACCATTCAATATGATCATGGCTGTTCATCTAAAATCAGTACCTCTCTCCTGCTTTTTCCCCATATCCCTTGATTTCGCTAGCCCCAAGAGCTAAATGTAACTCTCTCTTGAAAGCATTCGGTGAATTGGCTTCCATTGCCTTCTGTGGCAGAGAATTCCACAGATTGACAACTCTCTGGGTGAAGAAAGTTTGTCCTCATCTCAGTCCTAAATGGCCTACCCCTTATTCTTAAACTGTGACCCCTGGTTCTGAACTCCCCCAACATCGGGAACATTTTTCTGGCAGTTACAGCAAGTGAAAATCTAGCAAATGGGGGTGGTTGCTTTCTCTTACCACTCCCATTTGAAGGCCACTACCTTCCACCGCTTCTACCCAATGCTCGGTACCTACTTCCAGCAGCCACTGATTGTCCTCCAGGATGCACCGAACCGCAGCTTGGTCCATGCCGGTCACCAGGGCGAATTCGGCACAGAGACTCTCACGGCCGCGGCGCAACGCTTCCGACACCTCCGATGCCTCCAACGGCCCGGGATTCATGCACTGAGACTGCCCCATGGCCGGAGCTGCAGCGAGTGACTCGCCAGCCCCGGCTCTCCATCCGCATCTGCCCCCACCGCTGTTTTTGCTTTCATCACTCCCTCCGCCACGACTCTCCAACACCCACGACCAGGTTGCTCAGAGCACAGCAGCGCCTCGTCCAAAGCCGGAGACATTGAAACATGTTTAGGCAAAAAAGGGGGGTACGGGGCTGTGATACTGCTGCAAGTAGGAATTTCCTTGTTCCGTTGTGAGTACATTGACTATTAGGAAACTCTTAATTCTTGACTCAACTCTGTATTCAGATGCCACCATCTCTGTGTGCAGATCGTACAACCCTGTGTACTTACTGTACCCACCAACCCTGTGCATACTGAACCTACCAACCCTGTGTACAGACCTACTAACTTTGCGTAGAGATCCCACCAACTAGGGTAAAGATCCCATCAGCTCTTGCTCCTCTATAATCTTTGGCTCTGAGTACAGGCCTTGAGATGTAGCCAATAGGCTTTGCTTGCTACAGTTGTGTGTTTGAGAATCATATAGCAGTTGCAACATTATTCCATTGTCTGCTCCTAGGACTGGGTTGGTCTATTCAACGCGGACTGGTTTTTACTATTACTCTGCGTTTATTTCAGGTTGGCTGGTTCTTCTTGACTGTTCTCATTGACTGTTCGCTGGTTGGGGTTTGTAATGTCATGTTCTGGTTTGGCACCAGGTTTCAATGCAGATACATCTGCCATGTAGCCCGTGATACTGGTGTAGACATCTTTAAAGATTTCACGTTTGTACAACAGTATTTGCAGGTGTTTAGGCATGGAATAAATCTTTCCAAATGTGCTTGATTCTTCTCATCCAAACTTTGGTGAATTACAGTGGTCACGCTGAAGAAGGCTCTCGACCCAAAATCTTCTTTCCAGACAATAGACAATAGGTGCAGGAGTAGACCATTCGGCCCTTCGAGCCAGCACCGCCATTCAATGTGATCATGGCTGATCATCCCCAATCAGTACCCCGTTCCTGCCTTCTCCCCATATCCCCTGACTCCACTATTTTTAAGAGCCCTATCTAGCTCTCTCTTGAAAGCAGAGATGTTGCCTGTCCCGCTGAGTTACTCCAGCATTTTGTGTCCATCTTTGTATTAAACCAGCATCTGCTGCTCCTTCCTACACGTCACTCAGTTAAGTCAGCTCCAACAAGTGCCAATTCTAATTGCTGACCATTGTATGTTACCACATCCTTCACAACTTCACCAGAGAAAGCATGAGGCTGTGCATTGTGCTGAGAATGTGATTAAGATTCTTGCTTGGGGTACTTTTACCCACAATGGAACAATCTGCCGCTTGTGTCATTCTGCTTGTCAAATAATCTGCCGTTAATAGAAACAGTGATTATAAGATTTTGTGCTTGCAGCCACTGCCACACACAACATACTCTGCACGATCTTCAACAACCGACGCAGTGCAGACACTTCCATGATTTCCTGTTGGAGAGTTACCCTCCCTGTGCAGGTGCTGCATTAGTAACTTTGCTCTTATTCCTCCTGGTGCTGTATTGCAATTTGTACACCATTGATTTCTTCTGGCATGTAAAGCATTTCATCTCCTTTAAAGGAACGACAGCTTGTTGCCATTGCATACATCAAAACCATGCACACCAGGCTGCTACTGACCCAGTGTGGAGCTGAAAGGCACCTTTACTGCTGACTTCTGACTGTGGGCTACTGTTAGGTTGGTGCTTGATGATGGATGGAATTCTCAAAATTTCTCAAAACCATTTCCATCGAGACCATAATCTTGCTAAAATGTGAGGGTCTTTGTGCCTAACAATTTAAACCGGGCCAGTTCATTATTGTCACAGGTGGTCTAAAAGCTCTAAAAATAGCAATGTCTTGATGGTTATTTCAATGCGAAATTGCAAGCAACTCCCAGTTCCTCCCATTGCACAAGGCCCACATTTGTAACTCATTGATAAAGTTAAATGTTCCAGCCTCTGTACTTGCACTGTGAAAGAAACATGGAGATAGTTCTATAAACCAGGAACAGGTCCTTCAGCCCATCTATTTTAGTTTAGTTTAGAGATAGCACAGAAGCAGGCCCTTTAGTCTACTGGGTCTATGCTGACCCATGGATCATGTTAGTTCTATGTTATCCCACTTTCTCATCCTTTCCTTAACCCTAAGGCCAATTTTCTTTTTACAGAGGCCAATTAACCTACAAACCTGCTTGTTTTTAGGATGTGGGAGGAAACTGGAGCAACCTGAAGGAAACCCAGGCGGTCACAGCACACAGACAGCACCCGAAGTTAGGATCGAACCAGAATCTCTGGCGCTGTGAGGCAGCAACTCTACCACTGCACCACCCAGTTCATGCCGACCATCAAGCACCCATCTGCACAAATTTGATTTTTCCTCATGCATCCCCATTGGTTCCTGTGCTCCCCCCTCCCCCCCCCCCCCCCCCCAAAAAACAATTTTGGGATGTGGGAGAAAAACAAAGCTCCTGCAAGAAACCCACTCGGTCACAGGGAAAATGTGCAGATTCCACAGAAACAGCACTTGCGGTCAGGATTGAAACCTGATTTCGGTAACTGTGTTTCTGCTAAGCGTTACGCCACTGATGTCTTCACTGTGTTGCTTAGATTGGTAAATATGAAATGTTTAAGCTAAATGCTACCAGTAAAAGGTTTTCTTTCACTCTACCCCAGCAGCTTGTGTGCTCTCAAGAAGATCTTCTACATTGTAGCAAGACAAGGTATGTTCGTCCTTCTCCCATGGGCTCACATGCGCTTTTAGCACAAGCCTAGGTTACTTCTGTATCCTGCCATCCTGACCCTAGTCCATACTCACATTACAGCATGGAAGGATGACATTTGGCCCATCAAGTTTGCACCAGTTCACAACTGCATTAAATGTGACTTTATACACTTACATTTCAGTGGGCTGGAGATGGATTTGCTTGCACATTGATTTGCCAGCACTGCAGGTTTCTCCAACATGCAGCCTGCTACATGAAGGGCCAGGCATGCTTCCCTGAATATCCGCAGGCTCCTCCTGAATAGAAAGTTTGTTTACCCTTCATGTAGTCATTGAACACAACAAAACTTTTCTCACAGTCAATTACATTTTTCTTAGATAGACACAAAATGCCGGAGTAACTCAGCGGGACAGGCAGCATCTCTTGCAGAGATTAGGCAGAGGTTCACTTGCACCTCCTCTAACTTCATCCACTGTATCCCTTGTTCTAGATGTGGACTTTTATACATCGGCGACTGGGCGATCGTTTTGCGGAACACCTTCGCTCAGCCAGCCTGAACCAGCCTGATCTCCTGACACTTTAATTCTACTTCCCATTCCTCCACAGACCTTTCTGTCCTCGGTCTCCTCCATTGTCAGAGTGAGGCTAATCGCAAATTGGAGGAACAGTATCTCATATTTCGCTTGGGCAGCTTACAGCCCAATGGTATGAATATTGATTTCTTGCACTTCAGGTAGCTCCGGCATTCCCCCTCTCTCTATCCCTCCCTCACCCAAGTCACACTAGCTTCTCATTTTCACCCTACAGACAGCTTACAATGGCCTGTTTCCATTATCATCATTACTTTTTTGCATATCTTTCATTCATTTCTCCACATCACCGTCTATCTCTCTCGTTTACCTTATCCCTAACCTGCCTAAATGTCTCGACACGAAACGTCACCCATTCCTTCTCTCCAGAGATGCTGCCTGTCCCACTGAGTTACTCCAGATTTTTGTGTCTATCTTTGGTTTAAACCAGCATCTGCAGTTCCTTCTTACACATCCCTGGAGAGAAGGAATGGGTGACGTTTCGGGTCGAGACCCTTCTACATTTTTCTTGGAAATGTACTTGATCCCTTTAGGCGTTGTTGATTCTTTTGGTGAACAGCACTGTCTGGAGAAATGGAGCTCAGTTACAAGTGTTGTAAGTGATGTCTTTAATGCAGTCGTGGACTGGTACAAACTTGATGGGCCAAATGGCAGCGCCACAGAGCTGTCCAAGAGAGGAACTAGCCGGGGGTAGTCGTGGATGGGCCTGAGCGAGTACCGGAGTCGGCCGAAGTCGGGCCACGTGAGTCCTGGTGGCTGGACGAGGATGGACCGCTGAGAACAAAGAGGGAGCCGGCCTGGGGGCACCCACGAGAGAACAAAGAGGTTCCCGGTGGGGGGGGGGGGGGTGGGGGCGCTGGGAGAACAAAGAGGGAGCCGGTGGGGGGCCGAGAGAACAGAGGTTCCTGGTGTGGAGAACAAAGAGGAAGCCCGCCAACAGCAAAGAGGGCTCCTCCTCCTCCCTTTTTCCTTCTTCTCCCCCCCCCCCCACCCCCCCATCAGTCTGAAGAAGGGTTTTGGCCCGAAACGTCGCCTATTTCCTTCGCTCCATAGATGCTGCTGCACCCGCTGAGTTTCTCCAGCATTTTTGTGTACCTTCGATCATCCAGCATCTGCAGTTCCTTCTTGAACACAAAGAGGGATCGTCGGGACTATAATGAATACCTTTGTAAAGGGTCAAAAACTTCAAATTCCTGGGCGTGCATATTTCCGAAGATTTTTCCTGGTCCCAGCACACTGATGCAATTATAAAGAAGGCACATCAGCGCCTCTACTTCCTGAGAAGATTACGAAGAGTCAGTATGTCAAGGAGGACTCTCTCAAACTTCTACAGGTGCACAGTAGAGAGCATACTGACTGGCTGCATCGTGGCCTGGTTCGGCAACTTGAACGTCCAGGAGCGGAAAAGAATGCAGAAAGTTGTGACCACTGCCCAGTCCATCACCGGCTCTGACCTCCCCACCATCGAAAGGATCTATCGCAGTCGCTGCCTCAAAAAGGCTGCAAACATCATCAAAGACCCACACCAAAGACTCACACACTCATCTCTCCATTGCCATCGGGAAGAAGGTACAGGAGCCTGAAATCTGTAACATCCAGGTTCAGGAACAGCTGCTTCCCCACAGCCATGAGGATATTAAACACAACATCAAATAAGCTCTGAACAATAACAGCCTATTATTACTGTTGCACTTTATCTGTTATTTATTGTGTATACTAGACCAAGTGCAGACCCGTTGGGTCTGTTCCCCCAACGTGCAGTTGTGTGGGGGGAGGGGGGGGGTGGGGGAGGCGGCACGCAGCGTCACACACACTAACTATACCCCCCCCGCACTCACGCTAATTACCCCCTTGATATTATATTAATATTATTAATTTGCTCCTTTTACCCCATAACCACCCAATCTACTGACGCATAGCCCCCAACTTGCAGTCACATCTGGGGGGGGGGGGGCGGGGGTAGAGAGTGAGGGCAGAGAGAGAAGGGGCAGAGGCAGAGAGAGAGACAGAGACACAGAGAGAGGGGCAAGAGGGATAGGGGGGTGGAGAGGAGGATAAGAGGGAGGGTGGGTGAGAGGGGGAAAGGTGGGGGAGGAGGGGAGGAGAGAGAGCGGGTGAGAGTGAGGGGGAGCAGGGAGGGTGGAGGGAAGAGGGTAGGGGTGTGGAGGGAGAGGGTAGGGGGGTGGAGGGAGGAGGGAGATGAGGGGGGGGGAGGAGGGGAGAGAGGGGGGGAGGGGGAGAGAGGGGAGAGGGGGAGAGAGGGGGAGGGGGGAGAGAGAGAGGAAAGAGGGGGAGAGAGAGGGTGTGCTGAGAGGGGAGGGGGAGAGGTGGGGAGCAGGGAGGGGGAGGGAGGGTGGAGGGAAGGGGTAGGGTGTGTGCAGGGGAGGGGGTTTAGGGGAGGAATGGTGGGGGAGGGGATTGAGGAGAGGGGTGGGAGAGAGAGAGGAGAGGAGGGAGGGAGAGTAGAGGAGAGGGTGGGGAGAGGAGAGGGGGGAGAGGAGAGGGGGGGGGAGGGGGGAGAGGAGAGGGGGGGGAGAGGAGAGGGGGGGGAGGAGGGGGGGGGAGAGGAGGGGTGAGGTGAGGTGGGGAGAGGAGAGGAGAGGAGGGGAGAGGGGGGGAGAGGAGAGGAAAGGGGGGGCAGAGGTGAGGGGGAGGAGAGGAGAGAGTGGGGGAGAGGAGGGGGGAGAGGAGAGGGGGAAGGGAGAGGAGAGGGGGGGGAGAACCTAAAAAACATTTTAGAACAAAAAAAGACACATTCTGCAAGCATTGTAGAACCAAAAGAGACACTTTTTGCAAACATTTTAGAACCAATAAACACGTTTTGCAAACATTTTAGAACCAATAGACACATTCTGCAGGCGTTTTAGAACCACTAAGGACACTTACATTTGAGTAGACATGTGTTCCGTGTTATTCACAGCTCAGAGAAACGTGACCCTCTGCCTTCCTCCAGCTTGCAGACACTGATTGAGGCACACCACTTCCTGGTTTTATAGTCCCTCCCCCCTGCAGCCAGCAGGGGCAGCAGAGAGAATGGGGAATTTTGTAAAATCATTAATATCTCTGTCATTTTTCATCGATGGGAAAAATCCTCGGCACACATACGGCGGAGGGGGGCTCTGAGCAAGGTGGCCAAAAATGACGGCCGTAGGTGGTGGCGTTCTCTCGGAAATCGCAGCACAGATGGCCAAAACCGGTCAAGAACAGACTTTTAGTAATATAGATATGGTCTATGGTCTATAGACACACTGAACTTTTATCTTGCGTTCTGTATTATGTTTACATATTCTGCTGTGCTGCAGCAAGTAAGAATTTCATTGTCCTATCTGGGACACATGACAATAAAACTCTGTTGACTCTTAACGTTGTCGGCACCTTATAAATTGTGACTCTTTGCATGCTTTGTGTTTTGTATGCAAAACAAATAATTTCACTGTACCTAGATACGTGATAATAAATCATAATTGAATCATTGAATTGTTTAAAATGTATGCCAGCTACGATATAGACCCGTCCTCTCTGTCCTTATTTATTAATAAATTCTTGAGGCATTTTAAATATCTCATTTAAATATCTCCTCTGATCCAAAATAAATAATTCTACTTTTCCCAAGGAGAAGTGAGGTTGTTTACTTTGGAACGATTTTGCAGTCTCTTGTAAATCTTCTTGGTGAGGCGCTCCTTAATGTTTGAAAGTATTTCTCAACAACTAATTATTCTTTTCTGATATAGTGGCTTTTGAATTTAAAATGCATCCAATTTGCCATAAGTTAACGATGAAAATATATTAATTGTATAACTTAAATTGGCGGCATTTCTTACATTCAAAATCAATGGCTTTATTTGACGCTGACATTTTTATCAGCAGGTCGGTGGTGGAGAGAGTTAGCAGCTTCAAATTCCTGGATGTTAACATCTCAGATGACCTGTCCTGGGGCAAACACATACATATTTTCACACAGAAGGCGTATTTCTACATTCTTATAAGTTCAAAGAGATTGGGCTTATCACCGAATGTTCTAACAAACTTCTGCAGATATACTGTTGAAAGTAACCTGACTGGTTGTATCATGGTCTGGTGACAAGAATTGGCTGGAGCGGATAGCCAAGTTGGGGAAGAAACTGGAGCTGTGGAAGCAACAGGGAAAAATGTGGTCTGTCTCTCCCTGCTACGCCACAGGTATCACCTGGGCTGTCTTCCAGTTCAGCTGGGGGTCGAGGATGGACCGGGTGCGACCGGCCACAATGCACAAGTCGGCAGACAACGGGGGTAAAAGCGTGCCCAACGTCGCCCTCAACCTGATGGCCACCTTCGTGTATGGCTGCATCAGGCAGAGCGTAGAGCCAAGGCACGTGAGCACCAAGTGTCACTACCTGCTGAGGTTCTACTTGTCCCCAATGTTGCGAAGGATGGGCCTGGCGCAGATGCCACGCAATGTGCCAGTCAGCTGGACATTGCCGCACCATCTGTCGTTCGTGGAAAAGTTCTTCCGCACCAACAGCTTTGACCACAAGTCCATCGGGCAGTGGTCAGCACGGAATGTCCTGCAGGCACTGCAGGGAAATTACTCCATGGATCCGGTGGCGTGGTTCCCGGAGCAGACTGCCCAGCTTGTTTGGCAAAATGCCTCATCGCCATAACTCACCAACAAGCACCAAGACCTGGCTTGGCTGCCGGTGAGGAGAGCCCTCCCAGTCAGATCCTTCCTGCACCATCGGAACCTCACTACCAGCACACGCTGCCCTCGGGACGGCTGCTATGAAGAGGAGACGGTTGCCCACCTCTTTGCAGAGTGTGGATTCGCTAAGAGATTCTGGAGAGGTCCGCAAGGGTCCCTGTCACAGTTTATTTTGAACAGCTCCATCACAGAGGGCTCTGATTTACGGACTGTTCCCAGGGACGCATTCAGAGACGGACATCGAGTGCTGCTGGAAGGTCATCAACTCGGTGAAACACGCTCTTTGGTCTGCCCGAGCGTTGTTCACCACCCAGTGGAGCGAGATGTCCGTCGGGGAATGTTGCCGACTGGCTCGCTGCAGACTGCAGGAGTACGTGCTGAGGGACACACTGAAGCTCGGTGCAACCAACGCCAAGGCTTGGTGGGGAAGGACCACAGTCTAGGGTCCTTCTGCTGCTGGACATGGGGGGCAGGGTGTGGTGTAGACGCCCCTCAAAATAAGGGAAGGGATTCCACGCCGGTGGGCCACATGAGTGGCAAGAATGGGGGGATAAATTTGTGATTTGGGGAAACTGTGTAGTATGTATGTATAGCCTCTGAGAATGTCGGATGTAGTCTTGTAAGGATCATGTTTTTTATATATTTATATCTCGAATAAGGTCTATTATGAAATGTTAAAAAAAAGGAACACAAGAGGCAGCAGAGAGTTGTGGACTCAACCTGGTCCACCAGGGGCTCACCACCAAAAGCATGGACACGAGGCACTGCCTATAAAAGGGGGCATCTATTATGAAGGATCCCCACTGTGCCCTCTTTCTGCTACCTTCAGGCAGGAGGTACAAAAGTTTGAAGTGCCACACCGCCAGATTCAGGAATAGCTACTTTACTGTAACTGTCAGATTCCTGAATCAACCTGCACAACCCTCATCCCACCTCAGTAATGGAACACTACAGACCATCAATTTCACCACCATGGACTTGTTTACTAATTGTGCATTTCCATACTAATGTTTTTTTTTTTAAAGACTGTTCCTTTTCACTGCCCTAAAAATGTATCTGTGAGTTATGTGTAATTAGTTTAGTTTAGTTTATTATTATCATGGGTACTGAGTTACAGTGAAAAGCTTTTGTTTGCGTGTGATCCAGTCAAAGAAAAGACTATACATGATTAAAATCAAACCGTCCACAGCGCACTTGTAAAGGATAAAGGGTAAAACATTTAGTGCAGGATAAAGTCCGATAAACTGATTTTGTGTGTGCCTGTGATGTTGCTGCAAGCTAGATTTTCATTGTTCCTGTATCACACCATATTTGTGCATCTGACAATAAACCTGACTCAACTTGACTTGATTTGAATAACACAGCTCTGATTTGGAAATAAAAATGCTCTGGTCTGGAAGTATATTGTCGAATCATGTAATAACAGTAGTTTTCTTTGCATAGACACTTTGGCATGACATCCTTCCAGTCACAAGTCTGAACACACTCCTCCCTTGTCGGTGTCAGTCATCTTGAAAAGGAGGTGCAGTCCTCTTTTTTACAGTTTGGCTTTCTTCCCAACCAATTGTTCAAGTGCTTTTGGTTGCAACATTCGCCTTAATTTAGTTCAACAAAGAAACTGACAAGAACTCTGGCTTTGCATTTTACTCCTCCTTTTCTTTCCTTATCTGACACATTTTGTCTTATTTGCACCTCTAGCCTTTAACACTGCTACACCTATCTGTCCACCTATTAATTGCCAGGCTTTGTCCTGCCCACACTGCTCTTTTCTAACTTTTCCCCCGCTATTCCATCAGTCTGAAAAAGGGTCTCGACCCAAAGTGCCGGCTGTCCATTTCCCTCCACAGACGCTTCCTGACGCACTGAGTTCCTCCAAACCTTTTTATCGTTAAGATTCCAGCATCTGCAGTCTCTTGTGTCTCCATTTATAAATGATTGTTGAGTACAAGAGTTGGGACATCATGTTACTGCTGTACAAGACATTGGAAATGCTACTTTTGGAATACTGTGTACAATTCTGATCACCCTACCAGAGGAAGAATGTCATTAATCTGGAATGGGTGCCAGATGAGATTCACGAGGATGGGAGGGGTTTAGTTGTAAAGAAAGAAAATCTGGATAGGCTGGGTCTTATTTTCCCAAAGTGTAGAAGGCTGAGGTGTGACCAAATAGAGGTTTATAAACTCATGCGGTGCATGGATGTGGTGAACAGCCACACTTTTTCACCAGGGCAGGGGAGTCTAAAGCCAGAGAACATAGGTTTAAGGTCATAGAGTCATAGAGTGATACCGTGTGGAAACAGACCCTTCGGCCCAACTTGCCCACACCGGCCAACATGTCGCAGCTACACCAGTCCCACCTGTCTGAATTTCATCCATATCCCTCCAAACCTGTCCTACCCATGTACCTGTCTTAAACGTTGGGATAGTTCCAGCCTGAACTACCTCCTCCGACAGCTTGTTCCATTGTGTGAAAAAGTTATCCCTCAGATTCCTATTATATCTTTTTCCCTTCACCTAAACCTATGTCTTTTGGTCCTTGATTCACCTATCCTGGGCAAGATACTCTGTACATGTACCAGACCTATTCCTCTCGTGATTTTATACATCTCATCCTCCTTATACACCTCTATAAGATCACCACATCCTCCAATCTTGTTTTTTGCTCATTCAGCATCTGCAGTCTCTTGTGTCTCCACTTATAAATAACTGTTGAGTACAAGAGTTGGGACATCATGTTACAGCTGTACAAGACATTGGAAAGGTGAGAGCGAAAAATTTAAAGGCAACCTGAGGGGCAATTTTCACACAGGATGGGAGGTGCATAAAAGTAGGTGCCAGAGGAAGTTGTAAAAGCAGGTGTAATTGCGATATTTAATAGACACTTGGACAGGTACGCGGTGAGCAAACATTTGTAGGGATATGGGTCGGTGCCAGTGAGTGGGACTAGCTCAAATGGGCAATTGGGTCAGCATGGGCAGGTTGGGCTGAAGAGATGCTATTATGCTGTATCATGCTATGACTCTGAAAACAAACACCTCATCTCATGTTCTTTTTCTTTCAAAGCTCAATGATATATCCTCGTGACCACACTGCGGGTGGGTTTTGGTAGCTGATGGTACAACCCAGACTGTACAACCATCAATACCAACCTCCAGGCTGAACAGCCGACAGGCTCCGACTTGGGCACGGCCTCGTCCATTCCTCTCCCTGGAGTCAATTTGAACTATCTGCCCTCACAATAGAGAGAGATATGTAACTGCGGACATTTCTCTGCTCTTGCCAATGGGAACACGTTCACAGCTGACATCTCCCTACTCCCGTGAGAGGGCAACATGTGGGCCGGTGTCTCTGCTCACATTGATAATTAATCTGCTGACATGTGTCATCTCCCTACTCCTGCAGAGCAGCTCACAGTGATATCATTCCATCCATGCCCGGTCCATCACGGGTACAGATCTTCCCACCTTCGAAGGGATCTACATGAAGTGCTGCCTCAAGAAGGCAGCTAAAATCATCAAAGACACACAACAACATAATCCACTCTCAGCTCACTGCTACTGCCGGGAAGAAAGTACAGGAGCTTGAGAACCGTTACCTCCAGGTTCAAGAACAGCTTCTTGCCATCAACAGGCTTTTGCACCACACTGGACAATACTAACAACAACCCTACCTCAGCACCAAATACTATGGATAACAAATATTAGGGTATCACAGTGGTGCAGCAGTAGAGTTGCTGCCTTACAATGCCAGAGATCCAGGTTCGATTCTGACTACAGGTGCTGTCCGTAAGGAGTTTGCAAGTACTCCCTGGGACCACATGCGTTTTCTCCGGGTGCTCCAGTTTCCTCCCGCACTCCAAAGATGTACAAGTTTGTAGGTTAATTGGCTTTGGTAAAATTGTAAATTTTGCCTAGTGTGTAGTATAGTGCTCGTGTACAGGTTGATCGCTGATCGGCATGTTGACCTTCATAACAAGAGGAGTTGAGTATAGGAGCAAAGAGGTCCTTTTACAGTTGTACAGGGCCCTAGTGAGACCACACCTACAGTATTGTGTGCAGTTTTGGTCTCCAAATTTGAGGAACGACATTCTTGCTATTGAGGGAGTGCAGCGTAGGTTCACGAGGTTAATTCTCGGGATAGCAGGACTGTCATATGTTGAAAGAATGGAGTGACTGGGTTTGTACATATTGGAATTTAGAAACATGAGAGGGGATTTTATTGAAACGTACAAGATTATTAAGGGAGAGGCAGGAAACATGTTCCCAATGTCGGGGGAGTCCAGAACCAGAGGCCACAGTTTAAGAATGAAGGGTAGGCCATTTAGAACGGAAATGAGGAAAAACTTTTTCACCCAGAGAGTTGTGAATCTGTGGAATTCTCTGCCTCAGAAGGCAGTGGAGGCCAATTCTCTGGATGCTTTCAAGAGAGAGTTAGATAGAGCTCTTAAAGATAGTGGAGTCAAGGGATATGGGGAGAAGTCAGGAAAGGGGAACTGATCAACCATGATCACAGTGAATGGCGGTACTGGCTCGAAGGGCCGAATGGTCTACTCCTGCATCTATTGTCTATTGTGTATTGGCGCAGACTCAGTGGGCCAAAGGGCCTGTTTCCAAGCTGTATCTCTAAAGTCTAGTCTATGGACTTTGTATATGTTGCACCACATGCTTCAACTTGCACTGAGATGATCTGGTTTACCTGGTATAACCGGTAATTTATTATTTATTGCATATTTATTTGCTATAGCGTGCTAATGCGCCCTGTAAAGCTGCAGCAACTAAGAATGTAATTATTCTGATCCCAGTGCTTATGGCATTTAAACACTCTTGACTCTTGACAGTAATCTACTCATGGCTGGTTTCCATTAAAGTCATTAGGGAGACACAGCGCAGAAACAGGTTCTTCAGTCGACTAAATCTGCAACAACCATCAACCAACCAATTATACTAATCCTACAATAATCCCATTTTATTCTCCCCCCTGATTATACCACTCAACTGCCCACTCAGGGCAATGTACAGTGACTATTCGCTCGCGGGGAGGAAACAGAAGCAACCTACATATTCACAGAGAGAACGTGAAACCTCCACTCTGACATTGCCAAAGTCAGGATTGAACCTGTGTTGTTGGTGCTGTGAGGCAGCAGCTCTACGAGATGCCCCACTGTGCCATCTTCTGTACAGCTGCTGATATTGCACTTAAATGCTTTGTAATATACCTGTCTCTTCCTGATGCCTGAAACCAGAGCTCCTCCTGGGTCACCCTCAGACTCCGGGAGGATACGTTGTCGAGTGATGTCCCCCTGTGCCTCCACAGCAGCTATTACCTGATCCATTGGCCACTGATGGAGGGGAAGGACACCGACCCCATGCAGAGAAGCGGGTCAAATCCAGAGTTGAGGTGATGGAAGAGGAAGGTGAATTGCTACAAGCTGCATGCCGATTCCTGCTTAAACTCTCTCTCTATATGCATCGCTGCAGCTCTCTGGGGAAGGCTCCCAGTCAAAATATTCATCCAACTTTTCTAGGGCAGTGTCGAGTCTGTAGGCCCGACTCGCCCCCAAAGGCCTCCCAGGAGGCGGCAGAAAAGCCGAATGGTCTCTTGACGGCAGTGGGGCTTCGGCAGCAGTACAGCGATGGCGGTGAAGCCTGGGCAGCGATAGGGGCTTCATTATGTAAATGTGATATTTCATTTATTTATTTTTAATTACATTGCAAAAATTTCTAAACACCTGTTTTCGCTTCTTCATTCTGGGGTATTGTGTGTAGATTGGTGATAAAAAAATGAATTTAATCCATTTTAAAATAAGGCTGTAATGTAACAAAATGTGGAAGGAATGAAGGGGTCTGAATACCTTCTGAATGCACTGTATGCTGGAACACGAATTCACACCAGTTCCTTTTCCTGACTTATTTCACTTCAACCTATTCTCACACATGCCCTTCAGTTCCTCTACCACCCACCAACACCAGGGGCCATGTACAATCCACCCACCAACACCAGGGGCCATGTACAATCCATCCACCAACACCAGGGGCCATGTACAATCAATCAATCAATCAATCAGATTTATTCATCACATACACAATAAAGTGCAGTGAAATGAACTTGCCAGCAGCAGTACAATAAAAAAACCCACTCAATACTCAATAAAAGTTTAACACAAAAATCCACCACAGCATTCTTCACTGTGGTGAAAGGCACAAAGTATAGTCAGTCCTCCTCCATTTTCCCCCATGGTCGGGGCCATAATCTCCGCAGTCGCCGCTGCGGGTGGCCAGATAACAGGCCCTCTCGTCTGGAAGGTAAGTCCCGAATCGATACTTCCCTACCGGAGACCGCGGCTTCAGGATGACGCAGGCTGCAGGCCGGCGGTCGGAGCTCTTCTCCAAGGACTCCCGGCGAGGGATCCCGCTCCAGATGGTAAGTAAGTCAGTCCCCGCTGCGCCCGTGGCTGGCAGCACCGCAGTCCGCAGCTTCAAGGTGTTGTAGGCCGCGGGCCGGCGGGTCGGAGCTCTTCTTCTGCGGGGGTCCCCAACGAGGGATCCCAGGCCCTGGACGCCGTTTTGCGGAAAAAGTCCACGCTGCGCCTGCTGCTGAAGCTCCGGGCCCGACTCCGGGAAAGGCCGCACCAATCGTTGGTGTTAGGCCGCGAGGGAGGTGACATGGAAAAAGTCGCCTCTCTGTGGTGGAGGCGACCAAAAGCGGTTTCCCCCTTACCCCCCCCCCCCCCACACCACCCCACACACAAGACACACCGAAAGACATTAAAACACACATTTAGACATACTGACAATATTCTACAGGACTATTTGTAAGAAAATAATTTCATTGTGCGTTTGCACTTCGCACATGTGACAATAAAAGCACCATTGAACCATTGAACCATTGAACCCGAGGTCAGGATCAAAACCACATCGCCGGGACTGAGAGGCAACTGCTGCACATTGTACTGTGACATTTGTGTACACCAGAGTTGTGTGTGAGGGAGCACATGTGCGTTAACTTGTCTGTGAGAATGTATATGTTTGTCTGTGAGCACGTGCGTATTGTATGTCTATATGTGTTAGCTTATCTGTGAGCATGTGTGTATGTTTGTGTGGCTGAGATGGTGTATGGATGCTGTATAAACAAGTGGTATTTAATTAATGTGCACTATCCAAAGGAAGAGAGATTGTGAATTTACAAAATATTATCTTAAAGAATGAAAGATGCACATGGCATGGTGGCACAGTAGCAATAAAGTTGCTGTCTCACAGTGTCAGAGACCCTGTAAGCAGGAAGCTCCTAGGAGACCATGTGCAGCTGAAGCTCCCAGGAGGCTGTGGCCCTTGTGTGGCCGAATTCAAGACCCAGCAGATTGCAGCTTCCGGGGGAATCCATCGAACCTATCCCTGTGGCTGAACAGAAGACCCGGCGAATAACTTCCTGCAGGAGGAATGTGTAGGAAGGAACTGCAGATGCTGGTTTATACCGAGGATAGACATAAAATGCTGGAGTAACTGAGCAGGACAGGCAGCATCTCTGGATAGAAGGAATGAGTGACGTTTTGGGTCAAGACCCTTCTTCAGAGTCCGGGAAGAGGGAGACAGAGATAAGGAAGTCTAAGGTGTGAAAATGAGACATCAAAGGGGATGCAGTTCAAGAAAAATGTAGAATATATGATTGTTAGCTAAGAGAATGTGATAACGAAGCATACAGAGATAAAATTTAATCAGGGGAACTGTCGGATTGGTCAGAGAACTGTAGATTGGTTACTCCACACTAACCAATTGTAGTGCTTTATTATTAGAAGCTCCGCCTACTACATGGTTTATATTATTGTAACCCAGCTTGTGCTGCCAGTCTAATCGCAGCTACACAGCTATAACAACATGCTGAAGTGTACTGTAAGTGATCTTTAATAAAACTATGTTGTAGCATGTTGTGAGAATGACTGGGTCATTTACATGGTGTCAAGATGTGGTTGCGAACCCACTCATGTTTAATTGTATTGGTTTTTATTTTATTCACTTAGTTTTGTATATTCACTATCGCTGCCATGGCTAGCTCGCTTCGCCGTCCAGACCCTCTGATCTTTGAATCGGACATCGCTGAACGCTGGCGCATCTTTGAGCGTGACTAAAACCATTACATTCGCGCTGCTCATTGCAATGCTGCACCAGACGTGCGTGCCTCTGTATTACTCAATGTCAGTGGCCCTGAAACAATGAAGTGCGCTGAGCGTTTTGACTACACGCCTGCAGTTCTGAATCACAACAACCAGGTTGTGGTGCCTGCTGAAACTATTGATGACCCTGCAGTCCTGCTCACTAAGTTCAGACAGCTATGCGACCTCGTGCCAACTCCATAATTGAACGTACTAAGTTTTTTGCTCGCTACCAACAGCAAGGAGAACCTGTTGAAAACTTCATCAGTGATTTAAAACACATGGCTGCACGCTGCCGTTTCGGAGATCTGTGTGAAGATCTCATCTGTGACAAACTGGTAGGAGGCCTGCTTAGTGATAAGGTACGAGACGAATTGCTTTGTGATACTGAATTGACTTTGGCCCAAGCTGAACATGCTTGCAGAATTGCTGAACTGTTTCTCACACAAAGTCTTTCGGCTCGGGGCCACGATCCTCGTACAATGTCAATGCTACCGACACCTCCAATCGTAACCGGCGTTCACAACCCCAAACGCATCCCCAACAGCCTCAGAGATCTATCGAACGGTGCTCTAACTGTGACGGCTCCCACGCTCCAGGTCGCGAATTCTGCGCTGCTTATGGTAAAATTTGCCACTACTGTAAGAAGATTAACCACTTCATGAGATGCTGTCATTCTCGCATGGCATATTCGTTCCCAAGACAAACTGTACACCTGTTAAAACATGAACCTACTGATAACGAATTCCAGGAGCTGGAAGCGCCATCCCCTGCTCGCCTCACTGAGTACCAAGATAACAGTCCAGACATCAACGCGCTGCTTGCTTCCACTAACAAGCAACTTGACCCTGAAGTCTCTCTGTTCGTTAACAGCAAAATTGCGGTTACAAAGATTGACACTGGTGCTAAATGTAATGTCATGTCTTTATCTGAATTTATACAAATCCGTAATGCCAAACATATTGCAAACACTACGGCCACTTTACGAGCCTATGGGGGAGGGGAACTGCTCCTACTTGGAAAAACTGAACTGAATTGCCGCCTGGAGTCACAAGCTCACAAACTGAAGTTTTTCATTGTCCGTGAGGATTCTACAACTCTGCTTGGCATTAACGCATGCCAGGATCTAGGACTGGTCACCTTTGGGCCTGCCGTCCATCAAATCTCTCCCACTGAGGGCTCCACTCAGCAGATTCTTTCAGAATACAAATAACAATTTGACGACAAGCTTGGAAAGCTGCCCATCAAGTACAGCATCGCCACAGCATCCAAATGTCCTACCTGTGGTCCAAGCACCACACCGCATCCCACATGCTATGAGCTCCAGCGGATGGTGTCCCTGGGGGTCACTGACCCGTCAGACTGGGTTTCTACCATGGTGATTGCAACAAAGAAAAACAAGGAAGAAATCTGAATCTGTATCAACCCCAGACACCTAAACACAGCAATCAAACGCCAACACTACCCGATGCGCACAGTGGAGGAAGTTGCTGCTCAGATAGTGCATCCGTGTTCTCTGTTCTGGATGCCAAAAGTTTGTTTTGACAGATCCCGCTGGACCCCGACTCGTCCAATCTCACCACGTTCGGCACCCCTTTTGGCCCCTATAAATTCCTGCGGATGCCCTTTGGCATCAACTCTGCTAACGAAGTTTTACAATGCATAATGGAACAATTATTTGCGGGGTACCCGTGCGCCATAATTGTTGATGATATTCTCGTTGCCGGATGCAACTCGGCTGAACATGATGCCAATCTAAAAAAAGTACTGGACCGTGCTAAAGGCATCCATCTCAAGCTCAACCCTCTAAAGTGCAGATTTTGTGTCACAGAAGTCAACTATGTCGGTCACATTTTCACCAGTGATGGCCTCAGACCAGACCCCTCCAAGACCACTGCCATCAACGAGATGCCAGTTCCCACTGACGTTACGAGTTTACAGAGATTCCTAGGAATGGTCAACTACTGGGGAAAATTAATTCCCAACCTCAGCGATATATGTTCCCCCCTGCGGGAACTGACTCACAAGGACACTGCCTGGTCCTGGTACCCACAGCACCAGAGAGCTTTCAAAAGTTGCAACTGTTCGACCTCACCACAACGTTCGGCGCCCCGCTCAGCGGCTTCGCCTTCTCCACCCCACCGACATGGGTCTCCGGCGCCGTCCATGCATGGGTCCCCGGTTACTTCCCTGGTGAAGGGAGGAGATGCGGATCTATACCACACACGTGCGAGACGAGTCTGTAAGCCACCCCTTAGGTATGAGGATTTTGTGTAAACCATCTATACGTCACTGCATGCGTTATTAGCGTTTCAGGTACTGTATTTCTTGGCCATCACGTATTTGTGTGTTTATGCTTATAGGCCACCTGCATTTAGGTGTGTTTCATTTTATTTCTACAAGGAAAGATGTAAATTGGTTACTCCACACTAACCAATTGTAGTGCTTTATTATTAGAGGCTCCGCTTACTACACGGTTTATATTACCGTAACCCAGCTTGTGCTGCTAGTCT
Source organism: Amblyraja radiata (assembly GCF_010909765.2). Taxonomy (NCBI): domain Eukaryota; kingdom Metazoa; phylum Chordata; class Chondrichthyes; order Rajiformes; family Rajidae; genus Amblyraja; species Amblyraja radiata. Next base: position 18,124,616 of record NC_045974.1, read on the forward strand.
AATCGTCGCTACACAGCTATAACAACATGTTGAAGTGTACTGTAAGTAATTTTGAATAAAACTACTAGAATATGTGGGATGCGTTGGATCCCAGCTTCACACGGGAGGGCTGGTCCCCCAACGCAATGTTCCACCTCTCCGCCAATTCCAATACACACACACACACACATACTCACACACACGCAGACGCACGCACACACCCACACACACACACACACTCACATACACTCACACACATACACACTCACACACACGCATACACTCACACACACACACTCACATACATACTCACACACACACTGACTCACACATCATATATATGACAGTAACCTTTCTTGAATCTACTCACACGGCTGAGCGCGACCTCTCCACTGTAGAGCTTCCGCAGTCAGCGGAACTTCCGCAATCAGCGCGACCTCTGCACTCACCGGAAATTACGCAATCAGCGCGACCTGTCCACTAAGCGGAAGTCACAAAATGAGCGGGACTTTTGGACTAAACACAGTCGGACATAATATAGCATTTATTCCTTCCGAACACAGTCGGACCTAATAAAGGATTTATTACTTCCAAACATAGTCAGACCTAATTAAGAAATTATTCCTTCCAAACACAGTCAGACCTAATAAAGCATTGCAGTTTCAAGCACAGGCAGGGCAGCAGGCCAAACAACTCATGGCATTGTAATTACATTTCATTTCCAATTAAGCATTGCACTTTCAAGCACAGGCAGGGCAGCAGGCCAAACAACTCATGGCGTTGTCATTAAGGGCTAACAAATCATTTATTGCTCTTTGCAGACTCACAGTTCAGTTGATTCACAGCTTAGAATGACAGTCGTGGCCTCTCCCTCGCGATCTTGCAGAGTGACTGACTCACGTCCAGGCATCCGGGGTTTTATAGTCCTGCCCCCCCTGGAAGGGGTGTTACCTTAATCGTGGTGATTGACAAGCGAGAGGACCAATCAGCTGATCTCACGTTTTTTTTTAAACTCATAACTTTTTGATTTTACATCGATAGGAAAAATCCTCAGGGCTGGCTCATCGGAGGACTGTGAGTAAAATCACAGCGATACAGGGTGGCGTTTTTTCTAAAATCAATATACAGCGCAAACAGGAAGTGGTAAAGATGAGACTTTTAATTATATAGATGTTGTACCATGTTGTGAGAATGACTGGGTCATTTACAAGAACTAGGAAGGGTGCGGGATGGAGAGCGAGGTAATGCATGAGTTACTTGAAGTTAGAGAAGTCAATATTCATACCGCTGGGGTGCAAGCTGTCCAAGCGAAAATTAGCTGCGGCTCCTCCAATTTGCTCTGGCCTCATTCTGACAGTGGAGGAGGCCCAGGACAGAAAGGTCAGTATGGGAATGAGAGGGAGAGTTAAAGTGTTTAGCAACCGGGAGATCAGGTAGGTTTAGGCGGACTGAGCGGAGGTGTTCCATAAAATGATCACTGAGCCTGCGCTTGATCTCGTTGATATGTAGGAGTCTGCACCTGAAACAGCGGATACAGTTGATGAGGTTAGAGGAGGTGCAAGTGAATCTCTGCCTCATCTGAAAAGGTTGAGACCGTTCATCAGACTGAGAGTCAAAGGAAAGGAAAACCAGAGTTGTACAAGGTAAATAGAACAAATGAATGAAAGATATTCAAAGAGCAGCAATGGCAGAGCCCACAATGGTCCATTGTTGGCTGTGGGGTAGGTGATAACGAGTTACCCAGACAGTGAAACTCAACAGGAGGACAGTGAAACTATTATGACGACCAAGGTGGAAGAGGGACAGAGGGAGAGGGAATACAAGGGTTACTTAAAGTTAGAGAAATCAATACCGCTGGGTTGTAAAAAAGAAAGTTTTGTTGTTTGATCTGGATAAGTTATATTGCTTACAACCACACCATAGTAACCGGCAGAAATTGCACTTACCACATAACTTATTTCTTTCAATTTTCTTTCCAATTTGAACAGAAACGGGGTGGCAGTTGTGCAGCTGGCAGAGCCCCTGCCTCACAGCCCCAGAGACCCGGGTTCAATCCTGATCTTGGTTGCTGTAGGTGTGCATGTTCTCCCTGGTTTATTCCCACATCCCAATGGATGGGCTTATTGAGGGATCAGATATTGTCCCTAGTGTGTAGGTGAGTGGGAGAAGTTGATGGGACCATGAGGAGAACAGATTGTAGGGAAAGCGTGCGGGGAAATGGGATTACCCTGCGAACCGGTATAACTCGATGGGCCGAAATGTCTCCTGCGTCTCCAGGTCAGATCTGGTCTTGTTAAAGCGCGCATGCTCCTCTTCGCTAGGCTAGAAGCTCAGCCCATGATGGACTACAAGTCCCAGCGGCCCCCACGCGTACCCAGGAAGCGGGTGCGACAGGTGTGAGCAAGGTGTTTGCAGCTAGAAAGGTGAGCGGGTCGCGGCGGCTCCGGAGCAAGCGGGCTGGCAAATGGTGCGAAGTAAGTCCCTCTGATCTACATTTCCGGGGGTGGGGTGGGCGCAGGGGGCTTCGCTCTTTATGTTTGTTGGTATTATTTAGAAAAATCTTGCCAAAGCCGGCTTCCCGATCAGGGCGATGGACTGAGTGCAGTAACCCCGCACCTTTCACTGAGTGCAGAGCATGGAATGTCCACCCGCTGTGACTGGGAGCGTTCGCACTTCGCATCCCAGCACACGAGTTACTTTTTGTTTAATAATGGGAGCTGTGATTTCAACTTTATCGTTCACTCCCATCCTCGCGGCAAGGAAACAACCTCTTGAATGCTGGGCGGCTGGGATTAAGGGCATGGGGTTAGTGCAGTAGGGGACCGGATTTGTTTAATATTTGCTTGTGTTTTTCCTCAATGTCAACCTCAAGAAAAAAACTGATCTATGTGGAAAAAAATGGACTTCATATCTACTGGAGGAAACAATAAGAGAGATGAGGGAGTCCATAGCCTCCCCAGCGAGTCTTGACAATGTAAACAACTTGCTTCTCGGGTGCTACACAGCTCTCTAAATAGTACCTTGCTTTGAAGCAAATAAGGAATTCTGCGGGGAAATTAAAGAGAAAGGGAGAGTCTTTTTTAGTACAGAAGCCAATGTTTCCTATAGATACTGTTATCTGGTTTGTTTATTCATTGTAATCATATTGGCACAGAGCCTGGGTTGTCGGCACATCTGCGGAGTGCATGGAGAGTTATTATGGGAGGCCAGGTGAGAGAATAGCTAGGACCCTATTTGATTAAACACTGCTGATGAATAAAATGGTCAGTGGAAAACGAGGAGAAAGTTTCCACAGGCTGGAGTTGTCACCTGTGTCGAGGAAAGTAGCATCATTGTTGGAGGCCAAGGACAGTGCCATGAAAGGTTTAGGATAATGTTGCACTCTCGACCATCTTCAGCTGCTTCATCAATGACCTTTCCTCCATTACAAGGTCAAAACTGGAAATGTTTGATTTGAGTTACCACTTAGATTATGAAGCAGTCTATCTACGACTGAAAACAAGACAGGATAACAGCCTGAAAAAGGGTCTCGACTTGAAACGTCACCCATTCCTTCTTTCCAGAGATGCTGCCTGTCCCGCTGAGTTACTCCAGCAATTTGTGTATATCCAGGATAACAGTAGGGCAGGGGCCAATTACAACATCGATGTCTCACAATAACTGATCATCTCTGAGAGAGAGTCAGAACGCCTTTCCTTGACATTCAATATCCAGCATCTATACAGTCCAAGTTAGAAATGTCAGGCAAACTAGTCTGCTTCTTGCTGGCTGTTTTCTCTCTCTCACTACTACCAGCACGCCATGGAGTAATGAGAAGAAAAAATATACTGCACACAACTTTGGTTAGGCTGAATTTGAAGTATTGTGTGTACAATATTTCTGGTTACTGCACGACAGGAAGCCTGTCGAGGTTTGGGGGAGGGTGCAAAAGTGGTTCCCCCGGGTGTTGCCTGGATTAGATAGTATTGGCTATAAAGAGAATGTGGACAAATTTAGAATATTTTTTTCTGGAGTATTGGAGACCGAGGGAAGACCTGACAGAAGTTTATAAATGTTTTAAAAGGCATAGATTGGTTAGACAGTCAGAGCCCATTTTCCAGAAAGTAAATGTCAAATATTAGAGTGTGTGATTTTAAGGAAAGAGGGGGAAATTTTAAATGAGATTTACAAGCTGGAAAGGGTGCGGAGAAGATTTTCGAGAATGTTGTCAGGAATTGAGGGCCTGAACTTTAGGGAGAAATTGAGCACTCTAGGACTGGAGCAGGAGCATGAAGGGTGATCTTATAGAGGTGTATAATATCGTGAGAGGATTAGGTTGCGTAAATGCAGTGTTTTTTACCCAGAATAGGTGAATCAAAAACCAGAAGACATAGGTTTTAGGAGAGGGGAAAAAGATTTAATAGGAACCTGAGCGGCAACTTTTTTTTCACAGAGGGTGGTAGGTATATGGAACGAGCTGCCGGAGGAGGTAGTTAAGCCAGGTACTACCACAATGTTAAAAAAACATTTAGACAGGTACATACATAGGATAGATTTATAGGATAGAGGGATATGGGCCAAAAACAGATGGGTGGATCTAGTGTAGATGGGGCATATGGTCAGTTTGGGGATGTTGGGCCGAAGGACCTGGTACCACCTTGTATGACTCTACAAGATACCCAGTCTCTGGCATGTTCTTGTAGCCACAGCATTTATGTAGCTAGTTCAAATGAGTTTCTAGTGAATGGTGATTGCAAAGATGATAGTAAAGGACTAGGTAACAGTAGTGACAATGAACATCAAAAGAGTGTAAATACAAGAGGGTGCAGATACTGGAATCTGGAGTATCTGGGATGTTTCCCTCTATCTTCACAGATGCCACCCGATCTGCTGAGTTTCTTCATTGTTAAGACTCCCTTTTGTTGGAGATGGACTTTTTCTGGTACTTTTGTGATACATTGCCATTTGTCAGTTCAGTGATTTTGCTATACCCATTTTTCTTTATTTTAAATTGTGAATCCCAGTATTGAGACAGGAAGGCTGTCTTCTTCTTCTTGCGTATGGCATGCACGGCCTAAAGTTGTTCTATTTGATCTTATTTGATTGTGCACGCCAGGTTGATTGCATTCGTCTAAACAGGGCAGACCACGTGAAGGTTGCAATCTTCCACCCTAGGAAGGCTGTGATGTGCTGGGATAGTGAGGTGTCATTTGAAATACCTTGGAACAGCATGGGAATGGGGCAGAAATTTTTTTTTTGCCCCATCTTGCTGCATGTGCCATGTACTACATCTTTGAGGAGTTGCAAATGGAATTGAACACTGTGCAATTGTCACCAAGCATCACCAGTTCTGGAAGGAAGGTCACTTGATGAAGGAGCTGATGATAATTGGGCTTGAGGAATTCCTGTACATATCCTGGGGATGAAATGAAAACCTACGTAGACCAATTGGCTGGAACCTTTGCAGACATCTTCGACCTCTCATTACTAGGATCCGAGTTCCCACCTGCTTTAAAAGGCCATCAATAATACTGGTGTTATTGAAGAGTAAGGTCACATGCCCCAATTACTGCTGACTTGTGGCACTAACGTCCATGCTGATGAAATGCTTTGAGAGATTGATTATGACGCATATGAACTCCTATCTAAGCAAGGATCTGGATCCAGTACAATTTGCCTGCTGATAGATCAATGGGGGATGTGATCTTGCTGGTTCTCGACTCTGCTTTGGACCGCTTGGACAATCAGAACACATACAGTGCATTCAGAAAGTATTCAGTTTTTCACTTTTTCCACAATTTGTTACGTTATAGCCTTATTCTAAAATGGATTAAATTCATTTTTTTAAATCATCAATCTACACACAATACCCCATAATAAAAAAGCAAAAACAGGTGTTTAATAATGTTTGCAAAGTAATTTAAAAGAAATAACTGAAATATCACATTTACATAAGTATTCAGACCTTTTATGCAGTACTTTATTGAGGCACCTTTGGCAGCGATTACAGTGTCTTCTTGGGTATGATGCTACAAGCTTGGCACACCTGTATTTGGGTAATTTCTCCCATTCTTCTCTGCAGATCCCCTCGAGCTCTGTCAGGTTGGATGGGGTGCATCGATGCACAGCTATTTTCAGGTCCCTCTGGAGATGTTCGATTGGGTTCAAGTCTGGGCTCTGGCTGGGCCACTCAAGGACATTCACAGACTTGTCACGAGGCCACTCCTGTGCTCTCTTGCCTGTGTGCTTAGGATCGTTGTCCCGTTGGAAGGTGAACCTCCGCCCCGGTCTGAGGTCCAGAACACTCTGGAGCAGGTTTTCATCAAGGATCTCTCTGTACTCTGTACAACCCACTGACTCACATGGCTATCTGGACTACACGTCTTCCCACCCTGCCCCCTGTAAAGACTCCATCCCCTACTCCCAATTCCTCCGCCTACGCCGCATCTGTTCCCAGGATGAGACATTTCATACCAGGGCATCGGAAATGTCCTCGTTCTTCAGGGAACGGGGATTCCCCTCCGCCACCATAGATGAGGCTCACACCAGGGTCTCATCCATACCCCGTACTACTGCTCTCTCTCCCCATCCCCGCACACGCAACAAGGGCGGAGTCCCTCTGGTCCTCACCTTTCACCCCACCAGCCGGCAAATACAACACATAATCCTCCGCCATTTCCGCCACCTCCAACGTGACCCCACCACTCGCCACATCTTCCCATCTCCCCCCATGTCTGCCTTCCGCAAAGACCGCTCCCTCCGCAACTCCCTCGTCAATTCTTCCCTTCCCTCCCGCACCACCCCCTCCCCGGGCACTTTCCGTTGCAACCGCAAGAAATGCAAAACCTGTCCCTTCACCTCCCCCCTCGACTCCATTCAAGGTCCCAAGCAGTCGTTCCAGGTGCGACAAAGGTTAACCTGTATCTCCTCCAACCTCATCTACTGCATCCGCTGCTCTAGATGTCAGCTGATTTACATCGGGGAGACCAAGCGTAGGTTGGGCGATCGTTTCGCCGAACACCTCCGCTCAGTCCGCAATAACCTACCTGACCTCCCGGTGGCTCAGCACTTCAACTCCCCCTCCCATTCCCAATCCGACCTCTCTGTCCTGGGTCTCCTCCATTGCCAGAGTGAGCAACAGCGGAAATTGGAGGAACAGCACCTCATATTCCGTCTGGGGTCCTTGCGTCCTTATGGCATTAACATTGAATTCTCCCAATTTGGCTAGCCCGTGCTGTTTCCTCCCCTTCCTTAACCCTCTAGCTGTCTCCTCCCACCCTCCCATCCGCCCGCCCTCGGGCTCCTCCTCCTCCTCCCTTTTTCCTTTCCCCACCCCCCATCAGTCTGAAGAAGGGTTTCGGCCCGAAACGTCGCCTATTTCCTTCGCTCCATAGATGCTGCTGCACCCGCTGAGTTTCCCCAGCAATTTTGTGTACCTTCTCTCTGTACTTTGCTCCGTTCATCTTTCCCTCGATCCTGACTAGTCTCCCAGTTCCTGCCACTGAAAAACATCGCCACAGAATGATGCTACCACTATACTTCACCGTAGGTATGGTATTGGCCAGGTGATGAGCAGTGCCTGGTTTCCTTCTGACATGACGCTTGGCATTCAGGCCAAAGAATTTAATCTTGGTTTTATCAGACCAGAGAATCTTGTTTCTCATGCCTTTTGGCAAACTCCAAGCGGGCTGCCATGTGCCTTTTACTGAGGAGTGGCTTCCGTCTGGCCACTCTACCATAAAGGCCTGATTGGTGGTGCTGCAGATATAGTTGTCCTTCTGGAACGTTCTCCCATCTCCACAGAGGAACTCTGTCAGTGACCATCGGGTTCTTGGTCACCTCCCTGGCCAAGGCCTTTCTCCCCCGATTGCTCAGTTTGGCCGGGCGGCCAGCTCTATGAAGAGTCCTGGTGCTTCCAAATTTCTTCATTTAAGAATGACGGAGACCACTGTGCTCTTCGGGACCTGCAATGCTGCAGAAATTGTTTTATACCCTTCCCCAGATCTGTGTCTCGACACAATCCTGTCTCTGGGAGGTCTACGGACAATTCCTTTGTCTTCATGACTTGGTTTTTGCTCTGACATGCACTGTCAACTGTGGGACCTTATATAGACAGATGTGTGCCTTTCCAAATCATGTCAAATCAATTTAATTCACCACTGGTGGACTCCAATCAAGTTGTAGAAACATCTGAAGGATAATCAATGGAAATAGGATGCACCTAAGCTCAATTTTGAGTGTCATAGCAGGGTTTGAAAACTTATGTAAATGTGATATTTCAGTTATTTCTTTTTAATTACTTTGCAAAAATTTCGACACCTGTTTTCGCTTCCTCATTCTGGGGTATTGTGTGTAGATTGCTGATTTTAAAAAAAGTGAATTTAATCCATTTTAAAATAAGGCTGTAACGTAACAAAATGTGGAAAAAGTGAAGGGTTCTGAATACTTTCTGAATGCACTGTACATCAGGGTGTTGTTCATTGACTATAGCTCGGCATTCAACACCATCATCCCCTCCAAACTTGTTATCAAACGGGGAACTGGGTATCTGCTCACACCTATGTAACTAGATCCTCGACTTCTTCAACAACAGACCACAACCTATACAAATTGACAACAACATTTCTCCTCAATAACCATCAGCACAGGAGCACCTCTGGGCTGTATGCTTAGTCCTCTGCTCGACTCACTTTACCCATGACTGAATGGCCAGACACAGTTCCAACATTGTCTTTAAGCTCGCCCACAATAGCATTGTTGTTGGACGAATAATGGATTATGATAAATCAAACTATAGGAGGGAGATCAAAAGTCTAATTAAATGGTGCCTGACCAACATTCTTGCTTCCAACGTTAGCAAGATGGAGGAGCTGATTGTTGACTTTAGAAGGGGAAAGTTGAGGATCCACTGTTGTCTTCATCAAAGGATTGGTGGAGAAAGTCAACAACTTCTAGTTCCTGAGTGTGGATATCTCTGAAGATCTGTCCTGGGTCCAGCACATTAGTGCAGTCATAAAGGGAGCCCATCAATGCTGCTTCTTCCTTAGAAGGTTGCCAAGATTTGATATGTCGACAAATACTCTCTTGAACTTTGACAGGTCTACGGTCAAGTGCATATTGACTGGTTGCATCACTGCCTGGTTCGGCAACTCAGCTGCCCAGGAATGAAGGATATTACAGAAAATGGTGGACGCTGCCCAGTCCATCACGGCTACTAACCTCCGCAAAGGGATCCATCAGAGAACTATTGAACCAGAGGTGCTGCTTCAAAAAGGCAGCCAGTATCATCAAAGACGAACATCACCTTGGCCATACTCTCATTCCATTCCTAGCATTGGGAAGAAGGTATAGGAGTCTGAACACCATGACCACCAGGTTCAAGTATAGTGATTTCCCAATAACCATCAGACTCTTGAACACCACACACACTAACCTCAACTATAAACTAGCAATTGTCTTTGGCTGCACTAAGAACTTTTTTTTTTTGCAGTAGTATTGTTTTTTTCTTTGGGAGATAAAGCATGGAACCAGGCATTTCTGCCCACTGAGTCCAAGCTGACCATCAATCTCCCGTTTGCACTAGTTCTATGTTATCCTACTACTTCATCCACTTGTGTCGCACTAGGGGCAATTTTATGTGGGCTAATCAAACCTTCAAACCTCTTTGTGGAAGAAACCCATTATACCCAGATGAATCCCACGCGGTCACGGAGAACATGCAAATTCTACACAGACAGCACCCAAAGTCAGGATTGAACCCGGTCTCCAGCACCGTGAGGCAGCTGGCACTATATTTATTGAATATTTGTTTATTATATATTATACACGTGTATTGCGCTTACAGGCCTGTAAAGCTGCAGCAAGTATGTATTTCATTGTTCTGTTGGTACTTTGGAACATTGATCATGACTCTCTTGACCGGTAATGTTGAAACTTGAAGGGTTCTGGATGAATGATAGTGAAGGTGACTCTTCAGATTGAGCACCTAAAGCACTTTTCTGGTGAAACAATAATAAACGCACTCATTTCAGTTTTGCAATGAATGACATATTCCTTCTACAAGACTAATGCAGATTTGCTGACTTTCTTCATCCAGGATTATGAGTCTTAGTCTCCAGTGATCAGTATTTTTTAATCCTTGTACAACCACTCCTTTATGTTTAATTTCACCTTAATGTCCCATACCACGCCTGCAAATTGAAACTTATTTTATCTCAAACTTTTTCCAGTTCTACTTGGTCATTAGCCTGAATACAGGGGTTCAAGAAGGTACATCCCCAGTGACACCTCGGGGCCATTCACGAATGGGTCTCTTGGGCCATTTGAGGATGGGTGAGCAATGTTTATCATAGCCCATGAACGAATAGATTGCCTCCTGGACCAATACAGAACTCATTGATATCATTAACTTTACAACTAACCTATCCTACCCCCAAATTCACTTGGACTATTTCTGTCACAGGAGACAAACTATCAACAGACAGCTATTACAAATCAACCGACTCCCAGTTATCTGGGCTACACTTCCTTCCACCGTGCCTCTTGCAAATACACTGTCCCCCACTCTCAATTTCTCCATCTCTGCCGCACTATCCTCTCTTGTGCAGTCTCTTTTGACCTACATTCGAGGCACCTCTTCAACAACTTTCAGTTTCCAGGCCCCTATTGCCTCTTCTTTACCATGAACGTCCAGCCCCTTTACACCTCCATCCCTCACCAGGAAGGTCTCAAGGCCCTCTGATTTTTCCTTTAGCATAGACCCAATCAATTTCCCTATATGAACATTCTCCTCCACCTGGCCTCACGCTCAACAACTTCTCGTCTCACTTTCTCCAAGGTGCAGCCTTGTCCCAGCTATGTCTGTCTTTTTGTTGGTAACGTCTAACAGTCTTTGTTCCAAACGTACACTGGTATCAACCCCCAACTTTTTCACCAGTGCATTGACAATTGCATCAGGGCTGCCTCCTGCACACATGTAGAACTTGTTTATTTCATTAGCTTCACCACTAACTTTCACCCTGCCCTCAAAATCACTTGGACTATCTCTGACGCCTTTCTTCTCTTTCTTGATCACTCTGCCTCCATCACAGGGGACAAACTATCGACTGTTGTCTACCAGAAACCTACCAACTCCCATAGTTATCTAGACTGCACTTCCTCCCACCCTACCTCTTGCAAAGATGCTATCCGCTAGTCTCAATTTCTCTGACTCTGCCACACCTGCTCCCAGATGAGGCTTTCCATTCTAGGGCATCCAGGATGTTCTTCCTTAGTAAATGTGTTTCTCTCCTGCTGTCATAGAAGCATCCCTCACAGGTGTCTCCTCGGTGTCCCATAATTCTGCTTTTGCTCCTCCTTTGCCCAAATGGAACATGGATAGAGTTCCCCACTTTTCACTCCACCAACCTCCACATCCAGCACCTTTGACATCCTTTGACATTTCCTTCAACTCAAATGTAACCCACCACCAGTTATATCTTCCCATCCCTACCTCTTTCCCCCTTCTGAAGAGAACGGTCCCTCTGCAACTCCTTGGTTCAGTCATCCCAACCCACCTAAACCACCCCTTCCTCAGGTATTTTCCCCTGCAGTTGTTGTAACACCTGCCCCTATACCTCCTCCCTCACCTCCATCCAGGGGTCCCAGCAGTCCTACCAGGTGAGACAGAGGTTCATGTGCACCTCCTCTAACCTCATCTACTGCATTCAGTGTTCCTGATGTGGCCTTCTGTGTTCCTGATGTGGCCATCGCCAAGACTAAGTGTAGACATGGCAACCATTTCTCTGAACATTTGCGCTTGGTCTGCCAAGGCTTACTGGATCTCCTGGTTACTAACTATTTTCCATTTCCCATACTGACCTTTCTCTCTATTGCTAGAATTAGGCAAACTGGACGAACACCTCATATCCCGCTTGGGTACGGTCCACCCAACAATATAAACATTGAATTCTCCAATTTTAGGTAACTGCAAATCCCTCTCTCCCGTTCCATCACCCCAGTGCCCCACCTGGACTAGCAACTATTTCTTCAACCATCTGCCTTCCAAACCCACCCCTCCCCCTTGTTTGTGTCAACTTATTACCTGCGAGGCTTTGTCACGTATCAATGTTCTCCAGAGATACTGCCTGACCCACTGAGTTACTCCAGCAGGTTTTATCAGAAACCTGCATTTGCAGTTCTTTGTTTCTAGATCGTAAACTGTTATTGTTATCAGTCACTGGTTTCACTGGAAGTTATATTACTAACTTGATACAATAACTTGTTCAATTGCAGTATGAACACAACGGGGACTGGTGCAGATGAAGCTTTTGACTATCTCTTTAAGATTGTGCTTATCGGAGATTCCAACATTGGCAAAACCTGTGTGGTTCATCGTTTCAAATCTGGGGTTTTCCTCGAGAAGCAACAGAATACCATTGGAGTGGACTTCATCGTTAAAACAATGGATATTGAAGGCAAGAAAGTGAAGGTGGGCAACTTGCTTGCATTTCTATCACTCCTACTATGTGACTCACATTCTCCAAAACATTGACCCACGGCAAATGGAATCCTTGCCATCCAGATACCAGCACTGGCACTGGAAGGAATCATAAGTTTTGAATTTTAACAAGGTTAGAATCAGAAACCCAACAGATAATAAATATGACAGAGGGTGTTAGAATTGTAGGTGGAAATGGTGTTATTACTACTTAAAATAAAAAAATAAAGTGCAATAAAGCAGTGATTTATGTAACATAAGTAAAGGGGGAAATTTAAGTGATTAAACTAGAAAAGAGAACTAAGGAATCTATTAGAGCTTAAGTTGTGGGGGTATAAGGGTATAAGTCTGAGAACATTAACTTGTCTGGTGAAAAAATTCCAAAGGAACAGATCTTGCGCAAATAGTTGAGCAATAACCTAGTGAAATGGGTAAAGTAATTCATGTTTATCGTCACAAACAAAAGTATAATGAAGTACAGGTACAATTAAAACCTGTTTGCAGCATCATCACAGCTATGTAGACGCAGACACCCAAAACATAAATTACAGATAAATTCTACAAGATGGTGAAAAGGAAAAAAACCCCATAAACAAGACATTAGCCAAAAATACACAATTAGAAAGTCAGTCCATGGTAGAGTAAGAGGTAATCAGTAGTGGTTGTTGCTCATGTAGGATAAAGATTGCAGGTTGGTTCAAGAACCTGATGGCAAAAGGAAAGTAACAGTTCCTGGACATGATGGTGTGGGATTTCAGGTTTCTGTAGGTCCAGTTAAGTGTGATTTTGGTGAGATTGTCCACAGTAAATTGGACAAATATTGAAAGGGTAAATTGACAGAAAAAACTGCAAGAAGAGTTGATAAAAAGTTTAAAGTTGTGCAAAGTCAATTTTACTATCGACCGATACCATGAATATCGGCAATTAAAAAGGTGGGACACAACATAAAAGGAAAAGTAAAAGGAAACCATACAAAATGCAAAAAACAAGTACAGATAGTAATGACTGGGAGGAATGGCAGAGGACAAAAACTGATTACATGAATAGGAAGAATCACAAAAATAAACTTTCATCAGTTATCAAATTGAATGATTCTTTTTCAGAAATATCTTGGCAAAAGGATCAAGAATTGAACAAGATAATGTTACTAAAACGAGACGTCACAAGGACAAAATGGTTTCCATGCCAAAATTTAAAAGACATAAGAAAAAAATATTGCAAATGTCCGAACTACTATTACTCTTGATTTGATTTATTTTAGAATGGAAATTGTTGTATCACTGTTATTTAAGCAAGTGAGTAATAATAAAAAGTGAAATATAAAATGATTGGACCAACAGCTGTTCTTAAGAAATTACTTCAGTTTATAATAAATTTAGAGGAACTAAGTACCTCAAATTTCCAGCTAATTGACGACAGAAAATGTGAATTGTCAATGAATAGGTATTGGCTGATGACCTTGGAGATGGGAATATCTGTGCATGTTATTTGTATAGATGTTCAGGAGAGTTCAGTGGGTAAAGTGCTTGGAAATAGATTGACTGTCCTTTATCACACTGAGTCACATTCCTGGATCTCCTTGTCTCACAACACTGTGGGACCACCATCACCAGCCAGAGGACATCTCTACAGGAGGTCCTCAGGATGGTGTCCTGGACCCAACCATCTTCAATTGCTTTGTCAATTACCTTCTTTCAGTTGTAGGGACTGAAATGGGGATGTTTGCTGATTATTGCACAATATTCAGAACCCTTCACAACTGTAGGTAATGAAGCAGTCTGCATCCAAACACAGCATGACCTGGACAATGAGTGGCAAGTAATATTAAGTAACACATAGGTGTTAGGCAATGATGATGTTCAACAAGAGAAAATACAGCTATCACTCCCTGACATTCAATGGCATTACTATCACTGAATTTCCTCCCACTATTAATATCCTGGGGATCGCCATTGACCAGAAGCTCAACTGGAGTAGCCATGTACACATTGTGGCTGCAAGAGCAGGTCAGTGGCTAGAAGTCCTGTAGTGAGTAACTTGCCTTCCAACTCTCCAAATTCTGTCCACCATTTACAAGGCTCAAGTCAGGAGTGTGATGGAGCATTCTCCACTTGCCTGAATGAGTGCAGCTTCAATAGTACTCAAGAAGCTTGACATCGTACCTTACATACCAGTCTTCTTGATAGGCACCACTGTCACAACCATTCACTAACTGCACCACTGTAGCAGCAGTTTGTACCATCTACAGGATGCACTGCAATGTTTCACCTTAATGGCCATCTTCCAAACCCACAATCTCAGCAAGCTGGAAGGACAAGGGCAGCAAAAGTACAGGACACCCCCCACCTGGAAGTTGTCCAATCCACACACCATCCAACTTGGAAATAAATCACTGTTTCTCCACTGTCTCTGGGTCAGTCCTGGAACTCCCTCACTAACAACATTGTGAGTATTCAGACAGCTCAAGGTTGACAGTGTTTCAAGAAAGTAAGTGACCACGCCTCATGGGCAATTAAATGCTGGCCCAGCCTGTGAAGCACATATGTCTTGAATGAAATGTTTTTTAAAGTAGTTGTTCAAGATGACTCACCATGCCTTCTCAAGGTCAATTAAGACTGAATGCTGGCCTAATGAGCAATTTCCAGATACTGTAAAATGAGTAGAAAAGAAAAAGCTCTCCTGTCGTTTAGATAAAATGCGAGCTGATCTACAAGACTGGGCAAAAAACAAAGTGTTGGTCAGGCAGCATCAGTAGGTCAGGCAGCATCAGTGCTGGGAAATGGATAAATAAGGTTTCAAGGCTTGATATGACAAATACTGTGATGATGTTTCCCATTGTGGTGGTGGGGGGTTCAGGGATCAAAGACTTGGGAGGAAAGGTTGGTCATAATTAATCTTTTTAACTTTTTACTCCAGAGAGCTGTGGATGCTGATGGTTTAAGTATGTTCAATGTTGGCACAATTAGAATTGTTTAAATTATGCGGATCAAGCAGGAAAGGGAGCCTACACATAGATAGATGCTGTCTGACCTGCTGGATTATTCCAGCATTTTGTGTCTTTTTTTTCCTAAGGTAGACGATCAGATTAATACAACTCAGTCCATTACACAAAGTCTCCCCCATCAACTCCATCTACACTTCATGCTGCCTTGGGAAAGCAGCCAATATAATCAAGAACCGCTCGCACTCTCTTCTCCCCTCTCCCATCAGGCAGAAGATACAAAAGCTTGAAACCACTTGTACGCTAGGGATGCATTCTCAATTCCAATATACATCATTGGAGGCCTTGCACTTTATCTTTATCTGCGCTTTCTTTAGCTGTAACATTATATCCTGCACTCTGTTTCCTTTATTTTTCTGTTGTAATCGTGCATGATCTGGTCTGCCTGGATGATATGCAAAACATGTTTTTCAGTGTATTTGGATACACATGACAATAATAAACCAATCCCAATGCCAATGTAGGCAAATATGAATTCTCCAATTTGATCTAAAAATAATGAAGAGTATGTTCGAAATAATTAAAAAACAATAACAGAGGAGGTTCAAAGAATCTTGGGATCCGTGTAAATAAGTAAATAAGAAGACGAAGGAACTTATTGTCGACTTCAGGAAGGTCAGAGGGGGCAGACATACCCCCATCCACATAAACGGGACTGAGGTGGAGCGCGTCTCCAGCTACAAATTCCTCGGGGTACACATCTCGGAGGATTTGTCCTGGTCCCTCAACACCTCCAAGCTGATCAAAAAGGCACAGCAGCGCCTTTACTTCCTGAGGAGGCTCAAGAAAGCCCACCTGTCCCCCCAGATCCTGACCAACTTCTACAGGTGTACCATCGAGAGCATCCTGACCGCCTGCTTCACGGTATGGTACAGCAGCTGCACTGTTGCGGACAGGAAGGCACTACAACGGGTGGTGAAAACCGCGCAGCACATCATCGGCGCCCCGCTCCCTGCCATGGATGCCCTCCACCGAAAACGGTGTCTGAAACGAGCTGGGAAGATCATTAAAGACCCCTCCCACCCCAATCATGGACTGTTTGCCCTCCTCCCATCAGGGAGGCGGTACAGGAGCCTCAGGTCTCGTACCAGTAGGATGAGGAACAGCTTCTACAATCATACCGTCGCATTGCTGAACTCGGAGTCCCGCCGATAGATTCCTCCGGTCCCTCCGTCCCCATTGTTTAATTATTCTGCATTTTCTATTGTTCTGTATCCTCTTTTTTTTTAAATTTCTATATTGCACTACTACGGACTGACGCAAAACTGCATTTCGTTGTACCGATACTCAGTATTTGTGCAATGACATTAAAGTTGAATTGAATTGAAAAAAAAAGTGATTAAAATGTCACGGGTGTTGAAAATAACCATAAAGGTGATTGGGATTTTCCTTAGAGGGAGAAAAATGTAGATTTACCAGCATGATGCCTGGACACTATCACCTTTATTAGATTGCACAAACTTTGATTGTATTATCTGGAATTTACATAGTCAGAGGATGATCTGTTACATTTTTCAAGGTAAAGGCAAGCAAGGGGCAAAAACATTTCCACTAAATATGATATAAAATTGAGCCATGGTTTTTAGGGTTGAAATTAAGAAATATGTTTAAATTCAAGGAATGGTTAACATTTTGGAATTTACTTCCATAAATTGTAACTGATATTGAATCGGTTATCATAATCATAATAATACTTTATTGGCCAAGTATGTTTTACAACATATGAGTTTTAAATCTAAGATTGATGTCTAAAGGTGCTAATAATGTGGAGGATATGCAATTGGTCAAAGATGAGGCATGATCTTATTGAATGTGGAACACACTTGAGCACTAAATGGCCGTTATAAGTTCTGAAAGGAAAAGTTGAAAGGTTGGGCGGAGCATTGATAGATGGAATTTAATTCTGACAAGTGCAATGTGATGCATTTTAAGGATCAAATAGGGGTAGAGCTTATAGAGTAAATAATGAAGCACTAAAGAATGTGATGAACAGAGGCACCTTGGGATTCAGGTCCATACGTTCCTGAAAATGACAACAGCGATCGATAGGACGATGAAGAAGATATATGGCTTGCTTGCCTTCATGGGTCAGGACATATAGAATATAAAACTCGTGATGTAATGTTGCAATTTAACAAAACAATGGTTAGATTACACTGGAGTGCTGCATGCAATTGTGGTTGCCACACAATAGTAAAGATGTGACTGCACTGGAGAGAGTACAGGGGAAATTCACCAGGATGTTGACTGGATTTGAGGACTTTTATTATGGGGAGAGATTGTGGCGGCTGGGCTTGTTTTACTTGGGCAAAGGAGGCTGAGGGTTGACTTGATAGAAGTACATAAGATTTTGAGAAGTATCGGTAGTCAAATCTTTTTCCCAGGACTATCAAAAATGAGGGGAATAGGTTTAAGATGCAAGTTAAGATTTAATAGGAATCTGAGGGGCAACTTTTTCATAGAGTGTGATGTGTATATGGAATGTTGCCAGAGGAAGTGGTTGTGGCAGGTACTACAACAACATTTAAAATGCATTTGAACAGGTACATGGCTAGGAAATGTTTAGAGAGATATGGGTCAAATGTGGGCAAGTGGGAGTAGTGAAGATGAGGCATCTTGGTCAGAAGGGCATGTTTTTCTGAAGGGGCTTGTTCCTGCGCTGTATGATTCTAAAGATTTTTAATAAATAGGAAATCTGAAGGGTAAGATTTTCATAGAGAGTGGCTACTACCAGGAACACACTAACAGAGAAGATGATGCATTAGATACACTTACTTCCTTTAAGAAACATTTAGATTAATACAAACAGGCAAGGTATAGAAGGTCATAATATGGACAGATGAGATAGGTATAAATGGGCAAAAAGGTAGGCATACACTTTGGGCTGCAGGGCCCTTTTCGGTGCCCTGCGTATCCAAATGTTCTTGTGCCAATTCTATGTTCCATAACTGCGGGTTGCTCATTCCCCGTCATACGTCCCTTGTGTTCTGCAACTTACTCCAGGATAACAGCTCTTCTATAAAAGCTACCACCTGACTCACTGGGAGGTTTTCGGCTTCTAATCCATTCCTACATACTTTATTTTATATTTTGGTCCTCTCCTTAAGAACACCTTTGAGTTTTCAGACTTGTTCGCAGGTTATGGTAGTCTAACCCCAAAATCCATTTGAAATCCATTTGCGTACAGTTTTGGTCTCCTAATCTGAGGAAAGACATTCTTGCCATAGAGGGAGTACAGAGAAGGTTTACCAGACTGATTCCTGGGATGTCAGGACTATCATATGAAGAAAGACTAGAATTTAGAAGATTGAGGGGGGGGTTCTTATAGAAACTTACAAAATTCTTAAGGGGTTGGACAGGCTACACGCAGGCAGATTGTTTCCGATGTTGGGGAAGTCTAGGACAAGGGGTCACAGTTTAAGGATAAGGGGGAAATCTTTTAGGACCGAGATGAGGAAAACATTTTTCACACAGAGAGTGGTGAATCTCTGGAATTCTCTGCCACAGAAGGTAGTTGAGGCCAGTTCTTAGGCTATATTTACGAACGAGTTAGATGTGGCCCTTGTGGCTAAAGGGATCAGGGGGTATGGAGAGAAGGCAGGTACAGGATACTGAGTTGGATGATCAGCCATGATCATATAGAATGGCGGTGCTGGCTCGAAGGGCCGAATGGCCTCTACTCCTGCACCTATTTTCTATGTTTCTATGAAAGGATCAGAACCGGCAAGTATCCTAGCTCTGTTATCTTCTGTTGAGATCTGTAAGTGACATGGTGGAGTTTAATTGCCTAGTCTTCCACTTTGGCGCTCTGGAAGCAGTCCGGTATGGCTTTGATGCTTCTGCTGACAGCAGTTTGCTAACATGGTGTTTTTTAATTTTTTAAGGTACAGGTGTGGGACACCGCAGGGCAGGAGCGTTTCCGGACCATCACACAGAGCTACTATCGGAGTGCCCATGGGGCCATGATCGCCTATGACATCACCAAGCAGTCCTCCTTCAACTCGGTGCCCCACTGGGTCAACGAGATCCAGCGATATGGAGCAGCCAATGTTGTCCAGTTGCTGATTGGTATGTTTCATCAGTTGTTGTTTCTGTCAAGAATCATAAATCCAATTGAAATGAAATGGAGTATGAGAATTACTTGCCTGGATATACACACGTTTTAGTTTAGTTTATTAGTTTAGAGATACATTGCGGAAACAGGCCCTTCGGCCCACCGGATTCGCACCGACCAGCGATCCCTGCACATTGATACTATCCGACACACACACCAAGGACAATTTTTACATTTACCAAGCCAATTAACCTACATACCTGTACGTCTTTGGAGTGTGTGAGGAAACCGAAGATCTCGGAGAAAACCCACACAGGTCACGGGGAGAACGTACAAACTCCATACAGACAGCACCCGGGTCTCCGGCGCTGCATTCACTGCAAGGCAGCAACTCTACCGCTGCACCACCGTGCCAGCAAGAATTATGGTCACAGAATGATACAGCAAGGAAACAGACCCCTATGGCCCAACTCATCCATGCTAACTAAGGTATCCATCTTTGCTAGTCCCATTTGCCTGTATTCCTCCAAACCTTTCTTATCCATGTACCTGTCCAAATGGCTTTTAAATGTTGTTAATTAGCAATCAAGCAGAGAATCAGTGTTCTGTTAGACAGGAATTCCAGCTCAACATTTGTTGATGAGTAGGTACTGGGTAAGCACAGGAGCTGGACAGTGATAAACCATGATCTTGCTGCATATGGTAAAACTGGAGGGGCTAATTGGTAACTTTCTCCACAAAGTCACAATCGTGAGTCAATGATCAACAGTGGTTGGTGTCAAGCCTCAGAAATCTGCAATACAAATAAACTCTCCTCATTCCCTACTTGTGCTGAATTAAAACTTCTGAAGGTTTAAGCTCCGATCAAAGATCATCCGAAACATTAACTCTGTTCCACTCTCCATGGAATGCCTAGTATTCCCAGCATTTTTTGCTTCCATAACCTAAGTGGTTCAATCCTACAGGAATACAGGAACATAAATCTTTGAGGGAAGCAAGACCAGTTGAGAGGCAACACGTGATCATTGGCTTCATAAATAGGGATTTCAGGGCATAGGCGTCATGGGGCGAAGAGCCTGTTCCTATGCTGTATTGTTGTATGCTCTCATGCAAAAGTGATGAAGTTATCCTAAACCTTTACATTCTCTGTTGGGTCCCATCTAGATTATTGGGGCAGTTTTGGCCGCTTGATTTTAGGAAAGACTTCAGGGAGAATATAGATGCGATTTATTATAGATGAATGGTAGCTCAGTTGAATTACTTCAATTATGTGGGGAGATTGTAGAAGCAGATCTGTGGAGCAGATCTTTTTAAGGGAAGGTTTGCAAGAAATCTCAACTTATAAAATGTTTTGGTAAAGTTGACAAACTCTTGTCAGAGCCAGAAAGATTACAAACAAGAAGATATCAATTTAAGGTAATTAGCAAAAGAATAAAAGGGAAGAGGAATTTGTGTTGTGACTTTGATGTTCAGCATGGAATTGACTCATTTATACAAACACCGACAAGATCAGCATGTGAAAAAACTACCCCTCAGATTCCTATTAAATATTGTCCTTTAGCATATGGCCAGGATAGTGGAGATATCAGGTCATGGAAGGGTATTCTAGTCCCTGACTGTGAGTCTCTTCAGTTCATCGCACTTGGTGCTTTCTTAATTTGTCGTTAGTCAGGGAGGAGAATCGATTCATCACTGAAGCTGGGTATTTGCCCTCTATTGTACCTATTCCCAGCCACAGTTCACGTGCCAGCAGAATGTAGTATGCTCCATAGATGCTGCTGCACCCGCTGAGTTTCCCCAGCAATTTTGTGTACCTTCGATATTCCAGCATCTGCAGTTCCCTTTTGAACAGAATGTAGTAAATGTTCAGATACAGAGTCTACTGTCATTCGGGAATGCCTGAACAGATGAACAAATTGATCTCCCCACCTGAAATAGATGAGTTTTTATAACAATCCAATCATTTCAAGATTATAATTACAAAAATAACTTTTAATTTCAGATTTATCAAATTAACTGAATTTAAATTTCTCAGATGCCTTGATGGAATTTGAACTCTTGTCTCTGGATCAATAATCCAAATGATATGACCTGATGCCATAGGCGCAGAGTCTAGAGTTAATGAAGGAGGCTAATGGGGTCACTCCAATACAACTGCATAATGCTCCACTGCACCTTGTGGTCAGTGGAGGTGAAGATGGTGAAGGATGAGTTTGGGATATAGTTAAAATATGATCTGAAACAGTGTATTAAAGGGTGATAAACAGGTTTGGAACATCCTAAGGAATCTTCTTTCCAGCACAACCGTAAAAGAGCAGGGTGGGTGCACTCATTGGATAAATCTGCATAAGATATGGGACTGGCACATGAGGCAAGTGGCTGATCACTGTGATTCTCTCCACTCCCAACAGGAAACAAGGCTGATCTTGGGGAGAGACGTGAGGTTCCGTTCGAGGAGGCCTGCAATGTGGCTGAAAAATTTGGTCTCTTGGCTGTGCTGGAGACGTCAGCCAAAGAGGCGCAGAATGTCGATGAAGCCTTTCTGCTGTTGACTCGAGAGCTGCTGGCGCGGAACGGGCTACATTTATCCAGTGAAAGTAGTCGGAGTTCACTCCACATGGATTCCCGGCCAGTCATTACTGGTGCACCTCCTCAGAAAAATCCCTGTCCCTGTTGAGTATCATTATTTGCAGTTAGCTGAGTTTGAACCGCCCCAACGTATTTGGAGCCCAGAGGGCAACTTCTGCAATGTAATATCCTTGAGTGACGTTCTAGTTTGTAGAGCAGTTTGCAGTGTACTAGACTGGAGCTGTAGATAACTGCAAAATTACAAACTCTAGTTCTTGGTCCCTCTCTTGAAGACAGTGCTTCTGGTTAAATGTTTGTCATTGATGCTGAAGCTTTGCTGAAAATACCCCTGAAAAGATAGAACATTCACCACAGCTGCTCGAATACCTTTTCATAAGCATGTTCTTCTGGATTAAAATGTATCCACAAAACATGATTGCTGCTGTCGAATGTTCAAGTAAAGCCACAATGACGCGAAGATAGGGCGTCGGATGTTGTTTTTGTGGCCAAGTCTTGGCTCATCTGATGTCATTTCTGCTTCTGTGTCAAGTTGTGGATTCTAGGATCACTCCAAAGACTTCAGCTTGTAATTCAGGCTGATACTCCGAGTGCTGCACTGCCAGAGGTGCCAACCTCTGGGTAAAAACTTAGATCATCTTCTCAGTTGAATATTTGTTGGAAAGGAGCAGGGGAATAGATGTGCACTGTCTGATGCATATCCCACAAACAGAAATGATAAAAGAAAGAGAGAGCCTTCTTCTGTCACATATTTCTTACTACCTGAGGCTTTCCTTCAGCACTGCACAGAAACCCATATCAGGTTCATATCTCTGGAGTAGGACTTGAATCCACAATCTTAAGCTGAGGTGAGATGTTATCATTCCTTTTCTTAGGCAGTTCGTTAGGGTTGAGGGTGATTTGCTTCCACACCAGTTCTGTGGTTTCTGAAGTGACAAATGCTGTATCCACAGACTTGCCTCAAGCTGTCACCGTATGCTCCTTCTGCAAGCTGCGACAGGCTTTCTGCCTCCATCCAGAGAGACTGGGAGTACTGCTCGTCTTTCTGGATGATGCTCCATCTGTTCGAGCAGTTCTGAGCCAAGGATTCAGAAAGATCTACCCCAACCCCTCAAGATCTCTTTGGAGTTTACAGGAGAGTACAAAATGCTTCAGATTCAGATTCAGATTCAACTTTAATTGTCATTGTCAGTGTACAGTACAGAGACAACGAAATGCAGTGGATAGAAAGGGTTTAGAGGAAATGGGCCAAACATGGGCAAATGACTATGTTAGATATGGACTAGTTGGGTCTGTTCTCATGTGCTATGATTACACTTGGAGTACAATGCTTGTTCCAGGAGTGTGCTGTAGGGTATGTGAACAACATTGCCCAGCTATCACTGCTGGTTGAAGATGATTAGAACATCAATCCTTGGGTTGTTGGTCTGGGAGAGGACACAGTTGCATATCCGGCCTGTGGATTTGGAGGATCTTGTTGGCTGTATTCTCGCATTGATTTAAGGCGTTGACTGAAAGTCATTGGTATCTTTGATCTAAGACAGAAACTCTGTTCCTCTTCCATGAATGCAGCCTGATCGACTGTTTCCTGGTTTTATATATAATTTCCAGCATCTTAAGATTTTTGATTTCATCATCAACATTCACCTTCACTGAGAGGCAGGTCTTGAGAGATTCTTGCAATGTCAGTCCAGATTTTTTTTTTTTTTTGCATCTTGCTTTTAAATCCTACCTATGAAACAGAGACTAGAATTCACCTCATGTAACACCTCTGCTGTTTATTTATTTTCTTCTAGAAACTGACCCCAATGTTTTGCTTAGATTTCTGATAGCTTTGTTAATTTGCAAGGCTACTTTGCATTATATATGTCTTGCCCCTTGACTTCCTCCATGTTTCCTCCCAATAAACTTCAATTGTTGCCCTTTGCTGAGGGAGATGACCGGTCTAGATTTTCAATGTTTTATGTTATTTAATCTCTACTCCATTTCCTTTATTTTAAATAAATCATTGCAAATGTGGTGGCCAGAACTGTACATTAGCTGTTCCTAAATGTTTTTAATGCAATTTTCATATTATTTGTTTAAACCAATTAAAATCAAGGAGACATTTGGAATATCTATCTACCTGTCCTGTTACTTCAGGGATATGTTGACAATCGCTCCAAGATCCCACTTTTCCTCCACACCCCATTTATTTTCTTGCCTTGTTTTCCTTCCTTCAATACGTTATCTTGGACTGGCAGGTACTATAACAAGTATTGGCAGGTACTGTAACAACATTTCAAAAACATTTGCAGAGGTACATGGATGGTCGGGGTTTGGAGGGATATGGGCCAAATGTGGGCAGCTGGGATTAGTGTAGATAGAACATAAAACAGTACAGCACAGGAACGGGCCCTTTGGCCCACAATGTTTGTGCTGAACATGATGCCGAGGAACTGATCTCATCTGCCTGCAAATGTTCCACATCCTATTCCACATTCTATTCACTGCATTTTCATCTGCATATCCAAAAACCTCAAACGCCATGATCGTATTTGCCTCCACCACCACCCCGGCAATGCATTCCAGGCTCCACGACCCTTTCTGTAAAAAAAACTTGTTCTGCACATCTCCATTACATTTCCCCCCTCTCAACTTATAGCTCTGCCCTCTAGTGTTGGACATTTCCATCCTGGGGAAAAAGGTTCTGACTATCTTCCCTATCAATGTCTCTCATAATTTTATATATTTCTATCAAGTCTCCCCTCAACCTCTTACATTCCAGAGAAAGCAATCCAAGACTATCCCTGTAGCTGAAACCCTCTAATCCAGGCAGCATTCTGGTAAACTTCCTCAGTACTATTTCCAAAGCCTCCACATCTTTCCTGTAATGGGGCGACCAGAACTGCACACAATATTCCAAATAATAGATGGGACATATTGTTCAGCATGGAAAAGTTAAGCTGAAGGGCCCGTTTCCATAATTCTCGTATATTCTATGACTCTGGCTGCTCCTGACTGAATTCCATTTGTTACTTTTGTATTCACCTGACAAATTCATTGCTGGAAACGCAAGAGATTGTCGAAGCCAAAATCTTGAGCAAAAAATAAACTGCAGGAGGAACTCAGTGGGTCAGGCAGCATCAGTAGAAGGGAATGGACAGACGACTTATCGGGTCTGCACCCTTCTTCGTACTGTTATATTTATAGTCTTACCTACAATCCCTTTCAGTCGTTCAGAACAGAAATGGGGAGAAATGACCACCCACAGACTGCTGACCTTTAGGGATTCTACATCTAAGGCGGTTGGAGGATTGGGTATTGTATATTTTAAAGATGGAAATCCATTGATTTTAGTTTGTGAATCACGTGATATCTGACGTGAAACAAAAGATCAGCTTTGATCTCACTGAATGTTAGAGTAAGCGTGAGAGGCCATGTAACTTGATCCAACTTCTTCCTATTTTTCTCAGCAAGTTTCCAATCTTCCGCATCACTACAGCAAGTGGTGCTGAGGTAACAGATCACGCATGGACTCATTGAATGACAACAGGACCAGTGTTCGGAATGCTTCTGTTTCTACACGGCACGGTGGCACAGCAGTAAAGTTGCTGCCTTACAGCGCATGCGGCGCTGGAGACCCGGGTATGATCCTGATTACGGGCGCTGTCTGTACGGAGTTTGTACATTCTCCCCGTGACCGCGTGGGTATTCTCAGAGATCTTCGGTTTCCTCCCACACTTCAAAGACATACAGGTTTGTAGGTTGACACAAAATGCTGGAGTAACACAGCAGGACAGGCAGCATCTCTGGAGAGAATGAATCTCCAGAGATGCTGCCTGTCCCGCTGAGTTACTCCAGCATTTTGTGTCTACCTCCGATTTAAACCAGCAACTGTAGTTCTTTCTTACAGGTTTGTAGATTAATTGGCTTGGTATAAGTGTAAATTTGTCCCTAGTGTGTGTAGGGTAGGGTTAATGAGCGGGGATCACTGGTCGCTGCGGACTCGATGCGCCGAAGGGCCTGTTTCGTGCAGTGTTCTCCATTGGTGGGAGTAATTTGGAAGAAAAGGAGGTCCCATTTCGAGTTGCTGAGGGGTGGGAAGTGCTGTTGATGAGAATGGTAGAGGACATTGCAATGAGTGAGAAGATGGGATCACACATGTCGAGTTCCTATCGGTGATGTAACCTATTGCTGAGAATGTATTCAGGAGATTGGAGGAAATGACCCAGAAATAGGATGGGACCTTTTAAAGATATGATATATTCAATAGAAATTACTTGGAGTGTTAACCAAGAAATGAATAGTTTGAGCAGTTTTCTCGATCTCTTTGATGAATCTCCTGCCATTGTAAAGTGAGAACCAGGGAAGTCTGTTGATAATTGAGCAATCGGATTTACAATGCCTTAAAATGAAGAGGCTTAGCCTCATGCTGGAAAGCCTAAGTATCATTCAAGCAAAAACTGATATGTTCCAAACAACATGCAAGTCATTTAAATTCAACAACAATCTTCAGTAACAGAATTAACCACCTTGCATGGTATTCAAATGCACTACCATTACCAATGCCCCATTATCAAATCATGGGGATCACCATTGATTAAAGAGCAAAACTTGACCAGCCACATAATTACTGTGATTATGTGAACAGCTCAGAAGCCGAGTATCCTGTGATGATGAATCATTTGCCAAATCTGGAAATCTTTTCCACCAGCAAAACAGATTGAGTCAGGAGTGGAATAGTGTACTCTTCAATCATCTGGGTGGCTAAAGGCCACAGCCATCCAGAACAAAGCTGCCATGAAAGTTGGATTTAATTCACTGACCTATGCATCAATATATTTTAACTGTGATAGTAATACATCAATCTGCTGAGTTTTCTTCACGAGCACACTCCAAAACTCTTATTTCTAAAAGGTCATAGATACCAGGGACATGTAAACAGTAATACTTGCACAATCTATTGCCTGTTATACACTTTCCTTCCTTGGAAATATAGTGCTATTCTTTCAGTGTTTTCAGATCAAAATTCGGCTCAAGAGCACTGAAGAAGTCACTTAAGCATGTTTAACTGTCATATGTACCAACAAGGGAACAATCACATTCTTACCTGCAACAGCATAACAGATCTGTAAACACAAGAAATGTAGGTGATATGTAATCAAACATTCAATAAATTGATAACCACTATAATAGTGCAAAAAAGCCCAAAGTCCTTATTGCAACCAAAGACAAAGACAATTCATTGGTTAGTGTGTAGTGTTCAGGAGCCTGATGTTTTTTGGGGGGAAAGCTATCCTTGAACCTGGTTTTGACTACTACACCTTCTTCCCAATGGTAGGAATGAAATGGGAGCATAGTCAAGGTGATGTGGGGTTTTGATGCTGGCTGCCTTTTTAAGGCAGCGCCTCCTATAGATCCCTTCAGTGGTGGGGAGATCAGTACCTATGATGCACCAAGCAGTGTCCACCACATTTTGTATGCTCCTTCGTTGCCTGGGCGATCAAAGTTCAGAGAACAGGAACTACACAGAAATAACTATTTCCAGAGAGAAGACACACACCACAAGGGCAAGTGGGATATGAAATAAACTAACCAGGCCAATGACACCTACATTCTATAAATACATTAAAACAATGGAAGATCATAATAATGCATCAGGAAGTGGTATGGTTCAATTGTTAGAGTGATTTAGGTTTTGGCAGTAATACAGGCAATGTGAAGTCGTACTAGTGTGAATGTGTAAGGATGATCTGGTACTCATGTTGGGATTCCTATATACTGCCGGTTCTTTTTGTTCTATTTGTGAATAAACCTGCTTGACAAGTTGCAGTGTCTAAAGTAAATATGATCTGTCTTATGAAGTAATAAAAGGTTAAATACCATGAGCAGTAAATTCATTTGGCTTGCTAAAATGGTCCCCACCCACAAGCTATTTTCCGTTTTGATGGATGATACCTATTGAGAGAATATGGGAGTAAACCACATATTTTAGGTGCTGTTCATGTAATTATGGAAAACAGTTAGACTCATGGGTTGCAAGTTAAAATAAATCTCTTAGCCTGGAATGGGCCAAGAATGGAAGCAAAACTTTAAAAATAAATAATTCTTGGAATGTGGGTGTTGCTTGTTAATCTTACATTTCACCTTCTGTATTTCTTGAATATCAAGTGATTCAGCAGGTGACCAACACCAGCTCGATTGATGACATTTGAGGGAAATTAAGGTCAGGAGACACTGAAGCTCAATGAGGCATGAGCAGCAGAATTCCTTTCCTGAAGGTCGTTACTTATATCGGGTTCAATGACAATAGATCACTGCGGTCATTTGTGATCATATTAGCTTTTAATTTCCAAATTAAAAAAATATATAATGTTTAATCTATTAAACATTGTTATCACCAGAATTTTAGGGAATGGCTGCTTATAATGAAAGGCTTCTCCTGCAGTTGTATAGGGTAAGACCACATTGTGCCCATTTTTGGTCTCCTAATTTGAGGAAGGACATCCTTGTGATTGAGGCAGTGCAGCGTAGGTTCATGAGATTGATCCCTGGGATGGCGGGACTGTCATATGAGGAAAAATTGAAAAGACTAAGCTTGTATTCACTGGAGTTTAGAAGGATGAGGGGTTATCTTATAGAAACATATAAAATTATAAAAGGACTGGACAAGCTAGATGCAGGAAAAAAATTCCCAATGTTGGGCAAGTCCAGAACTAGGGGCCACAGTCTTAGAATAAAGGGGAGGCCATTTAAGACCGAGGTGAGAAAAAACTTTTTCACCCAGAGTTGTGAATTTGTGGAATTCCCTGACACAGAGGGCAGTGGAGGCAAAATCACTGGATGGATTTAAGAGAGTTAGATAGAGCTCTAGGGGCTAGTGGAATCAAGGGATATGGGGAGAAGGCAGGCACGGGCTATTGATTGGGGACGATCAGCCATGATCACAATGAATGGCGGTGCTGGCTCGAAGGGCCGAATGGCCTCCTCCTGCACCTATTTTCTATGTTGCTAAGTCCTCTATTCAAGAGATCGCAAAATATATTATAAGATTGGATAAGGTAGATCCTCAATGTGAGAATGCTTCATTGCATCTACAGCCTCTGCTTTCACCTCCATTCATACCTTGACATCTTCTCTTGTGCACGTACGCACACACTGTTCTTTTCTTCCTTCTCTTCCCCATGCCATGTTCAGGTTGCTCTGCCGTCTCTCTCACTTCTCTCTATCCACTAACTCAGAACAGAGACAAAAAAAATGCAGATGCTGGAATCTTTAGCAAAAAAAGTGCTGGAGGTACTCAACTAGTCAGGCCGCATCTATCCTAACCACCAGTCACATCATCTCAACCCCACCCCTCTCCACTTTCTGCAGAGACTGCTCCCTGTGCAACTACATGGTTCAATCATCCCTTCCCACCAAACCACCCTCTCCCCAGATACTTTCGCCTGCAACCACAGTAGATGTAACACCTACACCTTCTCCCTCACTTCCATCCAGGGACCCCAGCACTTCTTCCAGATGAGACAGAGGTTCACATGCACCTCCAATAACCTCATCTACTGCCTCCGGTGTTCCCGATGCCCTGCTTTACATCGGAAAGTGGGACACGGGGAACAATTGCACTCGGTCTATCAAGGCGTCCTGGATATCCCAGTTGCTAAGCATTTTAACTCCCCTTCCCATTCCCATACTGACCTTTCTGTCCTGGGCTTCCTCCATTGCCAGAATGAGTGCCCTCCATAGGATTCCTTCCTCTGGTGTCACAATTTGGAACTCTTCCGTCCTTATCCCACAGCTTTTGTCTTTTCATCTCTGGCTTTTCTCTAACCATCTGCATATCAAACCCATTACCCCCCTCAACTGTACCCACTATTACTTGCCAGGCCTTGTCTTGCCCCAGCTTTCTTACCGTCCCATCTC